>NC_137465.1:21046317-21679253 GCF_964235325.1 Thermobia domestica | reverse complement strand
ACTAAATGTTTTCTAAATCCAACTTCAGGTTTCTTCAGAAACAGTAAACCGAAGATACTAGGTTTGAGCCTCACGCCAAACTTCGTAATTGGGAAAAGTAGTTTGTTTTTCTTTCAAGTATAATAAGATATGATGAAATGTTTTCAAGTGTAGGAAAAAATAATATTGATCGAAGTACTTAATGATACAATATTTCGAAACTATGTGCACAAGTGAGGACGTGATGGTTTTCTCGCCTACATTTCCATGCGTAAAATGGCAGAAAAGACAGTGAACGTTCCTCTTACATTAATAGGAGAATTAATAAGACAAATGAGGAAAACAAACTTCCCAACGGATTTGATTGTCATTCTCTTCAAAATTCCCCTTATATTTCTTCAGAAGGAAGTCCGCAGGTGGGTTTATGTTAACAAGTGGTGGTATTAGGTAAAGCAGGGGTCTTCTAATTGTAAAGTCATGAGTTCGATTCCCGGTGGGTCAAACTTTTCGGTATTTAAGCATACATTTCTCAATGCACTTATAAATACATAACTCAGTTTTAATATACTCATGCTATAAATTTTAGTACATAAGTAATTAACTTCATTATCTTTAAAATATAACATCTGAGACGTGGTACATACTGACAACACCGGTATATTATATGTAAATGTTAGACACAAATTAAGAAAATCATGTTATATCAACATGTAAGTGTATGTAGTGTATTTATTTATTTATTTTATTTATTTATTTATTTATTTATGCCTTCAACAGAGTAAATAACTCCAATTAAAGAAGGCTTACAAATACTTCTTACACAAATTAGATATATATCAATAAGCAATACAACTATTTATCTCCAACTATTTGTCATACTGAAGTTACTTTTGAATATTCTTATCACAGCATGATATTTACCTTCTTGAAATATTGTCAGAGGCGTAAAGAGATCATACGCATATAAACAAAGAATATCCAAAATCAGATCGTAGTTCCAGACAGAAAACTTACTATCCCAAAAATCATTTTCAGAGGAAATTCACGATTCCTACAAATCTCTTTAAGAGATTAAATTATGCTTTCTTAAGGAAGGCAGAACAGAACTTCTGAAATGCTTTTGTATATGGAAGTTGTGAAACTTTGCTCGCTCTCTCTCTTATAAATATGTTAATTGATATATAATATCGCGTGTTTCAGACACCAAGATAAGACAAAAAATGTAGACCAACGTACATGCATGAATGCTTCCTTTCGGAGTTATAGACTGCCGAAAATATGAAGAAAATTAATTTTAATGGTCACTAACTCTAAATATTTGGGACCTATCGTAGTCGGGACAAGACCCCACTTAGGAATTAGTATGTGCCCTATCCAAATATCCAAGTTTCAGAATCCTAAGGTATCCGCAACAATTTTTATAGAGGTAGTTGGTGAGTATTTCAAATTATATGCTCGTAGCCAAACTAACTCTATATAAAAGTTTTTGCGTGATACCTTGGGATTCAGAAACATATATTTTTGGGATAGCGCACACATTAGTTCCTAAGTGAAGTCTTGATCTCACTGCGGTAGGTGCAATTGGTTTGGAGCTTTTGGGACGTTAAAGTTCATTTTTACATGTTTTCAGTAGACTAACTCCGAAACGATGCATTTGTGCACCCAGGTTGGTCTCTACTTTCTGTCTTATCTTGGTGTCAGGAATCACTTCCCAAACGTTATCAGTGTTTTTTGAAACACCCTATATATATATATATATATATATATATATATATATATATATATATATATATATATATATATATATATATATATATATATACATATAATTTTAATCTACTATTTAGAAAAAGACTTCCATAAAAATTTTCAGATTTTTAAAAACTATTTTAGGGGTTTCTACTAAATTTCAACATAATCCAGTTTTTAATGAAATTTTTTATTAAAATTAATCAGACTGCTAAGCACGAAAATGATATTGATTCTCAATTACATTACGAAAATAGGACAGGAATTTGCCCTCTACTTTCATCTCAACCAATCAGGAGTCTCGAATGTACCGCACAGGTTGCATGCCTACTGGGGTGAGATGCAAAGGAATGGCGTAAATATCAAAACAGCACCCATTAATGCATATTTTGTTATTTAATTAAGTCCAGGGTGCAAAAACGTAAGTATGCATGGGTGCAAAACACACGTGGGCCCGTTCAGTTTTGTAATGCTTTACCGTCTGCAATAATTCGAACATAACTTTTAATTCTGTGCTTCTGTATGCGTTTGCTCTGAAATTCTGCTTAAATTAAATATAAGGGGTTCAGCTCACTGTGTTGCTAGTGATGTGATTCAGATTTGTGAAGAGGCTAATATTGCCACAAGATTAAAAACATGTGGTTGATAAAATTGAAAATCTGTTCAAGGAGTGGCAAAAGCTGAAAAAGAACAAAGAAAACAAAGCCAAGCGCTCAGCAAATTTGAAGAAGAAAGAAGATGATTGGAAAATGGCTCTGGAAGGTCTTTTTGATATTCCCCACGCTAATGCTCTCAATATGATGAAAATGGAAGAAAATAAAGATTTTCTGATTACTCACAGACAAAAAGGATGACCCAGTAAAATGGAAAATGTCGATATGAAATTTGTAAAGAATGAAGCAAATTCAAGAGAGAGAAAAACACGTTTGGAAAAATGAACGAGCGTGAAGAAGAAAATGAAATAATACGTATTGAACGAACACCAATTCCTCCAGATGCATATGAACAAAACAGTTCAACTGAAACTGAAAATAGTTCGATACATGAAGAAGTGGTTTCATCTTGTGATCCACCTCCAAAGAAAAGAGGTAGAAAGAATATTTTAGACAGTAACGAAGCTGCAAGCCTTGATGCAGTAAAGTTAAGTGACAGCTGTTCCAAAACTTTAATCACAAACAAGGGAAGCAATAGATTGTGATGTTAATGAAACATTGGAATGCTGGAGAGTTACAGACCAAGCGAAATGTATGTTCCAGAAAGAAGTATACATTTTGGAGCTCCAGAGGGAGTGCATCCATCCCGATCGATGGCAAAGGCAATTTACTCGCTAAAGATATACTTATTTAGAGATCAGTTCAAATTTTCGAAACATGAAGAAACAGGAATTCGTGGCATTTGCTTATTTGTTGTGAGAGTTTACGTTAACAGCTGGTTTCAAGCACCATCTCCTTGTACTGTCCCCAGAAATGACTTGCAATTTTTGAGAAATTTAAAGGAATATGAAGATGTCAATGAGGAAATTTGCAACGTGTGTAATGAAAACGTTTCTCTCACAATTGTGGTACCTATCAGAAGAGCTTGTTTCGCTTGTCTTTTTTTATGACGATGTTCCTCAGAAAACTAAAAGGAAAGTGTTTGGATTCTTTAAGAAATGAAGACAGTGACGAACCATTAAAACGTGCACAAATTGATCCTGATGTCATTCTTACAAAGAACTTGCAAGATTTTGTATCCAGTAACACCAACAGGTTTTCTAAAATCCTGGATCTACCATCAGAATATTTGGGAAAACAGACATAACTGCCTGGAAAGACAACAAATCCTACAAGAAAAGAAAGGCAATAGCTAGTTCACTTAACGTTATTAATGACGTAGCTGAACGTGGTGTTGCGCTGATGGAAGAATACAGCAAACGTCATTAAAAAAAGTGAAGAACAAAAGCAGTACTTACTCTTGTTTGTAAAACAATTTAGAAGCAAGAATTCGGAATAGAGGAAATCAACTTTGATCTCTAAACATGAAGTAAAAACTGACAGTGTATTCTATTAACAGTCTTTTTTAATTCTTATTACATAGTAGCAATGTATTTACATGTTTATGAAATATAACTTCTCTTGTAACTAAATTTTATTCGGTCCCGGGTTCCATTCCCGGTGGGGGCACTCGGTCGAAAAAGTGTAAAACGCTTTTTCAGGCCAGCCACCCTGAATGAGGTTTTCCTGGGTTTTCCTTATTCACACCAGGCAAATGCCGGGGTGGTACCTAACTTATAGGTCCAAGGCCGCTTCATTACTTCCCCCATCTTTTCTTCCTTTCCTTTCCCCCATGTGCTCGCCGGGAAGACGTTATCCCTCAAACGTGAAGGGCTAAATGGCCTTAGATGCTGAAAGTCCAGAAATCTAAATCCTAACATAACCTAACCTAAATTTTATTATTCTTTCATTCCTAGTTTTTTTAATGAAAACTTTACAAGGTGGTAGCGAGCCCTAAAATTTAGTTTAAAAATAAAAAATACAGTAAATGTTCTTTATATGATAGATAAAAAAATAGCAGGGTGCCCCAAAGAATATTGGGGGGAAAATTTCACTTATTTAAGGACCACCCTAATGTA
This sequence comes from Thermobia domestica, assembly GCF_964235325.1. Classification (NCBI taxonomy): domain Eukaryota; kingdom Metazoa; phylum Arthropoda; class Insecta; order Zygentoma; family Lepismatidae; genus Thermobia; species Thermobia domestica. Next base: position 21,674,914 of record NC_137465.1, on the reverse strand, counting down.
TGAGTGTGCTCCAGCATAACTCTGAAACGCCTCCGGTAGGTTTAACCAAAGTTCCTAAACATATTATTTATGTTTCGAAAAGAGTACTGTACTCCTAGTACACCTAGGAGCAGGGAGGGGAAATAAATATAAAAATTATTGAAATCGATTGATATTAGTGTCGAACACAGTTTTTGGGGTCCATTACCTGATTAGTGACAGCTTTGGTGCCCTCTAAGTCCAAGGTCTGCTATCAGTTAGGAATGTCTTGCCCTAAAACTCCTAGGGGAGGAGAGGACGGGACATGAAAATGATCGAAAGTGACCGATATTCTTGTCTAAGTCACAGCGGGTGCGAGTGGTCCCGAGTTCAATTCCCGCTGGGGACACTCGGTTGAAAAAGGGTTAAAAGCTTTTTCAGACTAGCCATCTTGAATGAAGTTTTCGTCTTTCACACTAGCCAAATATTGGGGTGGTACCTAACCTATAGGTCCCAGTCTGCGTCCTTCCTTCCCTTTAACCGGATATTGTGCTCGCCGAGTTACGTCATTCCTCATACGTGACTGGCTAAATGTCCATAGATACCGAAAGCCCAGAAATCTTAATCCTAAATCACAAATCGAATCCACAGCTTTCGGTGTCACTTAGATAAACAGTGACATTCCCCATGCTGTTTAACTCCGATTTAAACCCCCATGTGCACCACGTGAGGTGACGTAGTGACATGTAAAAGTAACGAAATATATCGATATTACTGCCGAATCATTACTTTTTAAGCGTCGCTAAGTGAGTTGGTGGCTGTTTTGAAGCCGTTGAACTCTAAGTTCAGCCCCCCAGTAATGGCTCTGTAACTCTTTCACTCTCTTTCACTTTAACGTCCCACGGTTATGCCCTTTAGGCTAAGGAAGACGGATGGCAAAGGCAAGTGAAATATAATGGAAGAATTGGTGGAATGATAGTATATCCTGAGAAAACCAATTGATCGTCTTTGTCAACCACAAACATACTTATCCGGAGATCAAACCAGGGACCTCACGACCCAGAAGTAAGCACTCTACCACAGAGCCACCGTGCCCCCTCAAGAGGTGGCAAGACCCCTTTAGCTCTCCTAAAGGAATTGGGAGCGCAAACATAAAAATGATTAAAAATCGACCAATACTAGTGTCAAACTCAGTTTTCTGGGGTCGCTAAGATAAAGAGTGACGTTCCAGATGGTATTTAAGTTCAACCCCCATTATCACCCTGAAGAGTGTGGAATTGCCATCTAAAAATAATTGAAAATGGCTGATATTAGTGTAGAGTTCATTAGTTTCGGAGTCCCTAAGTTGATTAATAGTAGTTCCGATCACCTTTAAATTCAGCCTCCAGTAGAGGTAAGGTTCCTAGCACGCCTAGGGAATGTGGAAAGAAGTAACATATAAAATGATCGAAAACGACCAATATTAGTATAGAGTACTTAGTTTTCGGGGCAGCTGAGATAAATAGAAATACTTCAGATTCCGTATAAGTCCAAGTTAAGTCCCATTATTACCCTTGGTGGTGGTGGAACAATGATGACATGAAGAAAATAATAATAATAATAATAATAATAATAATAATAATAATAATAATAATAATAATAATAATAATAACCAATATTAATATCGAATCCATAGTTTTCGGGGTTCCTAAGCTGATGCCATCAGTTATTATATCATTTAATTTTACATATAACAAATTTGCACCCACCTACTAGAAATATCCAAAGTAACCGAAATGTTGCAATTTGGTATTGAATTGCAGAACTGTTTTGCACAAAGCACCTCAAGATTACCAAGACCTGGATAGATTACCTCCAACTAGTGATGCTCTGAAACAGCGTATAAAGAGATTCCATTACCAAACAGCAATTTGGGAAACGCTGATAAGTGTGATCGTTGATCGATCTACCAAGGCCAGAAGACTTCGGATGGTATTTGGAGGACCAAATTCTGAAGCCAGTTTTGAAAACACTCGAAGATATTCCCAAGGCTTGTTTAGAGATTACCATGTATAGCTGTCAGAAACTTGAGTTTGAAATGCAAATGTTAGAATCGCGGTTTCTTTTTGCACTCCACTGTTTAGTTGTCCGAGCGGGTATAAAAATTCAATCAGTTAATGAACGAGCGACGAAGAAGACTGAATGATGCATTAAATACATCACAAATTTCTTTGTTTTCCGAGATATAAATAAAAGTGGCATAACATTATTGAGAACTAATTCTAGAAATCGAATAATTTGTTCTCTTGTGTAGCGATTTCTTAAATACATGGTTTCCTTCTATCACGTTTCTTATTATAGATTTATTGTATTATAGCAACTGTATACAATCTTAATAATAGGCAAGTGCTTCTTCTGTAAATAAGATTTAACAGTTTAATCCTTTCGGGATTTCCATATTATACACCAGAAACGAGAAGATCGGGAAATACAAAGAGATTTTTCGAAAGAAAAAAAAAATTGAAAAAATTTGCATCCCTCTGGCCCAGTAGAGATACGCACGAGATGAGTCGAGACAGGATTTTCCTGACAAAATTCGAGTCGAGACACGGCTCTTCCAATAAAAAATATATATATTTTTCGAGTCGAGACATCACTTGTACAGCACATTTTCGAGACGAGACAGCCACAAATCTTGTCTCTTGCGCATTCCTATGGCTCAAGTCTGGGTTCACGTAGGGATCTGGTTATAAAAAAACAATACGATGTTATGTACCTAATATGTATGCAAAATTTCAATCTTGTATCTTGAAAACTGAGGTCGGGAGAAATTTTTGAAAGTCTGAAAGTGACCCATTTTTTCATATATATATTTATACGAGTGTACATAAAAATACTTCAAAAATGTACTGCGTCATTACTATTTGGCCTAGAGTCATGGCTCAAACACCATTTCCTTCAGTACAAAGAGCCCTTTTCAATGGTGTTACTCAAATGTTCATATCATACACCTGGACCGGAAAATTTGGGAAAAGCCGGAATGTTTTCTGAAAATCCCCAGGAACACTTTGCCCCTCTGGCTCAGGCCTGGGTTAATGTAGGGATCTGAATTTTATTTTAAAAATATGTTTTTATGTACATAATACATGTGCAAAATTTTAATCTTGTATCTTGAAAACAAAGGGCAGAAAAAATTGTTGAAAATCTGAATTAAGGCCCTATACACATAAATATACGCAGTGGCGTATTTACGATTTTGTTTCGGGAGGGGCTTTCCTAACTTTCGGGGGCGCTTTGCCTAGAAATGTGAAAATTCTGCAAGATATTTCATTTACTTTACTATACTAAGTAAGATTTCGGGGGGAAGCTTAAGCCCGGAATACACCCCCCTAAATACGCCACTGAATATACGTATTATAAAAATTTACTGCTTCATTACCATTTAGGCTAGAGTCATGTTCAAATGTCATTTTCTTTAGTATAACAAGCCCTTCCCAATGGTATCACTCACATGTCCGTATCTTACACCTGAACCGGAATAATCGGAATAAACGGAATTTTTCTGAAAAAAAAAATCATCGCCTCGGAACACTTGAACCTCTCGGACCCCGTTCCGGTTTCACGTAAGGATCTCAAAAAAAATTCCAAAGATACGCACAATCCATAGGCAAAGCTTTAATCTGATATCTTGAAAACTGAGGGCGTGAATTTTTTTGAAACTTGCGTTAAGAAAAAATAAAGAACTTTCCAAAGCGCATCTGGGGGGTTCTTTGGTCCGGTGTCCCGACAAAACGTACCAGTGACAAAACGTACCACTTGAATTTTCGCGACAAAACGTACCACTTTTGACGACCTGTCATAAATGACAACCTATCATGGATTAATTAGAGCATTTCTGATATTTATTCCACGACAAAACGTACCACTTATATAAATTACAACCTGTCATGGACTAATTAAAACATTTCGGATATTTAATCCGCGACAAAACTACTTTCTCATGAACAGGTAAAACAACGGCAGTATAAGGTTGAGAAGAACAGACAGGTAATGTATCGAGATGTCAAAGTCAGAAACTCATTGGTAAAAGAGGTCTCATTTACAGAGGAAATGTAGCAGCCTATAAACTGAAAGACGCAGCTATAGATCATGGAAACTTTTTGGATATTATTCCTTTCTTAAACAAATTTGATCTTCCGCTTAAAAGTAATTTAGATAAGGTCACCGAGAAGAGTCATATACGAGGAAGTAAGCAGGATAGTGGTCGCATAACTTTTACTAAACACGGTGAATTATGTTTCGAATGCTATCAGCACACTTATCAGAGAAGATATTTCGAAAGAAGTCTCTCAAGCTTCAGTATTTTCTGTTCTATTAGACACTACTCAAGATATAGTAGTTTCAGGCCAGTGCTCTGTTGTTAAAAAAAGTATTGTTGTCATTGTAAAATGCATATCTACCACAGGCCAGTGTCTTTGCGGTTTACTGCTGGAAATTCTGCAAAAGTTGAACCTTGATATTAAGAAACGTATTTGAAATTCAACCGATGGCTCAAGTAACATGCAAGGACAATATTCGGATTTTTTCAATTCACCTATGATCTGTTACACGTGTGATTCAGTTGATTTTGAGTTTAACGGCCCTTTTAGCAGCGAGGCTATATGAGACGGGACATACTGATTTACGGGTAGTTTTGAGTATTTCTTCAAGATTCAAGAAGCAATGTACTTTATGGATTGTTTGGACCCTAGACACTTCAACCAAGTAACAGAACTTGCAGACGTGCCTTTTGATAAACTTACATATTTTCTGAAAAGCTTCAGCTAAGAAGTTTCCAAGGATACTATAAATGTATTCTCTTGGACTTTTGAAGGACGTGGATATCCTTGAAAGTCAGTCTTGATGACGAGCACAACCGAAGAAAAATGACTGTGCTGATGGTGCAAGTGATTCAGAATTAGGAGAAAATATATTTGTTTACAAGGAAAGCGAATGCAAAACGTGTTGCAAAATTGTCCAATGTGCTACTTTTTAATTTTGCAGAATTGTAATTTGTGCAGCAATACTTATCCAGGTTTCCAGCATACAAATTTTTATTGACTTTGCCCGTAACTCAGGTAACATGTGAAAGAAATTTTTCAAAATTGAAATAAACTGAAATACATTAAAAATAGGCTAACGAGTACCATGTCTCAGGAACATTTGAAAACATTTTGTTGATGTCTATTGAAAAAGATTTATGAAAAAATATTTCGAATGCAAAAGTGATAGATACAGTAGCATCAAACACTAGTACACTAAAACATCTGCTAATTTTGCAATATAGTATACGTTCTCCTTGAACTTCACATAATATTTTGAACAATTCAGAATAATATACTGATGAAAGAATATCAGGTTTTAATTGTCAATTGTTAATACTATTGACTTACTGTAGGAAAAAAAACTGTGCAGTTGATTTGTGACATTGAGATGCTGGCGGCCCTTGTGGGAGAAGCGCCCGCTTCCCTCTAATAATGTCTATCCGTCTCTGGTCCAAAGCCTGGATAAAGTGATGGAAATCAGCAAATATTCAAATATTGCATATGCAAGATTCTTGCTGGTCTTGCTCTGGCGAGAATCTTGCAGGTATTGTCTTGATATTGCGAGAATCTTGAAGGCATGGTCTTAGTCTTAGCCTTAGTCTTAGTCTTGGTTTTGCATCGGTACTTTTCTCAGCACCAATCTGTTCAACTTTTAACCTTATTTTGGCCGATATATATATATACTTATATACCGTCCTAGTAAGTGGTACGTTTTGTCGCATGACATTATTTGATGGCTGATTGGAAGACTCTTCGCAAGTAGCCCTCCAGGCAAGTGGTACGTTTTGTCGCTTGTCATTATTTAAAGTGTTTTTAGAAAACCCTTCACAAGCAGCCCTCAGGGTAAGTGGTACGTTTTGTCGGTGGTACGTTTTGTCGCTAGTACGTTTTGTCGAGTATTCCTTTGGTCCATCCTTGACTTGACCAATAAAGGAACCGGTTTAAATACCTGTTACGGAACCTAAATAAACGGTCAAAGACGATACTACGCTATGGTTACAAAAGTTACCAAAAATCCTAAAAGGGTTAAAAACTGAACATTTATAAAATATGTTAGGCATATTTTATGCTTTTTTTCTTACTTTGACAGTAAGTATTAATAGGAAAAGGTTGTAATATATTTAACAAAGTGGATGGCAAACTGTTCATGATTCTCTCTTGAAGGCAATTTTGAAATCTGGTTCCTGCTCTATTTCGTTTAGTATTATTGTAATACATAAATTAAAGGACATGTAGCAAAACCGTGTCAACAGCCCTTGTCAAAATTTTTTTTTTTTTTCAGAAAAATGAATAGAAAGCTTCATGTTTGTGCATGTTTTAGAAGGTATCAGAGAAACGTATTAAAAAAAAAAAAAAGATTGCTGCTTCAACGACAGAGCAGAAAGGGGTTTCTGCATCGAATTATTACGGGTGATGAGAAGTGGATCCATTACGAGAACCCTAAACGAAAAAAGGCCTGGGTGAAACCAGGTGAACCAGGTCCATCACAACCAAAACGAGATATTCACTGTGCAAAGGTTATGCTCTGCATATGGTGGAATATGAAAGGTGTGGTGTACTATGAGCTGCTGCAACCGGGTGAAACTATGAATGGAGAACGTTATCGACGACAATTAATGCGTTTGAAGCAAGCTCTGGCCAGAACACGACCAGAATGAGAGAACAGACATGATAAACTTATTGTTCAACATGATAACGCTCGCCCACATGTCGCAAAACCGGTCAAAACCTATTTCGAAAATGTCGGATGGGAAGTTTTACCCCACCCGCCGTATTCACCAGACGTTGCTCCTTCGGACTACTACTTGTTCGATTGCATGAACAACGATTTGATTGGACAGCGGTTTACTTCTTCAGAAGATATCGAAACATGGGTCTCTGACTGGATCGCTTCCAAGGATGAGGACTTCTTTCGCCACGGAATCCGTACATTGCCTGACAGATGGGCGAAAGTGGTGGCTAGCGATGGACAATATTTTTCTTAAGGTATTTATGTATTTTGTGTTTGTACTACAGCTTCAATGTGTGCGTACCAACCGCACGAATTAATTCCTAGACCAAATATATATATATATATATATATATACAGTGTCGGATCCAGAATATGATCAAGGGAGGGGCTAAGCCATAATTTGCCGTTTTATCCAGTGTAAAGCAGAATTGAAGCCCATTTTATCCTGTGTAAACCTGAGCGTCAAGCGGGGGCTATAGCCCCTTAGCCCCCTTGGATCCGCCCTTGTATATATATATACAGTATAACCCCGTTAACACGAACTCGCTTAAGCCGAACACTCGGTTAGGACGAACAAAATTTCGGTCCCGGCATCGCTGTACGTTATCTTATAGGAAGTTTTATCGGTTAACACGAATTTCGGTTAGCACGAATTACGAACTAATTTTTAGTCCCTTGAGTCAGTAAAGGTTTTCATTTAACACGAACTTTCAATCTTTTTTTTTTCAGATCATTTTTCTTATTTCAGATTTCATTCCAGATCAGGTTTTGTCATACAGTATTTATACAGACTAAAATTGCCTTGTAAATAAGAGAAAAACCAGAAACAGGTATCTTTCCTCCCTTATGAGGTGTTGATTCTGTCCTCCGTCAAGCGCTGAATATGCAGGTGCTTGGCAGACGAGCTGCTGGCGACAGCTCGAGACAAAACCTCTTCTCTCCCCTGTAACTCCAAACTGGTGACAGCAGTTATAAATACCTTTCCGTTACTAGCGGTACCCAACCTGCTAGCGGTTATCAATTTTATAACTTGACCTGGATTTTCTGCGTGGAAACTTTTTTTTTAAATTTTAGAAGATAGGATAACCTTACTGTAGTGTTTTCACTTTTCAGAGGACGGTACCGAGACCGAAACTAGTCTCGATCTCGATCTTAACTCGAATTTGAGACCGAGCCGTGCTTTTCGAAATCGAGACGAGACCGAATTTCTGTCTCGCCTCGATACAATTCTGTGGATGGTATCAAGGCGGAGAATAGTCTTGGTCTCGTCTCGAATTTGGAACCGAGACGAGACCGAGACTACTCAGTTTCGTCTCGATACCATCTCTAGTGTTTTGAAAAAAATGAAATGAAATCTTTGGGTTTTACGTCCCACGGTTATGCCGGTTAGGCTAAAGGAGACGGTGATTATGAGAAATGAGTGAAATGAGGAAAGTGGGAGAACCCCGAGAAAACCCACGAGCACGGTGTTTGTCCACCTCAAAGTCCACACGGCGCGAGCTGGGATCGAACCAGGGACCCCAAGCACCGGAGGTGAACGCTCTACCACTGAGCCACCGCACCCCCTCTCTAGTGTTTTCTATGACATACATAATGTACTGTAGTGGTATGTATAGTCTGTATACTGTAGTGCGTATGTATGGAGAAAATGTATTCGAACAATAAAATTTGGGTCCCCGGTTAACACGAATTTTTTTAACACGAACTCCTCATTTTTCAGTCCCTTGGAATTCGTGTTAACGTGGGTTTACTGTATATATATATATATATATATATATATATATATATATATATATATATATATATATTATATATATATATATATATATATATATATGTATGTATGTATGTATGTATATAGGGGTTGAACAAAAAATCTAAAACGTTTGCAAAAGTGTGAAAATCATACCTACTATGGTGTGGGGCCTCCTTTAGCATCCAAAACAGCTTGGATCTGACGTGGAATGGACGTATACAGCTACTGAGTCGTGGTGTGTGGAATTTTTTACCATTGTTCCTCCAAAACATGCTCCAGTTGCTTAAGGGATGCTGGTGGAGGGTAATGAGACCGAAAACGCCTTTCTAACTCAGACCACAATGGCTCAATGATGTTCAAATCTGGTGATTGTGGGACCCAGGGGAGGTGTGATAGCTCCTGGTCATGCTCCTCAAATCGTGATTTCACCGTTTTTGCAGCGTGACAGGGTGCCAAATCATCTTGGTAGATGCCATCACCATCAGGGACCAATATTTAGGCCATGGGTAAAACCTGGTCCCCAAAAATGGCCTCATAGCCTTAGCATTCATCATTCCATGCAGGGCTATGATGGGACCTGCAGAAAACCATGATATCACTGCCCATACTGTAACAGAACCACCCCCATGCTTTACAGTTGGGAGCAGACAGTCTGTATCATAGAACTGCGACGGTGTTCTCCATACATAAACACGACCGATTGTTGGAAACAATGTGAATGTCGATTCATCGGACCGCATTACGTGTGCCCACTGCTCATATGTCCACGCCTTGTAGTCCTTGCAGCACTGGATACGCCTCTTCGCATTTACTGCTGCGACCAGGGGTTTGGCGATAGCGGCCCTGCCATGAATTTTCATTTTATGAAGTTCCCGTCGCACTGGTTTTAATGAAACCGGGTTCTGTAGGCCGGAATTGATTTCAGACGTAATTTTCATTGCAGTAGTCTTCTTTTTAGCTGCTAGAATCCGTTTTAATGCACTCGGGTACCTATCTGACAAGATTGTCTTTCGACCACTTCTGTGCTTTGCAGACATCATGTCCATGAATTGTCTCTGCCCTTGTGGCGTTGGACACAGTGCCTTTCGGTACCCCCACAATGTTCGCCACTGTTGCTACTGAAGCTACAACCAGACAGGCACCAACGATCATGCCTCTTTGGAAGTCTGTCAGGTCGCCCATTTTACCGCACCACTTTCACACCACGAGACTCACAGGTGAACTGGTTACTGCTAATGGAAGAGGAAGGTTCACAAGACACATTGAAAACAAGAAAACGATCGGCAAACGCAACAAGTGTTGTACAGTGGAGGGCCAAACTTATGTGTCCTGTATGAAGTGTTTATATTTTTTGTCACTCTCCTATATATATATATATAATCATCAGCTGCTAATATCTACCGTTTGTTGAAAGGTAACTCTTGGGCCGCGCTGTGATCAGTCTCGCACACGACAGTAGGCATTATTAGTCCTACACTAATGTAATTATACATTTTTTGAAAGAGCATTAAATGACGAAAAAGTTTTAGACAACACATTTTTCCGAATTCGATTTTGTTAAGAATCTGTAGTTAAAAGACTGACGTCACGTGCAACCAATACTAACAAGAAAACAATTATATTTAGCTCAAAAATGCACCAAAATTAAATTGTAGAAGATAACTAAAAAAAAATCGGATGCTCTAGCTCTAATGGTTATGGAGATATAGTGAATAATAGAAACGTCGAAAATGTCGGTTTTCCCTTCCTTCTCCCCTCTTGTGAGGTGTTTTTTTCTGGTATCCGACAGTTTTGTGATCACTACATCCGAGATTTATAACCTACAGAAACTAGGAACTCATATAGGTCTATCTTCAAACGTTGGCAACATTGTACATCACGACTTCACAGGTTTGATTTTACTCATAATTATATTTGCTAGATGTTGTAATTTGTGTTCTGTGCCATTTAACAAAACATCATTTTGTGCTCAGTTGGCAACACTGCACTACATATGATGTTATTGAACATGTCTGTGGACACAATGTTTGCTTACTATACCGTCATGTAAATGTCATTTTGCTTACGTTAATCATTTTCAAGTTCTTTCTGTGTCAGTGTATCTTTTACATTGCTATCTTCACATGATTCTAGATTCTTCTTTCCTCTATATCTCCTGTGTTTCTGGGTGTCGGCCCGTAAAAGTTTGGATTTCTCACTTTTCTTCACTCCTCTATCGATTGCACATTGATTGGGCAACGCTACTATGAATATAAGATGTTCCTTTGTCAGTGATTAATCTTCTTGGAAACCCGACGTTTACTTTTTGTTGGAGGTGTCTATTAGCTCTTAAAAACATAATCTGCTACTAACTACAAACCAATTATTGGAAACAGACCGCAGAACTAATGACAGAGACAGTTTATTCCATCTGTAAGGAAAGAGGCTCAATCGACTCTCCAAATCCAAGATTTGAGCTTACTTTTTAAAAACTAGATTACTAGTTAAAATACGGGGTCTTAGCAGTACTCTTTTCTGCCTTCCTATTATTTTTTTTTCATATTTGCTTTTTAGTATTGACCTAGAAATATACGTATAAATTTTGCTGTGCTCGCTTATTTTGCATTGAAGTTACAAAGAAAAAAATGTTAGGTTTAAAATCTTTAAAATATGGAAAATGAGATGAGTTGAGTTGAGTTGATTTTAGTTTAGCGTCCTTTTCAGCAGCGAGGCTATATGAGACATGGACCTACTGATTAACGTGGAATGCGAACCCCATGAGCTCCGCAGGGAATCGAACCCGGGTCTCCCACACCAAAGGCGCGTACGCTAACCGCTTAGAATATGGAAAATTAATTGGATCCGAGTAGCAGTTGGCTACAATTAGAAACTGGGCTTTGTATAAGATATTTTCTTTTATTCTAAGAAAAGAAGTTAACTTCGTGGTGCGTAATTGAACTAACCCGTTTCTTCAAATCATTACGGACTCAAAATATTTTTTAAAAAAGGTATGGACACATTCGAAAATGGCAACCAGCCTGAACAATCTCATGAATGTCAAAATTAAGTTGTTTTTTTTTTTTTTTTTAATATATGATTGTTGTTACTGTTTCTTTATTTTAGCTTTCCTTACAAAAGCTTTTCATTATCACACTTGTTTGTGATGCATAGAAAATGTGTATTATTTCACTGTATGAAATAATAATAATATTTTTTCTTGGCTGCCGAGATTGCAATATAAAATTACTAATTGCGATCCAAATTTAAATTTGTTTCGCACTGCATTTTGGTACGCAAATGTCAAAATCTAAGAAAACGCTTATATATTTATATAAGCGCATATATATATATAAAGTGATTGATTTTAATGTAATTATTTATGCATTGAGGATTATATATTATTAAATACCGAAACGTTTGACCCAAACGGAAATCGAACTCACGACCATATAATTAGAAATCTCTCGCTTGACTATTGAGCTAACATAAACACACCAGGAAACTCCTTCTGAAGAAATATAACTGAATTTCGAAGACAATGACATTCAAATCCATCGAAATGTTTTTTTCTTTTCTCCTTCATGTTTTTCATTCTATTATGGATGCGTGAGGCATGTTCACACATAGAAATATAGGCGAGAAAACCAGCTTATGCTCACATGAATACATAGTTTCGAAATACTATATCACTATGTATGTCAATGAATATTACTCTCTTCTACACTTAAAAAAATTCAAATTATCTTATACTTAAAAGAGAAAAACACATATTCACAATTTTTCCCGATTGGGAAGGTTGGGGCTCGAACTTGATATCTTTGGTTTACTGTTTCCAAGGATACTCGAAATTTTACTTAGAAAATTTTAGACACAAAATAGCCATAATCAATGCGCTCATTCGTTTTAAAATAAGGTGTACATAAAGTTAGGTGTTTAAACGACTCTTCTGAGAAGCAGTTTAGTGCGAGAAGGAGTCAAACGAGAAGATGTAAACAAAGAGTAGCATTCAGAAAAGTGATTTAGGCTCTGTTGAAAAGTCTCTCATGGACGTCAATCTGAGTTGTTAGAGAATCCATATTAAAATAACTACAGGGTGTTACAAAACAACAAAGACAGCGTTTGAGAGGTGATTTCTGACATCAAAATAAGACATAATAGCTCCAAAACTTAGGATTTACTGTAGTCGGATGAAGATTTCACTTAAGAAATAGTATGTTCCCTATCCAAAAATCAATGTTTCAAAATCCTAAGATAGTCACGCAACAGTTTTTATAGAGGGAGTTTGCCTACAGGCATATAATTTGAAATACTCATCAACTACCTTTATAAAAATTGTTGTGGAAGTATTGCAGGATTCTGAAACTTGGGTATTTGAATAAGGCACATAATAGTTCCTAAGTAAAGTCTTGAGCCGATTACGGTAGGTCCCATAGTTTTGGAGCTATGGACACCTAAAGTTTAGTTTTTCATGTTTACGGCAGCCTGTAACTCGGAAAGGAAGCATTTGTGCACGCAGGTTGGTCTATACTTTTTGTCTTATTTTGGTGTCAGGAATCACTTCCCACACGTTGTCAGTGTTGTTTTAAAACACCCTGTATATGTTTTGTTTGGTCGTTTCTGGTTCCTATACATGAATAAATGTCATTACTTTTTTTTTTTTTTTTTTTTTTTACTTGGGAAGACAACTTTGCGACTACAATACAGAGCCGCCCCTTCAAACACGTTTGTCCTGTGGCAAAGGAGCGTATGTTAGCCGTGTAACGAAAAGGAAGGTTAACCTGAAAATTCCACTTTGTAAAATAAGTCATTCAATGTTGGTGTTTGTTTACAGCTCCTTCTAGCATTATTCTCTTCGAAAATATATCTTTGTGTCTTATTGTATGAAAATGAAACCAAATCTTTGAGTTTTACGTCCCACAGTTGTTCTGTTTAGGCTATAGAAGAAGGTGATGATAAGAAATGAATGAAATGATGAAGTGAAGAAAGTGGGAGGAAACGGGACAACCCACACATACAATGTTTGTTCACAACAAAGTTCACTTGGCGCGAGCTGGGATCGAACCAGGGACCCGTTGCACCAGAGGTGAATCCTCTACCACTGAGCCACCGTGGCCCCTGCTTCTTGTGTAAGAGATCAGAAAGTTGAGACAACTCATAAATGTACGAATTGCAAAGACATGTTAAATATTACAGGAGTTAAATAAAAATATAATTGTTCAAATATATTGGTATATGATAAGTTCCAAGTTAAAATATAACTGACTGCCTTTGCCGGTTTGCTTATTATAAGATGTATTTGGAACAATGTTAATAAATAAATAAAAAGCAGCCTCGAGACACAGGTATGCTTTTCATTGTACTCTAGTGTGAAGTAGTAAATTGAATAATGAATATTTTATTTTATTATTCTGTACGTTTTTCGTTTATTATCAGTAACTGTATTATGTCACGTACTACAATAATATTATCCATCAATTTCCACAATAAAATATGTCTGTACTACTAATAATAAATTCTTTACTAAAACTGAATAACGTGCCGCAGGAGAAACGAATAAAGAAGTGATTATGTGTAGTATACATGAAAGGATTATGTTTGCATAGCATGTTGGAATACTTATGGATACTGTTCTTGAAGCATTGCATGCAATGCTTATCCTAATGTTAAATCTACATTATAATATACAAAGGAACAGAGAAAATAGACGCAGTTTGTTGTGTGTTTGAGAAGAATATTGTATTCAAGTGAACTATCAAAAGGTATAGTCGAAGCTCGTGTGGTTTCTGAAAGAAAAAGAAGAAAAGTAGGTACACTCATGTCCAAAATGATTGTTGCATATCTATCACTGTCTTCTTGTAAGTATATAATTTTATAATTATTTTGGAGAGTATTTTTAATGCTGATGCTATGTGTATAATCGTGAAATGTACATTTGTGGTAAATTTCATAAGAAAAGAATTATAAATACGAAAATTAGAATGAGTAAAACAAAATGTTGCTAAATGGACAAGAAAGTTTTATTTTCGTTTTATTGTTCTTATTTACTGCTCTTTTGACATGAAATTTGCCACATACATGTCTTTGCCGATTATACCCATACTAACATTATAAGAAATACGGGGCGAATTCGTTATCAAATTATATTCTTAGAACAACATATTTATAGACATGCGACAATAATTTTGGACATGAGTGTACAAATGACCACAAATTAGAAGACGTTATTCTTAATCATAAAAAATAGTTAATATGTAAGAACAAAATTTGTCAGAAAACAGTCTTTCTAAGTAGTTGAACATACTTTAAACAATATAAAACTGCAGGAAGAATAATTGATTATAAATCGTGTTCTTTGAGTAAATACATTTTAGAAGCTATGTGTGGATAAATATATTTTTCTCTTTCTTCAGTCTTTCCGCTATGAAGTATTTAAAAATGAACTTCGGACAATTATTATTATTATAGGAAACCAACTTTATCTCTTTTCAATGATCTGTTCTTAAGCGCACGTACTTTCGGAACACATGGTCTCGGTTTCGATTCCTGGTAGGAGAGCATTGAACGCTTTGTGGCCGTTGGGATTCTACCTTTATCTGTAGGACCACGTCTCATAGTTTCGCTGCTTGAAACGGACGCTAAACTCCACTGAGCAACACCAAATATTAAAAACAAATTTAGCAGCTTAGTCAGGTCAAGGCAACTGTTGTCTGTCCGCCATGAAGTCTTTTAAAAAAGAGGAATTCACAAATGGCGTTATAGCAAAGTCATTATAGTTGGTATCTGAGAACACAGTTACTTTTCTATTCACCTTTCTGTCCATCAGAACTTTTTATTTCGAGGAAGAAGAAAGCCATGAACAAACGTTTACTTTATACGAGGTATGTTCAAACGCTATTGAACCTTATTTTTTATCTCGCATATACCAATGAAGCGCGGGAAACTTTCTTCAGTGTAGAGGTAGAGTAGACACACATGAGTAGTTGTGATGCCCGTCCGCGGTAAACCCAGTCGCTGGCAGTCAGCCAATGAGTGAAGACGTGTAATAAGCGGTCCTCGGATTTTAGTTTTGTTTTAATGATAGAAAAACTTGAGCAGCCATATTGCGTCAAATTTTTGCCATAAGCTTGGCGATTCCCAAGCGGAAACCATTCAATCGCATCGCTACATTGAATTTTGAAGTAGAATGTGGACATGAAGAGAGTGTCCGCGAAATTTGATTCAGACTTTCATCACCAAACACAACATTCTTGTGTGTCGTCAGGCTCCCTACTCACCAGACATGGTTCCGTGTTACTTTTGGTTTTTTCCAAGCTGAATATGCCACTAAAAGAGACCCGATTTGAGCCAACAGAAGATATCATGCGGAATGCGACGGCACTGTTGCTCCCATTTCAAACACTGAGTTTCAGAAGTATTAGGAGAAGTTGTGTGCATTACCAAGGAAACTACTTTAGAGGGGACTAGTGTTTCGGATTTCCAAATCAGTATATATATATATACTTTCTGCCAAAAAAAAAAAAAAAAGGTTCAATTCTTTTTCAACACAACTCGTATTATACTTTCTGAGATTTACATGCAACTTTCACGTTAGTGATTTTATCAAGGATCTATTTTTAGAGAATTCGACAGCATCTCCAGGATTGCAAGGACTAGTCAAATGACCTTCGGATCCGCAATCATCACTCTTGTTTTATTTGGACATTTACATTTTCATGAGCAGTTGTCAGAGGCATTGCCGGTAAGTTTCGGTCGAAAATGTACACGCTTTCTTTGCGGCAGATTCGGGTTCCATTTCTGTTGGAGCTCCTGTGTCTCGAAACCACTGATGAACTGTAAGTCCAAGTTTCACATTTCCTTAGTGGTTCCATGACGTTAAACTCCAAAACAACCAGACAACCGTGATCCTACTTTATTTATTTTTTCCATGGAAGTGTCTGACTTTTATTCTTGTCGCTAGAAACCTATATGGAAGTTTCTACTACATATCAAAGCCCAAAGAATTATCAAAAACATTTTAAATTAGAATCTCTTATCGAATGTTACCGAAATAGTGCTCTTTAATGTCGAGTGGCCCAAAGAGACGTCTAAGTTTTACCTGTTAAACAGCGAGGAAAATAATAAAAGAGGTTTCCCATTTTTATAAATGATTTAGCTTCTAAACCGTTTTCTGCAGAAAATAAAAATATTATTAACTTATTTCATGTCTAGTATCTACCTGAAACATTTATTTGCAATCGGCTTGGATCACTAAAATGATCCTCCTTCTTAGAATAGAAATAACTGTTGTTATAAATAATAATAATAATAATAGTGTTCTGGGTTATAGGGAATAAGTAGTTCTATTGGTTTGTCTGTAAAAGAAATGAGCATTTCTTCTAACCGTCACTCATCCTTACCTTCAATCAACTTACTCACACTCACACTTAACCGCTCTCATCCGCATATATCACGTAAGCTCCTACATTCACTCACACTCACCCTCAATTAACTCTCTTACACTCACACCCAAATTTTATTGAAGCTTACATTTCATATATTGTTATTATTTATATAGGAAACAATATTCTCTCTCTCTCTCTCTCTCTATATATATATATATATATATATATATATATATATATATATATATATATATATATATATATATATATATATATATAGGGTGTATGCATATATATATATAGGGTGAACCTGAAAGATATGCATACACTCCAAGAGGTGATTCGTAACATCAAAATAAAACAAAAAAGTCCTCTTGCATGTTGTCCAATTCTAAGTCATGTATGCTGTGTACATCTTTCTATTCCGTTCCAATTATCAGGATTCGAGTTTCGATTCCAAGTTGGAAGTCTTATCACTCTTACCGACCTAAAATTCTACAACATGCCACGGGACATTCTGTCTTCTTTTGATGTCACAAATCACCTCCCAGAGTTCATGCACATCTTTCAGGTTCACCCTATATATATGGTCAGGCCGTATATATATATATATATATATATATATATATATATATATATATATATATATATATATATATATATATATATATATATATATATATATATATATATATATATATATAGTTTCTTGATATCTACTGCGAGAAAGGCACTTGAACCATTCTAGTGCCCCCGCCTGTCGTAGTCGCTTACGTTCTCGCTTTTGTCCTAGATTCGTGTCCCAGTGGGTTCACTAGGTCGAAAATGTTCAACAGCTTTTTCAGACCACTTATCCTGACTGAAGCTTTTTCTTTGTTTTCTTCATTAACAACAGAAAAATGCCGGAATTGTACCTAACATATAGATTCCAGGTTACTTGCCTCCTTCCTTCCCTCTTCCAAGGATACTGCTCGTCCGGGGACGACATCCTTCCAGTGAGATGGGCTTAAGGTCGTAGACGCCAATAATACCCAGAAAGTAAATTCTATTCTTGTCTTTTTTTGGGTAAGTTACTTAATTAGTATTAATATTTTATATTATTTTTGCCTGAAGTAATATGTAAAACCTAGCTGATACATAACGTACAGTCTTGTTAAAAATTCCTGGCCACTCAAATCTAAGTGAAAGCCCTGCGCTTTTACCTAAAACTAAATCAAATAAATGCAATGGTTATTGAGATCGTTATTTAGAGACAAAATATTAGAATTTCCTTTATGTGGTTGGAAGAATATTTCCTTCTAAAGCAAGGAAGGTGGTCATTACTTTTTAATAAAATTCTACACATCGTAATATTAAAGCGGAATATTCACCACCTCCAAGAGTTCTGCTGTTTTCTTTCTACTGTAGCCCCGCTTATTAATATTAAAATTCAGGTATCTAGGCGACCTACATAAAATGTCAAGTGGAATCTGAGATAATCGGCATTTCTTCTGTAATGTAGCAATACAACTTTGGTATCTCTAAATTTCTTCTGATTTTAAGTTTGATATTTTTAAATTACATCTTTGATAAATACATTGTGGAACTACTTGAATTCCAGAAATACTTTTTAAAAATGGAAATATATTTCAAAGCTGAATGCCGAAACTTGGAAATGACAGCATAAAACTCCCTCACACTCACGCCCTCAAATATTATTGATATCCTCATTCACACTCACTCACACTCAAATCCTTAACTCACATCTACTTGTCCATATCCTAAAAATCAGACTCGATAGCCCTCACCTTCATTCACACTCACTCTTCCTTACTTTTAGATAATTCTGTCTCAATCACATTCTCACATAGTTTGCCTTTCCTCAAGACCAGTAGTTTTCTGCTTTGCCTCATTTGGATATTAGCAAACATTTTCAAGCGGAAGTGTGGGCCGAGGTGGCTCAGTGGTAAAGCGTTCACCTCTCGTGCATAGGATCCCTAGTTTGTTCCCAGCTCGCGCCAAGGGAACTTTGTGGTGGACAAACACCGTGTGCGCGGGTTTCCTCGAGGTTCTCCCGTTTCCTCCCACTTTCTTCATTCCATCATTTCATTCATTTCTCATCATCACTGTCTTCTTTAGCATAATCAGCATAATCGTGGGATGTAAAACTCCAAGATTTCATTTCATTGCATTCCCAAGCGGGAAAAGTAAAAAAGTAAAAATGGTTTCCTACTTACGTTTTGATTTTCTTTCACTTTCGAGCTATGATAAAATGGAAGAAAGTCTGGTCATCATAGAAAGATCGGATTTAAGATTTGAACGGATTCACACGTTTCATAAGCCGTACACGCCAATATATATATATATATATATATATATATATATATATATATATATATATATATATATATATATTTTAATGCCTGACTGTCTATTCTCTTCTTGTCTGTACACTCGTCTAGAGACCATACCATATAACACACCCATACCATATTTAAAATTAAGTGTTTCATAAGATTCTTTGGAGAGGGGATCGAATTTTCTTTCTGCTCCAAAATAGAGATAGCTAAATAACGATGAAATGTTACAAAGTTGCATTTTTCTCGTAAACAACTTTAATGATTTTGTTTATATTTCATTTCATTAACAATCATATACAGTGGTATAAGTTATTTCTCAAGAAAAAAGTCCAAATCAGGTAGTTTATTCTTGGGGTATGTTCTTTGGAGTGGTTATTACAAAAAAAAAAAAAAAAAAAAAAAAAAACGACTCATTCGATTTTGTTCACATTTCATAAATGATTTAGTTTACGTAATGAATCACTTTCCATGAAAACTCAATTTACTCTTGTGGGTGAGTTATTTTCCAAAGATTTTCTTAGAGATCACCATTCCAATTGTTCTGTCTTAGGGATAAATGTTTTGTTAATAACTCTACAATATGAGATAACTAATTTCACATGAAAAACTTTATAAGAGATATTTTACATTTTGAGCTGTGTTTCTGTCTATGAAGTTCTCCGCAAACAGACTATAATTTTGATGCTAGTCAACAAACAAGTTTCACAAATTATTATAGCACAACAAGATTAAGAAATTGTAGCGAACACTTAAGAACGGCTAATGGTATAGCGGTAAACTCACCAAATGCAAGGGATTTATTCTGGCTTCCACTTTCTTATATCGCACATCTTTCATTGTAATCCTCAAACCTTAGTGTTTCTTCGTAGAGTAGGAAAATTCGACTTTTAAAAAAGAAAAGAAAAATATATACATATATTTTTAAATTCAATACCTCAAGAAGCACAGTCAATAGTTTACAGAGATCTGTACCAAAATAAAGTTCTATCCAGAATCGAACCAGGTCCAGTCTATCAATGTCAATGGCGTAATTATAATCCCAATGAATAAAATTAGTTCAAATTTAACTAAGACAATTTCAAACAACTGTTGCCTGTACCTACTGTTCTTATCATAAAGTAAAAGTATCGATTTCACGTTATATTTCATGCTGTAGAACTTCAGCTCAAAATGTAAGTCACTGGAAAATTAAACCCAGAACTACACGTAATGGATCAAGTAGTATGCTGATATAATCCAAAGTTTTTGTGTAATATAGCGAAAGGCTATATTCGCACCACAGCTATCGCCTCTGCCTAGGTTGTCCCTACTGGCCTAGTGGCTAGCGTGTGCAATTTTGGTGTACATGGTCCCGTATACAATTCCCGCTAGGAGAGTATATATACAATTTTAACATTCCTCGATACTTCTAATAGGGACCGCGATGGCTCAGTGGTAGAGCGTTCACCTCTGGTCCATGGGGTCCTTGGTTCGATCCCAGCTCGCGCTAAGTGAACTTTGTGGTGGACGAACACCGTATGCGTATATTTTCTCGGGGTTCTCCTTTTATATTCCGCCATTTCATTCATTTCTCATCATCACCGTCTCCTCTAGTCTAGCCAGCAGAGCAGTGAGACGTAAAACTTCAAGTTTTTTTTTAATTTTTTTTTTTCGATACTTACGTGTTTGTGTCCCTGTCATGATAAGTAGAAAACGGAATGGAAGGGAGTGAAATTAAGAAAATTGTGGTAATTAGGCGAAAAAAGTTACTGATGAATGTTCGATTAATTAGTAAATTTAAAAAAAAAAAAACTTTAGTGGTTAACGCGTGTACCTATTTTGCAAGTGGTTCTGTGTTCGATTACCGGTGGAATATCACTAAAAAATGTCTTTTAGTTTATGTATTCGTCTCCTTAAGCCTAAACACCATAACTGTGGGACGTACATCTAAACGGCTCAAAAGAATGTGTATGTATTTCATACATTAAGATTTCATTCTATTCTGTGGTACATGTTACTTCTCGGGAAAAAGTCCGCAACAGCTAGTTTGTCCTCGATATGGGTTTTACTCACTCGATTATTTCAAAAACTATTCATTCGATTTTGTTCCTATTTCATAAATAAACGTTTTATAAAAAAAGTCGTACCATATGAGATAAATTGCTTTTCGTGGGGAAAAAAAAAACGAGACATCAACTAGTAGTTTCCTGTTGAGAGTTAAGTTCTCAAAAAGACTACTCCCGCGATTTAGTTCACACTTCAAATATAAATGTTTGAGTAATAGGCCTACAATACAGGATAAATAACTTTATGACAAATGCATAAAGGATAGTTTACAATTGAAGGTGACTTCTCTGCCGACAAAGTTTTTCGAAAACACATTATAGTTTTGTTTGAATTTCAGACATAAATCTTTCGTTATAAATGTCAATGTAATATGAATTAGTTTCAGAAATTGGGGCCAGAACGTTTAGTGTAGTGGTCCGTACTTTTAATTTGTTTCTCAAGTTGCTTTTGAACGGGGCTTGAACCATCGTAGACCTTTTTGTGTGTGCATCACTAAATTATCATATATGTGTTTGTTTATTTCTGCCTAAGTTAATAATTAAAATCGAATAATGAACTAATGCATAGTATACTGTACGTACAGTGTATTATAAGTCAAGACTGGCCCAATCCAAGGGATTTCTTGTGATTTCTATTTTTTTATATCACATACAAGCCTCAAATCTTACCGGATTTTTCTAGTGGCATAAGTTTTCCTTTTTAAGAAAAGAAAGAAAGAGTTTCTAAATTCAAATGCTTCATGAGGCAGAGACCAGCAGCTTAAAGAGTGATCCGTACCAAATAAGATTCTATCCAGAAAGGAAACGGTCGAGTCCACATGTATCAATGGTATCAACTCTAGCCATTTAGGCAAATAAATAAAATTAGTTCTAACTTTACTAAAACAATGTTAAACCATTTTTTATTTATTTCCCTTATATTAAAATATAAATATCAATTTGATGTAATATTTCATGTTTTAAAGCTTCAACACAAAAGGTAGTTTCGACTGAAATTAAACTAAGTACTACACGAAATGTCAAATAGCTTACTGATGTAATCGACACTTGTCTGTAATATACTGATACAATTTTGACATTTCTAAATGTTTTCCCCTGGAACTATTAGTATGTGTATTTTCTGGAACTTGGAAGTCTATTTCAAAACAGAATACTGAAATTTTAAAATGTTTTAACGTAAATCACCCTCGCACTAACTTGCTCCCCAAAAACACACTAACCGTTACTTGCCCTCCAAAACACACTCATACTCACTTGCATTCAACTTCCTCATACACTTATAAAGATTTTTTCAAAGCTCAGTTCTAGTAAAATCCCGAAGAGAGAAAGTGATCGATTTGTTTTATGAAAGTTACACACGTTTCATTTTTGTTTTACTAGCAGAACTTCCGAAATTTCTCCGAACAGTTTACTCGGAACTAATAATTACAATATAATATATTCTAATAATTAGAATAATATATTCTAATTAATATAGAATATTAATATATTCTAATAATTATTAGAAAATATTAATTTTGTTTCTTACATTTAGTAACAATGATTTTATTCAAAACCTTCGCAGTTAGTCTAATGACTAGTTCGTCCGCCCTTGCTGCCCGTAATCCTGGCGTCAATTCCAGGGAAGATTATTATTATTATTATTATTATTATTATTATTATTATTATTATTATTATTATTATTATTATTATTATTATTATTATTATTATTATTAATAATAATAATAATATTTTGTTTAAGGATCATTTAGTTTCATTAATCATCCATCTCCTTTAGCCTAATAGTATAATCGTAGGACTGCTAAACTAGTTTTATATTCAAAGAAAATAATGCACAATTGCATGTGGTCAGTATCTCGGCTAATTTCTTGCCGCTCAAGTTAAAGTTTTTTTTTTTCTTACTAGTATTCATTGCTTATAAATTGTTGTTGAAGTTTGTCGTACCCTTTCAGTACCTAAGTTATTTGAGACGTTGGCGTTAAGCGTGGACGTTCTGGGTCAGTACTATAACTGAGCCTACGATTATGCCTTTTTTTTTATCTAAAAAGTACTTTTGATCGTGTGAATTAGGAATTGCTGGTAGTCCTAAAGAAGTTTAGGTTGGAATGGAAAGGTCGTAGACTGGTAAGAAACTTATATATGAAGCAACAGGTAAGTGTTAGAATAGGGAAGAAAATGACAGAGGGGAGTCCAATTGGAAGGAAAGTCGACAGGGAAACTGTCTCTCGCCAGTGCCGTGGCGAGGGGGGGGGGCGAGCGGGGTGGTCGCCCCGGGCGCTGATATCAAGGGGGCGCCGAACGAGCAAGAATAAAGAAAAAATGTTGGAAAAGAGCAAACGAGCGGCGCCCCGTATGAATATTGGCGCCCTACTAAATCAATATTGTTGTTCAGTTTGCAAAGAAATAATTTTTTTTAAAACTCTTCTTGCTCGCTCCGCTCGCAATTCGCATGTTTCATTAAGAGTCACAACTAGTTTTTACTTTCTCGCTGATAGCAAGGGGGCGCCGAACGAGCAAGAAGAAAGAAAAAAATGTTGGAAAAGAGCAAACGAACGGGGTCCCCTATGAGTATTTGCGCTCTACCAAATCAATATTGAATTTGTTAAAAAAAAAAATTAGCTCGCACCGCTCGCAATTCACATGTTTCAATAAGAATCACAAGTTTTTACTTATACGGTGATAACAAGGGGGCGCCGAACGAACAAAAGAAACTAGACATTGGAAAAGAGCAAACGACACGGTGCCCCGTATAAGTATTGGCACCCTATTAAATCAAAATTCTCAGTTTGCAAAAAATAAATTTGTTAAAAATGTTCTTGCACGCTCCGCTCGCAATTTACATATTTCAATAAGAGTCACAAGAAGTTTTTACTTTATTACTTTGATTTGTTGATGACGGTGTGATATACAAGGTGCCCAGTAATGACTTATAGTGTACGCAGGAGCGCTTTCAAAATTGGAAACGTTCAAACTCTGAAATACGTGTTTGGCGTTGTGATGGTGATGAATCACGCTTTTATACCCAATCGGATTAATCACGCTGGTGAGAATGAAGGTATGAAAATGAGGAAGTTGAAGAGACACACACAAGCTGCTGTTTGAACGGGAATATTAAAAATGAAGGTAAACAAGGGCAATAATAACATTTTCGAACTTGAAGAACAGGCTTTTAAGGGATCAGAACTTCACCCAACGAATTTCGTCCTTTTCAAAGACTTTTAACTACGAGTGATTTTTCTTTTAATGCAGTCCCTGTCCATAAGACCCGTAGGAAAGTCATGTCTGACGGCTGTTCTCTTCAAATCCTGTTAGTACATGTCTAAGCAAGTGTAAATCACGAGGGTAGACTTTTTGACTTATGGGCAGTTTTTTTCTGCAGGGGCGTAATCCTAGGGCGGCGGCGCCCCTTTTGAGTTGCTGCCGACGTTTCTTAAAATGATTGTAGCTGCCATTGTGATTGTAACAGAACAATGAATGAGGGTTGTTTTCTTTCTAAATAGTCCACGAAATAAACCTAGATATAATTTTTTTGGCGTAGCCGTACAAATAGAGGGAGAAGAGGGGGCAAAGTCCAATTTCGGCTAATTTTTTAAAAGGCTGTTTTTATTTTCTTTCCATAATGTCTGAGCGGTGATCTCTTGTGTAACAACGATTTCTCGGCCAAGACTTACAACAATCCTCTATACAGGGACGCATTTTTTGACAAAAAATCTTCCAATAGTTATCTCCACAAAAATATAATATAGTCAGATGTGCGAAATTTTTCAGAATGTAAACTTCCATGGTTTCGTGTTTGCTTCACTACACACGTTGCACTTCTAATAGAAGTAGAAAATTATTAACACATCGTTGTATTATTATTCAAGATTCTTAGAATAAACAGCATTGATAATGTTTCTTGGGATCAAGGAGACATTATTCGAGAGGGATGTTTTCCTTTTGTATTATATAGTATGTTGTTATATTTTTGGAGAATAACTACGTAAATAGATCAGGTGAAGAATCACCTCTTTATAAATATATACATACAGTATTTAATTTTTGTTTACGTCACCCATCTCTGTTAAATGCGCTAACGTAGCTAGAAGTCATTTTTCCCTCGATGTTCACAGAATTCACAGCACTTGCAGAAATCTATGGAAAACACAAAGTTGGAGATACAGCGACAACGTTTTGTACATTTCATTTTGGAGCCACAAGTAATCAAGAGATCTTCTGGGAGGAAGTTTAAATGAGAGTCTGGAATTATCGTACCGTCGTGATCCACTGACCAACCATAATGTTCTGGTAACAGTGAAGTGTTTGAACTCAATACAGAGGAGCAAGTGTAAACCATGAAAAGCCACGCTGAAGATGTGCGCTTAATGAAAAGCTTGTAGGTGGTAGTGATAGCAGATTTGGAGTCTTTGAATGTGAAAATGGTTCGAGCCGTAGCTGATCAAGCGTTGAAGCAGACTCCCAGGCTTTAACACCTGTACAAGATAGTTTTCTGCTAGTTGAAATGTATCCGGATTTGCAGGTAATTTCTGGCCAAAATATAGAAGGTACTTTTCAGGATTTGCTTTCAATGCCGAAAACTTCTTCCCCGCTTTACTAGTGACGTCCAAACCTGTGAGGAAATGCACTGATAGAATAACGTCACATAATGTGCCAATTTTTCGTGCTAACGTGTGAATTGGTATGCACTCTTTTGAAGATTTTCGCAGCCAAAGAGCCTGAAAACCTTTCGTTTGAAAGAGCTTGAAGAAGTGAAGAAGAATGACAAATACATCTGTATCATTTGATGCTACCATTACTTGCTGGTAGCCTTCTTTAAGTGCGTGATATATAAGTGAAATTATTCTCAAATCTGCTTCTTCAATAGGCTTCATTAAACCTTCATCCGAAACTTCATTGTACTTACAAATTTGATTTTTAAAATCGGAATTGGTCCTCCATCACTCACCTCACTACTCAGAACAATAGTTCCTTGCAAATGAAGTGAATGTTCTTGTAGATAATATCGCTAAGCGCTCCGAAGCATACTTTTGTTTTCAATGGACCCCCAAAGTTTGTTCATTTGAACCGGTAATCGAGTAGAAGTTGAAATGTTACATACAGGTATTGGTTGAACTGAAGCTCTTAGTTCCCTTTCTCCGTTCTTTATCGAGTTTCTTCGGTAGCTATCAAAGACAAAATTCGTTCGTGACTTTTCTTGGTAAATGGTACTCATGCTTTCAACGAGGGCAGCAAAAAGGTCACTGAAAGTATTAAATTCCTTTAGAAACATCCTGCGGATTTGGTTCATAACATCCACTATCAAACACGTCGGTAGATTTTTTTTTCAAAAGTAGAACTGCACTCGGAATCGTCTAATTTCCTTATCAAAGCAGTCATCAAATCCGATTTCTGCGATTTAATGGTTGCACTCTTTTTATCCACAAACGTTGTAACTGGTAAAATGTCGTAAGTTAGAATCTCCCTCAACAACATGCCTCTCTCCTTACAAATATTAACAAGTCTTTGCGCATGGATGATATCTGTAACTGAATTAGACCTATCATTTTTTGCATCCTATGAACCAACAGAATTGAAAGGTTCCAACTTCACTTTGTGTATGGGGGCAGATAGTGCTTTTGATTTGGAAACAAATCTCTCATTCCTAAATTCAAGATAAAGTGCACTCCCTTTTGCAGGAAACGAAAGTATTGATTTTGCATTATGTGGCGGTACAAGTTCATTTGCCGATAGATTTTGGAGTTTCATCGTTCCAGTGGTATAATAAGGATTATGTCTTCCTTAATATAAGAGCACATCATCTAGATGCTTGCTTCAAGCTCCTCATTCTGTTTCCTTACTAATTCGTGATGTATCTGAAGATCGTAGTTAACCACTGCAACACCTATTAATGACCGAGAAGCATTTCTTATTTCAAAGAATCTCGTGGTAGATAAACTGCCATTCAACAACGTACTCTTTTCTTTTTGTTTCACCAATTATTCCTCCTTGTGGTTTTTGGGATCTATTAATCGTCTGCTCCAGTGCCATGCCCAAGCCAACCTCATTGAATTTCCCTGTGGTTCTTCGGACTACAAAGAATCATTTCATGAATTTTTCAAAAACTTGTGGATATTGAAATTCCAAGTTTCGCATCTGCTCTAAATACAGGGATGCCCACCTCAAGTAATTGATTCTATCAAAAACGTGAAACACTGGAAGGAGTTGTTGAACGGTATTCAAATGAAGACGCCAATTACCTTTTCTGTCTGCTCGAATAAGATTCTTCACAAGAGACACAAGAAACAAGAAAACGTCCCAAATACCGACACGTTTCTGATCGCTCCGCATTCATCTGAGAGAACTGTTTCATGCCTTGGATTAAGCTTATAAAATTGTTAGTAAGATCTTGAAACAGGAGTTGTGCTTTTTCAATATCTTTATCTTTAATTGCTCTCAATGTGTCTATGGCTATTTTACTAGGTGCGCTGACATTACCTTTCAAAAATGTTTTCCATTTCAGCCTTTCAATTACTTCAGCAAGCATGAACATTGCTTTTGTAGAACGAATGTATTTAATCCCTTTCAGGACACTTTCGGCTACTCCTGGTCCAAATACTGAGTTTTTAATAAGGATGTTTTCTAATCCACTTCTTGATATATATTTACCTATGCACGCCAATAGTGCTTTGGTCATATGGAAAGATCCCATCATCAGGGTGATGTCTGGGAACTCGTTTGAAGTAATTTGGATTTCTGCAGCGATGTGGTAAACTCCCTCGTCGCAAACTATAGGTAAAGCGGGTTGATGAAGATGATTGAGAAGGTATTGGAAGTTTTTCATTGCAGAATAGACACTGTCGTATGTTGTAATAGGGTATGGCAATATAGGTAAGAACCCAACTTGCTGAAGAGGAACTTCAGATTTCGATATCACTGCGTTGACAGCCCCCAGGTTACGTTAACTTCCCTATCACTAAGTGAATGCAAAGCTTTCATCATTCTGATCACAGATTTCCTTAATGTCACTTCACTTACATCCGCATCAAATAAATCTTCAAACGTTTTTAAATTTTGATATACCATCAAAGGCAGCGATTGCTTATATCCAGTGAATAGGACTTTTTTGTTGGCTTTTTAGGTTTCTCTTGAAATATTACCAGAACAGTGTTATGATTTCCTTGCAAACCTGAAAGTGTAGCTTCTTCGTGGTCGAAGTTATCCATCATACCTATTCTAAATTCATTACTAACAAAGTGACTTGAAAATGAAATAACGTCAGGACAAGACTTGACAGTGTATTGGGCTAATTTGGCAAATCACACATTTTGTAAGATCAAAATCACTACTAGTTCCTTGTGTTAATTTCACTCCCGTAAAGAACTTTCTACACTTGATGCCATAACTACTTCACCAGAATAACTTCAAATCCTTTCAGAAAATTATTACATCAGTAATCTGCAAGAATAAAGATAGTCCATTGTTACTAGACTGGACATGAATACATTCAAAATTATTCCTACAGCGAAGGTAACATCACCACCTGAAATGCATAAACAATTTTTTAAAGTGGAGATAGCAGGCAGTAAGGCACACTAAATCAGTACGTTTGTCTCCACCCTTTCTAGCAGTTACTGTAGAGAAAACCTGGAAAAATTCACATACGCCAAAATTTCTATTTTAGAGGTAAAATTCGAGACATTTTACATTGAAACTCTTTATTAGTTCACAAAATGAAAACAAAGTTATCCACAGTTAGCAAAAGGTTCACAAATAAAGCCACTTAATACCAAGAAATTTTCTTGTACAACACGTACTTTTTGGAGCAGGAATATCACACAGAACATTATCAGTGCTGTTTATTCTAAGAATCTTGAATAATAATACAACGATGTGTTAATAATTTTCTACTTCTATTAGAAGTGCAACGTGTGTAGTGAAGCAAACACGAAACCATGGAAGTTTACATTCTGAAAAATTTCGCACATCTGACTATATTATATTTTTGTGGAGATAACTATTGGAAGATTTTTGTCAAAAAATGCGTCCCTGTATAGAGGATTGTTGTAAGTCTTGGCCGAGAAATCGTTGTTACACAAGAGATCACCGCTCAGACATTATGGAAAGAAAATAAAAACAGCCTTTTAAAAAATTAGCCGAAATTGGACTTTGCCCCCTCTTCTCCCTCTATTTGTACGGCTACGCCAAAAAATTTATATCTAGGTTTATTTCGTGGACTATTTAGAAAGAAAACAACCCTCATTCATTGTTCTGTTACAATCACAATCGCAGCTACAATCATTTTAAGAAACGTCGGCAGCAACTCAAAAGGGGCGCCGCCACCCTAGGATTACGCCCCTGCAGAAAAAAACTGCCCATAAGTCAAAAAGTCTACCCTCGTGATTTACACTTGTTTAGACATGTACTAACAGGATTTGAAGAGAACAGCCGTCAGACATGACTTTCCTACGGGTCTTATGGACAGGGACTAGACTATTTATTCCATTGGCATATAAAATGCTTCCAATTTAAAGGAATTCATTGGGATCGTTTCTCCATCAAATACTTGTATCGCCAGGATACTTTTTCTGTGCATACGTATCTAGTTCTATTTTGTTTTATCTATCTACATACGTACAATATATGTAATATGTGTGTGCATGTAAGTGTGAATATGATAGTATATTTTTAATATGCTAATTAACAATAAGTAATCTTAAATTCAGAATTTTCATTCATTAAGAATATAAGTAATTACTATAATTTGAAACATATGTAGTAGCCAAACTTTATTTTGGATTTTAAATACAAACATTAAACATATTCTTCACCTCCATCAAAATTCACAAACAAGGCTCCTTCTGAAATTCCGTTATACTTCACAAAATATTTTTCTTTTACCGTAAAAGAACTAACTAACTAACTCTATGGCTTATGGAAGCCCGGAAGTTCAATACCGCGTTCATAAAGCCTCTACAATGACCTTTATCCTTAGCCAACTGGATCCAGTTTCTACTTTGTATTACTATTGACGCGAGATATGTCTTAATATTTTCCTCTCATCTGGGCTTAGGCCTTCCTAATGGACGTTTCTCTGTTGGATTTCCAGTCAAAACTTTGAAAACAAAGTGTACTTTTTTTCCATTCTCGCTACATATCCTGCCTCCCTGAACTTCCTAGATTTGATGAATAACAATGCTTGGTAAAATATATAAATTACGCAATTCCTCGTTATGAAGTTTCCGCCATTGTCCATTCCCATTCCTTTTGGGTCCGAATATTCGTCTCAGGATTTTATACTAAAATATTATTCTAAAATACTTTCAGTCTGCATTTTTCCCTTAACGTAAGTGGCCATGTTTTGCAACCATACAGAACAACAGGCATGATTATCGTTTTATATATTTTAAGCTTCAAACTCCTCGACAGAATTCGCGACGACAAGAGATTTTGAACTGAGTAATAACACGAATTCCCTGCTTTCAGTTGACATATAATTTCTTCGTGGATAAGATTTTGATCCTAGATACCTGAAAGTATCCACTTTACCGAAAGTATTATTTGATACTTTGACGCATCCATAGTTTGCAGTATTACGATCCCAGCGTACTTCCATTGGTTGTTTTTTTTTTCATTTACTTCTAAACCTGCAAGCGTTTAATAAGGCCTCTGCATTTCTTTATTTTGTTCTCCTATCATCCCCTATTAAATTTACATCATCAGCATACGCCGTAACCTGGTGAATACCATTCAACTCCAGGACAAGGTTGAATAATACTGGCTTCGACACATCTCCTTGTTTCAGGCCATCCTCGACATGAAAGCTAGTAGACAAAAGTTTTCCTACTCGGACTTTACTTTGGGATTTATTTAAACATATCTTAATAAACCTAATTAGCTTTTTCGGTATTCCAAATTCTGTAAGAATGTTGTACAATGTTTGTCTCCTAACTTATTGTAAGCCTTTCCAAAATCAATAAATAGTTGATGTACCAAAGTATTGTATTCCCATTTTCTTTCGAATATTTGTCAAATAGTAGATATCTGATCGATAGTTGATTGATTTCTTTTCAATCCACACTGATAATCCCCAATAATTTCATTTCCGTATGCTGTCAGTCTTGCTAATAGACTATTTAATAGGGTTTTATAGGATGATGACAGAACAGAAATGCCTCAATAATTGTTACAATCTGCTTTGTTGTCTTTCTTGTGAATTGGAACAATGATTCATCCTTTACACTCTTGTGGTAATTCCTCCTTATTCCAGATAAGAAGAATAAGTTTGTGTATCTTGTTCGAAACGTTTCCCTTCCAGCTAAAATTAACTCAGCCGGAATTTCGTCTATACCTGGAGATTTGTGTTTCTTTAATTTCTATATAGCGATGTCCTGCCGTGCGTTTTTCCCTTTCCCCACAAACATTAGCTTTTGGCTGCATGTTAAACAAATCGTCAAAGAAATTTTTCCATGTTTCTTTGATGATTTAAGCTTGACGGTTTCCATGAACAGTTTTATGCATTCCTAGTTTAACAATGGTTTATTCCGACGTATTTTCGAGTGTCCCATTTTTTCTCTTGCTGTAATTTTACTGCTATCCCTAATTTAAACTCAAGTATCCTCAACACCAGTGCTCTCAAAATCTTCTAAAACCGAAAATCTATTCGACACTTCAATCTGGTATTCTCCTGTTGGGATGGTATTGCGGAAGTAAGACAAATACCTGTTCTACTACTTCTTCGTAAAAACTGCCTTTTATATCCTCATCCTTATCTTCTGTTGGAGCATGCACATTTAAAACAATAATATCACACTACCAACCCTTAAGAGTAATAAAAGAAAGTCTATCATTAACAAATTCAACTCGTTTAATTGCTGGTATTAAACGAATAGAAATTGAAATTCTATTTGTGTGGTCATATACAGAATAAAATTAATAGAAATTCATGCTGTTACCTATTTCGAACATTTTAAAAGCACATAGTTTCTAATGTGTTGAAATTTCATTTCTTATCGATAGCATGAAACGTTGTAAATAGCTATAAATTTTCATAACTATTCTCCAAGTGGATTTGTATACAACGAAAGGTAGTTTTGTGAAGTTTTGCTTCGCTGAATCAAAAAAAAAAAAAGAAAGAAAAAGAAAAGAAAAAGCCTCTGGAAAAGAGTTCTTATTTGTAAAAGATCTTTTTTGGATGTTGTAATGGTTTTCCGAGCAGTTTGATAATAATAATAAAAAAAAAATCAGCATACCGTAGCATAATAACAAAAGCTGCTTCCCTTATATTCAAAAAGAGAAAAAGAAAAGAATAAAGAATAAAAGAAAAGAAAAGAAAGAGGCAAAAGTATGGTATGGTGAATGTAGGAGGCGCCAGCGCCAAAATCTCTAGCTACGGCTCTGTCTCTCGCCTACATTATTTAATAACTATCTAGAAGAGACAGTGAAAAATGAAGAGAGCATTTCAGCAGGAGGTAGAATGATTAGGTGCATATGGTTTACAGATGATATGGCGCTTGTTCCAGAATTTGAAGAGAAAATCAACAAGATGTTAGGAAACTTGAAGAAGGGCTGTGAGGAATATGGGATATAAATAAATGTTTGAAAGACAAAAGTCATGGTGATTAGAACGAAGGAGTCGGTGTCAAATATAGAAGTAAGAGGGAAGAAAATAGAAAGGTGAGCAGTTTTCGATAGCTGGGTAGTATTACTAGTGATGAAAAGAAGTGTGAACATGAAATAAAAGCAAAGATGGGAATGGCGAAAGAAGCCTTGAGGAGGAAGAAAATACTATTCTGTGGGGCCTTGAACAAAATGTTGAAGAAAGACCCATAAAGTGCTTCGTGTGGAACAGCGACGCAAATCTGTTTTCAACATTGGGAGGGACGGGTAAGACAATTTAAATAAGCTTTCTTTTAAAGCGATGTTCAAAATATTTAGGAAGTTGAAAAACAATGCTGTGGAGGTCAGGAGGCAGAGTTGTCTTCAACATTGGAAGACGGGCAGATTTGTGGCATATTCTTATGGGGGAGAAGAGACTCATATTACGGTAGATGAATCTGATTTCTGAGGAGAACCTATTCTATATTATGTATCAGGCGATGTAGATGAAGTAGTGGTACAAATCAGTGCCACTGACACATTCTGAAATCTGAATACTTGCATATATTTATAATTGATATATTTCTACTTAGGGCATCCACAATCATCCTCATCCACAATGTAGATGAAAATCACATTATTGAGGGGACAGTCCCCCCGTTCGAAGATTGAGGAAAACATGTTCCCCTTATCCCCCCGGGATTTGCGCCAGTGGTGTGGAGTATTATGTTGTATGGGTCAGAAATATGGACATTACATAAAAATAATGAAAAACAATTGAAGCCTTTCAAAATGTGGGTATGGAGCAGAATGGATAGAATTAGTTGGTTCGAGTGGGAAATAAATGACAGGGTATTAGAAAAGATGGGGGAGAAAAGAAGTTTTAAATATTATTAAGAAGGGGAAGAGAAACTGGTTGGGACATTCATAAAGAAGCAAATGTATCATGAGGCACGCTTTAGAGTGTATAACGGCAGTAGGCAGAGGAAGAGAGCGAAGGAAACTGCAATTAAGAGATGATATAAAAAATAGGATGGAAGCATCTCAGTTGCACCAAGTGACCTGTGAATTACGGATCATACTTTTGGTGATCATGATTGTGCCATACAAGAACATTTATACCACGCAAAAGCACTGGAAGGGACCAATGTATTGTCTTCACATATTTGTTTAGGTTTCGGTTTTGAGAAGTTCGTTGCAAAATTTTATATTTAGATACTGGTCTTTCGTTTCTCGTTCAGGAACCTAGAGCGTTGTCGACGAGTTGCCATCTGTCCAGTTTTGAACCGGTGTCCGATTACATGAAAAACTGAGTTGTAAAAATCATAGCTGTATTATTTGTATGTAATATATATAACACTTTTAGAGTTAAAACGTAATAATGTATATATTTCAGATACAACTACATAACTAAACACGAAAGATGAACTACTTGCAGAGAATTTTCAATGAAACATCTGTACATGGCTTTGCTCACTTACTGAAGAAAGGACAATCAGGCTTTGAAAGGTAATGCAATACTATAAAATATTTTAATGAATTCTAAAACATGTACAATACGAAGCAAAAAACCTGCAACATGAAAGTTTAAGTTCATTGTGAAACTACGCCAACAACATAGGCAACCAACCTAACGTCTTTGTGGCACTGATCACGCCAGGATAACCTTCGGCTTCGTCCCCCTGCACACTTCGTTTGGAGCAAGAAATGCATAGACCACGTGACTACAAATCACAAATTTCTCACAAGATGGAGTAATAGATTGAGGTTCTTCTCATTTCTCTTCTCATTTTACATCCTCAGTTTTAAAGAGAGAGAAAGAGAAAAAGGTCAACGTGATAAAAACTAAATAAAGAGGAATATGCGAAATATAAAGGAAAAGAAAACGTGCGCATATATGACAAATGACACATGCACTTCAAAGGAGACCACCTCAAATTTTGTTATGAACCATATATAATAACTGTGAGAATCAGCAAACCACAAAGACATAATTACACACAGTAAGTGTTATATAACACATATTTATTTAAACAAATAAAAATGCTCGCAGAAAGCTGAAAATGTCTTTAAAATCTCAACCATAACTGAAACAAGAGATTACTTCTCTATTGTTTTTCTTCGTAGCATCCATCTACATGGAGAAATGAGAAAGAGAGAACATCTTAAGAGATTCGCACGTATACAATATCGGAAACTGCTAAATGGAAAAAATTACAGTCTTTGGATGGGATTCGAACCCAGAACCATAGTATTAGAAACCCCACACTCTACCGATGTAGCTAGTCTGACAGTAATACCCTGTTCCTCCATCATTACCTATGAAAGACGGAATGGAGTCTGCAGAAACCTACGTCTAACATGTCCACGACAGACCGCCTATAACCTATGTCTAATTGGTACTTAAAAAAGCTAGTTCTACACGTGCATAGAAAAGTAAAATCAAATGAGTAGTTAGTACACATTACTTTGTCTGTCTCACTCTATCTCTGACTATAGAAACCGAGGAAGAAGAAAAAAGTATAGAGGTGAGAACATAGGAAGAACAAGCAAAAATATAAGTTGCAGGAAACTGAATATCAAGGGGAGAGAGAGAGAGACATAGAGACAGAGAGAAAAATAGAGGAACGGAGCAAATGATTTAATATACATCGGAAAAGAAGGTTCACAACTGTGCTATACATTTAATGTATTGAATACTCTGCAGGCCCGTATCCACGGGGGGGCTAGGGGGGAAGGACCCCCCTAAACTTTGGCTGGCCCCAATAAAGGTTTCACGATAGGCTTGCAAATGAACTATAATATGGTGATGAAGTATAATATGATTGGGTCGGGCTCCCCTAACTTCGGCCCCCCCCCCCTATATTTTTGGACTGGCTACGGGCCTGATATTCTGTTTCTTCTAAATTGCTTGCTAGATGACAAATATTAATTTGTAAAAACGTAGCAAATGCCCGCGTTGTCTTGTTTTCTTACTGTTTCAGTAATAGTGGAAAACGTGGTTTATGCAACATAATAAATTACTAATTTTCCCACAACAATCATGTAGATGTTGTTGATGATTTTGAGTTTAACGTCCGTTCAGCAGCGAGACTATATGAGACGTGGACCTACTTATTAACGTGGAATCCGAACCATATGAGCTGCTGCCGGGAATCGAAGCAACCATGTACTGTTGGTAAGAAATTTCTAAGCAAAAGAAAAAACTGATCAGCAAAATACATAAAACGATAGTCCTGCAAACTATTACTTAAAGAGAATTTATTGTAAAATCAATACATCCATGTGGCGGTATATAGTCGTAAAGTGATTAGAAAACTTAATATTAAACTGTCGATCACATTGTTTTACTTATTTGAATTCAATGTCGTATAGATTCGGTTTTAGCTCTAGATTTCAGCGTTCTCACTTCGATTCTTAACTTGTTGGAAATATTCATTAATCGAAATTATAAAAGTATACGAAATTTAACTAGCTAAAAGAAGAGAATAACATAAAAATCCGGATTAGAGTATTACAATAAACATGTGTATTTTGTTTAGGGTTTGGAAGTCATAGCTTATAGGAATTATAGAAAAAACGTTCGTTGTGAAAGCACAAGAAAGAAAGCAGAGAATAGACACAAACCTCAGGTGGGTTTGAACACGGAGGTAGTAGACTACTCTACTAAACCGCTCGGCTATATCTTAATTCTCTAGTACGTTTTGAAAAATATTGTCTAGAGTATTTGCACTTTACTTGTTTCTGTTTGGTTGTTTGTCATATAATGTATACGAGTGGCGAATAATAGAATAGAACTGTTTTAGACGAGTATGAACAAATTTCTCAGACAAGTTGTAATCTTATATATATCTAAATTGCACAAATAAATCAGATTAAATCTGTAAAGTGCTTCGGGAGTTTTGATGGAAGTTAACTGTTGCATAGTTACGAGCTTTTGTTTATGCCCACCACTCGATGGAAGTTATGTTCTTGAAAGATAGTAACTGCTACTATATTCTAATGTATTGGATTTAAAAAAAATGGAAAATATTTTGTTACTAACAGTGAGTGAGTATTTTTGCGTGCAACAACAGTTGATTACAGGCACATCTACTTCTTCTGCGCATGTTTTTCATAATACGACGTCATGTATAGCAATATTGTGCATTATCGTATATTCAAAGACGTTTTTAGCACTTTTACTTTTGTGTAAGAATGGCGCAATATGATCATTCTGTACGTGAGAGTGTTATCGCTCTTATTGAACATGCGGGATTGAGTGTTCCTGAAGCAGGCGCTCGATTAGGCGTGCATCGTGCAACAGCGTTCAGGCGGTGGAAAAAATATGAGGAAACTGGAAGTCTAACTCGAAAATCTAGAAGTGGTCGGCCACGAGTGTCCTCACCGACACAAGACCAACGATTAGTTGATCAATGCTGTCGACAGTCTTTCATGTGTGCCCGACAACTGCAGCAGTCTACCGCCTTTCCAGGTGATGTAACTACAGTCCAACGGCGACTTCGGGCCGCAGGCTTAAGGTCCTTCCGGGCTGCTGTTAAGGAGAGATTGACAGAAGATCACAAAGTCGATAGACTGGCGTTTGCAGAGCTAAATATTACTTGTCACTGGGGCACTGTTGTCTTTACAGATGAGAAAATA
The DNA here is from genome assembly GCF_964235325.1 of Thermobia domestica. Lineage (NCBI taxonomy): Eukaryota > Metazoa > Arthropoda > Insecta > Zygentoma > Lepismatidae > Thermobia > Thermobia domestica. Next base: position 21,637,446 of record NC_137465.1, on the reverse strand, counting down.
TTTTCCACTGGAAACTTTGGGCCAACACGTGTGTATCGCCCATCTGGAAGACGGTTTGATCCACAATATATGGCCCGCTCAGCGCGAATGGGTCATGTGACGATTCACTGTTGGGGATGGATATGCGAGACTGCAGGTTGAGGTGGTATCCATCGAATTATAGGCCGACTTAATGGTAAAAAAAATGTTGATCTTCTCGACTTTATGCTCCCTGAAATAAAAGCACATGTTGGCGACGACGTACTCTAATCCGGATTTTTATGTTATTCTCTTCTTTTAGCTAGTTAAATTTCGTATACTTTTATAATTTCGATTAATGAATATTTCCAACAAGTTAAGAATCGAAGTGAGAACGCTGAAATCTAGAGCTAAAACCGAATCTATACGACATTGAATTCAAATAAATAAAACAATGTGATCGACAGTTTAATATTAAGTTTTCTAATCACTTTACGACTATATACCGCCACATGGATGTATTGATTTTACAATAAATTCTCTTTAAGTAATAGTTTGCAGGACTATCGTTTTATGTATTTTGCTGATCAGTTTTTTCTTTTGCTTAGAAATTTCTTACCAACAGTACATGGTTGCTTCTATTCCCGGCAGCAGCTCATATGGTTCGGATTCCACGTTAATAAGTAGGTCCACGTCTCATATAGTCTCGCTGCTGAACGGACGTTAAACTCAAAATCATCAACAACATCTACATGATTGTTGTGGGAAAATTAGTAATTTATTATGTTGCATAAACCACGTTTTCCACTATTACTGAAACAGTAAGAAAACAAGACAACGCGGGCATTTGCTACGTTTTTACAAATTAATATTTGTCATCTAGCAAGCAATTTAGAAGAAACAGAGTATCAGGCCCGTAGCCAGTCCAAAAATTTAGGGGGGAGGGGCGGCCGAAGTTAGGGGAGCCCGACCCAATCATATTATACTTCATCACCATATTATAGTTCATTTGCAAGCCTATCGTGAAACCTTTATTGGGGCCGGCCAAAGTTTAGGGGGGGCCCGGCCTCCCTAGCCCCCCGTGGATACGGGCCTGCAGAGTATTCAATACATTAAATGTATAGCACAGTTGTGAACCTTCTTTTCCGATGTATATTAAATCATTTGCTCCGTTCCTCTATTTTTCTCTCTGTCTCTATGTCTCTCTCTCTCTCTCCTCTTGATATTCAGTTTCCTGCAACTTATATTTTTGCTTGTTCTTCCTATGTTCTCACCTCTATACTTTTTTCTTCTTCCTCGATTTCTATAGTCAGAGATAGAGTGAGACAGACAAAGTGATGTGTACTAACTACTCATTTGATTTTACTTTTCTATGCACGTGTAGAACTAGCTTTTTAAAGTACCAATTAGACATAGGTTATAGGCGGTCTGTCGTGGACATGTTAGACGTAGTTTTCTGCAGACTCCATTCCGTCTTTCATAGGTAATGATGGAGGAACAGGGTATTACTGTCAGACTAGCTACATCGGTAGAGTGTGGGATTTCTAATACTATGGCTCTGGGTTCGAATCCCATCCAAAGACTGTAATTTTTTCCATTTAGCAGTTTCCGATATTGTATACGTGCGAATCTCTTAAGATGTTCTCTCTTTCTCATTTCTCCATGTAGATGGATGCTACGAAGAAAAACAATAGAGAAGTAATCTCTTGTTTCAGTTATGGTTGAGATTTTAAAGACATTTTCAGCTTTCTGCAAGCATTTTTATTTGTTTAGTGACTACACATACAAAAACTTTGCTAGAATTAGAAGTCTTGCCAAGAAGGTACAGCGGCGTAAATACTTTGAATACATGGACTCAATTGGTAATTTTACTGTTAGTAACCCTAAAGTCTTTTGGTCTGTAATTAAATCTAGAACAAAATCTCCGGGCATACCGGCAACAGTTCAAGATGAAAATACTGAAGCGAGTGATGATCAAAGACCCGACCTCTTCAATAACTACTTCTGCAAAACATTTACTTCCCTTCCCTCTACACCCCATCTTCCCCCTCTCCGCTCCATCTGTTCGGACACCTTATCCAATCTCTCTACCACCCCGGGCGAAGTTCTGGCTCTCTTGCTATCGTTATCTCCACACAGATCACTTGGACCTGATAAAATTAGTCCTCTCTTTCTCAACAAAACTGCTTCAGTTATTACGGTTCCTCTATCTATCTTATTCAATAGATGCTTCAAGGAAGGGTATTATCCCACCAGTTGGAAACTAGCTCACGTGACCCCAATATATAAATCAGGACTTAAAGATCATGTATCCTCCTATAGGCCAATATCTCTTCTTTCTGTAATATCAATTATCTGCGAAAAAATAATCAAAGACAGGCTACTTAAATTCACCTCACCTTACATCCATAGTTCTCAGCACGGCTTTCTACCGAAAAGCTCAAGTCTCTCAAACTTAAGTACTCTTCTTTCCTGTGCAGTCAAATGTATGAATAACAATACTCAATTAGATGTTATCTATTTTGATCTCTCGAAGGCCTTTGATTCTGTCAGTCACATTCATCTTCTTCATAAACTCTCCAATAGATTTAATGTACATGGCAAATTTCTCTCTCTAATCACAAGCTACTTGAAGGACCGTAAACAGAGAGTTGTTCTTTCAGGGGCGACTTCTAACCCCCAACCCGTGATCTCAGGGGTGCCTCAGGGGAGTGTACTTGGGCCTCTGCTGTTTGTCCTGTATATGGATGATCTCTACACGCACTTATCAGCTCAACCTAGTGGCCTTCTGCTTTTTGCTGACGATTGTAAGTTATACAGAGAAATATCGTGTCTCCATGACACAACTGCTCTACAGGAAGACATAAATTACCTTACAGGCTGGTGTGAAATGTGGCACTTGAAACTCAACAGTAAGAAGTGTGACAGTATTACTATTACTTTGAAAAAGTCTCCTGTTCCCTCCACATACCATATCAACGATTCCCCTATCACACATTCTGCTAGTCATAATGATCTTGGTGTCATCTTTGATTCAAAACTCACATTCTCTGACCACATCTCCTCAATACTAAAGAATTCAATGCGCATGTTGGGACTTCTTTATCGATTCACCGAACTACGCACTGTTTCTTCACTAGCAACTTTTTATAAGACATTAATAGCGCCCAAGATCGAATATTGCTCTCCCATATGGGCCATGGCAGCACCTACACATCTCTCCAGACTTGATTCTGTTCTCAATTTCTTCATCGCTATAGTCCGTTTTCGTGTTCCTGCACTTCGAATATTATCTAAGAAGGAACTCTTGCGACATCTTAATATTCAGACTCCTGAAGTACGCAGAACTATCTCTGACCTGAAATATCTACATAAAATAGTTAATGGAAACTTAAGATCGGAAATATTACTTCAGGAACTATCCTTACGTGTCCCTTCCCGCATCACCCGGAATACCCACCTATTCCATCTTGCCCGTCCTAGGTTGGCTGTTATACAGAGGTCTCTTTTTTATAGAATACCAAACTGTTATAATCAAGTAACAACTGATGTGGACATATTTTCGAGCTACCCAGTGTTTGAAAGAGCAATTAAGCGAGCTTTGACGGAATAGTTTTACTCTTACACTCTTCTTTCTATGTTGTTGTTATTGTTATCTTGTTTTTTTTTTCTTTCTTTTGTTAGAATGTCCCTGTGTAAAATGGCAAAGTTATGCTGTATCTGGGAATTTGTTCAATAAATAAATAAAAATAAATAAATATGTGTTATATAACACTTACTGTGTGTAATTATGTCTTTGTGGTTTGCTGATTCTCACAGTTATTATATATGGTTCATAACAAAATTTGAGGTGGTCTCCTTTGAAGTGCATGTGTCATTTGTCATATATGCGCACGTTTTCTTTTCCTTTATATTTCGCATATTCCTCTTTATTTAGTTTTTATCACGTTGACCTTTTTCTCTTTCTCTCTCTTTAAAACTGAGGATGTAAAATGAGAAGAGAAATGAGAAGAACCTCAATCTATTACTCCATCTTGTGAGAAATTTGTGATTTGTAGTCACGTGGTCTATGCATTTCTTGCTCCAAACGAAGTGTGCAGGGGGACGAAGCCGAAGGTTATCCTGGCGTGATCAGTGCCACAAAGACGTTAGGTTGGTTGCCTATGTTGTTGGCGTAGTTTCACAATGAACTTAAACTTTCATGTTGCAGGTTTTTTGCTTCGTATTGTACAAATAATTATCTACAGAGATGATACGGTTTACCTTCTATAGCAAAACAATGTAGGAAAGCAATGACAAATAGATAGCTACATATCTCACTACTACAGATTAATGTTATAAAGTGTTTTAAAATATATAGCACCATTATAAAATTAAAACTAACTCTTTTTAAATATGTGTATACACTCCTTGTGCGCAGGATTCATGGCGGAAAAAGGAACATCAAAATTTAAGTTTACCAGACCGTCAGATGTTGTTTAATCGAAATGAAGTGAAACAATACAAATGATAGTATCAAATTTCCATAGGTTCATAGTGAACTATGCGTAGAATATAAAATGCATACATAACTTAAAAATATGTAAAACATAAAATATAATTTACTGGTACGACATACACATAAGGATGAGGTCGAATTTTTAAGATCCAAAAACACAAGGGATGGCAAAAGTTGCCTAATAAGCTCTGAAATCACCAGAAAATTTGGACAAAAATTCGTTAGCATCTACTGCCCCCATCAATGTCAACTTCGTTCTACGGCTATTCATCATTGTTCAGATGTAATTCCTGTGTTTATAATGCTAAAGTTATCGCCGATACGTCAAAATTTATATATTCTCTAAAAATTGTATCTTAACACAAATTGAAACAAACAATTCTATTTACTTGCACATTTTATCGCAACTATAAGTAAAAACCTTGCATTGTTGCAACTCATGACATTCTTTTCTTATTGCAATCACCAGAAGAGAGGAACCAAGTTTAGTTAACAAAACAAGTAAATGTTTTCTGTCTTTCTATTGTTTTCTAATTGAAAAAAGAATCAGAGAAAAATTTTATATTGTCCATTAACAAATCTACAAATACAATTTAACACACACGCGCAAACGTAAATTTATTTTAGTTTTGTCTATTGCTCCGTTGTTCAAACGGAGCTGTAATGTTTTTTAACTGTCAAAGCATAATTTTGCGTTTAACATCGGGCAATATGTACCTGTACAAAAATTTGTAATAGTGAAGTTTGCTACGCTGCATGTGATAGTAGCAATTGTGTTAAAAATCTATGTCACTACAAAGCTGTTAAAGTAAAACTCGATGGTCTGTATGGTCATAATGTGATTCTCAGTAACCCAGGAGAAGACAAAAGAGAAGATTTAAGAATCCTTGATGTTAGCAAAGTTAGAAGGGATGGCCAAGCAAAAGAACGCCTACAGCAGAGTGGATTGTTTGGCAAGTATGCCATGACTATTACCAATGTCCACGATTATCTCCTTCACTCTTATTTCTTTCTCAGTGTAAAAGCTCCAAGTGCGAAGTATTACTCTGACAGTATATTTGGAAATGACTTCTGTAAAAATCTTGGCACTGTAGTAGTCGGATTCCTCGACTTCTGGACTATCAACCACGAACTATTTGTCGAACGGAAGACACTGGGAGAACTGTTGCCAACAAGAGTTTTCAGAAAGTAGCTAAGTGAAATACAAGATCTGGCTTAAATGGACTAAGCTTACCTAAAAGCGGATATAAATTTATAACTAGTAGCTAGCAGAATTTAACAAGTAAGCAAAAATATTCGCTAATATGAATGTACTAACTTAAAATATGCTGTAATATTCTTCCTGGTATTCTCAAAACAAACATTTAATCTCGCCCCATCTCCCAATCATACTTAAAATATTAACACCTTTTGATCCTTCGTTGAGTAGAACTCATTTTTTTTCTTCGTTTCCAATTCTTACGGTAATTCTGGCTATATTTTGTTGACATTATTGATCTACCAAAAAACAAAAAGTGTACGGCTCAAGAGACTAAAAGATACTCAAAACAAATCATACACAAATTAAATATAATAAACTAGACCAGCATTCCACCATGCTTAATTGGGATCGTAGCAAGTCTTACGCGAGAGTAGTAAGGAATTGGGGATGCACTGACAAACTAACATTTGAGCGAACTAAATGAACAGATTCAAATTTATACCTTTTAATATACGAATTTGTTCCCTTCCTGTTGATAAATGAGTCTATTGGCCTAGGATGAAAGTCATATCATACTCAGAGAGACCTTGTGTACATACCTCTTTTCCTGTCCATACCGGTCCCACTACTTCTCTTTTCGTTGGATGTCTTTTCACTTATGACCACAAAGACGACGGACCGAGGTTCTAACCACAATCATCCGTAGTCTTCCTGTAGTCTGGATTTTATTCAGAAGTCACTTCCTAGGTTCAATTCAGCAGTTTTCTATCATTGAACCCGGCAGTACACTAAAGAATGCGGAATCCAGACAGGGTGGTATGATCAGAACAGAGCAATGTACTCATAGAAAATACTGTAAAACTTCAATGGATCGCTCTCTCCAAGTATGATACAAACAATATATAAACAAGGGTCCCAGAATCTTGATTTGCCATTATTCTGTGAAGCATAGGTAAGAATGATCTAAATAAGATGCAAACTGTGATATGGCCATACAAGTGTGTCTGCATGGCAGATACTAAGCTTTGTTTAATTTATAGTTTTCTAATATAAATTTTGATTGTAAAAGAGACTCAAATGTTCCTAAGAACAAATAGCTAGAAATAGGCAATTTTGAATGTAGAATCGACAAAAAAATATAACTAATACCAAAACCAAATTTTATCTAACCAATCAACATCTGAAAACGATTAGATTTAACCATAAAATAGTTAGATTGGCGACTCTGACGGTTATATCTACATTTGCTTTCACTTAGAGTTTATAATAATAAAATCTTACATTTTGTTTAGTCTGTATATATAGTTTTTCTACCCGCAGCCTGGTCTTGTGTACCACTCCATGCAGTTGATTTTAAATTAGAACATAATACTATCGAATACAAATTTTAGTTTCGTATTCCTTGAATTTCAGATTATTTTGGTTGTTAATAATTTTGGGAAGTTTAACATCCACTATATGGCTAATATGGAAAAATTGGAAAAAATATCAAGAACATCCAACCGTGATCACCATAGAGAGAAACTACATGGAATGGACCGTTGAAGAACCAGCAGGCATATTCTGTTCCGAAGATGTTGTTGAGGATAGGAAAATGAAACGATACATTAGAGAGTAAGTGATTTTATAACTTATATTTTTGTTTATAAGCATTATATTGAGATATTGAATTCTCTCTAGTGCAATGGTTCCCAACCTGGGGAACGGGAAGGTGCAAGTGTAAATAGCAATCAAGGGAGTCGCAAGCTATTAGCGGAAGAAAACTGAAATTCTGAATAAAACACCGCTTGTAAAAAATAATTTACAGTGTAGCTTTAGCAAACTTCAGAAAAGCTACATGTTTTATATCTTTTCTTTCCTACTCATATTTAAAATTTTTATAACATTCAAAACTAAATATATGTAAATATAAATTGGCGCTATTATTATTATTATTATTATTATTATTATTATTATTATTATTATTATTATTATTATTATTATTCGAACATTCCTTTCAGCAGCGAGGCTAAATAAGACGGGATCTACTGATTAACGGGGAATCAAACCGAATGAGCTCCCGGGGTCTCCCACGCCAAAGGCACGTACGCTAACGTAGGAGCTCTATAGTAATTAACGGTCCACCCAAGTTTATTATTGTTTATCTGTATTTTCCCCTGAGTAGTCTGCGATTTGCAAGAAGCTTCTTGAGTTGAGTTGATTTTAGTTTAGCGTACCATTCAGCAACGAGGCTATATGAGACGTGGACCTACTATTAACGTGTAATCCGAACCACATGAGCTCCCACCGGGAATCGAACCCAAGAAGCTTCTTCCAATTGCATTTGTCCACTATTACACTCTTCTGTGTCTTCTTGTTTTTGGTCCAATTCCGATTATTTATAGTGCTTTTTTCAACATTTTCATTGCCACTCCTGTATCTTATATTACTGTTGGTATTATTCTAATATTTGTTTTGTTTTGTTTAATATTTGCAATACAGGATGACTTAAAAGTAGGTATACAGTATCGTACTGATCAACTCGTTGCATTTTATATAATTTCTTATTGTCATCCATCAGGTAGACTTAGTTTCTTTATTATTTGTTCTGAATGTCTTTTTACTTATATCTTAAGCTCGGAACACCGAACACAAGCTGGAATGTTATACTTGATCAATGCAGGAGTGTATACCTACTTTTAGGCCACCCTGTATTTTTATTGTAATGTCTATTAGACGTAGTTCTTTTCTCTCCTAATTACTGTGTTGTGCAGCATGTTTGTCGATTAGTATTGTTCTCTCCCAATAATGTTTATACAGTGAAATCTGTCTTTAGCGGAATCGAGCGGGACTTGCAAAAAATTCCGTTGGTCAGGTTTCCGCGTAATGGAGGTAGACCTTACCTTTTAAAAAACAAATGCATGCTTATAAGGGGCATACTGCTAAAATATATTGCTGTAGTACCCTGTTCAATTACAGTACTTCTTTCTTGTACGTGTTAATACACACAAAAAAATAAATACAAAATATGCACATGTTTTCTTTCTTTTTCAGCAGTCAAGCAGGATTTTCTGTATAAATTGCTACTTAGCTTCACGACTTTCCGCACACACTTTAGCCTGAAAAACTAAGCAAATCAGAATCATTTTTCTGTAAGGCAAACTGTTGCAGTTTCTTTAAACTTCTGAGAGCATCTTGATACGTTTTTTTTTCTACACTCTTCTTCGAACTCGGTATCGTATTCCTCTTCTTCCTCCACCTCGTTTTCTCCTTTCCGAGTTTCCGTATGATTCTTAATTAAGTTGCGGGGATTAAGTACAAATTGTGGGTGTTGAATATGAGTAGTGGTTGGGGAAGGTCAGCACTGTCCAGAAAGATGTAACAAAAGAATGAACATTTTATCGCAGACAGCGTAATGTATATGTTTACCCTCTCACAGAATGTCTAAACATTTTTTACATGCTAAAATCTGGAAATCATAATTTTCCGTTAAATGTTTATTTTGCTTTCCGTTGTCAACATAATACAGTTTTCGTTCAATGAAGGAACTTTTACAGGTTTTGTACTCCAAAATTCATGGGACCGTGAAATATTTCCGTTTAGACAGTTTTCTGTTTAATGAAGGGTCCGTTGAAGGCAGGTTTTACTGTATGTGGCTATTTCTTTACTAATGGTTTCCGTTTGATATTGGTAATATGGTACTTCTTCTGATACGGCTTTCTGAAAAAAAAATGAAATGAAATGAAATCTGTACATCCCACGAGTATGACGGATAGGTTAAAGGAAACGGTGATGATGGGAAATGAGTGAAACGGTGGAATGAAGAAAGTGGGAGAACCTCGAGGATACCCACGCACACGTGTTTGTCCACCATAAACTTCACTTGACGTGAGCTGAGATCGAACCAAGGATCCCATGTACAACAGGTGAGCATTCTACCACTGAGCCACCACTACCCTGTATAGTTTTCTGTTTCATTCTCTGTTCCATGATGTGCGTTTTATGCCGGTTGCGATATTTTTCCTTGTATTCGGTTTCTGTCATCATTCCTCATCCACATTGATTTTTTTTTTTTTTTTTTTTTTTGCTTTCACAATGGAAACAAGGCTGCTTCTATTATAGGGCTTTATTTTCAGGTGAGATAAAAGTAATTTGCTGTAGAAACGGTAAACTAAAATTGTATGTGAGAAATATGTGACAAGCAGCTTTTCCTGTTCATATTTTTTATACTAATATACACATTTTCAATTTATTTTATACTGAACTGTAAATACTAACGAAATAATTTGCAATATATTGCAAAACGTTCAAAAAACTTACTCTACTTTGCAGTTTCGATTCAGCAGTTTCTAGTGTTGTTTTTATTTATCTTTACAGCATGTTTGGTAAAATGAGTAAAGCAAACAGAACCAGATACATAGAATTTGCACGTGCTGTTGCCAATATTAATGGTACTAATTTACACAGATTGCTGAAATTCAAGGATGATGCAAGATTCCAAAACGTGTCGTTAAGTGAAATGCAACAAAATGTAAGTTTCAAATACCTTTATTTTATTCAAACATTTAAAGATTTATCTATATGTTGTGCAAGATCTATGCTTAGATTTCAACATAAAACCTTGGATTTTGAAGTATCACATGATAACCATATATATTACATATTGCCACAGTTTGTATATTTGTTGTTCAAGTATTTTTGGCTATTGCGTATATTAGCAATAGTTACATTCAACCATACACCAATCTCAAACTCTAAATTACTATATTTAACGAGAGATTACTTATTTTACATCTCAGTTCGAAATCATACATTTAACTGTCATGGCGATTTTCTCAATTATTATAAAACATCCTTGACAACGGTTGACATCACCATAGCAACGTACAACTAGAAATATACCTTTCTTCTTCTTCTTCTTCTACAAAAATACTTGAGCACTGCTGCCCTGAGTACAAACAACAAGGTATACAGCGTTGTCGCTTTATCTCGCTCCTGAACCAAAGGGAATCCTTAAATCATTTAGATTTAAGGAAGAATCCTGGACCGTATATATATATCCTGGACCGAATATAATATTACAGTCCCATTACTTTTTGAATTTCCCTTACATTACACATTCATTAACATCATTCCTTTTAATATTTATTTTAATATCTCATTTTACTATATTCTTTTTCACAATTATTAATTACATTTACTCAAATAACGACTAAATATGGCATATTCAAAATTTAACGCTTTAGTTGTTTGTTCCAAGTTTATAATAAAATTCTATATATTTGAGCCATTACAAGTTATAATACGACATAAAGATGGTTTTTTTTCATTCGGGCGCAGTTGTTATAAAATCAGAAAACATTATTTATTTGCCAAACAATACAATAGAGGTTAATGTTGCTCTTCAGTTCGGGTGCAGTCATTATAAGATCAGAAAGAATAACTTGTATGTCAAGAAATAGAACAAAAAATAAATAAATCAATCAATAAATCGTAACGATAACCCAAAGAAAAAGAAACAAACACTAATTAGTATCACTTTAAAATTATATACTGAACAAAATTATTTCACTAAGAATCAATCAGAAAAATCAAACGTGATATAAATTAGGTTTAGATATTACTTCTTGAGTACTCTAAGTTTAAATCTGCAATCGTTTGCTTTTCATATAAAAGGAAGTGTATTACATATATTATATAATTAAGTCTCACTTCAATCTCAAACAACACCGTGCTTCATTTGTCGTCATAGTCTTCGATCTGTTCAACGCCAACAAGCATTAGGTTAAACTAGTCCTGTACGCTGTGTCAATTAAGTCACTCTGCACAACGCAATCTTGTGTATCATGCCAAGGGAAATTCGACTCATTATTTATTAGCCTTCCCCCCATAGAAAGTTGTGCCATTTATCCCACTGCGGTTATTACCAAACCTATTACGACTAACTGTGTTATATTGGCGGTACCTATTATTCTTCGAACCGATGAAAGCAATGCTATTATGGTCAATGTTCCGTTAAGGGGGTCCAGTAATTTCTTCCACGCGAAATTTGCAATGTCTTCACTTCTTTCCATTGATTTTCGTTTGATTACATAATGTAGTTATATTAGGTTAGGTTAGGTTAGGTTATATTAGGTTAGGTTAGTTTTGGACCCCCTTAACGAAACATGGACCGTTATTATTTGCATTGTCTCTAATTGCATCACCGTTCTGTGTGGAAATGCAATTTTAAGTATTTGTACTGTTTTTAATCGTAATGTTACGTATAGACAAAGAATTATTAGGATTATTACGTATATTCTTATTTACACTACACTAAACAGACATCTGATTTTCATAAATTTTAACAATCAAAACTAAGTGACTAAAGTTCATACACTGGAAAGAAAGTAATACTTGCTGTAGCTTATAGGGTAGTAAAACCCTAATTGATGCAAGGAATTTGTTGAAACGTGTTGAGTTGTTTCAATTCATTGTAGGTATTTATGACAAAATCCATAATACTACGACAACGGCCCCGACTTTCCAAAATTTATGTGGATGCATGTCAATGTTGGGACTATTACATGTTTTCAGGGGAGTGTCAATATCTTTTGATTGATTTAATTTTAGTTAAAATCTTTTATGAACTCTGTCATAAAGGGCTGTGCTCGATTATATTCACAATATACTTTCATTTTATTATTATTATGGGGACTGCCTTTGACTAGGTCAGAGTGTAAGTGGATATTTTCGATCCACTTACTTGTAATAAATTAACTGTGTAAAAATATCTGGTTTAAATATAGATATATATATATAATCTAATAGTTTTTAAGTTCATTTAATTCCAGGCCTGGAATTAAAAGGTTTTTTGAGCCAAAGTAGTATTAATACTACTACTTAAGTGGTTGCGATATATATATATATATATATATATATATATATATATATATATATATATATATAAAGAAGTAATTAATTTTTTATACTACAAGAGACAGGAAAAGAAGACGGCAAAATGTTGTTTGGTTGTCTTTTCATAGACACATGTGACGCATGGTTACGTAATAACATTAACACTATTTTGAATAATCTTACCTTGCTTCAGGTTAAGCCAATTTTTCTGGAGTGGAATCCACCATTAATATATTACCATATATATTACATATCTCCACAGTTCGTATATTTGTTGTTCAAGTATTTTTAACTATTATGCATACATTGAAACATACACCACTCTCAAAATCTAAATTACTATATTTGACGAAAAATGACTTATTTTACATCTCAGTTCGAAATCATACATTTAACTGTCATGGCGATTTTCTCAATTATTATAAAACATCTCCTTGACAACGGTTGACGTCACCATAGCAACGTACAAAGAGAGATATATCTTTCTTCTTCTTCTACAAAAATACTTGAGCACTGTTGCCCTGAGTACAAACAAAAAGATATAATTTACAACATTGTCGTAGTAACATCGAGGTGCTCTTGACTTTGTATGTACAAAAATGTATTTTAACCCTTAACTAGTCGCGTGTAAAAAGTTACTTAATTAGTCGCGTGCGGAATTTTGTTCCGCATAATAACTACATAGTAAAACTCGTGTAATATTTGTTTTTTTTTTAAATTTGTATTTAATTTTAGGTTAAAATATTTGTTTTAAAAGTCGTCTTAAGTTATTTTATGCTATTGACTAATTATCCTCCTCCTGCAAGTTCAGTCCTCCTGCAAGATACAGAAGGCCCAGCAAGGCCTTTACTTCTATTATATTAGTATTTTGAGCATCTCTTTCTCTGCTATAAGCGTCCCTATGTGTTTCAATGCACTGGTTTGTAAATTCAACGATTCTCTCCAGCATAGACGTACTAAAGAACAAACTCCAAAATTCGCTCGGCGTTTTCGCTTCTTTAGCATGTCCTTTGACTCCTGGTAAATGGGTCAAAATATTCTGACTTCTTCTTCGTATAATTTGCCGTGGAGCATGTGCGTACCATTTAGTGACATTGTCCTTTCCTAGAAGATATGGTCCCCGTGCAGTAGTATTTGAGAGTGATTTCACATGATCTGCTTGTGGCAACACTTCACCTTCATCTGCTGATTCTTCACTGGCAGAGATATGGTCGCTTTTTTCAATGATATCTTCTTCATCGCCATCTTCCATATCCGGAACATCTAAATTGTCGTCTTCAGCCAGAACTTCCAACAACATGTTTCTAATTCTGTCCACATCACGTTCATGATGATCCATTTTGAAAGAAAAGACTGACTCTCTTCTTTATGTATTTATTTTCAGAACGCACAATGCACATATAAACCGCTTATAACTTCAGTTGCTTACAAATGAACTGTATCTGAAAATATATTTTTGTAAAATAAATTTTAAAAAATAGTGGTGGTGGCGCTTGCTTGTGATATGTTTCGTAGTCACCGAATCGCTTAATTGTTGTCGGCTAAAAACAATAAACTGAAAGAAAGCGTAGAATTTGTAGGAGAAAAAAAAGGGTAACTTATTTAGTCGCGCGCGGAACTTTGCTCCGCAAACTGCATCACTCCAAAATAAATAACAAAATATTCACTAGTGGCTTGGGCAACAATTCAAATATGTATTGTTGTTTAATCATGAAACTTTAAAAGACAGCTAGACAAAAGTTCAAAAGCATACGATCGAAAGTAAGGAAAACAAAAAGAGAAATGTAAAAGTGCGGAACAAAATTCCGCATGCGACTAATTAAGGGTTAATTTGTTTATCGTAATTTTTACAGTATACAATATATACAGTAAAGAATGTTAAATCTTAGAAAGTTAGGCATGTTGTACCCAAAAATTATATTCGATTAATAACTTCTCTATTGTTTTAATATTAGTTCAAAATCTGTGTACGCAAATAAGAACGACATAATTGTTTCAGGATATATGGGTCACAGCAGGTTAGGATAAAGTGATTCAACAGCTGACAATTGAAGTTAATAAACATGCAGAAAGTGGTGGACTTTTTATCATATCAGACGTACAGTATTTCGCTGTGAAGATGAGTGAACTTTTCGTAGAACTGTTCCACATTTTACAATTAATGATAAAGGTGCAAACGCTACACAGGCAGGTCAAGAATTGTTTTGCAATATATTGGTAAAAACTGTTCAGTTGCTTTCATTATGGGAATTGTATGTCCAAGGTGCTTCTCAAATTTGGCGACCAACCATAGTAAAATTAAATGATGTTCAGGCTGAAGTCCAGTAACACTGGCACGTAGGCAGTCATGACATCGCCAATGACTTAAAAATCCATTATTGAATAGAGTAAAAACCGTTTGGAGAAAATTGGCTCAAAGAAAGAAGCTTGATATACGTGATAAGACTTCAAAACATTTACTCAATAAAAGTTCTATCTGTGACTCCACTAAAACGTAACGAATTCAAGCCATTTCTTTCTTTCAGTTTAACGTCCCACAATTATTTCTCTTAGGTTACGGGAGACAGATGATGAAGGCAAGTGACTGATGATAAAATAATAGGTAGAATGAGAATGCGGAAGAAAACAGGAGTACCCCAAGAAAACCCACTGACAGAACATTTACCAACATTAACTTACTTGGCCATGGATCGAGACAAGGACTCCACGCATCAAAGATAAGGTTTTACTACTGAGCTCTGTTTCCGTACTGAAATGGTTGATCACTTGTTATGAAAAGTGAATAACTTACCACAACAATGTGCAAAAGAACCGTGATCGATCCGACGAGAAGCTCCACAGTCTGTTCCGTCTGTTTCCAAACCCATATCAACTCTCAGGTAGTTATACTGTGTGTTAATTGGAATTGGAAGGACGCTGTGCATCACGAGCTAGTTCGTCCATATGGAACGATAAATTTGGGCTTATAGTGTCCACAATACGTGAAAGTCCATCTAGCAATTTAAAACAAACGTCCGGACCTGGTCAACAGAAAGGATGTTTTATACCATGTCGATAACGCCAGATTGCATGCATCTTCAACCAGCCGTCAGAAATTGAGAGAACTTTACTGATAAGATTTAATGCATCCAACATATAAAACTCCAATTTAAGTAAGTTCTACAAAATCAAGAAATTAATGAAATAACATTGCAAACGCAGCGTTGTTTCTAACTCCATCCTTCTTCAAATAATATATTTTTTTCTAGTCCTTACCTGTTATATATTGTGCTAAGAAACTTCATAAAGAATCTGCTGACTTTGTACCTTGAATACTACTATTCTGTAACAAGCGAAAATTTTTAAAACGACCAAACTAACAATTGGAATGATTCGATATAGTTAATTCGATGTGGATTTTTTGTAACTTAAGATAATGACACTGTAATCACTACAGACTATAGCTTTCGATGTTACAACTTATCTTATAGGTACGTCGTGAATTATCATCAATGTTTGAATTGAACAAAAAGAACTCAATCATTGGAGTTACAATGGGAACTAAGTATGGTGTTTGTTCAGCTTACAATTCTGCTTATGTTCAAAACTTAAGGTGAGTTGTAGCATTCGTATGATCTATGTGCGAACTATGGTTTATCAGTGTAATTATAGTTCCTAGTCCCTAGTCCTGAGTAGTAAACTAAGGTGTAGATTCTAAAACGCGTGACGATGATTAATTATGTAAGTAACATTTCATTTTGAACTTTGAAATTTTGAAAATAGAACCATATTAATACATACGTGAAATACAAATCTAAAAGAACATAATATTGAGAATTGATTAATTTAATCCTTACTGTTAGGAAGTTTAAAATTTAGAGATCTTAGAGTAGGTATATACTTATGCTATTTTATAATTTAACAATTGAAGTGTTCATTCTTTACGCCATAAGTAGAAAGTAATACTTGCAAACAAATCAAAAATTTCAATTTCTAGAAAATTAGACAAGGACATAGATATTTCAGAATATGTTAGATTCACTTCACTTTCCATATTAACTAGCTCTGTTTCTTGTTAACTTAATTAACTCATTCACTCATGAAAACAATACTTTGTATTTTAAAAGTGTAATAACGTGTAATCGTTTCTTTAATTATCCACCTTGGCTTCATCGTGTACTATTTTGGCTATGTTTTGAGACCAGAGTTTGGAAGTAGGGCACAACTTGTCATCTTCAGTAGACAGTAGAAGTAGACAGTAGAATGGGTAAGGTGCAAAACTCAGAAGGCTGTAAGTGTGAAACACATTGATAGTGTAAGTTTATAATGAATACGGAAATGATATTCAACAATCAAATTTAAAAAGTGTGCAGAAGATAGGTGCATGGGGTTGTATGAGGGGGAAGAATTATAAGGTTTGCCTGTTACTTTCCGAATTTCAGCATCACTCCATCTGCTCTACGAGCCAATCCAATAACATCATGAATCCTGTCTCAAACTACATCAAAGAGATCAGGATGAAGATGTAGAGGAACTCGGACTCCATCTTGGGACAAGAGGGTCACTTCCTCTCGAACTACAGGCTCCTGCACAGCTCTTCTTCTTGATGGTCGTGCTCTCTATTGACTAACGGGACAGTCACAGGGCTTCCTCTAAACCTGTGACCACCCGGCTGGCTCCATATTGGACTCTCTACCACTGGAGTCTGGTGGTCCTCATCCAAATCCACAATCAGAAAGGCAGGTGACAGTAATCAACAACATTAGACTATCAACTAAAGACGAATTACAACAGCAGAGGGCAAATAAGCACTTGAAGAAAGACAATCAAAAAAACTCTTAATCTTTAGAGACGATTTTGTGAACGTCACTACAGCGTGATGTATAATCACTCCCTCCAGGTATGTCCTTGCTGATAATGAGAAAGTATCAGGCCATGCTAACAGTGCTAAAAATTTGGAATGGGATTAAGAAAGTCATTATTTATGGAAAAGTCCTTGTTATTTTGACGGCTCGTCAATAGGAAAGAAAATTTTCTGCAGACTTTATTATATATCAATGGAGTTATATAAGCTTATGTAATGTGAATTATCCGACTAAATGGAATGACATATGTAATAGGGTGGAGTGAAGAAAAAGAGATTTCCGAGTACCGAATTCTAATAGCGGTCAAAAGTTGCGTATTCGCGAGCTAATCAAAGGGCAAATAACGCAAAAAATCACACTTTGGATCTACGCAAACGGTCTAAAGTTTGAAAGAAATATTAAAAAATCACCAAAATTTACTTTGACGCAAGATATATATAGATTACTTTTTCCATATCTATAGCGTCTAAGCAGTGCCGTACGCAGGAATATATTTCGGGAATGGTCCAAACTCAATATGAGGGTATTTTATATTAAAATTCCTAAAATTGTCCCTAAAATTAGGTTAAATTTACACAAAGGTCGAAATTTCGGGGGCGTCCGGACCCTCGGGACCCACCCCCTGCGTACGTCTCTGCGTCTAAGTACTTTATCTTAGATCTGTGAGGTCATATTTGTTAATAGTTCGTTAATGTGAATGATTTTATACATTTCCATAATGATTTATGAAATGGCTAGAACTCACCACAAGGAGGTGACTACAATTCGCGTTCCACTCACATCCTACCCAACCACAATACCAATTACAGAGAGTGTGCTAATTATGTTGACTTAGTCAAGGACGTTCTCTTAAACCCATGTTTTTTTTAACAAATTTTGGCATTGTGAGTCTTGAGAACAAAGTTGCTTTAATGTAGCCATCTCTCTTTTCTTGTCCGCACACTTTTCCTGCAGACTCTGTGACAAGTTTGACACATAGTATAGCATGGAAAATTTAAGAAGTCAAGCTCATGAGGAAATTTGTCATGCATAAGTGATAAGGTAGTTTCTGTTGTCAAAGTTTCGAGAGCTGGAGAGGAAGACAGCTTACATTTTCTCCAATCTATCAGTTCGTTGTAGTTTGTGGCATCAAAATTTTTGAAAGTGCCATAAAACTTTGTCCTTCAGATCTTGATTTCTTCTCTCTGGCACTCTCCTGTAACCCAACTCTTGTACATGTTGTCTCTCATCCACTATCATAGCCAACAATATGCTCTGGATGACAGAAGAACCCGTTTTTCTCAATCACAGTATCGATGGTTCTTTTAATGTTATTTGGCAAATGTCTTGTTGTTTGAACTACGTTCAAAATACGTTTAGGTCCATATTTCACTGACTGATATTTCTTTTCGTCTAACCAGACAGTAGCATATGTCTTTCCACATCTGGAGAAAACTGTTCTGTCTGAATTCCTTTGTTAGAACTTTTATGGCATCTTCAAAAAATTTTGATGCCATGGACTACAATGAGCTGATAGATTGGAGGAAACGTAAACTGTCTCCCCCTACAGTGCTCGAAAGCTTGACAACAAGAACTACCTTATCACTTATGAACGGCAAATCTGGTCATGAGTTTGACTTCTTAAATTTGCCATGCTATACTCAGGAAGTTGAAAGATATGTCAAACTTGTCGCAGAGTCTGCAAGAAAAGTGTGAGGACAAGAGAACAAAGATGGCTACATTAGAGAGACTTTGTTCTCAAGAGCCACAATGCCAAAATTTCACTTTAAAACAATCTGGTAGGATGGCTGGGTAGGGTATGAGTGAAACTCGAATTGCAGCCACCTTCTCGTGGTGAGTTCTGGACCATTTCATGAAAACAAAAGAGTTCAGAAATGGGCGAAGAGGTGCAAAATCATTATGAGAATTTATAAAATCACTCACATTAACGAATTATTAACAAACATGACCTCACGGAACTAAAGATAAAGTACCTAGACGCTATAGAAATGAAAAACGTAACCAGTATATTTATTGCGTAAAGGTAAATTTTAATGTTTTTTATATATTTTTTTCAAACTTTAGGATGATTGTGCGAACTGAATATCCAAACTGTGATTCATTTCGTTTTTTTTCATTGATTACCACACAAATACAAAACTTTTGAGACCTATTAGAATTTGACACTCGAAAATCTTATTTTTTGCGTAAAGATAAATTTTGGTGTATTTTGCCATTTAAAAAATAGGTCATTTGCGCTATCTGAAGAACCGAAGTGTAATTGCTTCGTTATTTTCCCATTGATTAGCAAGTGAATACGCAGCTGTTGAGCCCTATGAGAATTCGATACTCGAAAATCTTATTTTTTTTTTTTGCTCCACGTAGTATGTAACTGATGAAACGTTGAAGATTTATCCTTTGTTATCTGAGGCGATGTCCTACGGGACTAGTGGTTAGATAACTAGTGCAAATACGTTCATTTAGACTATAAATTATAGTAGCCGTAACAGATTTAATACAGAAGACAGCTGAGATATACCTGTTTTCTAATTGGCTCACGTCAGCCAATCCCATTACGGAACTCATCAAGCTATACGTCATTATATTTTTTTAAATAAAAGGTATTGTTTTGTTTAGAGAGTAGTTTACCAGTACGAAAGTTTTACCTTCCTCAAGCAAATAAGTCCGTTTCTAGAAGTCCGTTCCTAATTTGATTTCCCCCACCGAGTACCTCAGATATATCGAGGAACATGTTTTCTCCTTGAAATGAACTTATACCACACTTGCCAATGCATGAATATTTTCGATTTGAGACGTGAATAAATTGCCATTACATTCTTTGGAATGAAAATTCATTGCGTTGTATAAAAAGCAATGTGTCAATACAGGTACTTGAAAACGGTTTGTCAATACCTGTTTCACAATTTAGCTCTCAAATGATTTTTCACGTTTATTTAAATTTAGATTTTTCCCTTTCTTTAAAAGAGAATATAGTCATTCGGGGGAATATGCACACATTAAGCTTTTTGATCATGTATTAGCAGTGTAAAGGGTTCTTCGGAGTGAGAATTTCAGACAACATACAGTAGACTTTCCTTTATTGTTATGTACAAGTAAGATCGTGTTAATGTTTCAATTGACAATGCTAGTGCAGCTTAAACAGAAGTCTACGAATTGGGCAAGTTCCCTTAATATTCGGATAATATCTGCATATATGTAAATTATGCAGTCATGTAGCACATTATGCAATGAATGTATGATATCTATGTATAATATTTGGTAGAAGTAAGTAGAAGATAAGAAGAATGGTTAGGAATTGTAACATTTCGAACTACAATGTGATGAAAGTAGAGAAAATGTTTGTAAAGACTAAATGCATGGAATAGAGATCTACGCCACAGAGATATCAAATTACAAAAAGTGAAAAAAAAACAGATAAGTCTACTGTCTCAGTTTCAGTATAAAAGGCACTTGCTAGTATGGTGTCGTGATTCCCTTTATAAATGCCACAAGCATGAAAGCCTGCACTGCTGATCCAACTGTCGTTGCCTCTTCCCATGCGGCAAAAAAGTCCTCCTAGAACAAATTTGGTATCTTTATTCTCCTGTTTTGACAAATAAATGAAGAGCACTGTTCATTCGAGTTGAATTTGAGGGGTTTATAGATTGCTCTATCTAAGAGCTGCTACCAATGGTTAATTTGTCTCGGAATACAGAGCAAGGAAATTTGATTATGAATGCAGAAGCATATGGTTTCAACATTCCTATAGTGGGTGGAAAACCCCTCCAATAGCTCTGTACCAGAAGATTTGTGATTGACAGAATATTTCAACCACCACATGAAATTTACCTCTGTCATGCATCCAGAATCTGGCATGATAATGACCGAACCGGAAGGTAGTCCAACATTAAATTCCTCCCGTTTTGGATATTACAAAAGCAGTAATGTAACGTATCCGATTACTGTTAGAGTTTCTTCCATTTCTCATGTTGTAAAGGCCTGTACAGTTCATTTTCTTTTTTCTGACAATATTTTTCCTGGTTTGATAATTAACTGTAATCTAGTTTAATCACAATTGAATCTATGCGAAGGTAGAAGAAATCCACCATTTCATTCAGTCATTAAATCTTCAAGAACATAATAAAATGTCCTACATTCTTGTTTAATCCATCAGTTTGTTCATAAGATACTGGCTGCGCCCTTCACACACTGACATTTGGATGTCTTCGTAGTAGTCGGTATGACCAGTCATATCTTGCACCTTTTCTCCTTGAACTAAATGGATTGCGAAATTCTTTCTTCGTTGCATAGTGATAAGCTAGTAGCTTAGTGCCGGTCATTGTAGATGGAAAACCTTTCTACTCCAATTTTAACATATGTTGAACCAATTCCTCTTCTCCAGAACCAAATGCAATTGAGTAACCTAATTTTTGTTGATATCTGTGGTCCTTTTTAAGTTTATGTTCCAATTTCCTTCGCGGAATTCCAAATGTTTCACAGGTAGTATATATTTTCGTGCTTTCTCTTATCGTGGACAAAGCTGCCTGCACTCCTTCTTCTCCATATGAACATCGCTGTGTTTGTCGTTAATAATCTCCAATTACTGGGCTGAAACAGGAAGGAAAATATTTGTGTAGCTCCTTGTCATTAAACATAAACAACAGTGAACAAATATCTAATTTGTTTATATTTATATGTAAGTCAATAAAGGATCCGATGTATAGCATGCAGTTCATCCACTTTTAAATATCCAACTAGCAATCAAATGTACCAGTACGTACTATGTTGAATCAGACATGCAAATGTACACATATATATTTTAATTCCTTGTACTATTTGTTTGGATAATTTCCACATATGTGCTTTTTATCCCAACAACAATATATGCATGTTGCCCCTAACATATAATTTTCGTACATGTGACAATTCTGATCAGTAGGCTTTATTCTTAGCAATATGGGGCATAGAATTGTATTCACCCCTTCACCTACCTTACTTCAATGAGCATATATCCACTAACGTTATACATTCTTTTCAAACACAATCACTTCTACGATGTCTTACGAGGAAACCGATTCAAGTGTGTAAGGATATCTTTGTATTTTCAGTGTAATTCTAAATATCTTTTATTATACTTCTGTCTAATGTGTGATTTTAAAATATGCACTAACTAGTTAGAAGAAGAAGAAGAAAATAATACGAAAAAGAAGAGAATCAAAATTCATTCTAATATGTTAATTTGATGAGTTTTGTGTTCTTTGGTTGTCATAACAACGTTTTATAAATAAACGATATAATAATTCACGAACCACCATATAAAGTATGTACGCATAATTAAAAAGGTATGTACTATTTCAATAATTGTGTGCTACCATAAAACTACGAAATCTAAACGCTACATAAACTGTTTGAGTGAATTTAGTGATATAGTATAGCTAAAAATACGACTGAGGACCTGTATATAACAAAATATGCTGTTATATAAATTTGGTGATTCCGTCCAGGATCGAACTGGGGACCTTAGGAGATTTTGGATGAAGTTCAGTAGACAATCTCCTAAGCAATAAAATTTAAGTGTACAGATTGACTTCAAGGTTACATAGTTTTGATAAAAAGAAATATCAATACGGAGTAAACATGATTAAGGAGTGGCACAAAAATTTTCAGAACTATTAAAATGAATCGTACTGACGTTGGAAATGCAACAGAATCAAATTGTAATAGGGAGATTGACCTAGCTGACCTAATTAAACAGCAGATTGGACAAGTAAAGCAAGATTTAGGTGACCGAATGGATCAACGAATGAACCAACTTGACAGTAAAATTGATCAACAAATAGAATAATTAAAGCAAGATTTTGGTGATCGAATGGATCAACGAATGAACCAACTTGAGAGTAAAATTGATCAACAGATGGGACAATTAAAGCAAGATCTTGGTGAACAGATGACACAACTAAATAGTAAAATCGACCAGACAACTCTGCGAATTGAACAAAGTGACCTTAAAATGGAACGAATTATACATAGATTCACTGAAATGCAAAATTCCATCGAAGTGGTAGAAAATATAGTTAATGATCACTCCGCCCGAATAAATGAACACAATAATCAGATTAGAGAATTGCAAGAAGTGAATTCTATTAAAGGAAATCTTATGGTTGCTAGTGAGAATCCTGTTGATACTCATACGAACGGTGATGGAATTCTTACTGGTATTAGGCAGGCATCCCAATATCATCATCATCATCATCGGAAGAACGTGAAGGAAAGTGATGATTCCGCTGAATATTCGTCAAGTACTGATAGTGACATTTGTGTGGGCCAGCGTCGAAGAACCAATCGTTCCTCGCATCGTGGCAGAAATCATCCCGTGAATTCCCGGCAGGTGAAGAATAGAAACAAAGGTAATTTTTTTCGTGTCAGTGAAGTTAAATCTCGCACAAAGTTTAGTGGCAGGTCTGGTGATATACCGGCTAGCACATTTATGGAAAAATTCGAAGATGAATGTGATCTAATGGGGGTGGATGAATCTAAATTCCTAAAAATTCTTCCGCATCTTCTATTGCCTCCCTGCTCCACTTGGTTTAAGGCTATAAAGTTAATCTACGTGGTTACTCCGATTTCAGGTATGCGTTATTAGCCAACTTTGAAAATGACTTTATGTTAGCCAATAGGGATGCATTAATTCGTAACCGACATTATCACCCTAAAGTGGATAGGAGTATTACGGATTTTGTAATATCAGCTTATAACGAATTGAAATCTATTAATCCTTTTCGTCCTGAATCCAGAATTATAGCAACCATACGTATCTTATTACCTTTCAAATTACAGCAAATGTTAATTTCGGCCCAGTGCGTCAATTTCAACCATCTTATCACGATTGTTCAAAATTTTGAAAGCCAATCCATGATGCAAAAACAACAATAGAGGGCAGGCTAATCTTAATTGTAATCACGTTAATTATGCCTCTGTCCGAAATATTAATGTCCAATAAGAAGGTATTTCAAGAGTGCGAAGTAATAATAGCTTTCATTCTAATAGGAAAAAAATGAATTAAATGCTACCGGTAGTCGAACTGAACCTAATCGCAGGAACTACAATAGAAATAGTAATCGTGGTACTTTTTCACGAAACAGGTTCACAGGTGGCAGGAATTACCAATATAGAAATCGGAATACTGTAACGGTATATAGCAGGCAAGAAAATACACAGGACTGTGGAATACAGTGTAATATAACAGAATTATCAGATTATCGTAATTTAAACTAGATCCAGCTGGCGTGGAGGGGGTTAAAACCACATCAGCGTCTGATGCGGCCAAACCATCTTCTGAAAATGAAACTTACCTTGAAATTCTAGATACTAATGATAAATATCAATATATTCCTATAGCAAATTGTCATTGGATGTTTGATGATGAAATAGGAGAGGAAGGCACCTCTGAAGATGATTTTGTTTTTCTAGAAACGTTTAGTACTGCTAAAATACATGTCAAAATTAATGGAATTCCTCTTCAAGCTCTAATTGATACCGAAGCTAGAGTATCATTTCTGTCTTATTCATTTTGGCGTGAACTTACAAAAGATTATTCTAATCGCAGATTGCAAAAGGTAGATAATTTGATATGAATCGATTATACAGTCAAACATATGAAAATGGTTATGGGTAAAACACAAATAGCAATTACCATACAAGATTATGAAATTACGGTCCCTTACTCATTAACGAATTAAATGAAAATGTATTAATAGGATTAGATTTCTTAACCCAATTATGTGCTGTTATAGACTTTGAGAAAAAATATTTGCAATACGCACACTGGATGACAAAATTATTCAAAAATTAATCCCCGTTAATGACCGCGTTGCTTGCTAATGTCGTCCGTTTATTATTGACGTTTTAAGTACCAACTCAGATATTCAGAAAAAAAACAATGTTAAGGAAATTGAAAAGGAACAATCTATGTTAGGAAACAATGATTCGTCTCATAAGAGTGTGGATAATATTGTAAAGCACTAACTCTTAAATGGGAAATAAAGAAATTTAGAGATATATATGACGTGTCATGTTCTATTCTAGTTTATCATATTTAATATGAAATAAATGATTTTGTTGCACATGTAACATAAGCTAATTGCTATAATATATTTAATTAGTTTTGTGTTATGCTTTATCGTAAATGTCGTTATGATCCAGTTTGTCGTTCATACTTTTATTTAAATTCTGTATATTCATGATTATGGTAAGATCTTGTCTTTTGCTCACAGTGTAACTTTAATTTCTGTTCTAATATTAATTGCCATATTTTATCTTGAATGTTATTGTTGAAAATATATGTGTTTAATCCTTTTTCGTACAAAGAACAACCATATGAATATCATAAATATATCTCTTTCAAAACCCCCTTCATTATTCCCAAATAAATAATTATTAACTTGTAACAAACATTTAATTTACCCGAAAAAGGACTTAAAATTAAATAACTTGTAAATCAAATTTCGAATGTGCCTTATCGTCGTTCAAATGTATAAATAATTAAAGTCAATGACAAAATTTAAAATAAATATGATAATAATATTGTTATAAAAATAAATATGATATATGTATATTTATGTGAATTGTAATTTTCATATATACGAGGTGCGTTCGAAAACTCGAATGATTAAAATGTATTACTTAACGGTCCAGGATTCTTCTCTTCTATCTGTAAATTCAATAAAAGAAAGTCCTATATTTCAGGCGACATATGTAACGATATCTTAATTTTCAGTGTAATTCTAAATATCTTTTGTTATACTTCTGGGCAATGTGTAATTTTAAAATATGCAATAACTAGTTAGAAGAAGAAGAAAATAATATGAAAAAGAGAATCAAAATTGATTCTAATATTTTAATGTGATGAGTTTTGTGTTCTTCGGTTGTCATAACAACGTTTTATAAATAAACGATATAATAGTTCACGAACCATCATATAAAGTATGTACGCATAATTAAAAATGTGTGTTTTATTTCAATAATTCTGTGCCACCATAACACTAAGAAATCTAAACGCTACATAAACTGTTTGAATGAATTTAGTGATATAATATAGCTAAAAATACGACTGAATACTTGTATATAACAAAATATGCTGTTATTAGTGTGACACGAAATTGTGGACGAGTTTATGCGCAAACAAAATGTTTTGTGTACAATTAACCTCATTAGAGGGAAAAATCGTCGATCTCAACCGTTCCGGAGATATAGAGGACTAAGAGGAAGGCTGGTGCTCCGATAGTTTGCGAATAATTGAATATGTACCGTTAGTACAAATAAAAGAGTCTTTTAAATATGAATAATTCCTTCGTCCATGAAACTGTAGTAATACGTCGCCTTACACATGAGAGTTACAGAACCGAAGAGTCCATAAAAAACAGGGGAAGAATGTTTTGGACTGGAAAGGTGAAAATACCGGAGTTCCATTGTTGCCTGAAATAGGTGTGTCAGCTATCTATGTTCAGGTTTCTTGGTACGCTGAATCAAATAATAGTATCATCAATGAAATAGGATGAAAAATGTAAATAGCGGTGGCCGTCCGAACTTTCCAAACATTAATAATTTCTACAATTATTAACCGGTAGGAACTGTATGGGAGACCGGGGTATTCAGAAACACTTAAGCTTTGATTATAAACATTTTTTTGTATTTAGAGATAAAATTAAGATTTCTTGTGTATAGAAACAATGGAGTTTTTCCTGTTTACTAAAGTGCAAAGGAATGTCAAAAGTAACATTTTTCAACAAATCAGTGAGATGTTTTAAAAACATACTGTAATCCCGAACATACTGTTTGAGAACTAATACCGTTTGGGAACTTTCCTTTAACAAAGAAGCGAAATGCATCATATACATTAAAATTATACCGTAATTCAATATTTAAATCTTTAATAACAATTATAATTACAAGCAACTCAAGTTAATGAGAAACATGACCAGATCTCATCATCTTTGAAACTGTTACAAATGAAAGCTAAAGGTAATAGCCTAACAAAATGTACTCTTATGAAGCAAATTCAGAAATAAGCGTGCAGTAACTAAAATATTCCTCAAAATGAGAACATGATTTAAAATGGTAGAAATCACACATATACGCATAATCCTTTGCTTCCAAAGACAGTATTCTTTATTAGTTAAATGTTCAAATGCGGTTAATAGACTGAAGTTTAATCGCTGAACAAAATTGACTAACTGCTAATGGACGCTAGTAGGCTAAATACATTTGAAAAACGCTCTGTGAATCACACAGAAAAAATGCAGCCTATGATGAAGAATCACATATCTAAAATATGGTTACTGACCATAGAATAATGGAGTAGGTTACTAATGACCTAAAATAATAAATATTAAAAATTATTTTAATTAATAAATCTAATAACGTTTATTACCGTGCATTGAATAGTATGTAAAAAGAATCATCTGTAAATCTAACTTCTACGTTCAGATCTGGAAGAAATCTTGTATTTTATCAAAATTTCCCTAACTCTCCAAATTTTCCACTATACTGCTTCCTCATGTTAAATTCCTCCGTACATAACTAAATCTTGTATTTGGCGGGCTCAGACCAACATAGTGAGTAGAAAATGACGAGGTTGTACACTACAATAGCGCCTAGAACTATAAAATTCGATTTATTGCTTTTTAATGGCCCTGGTGTGGTTAGATAGATGAGAATATTTTGTGCCGTTTATTGCCGCACCGTTAGAAGAGTTTGACTGGTTCCTGAAAGGTTGTGGTGAGGTTGTCAACCTTTACTGTTCCTAGAACCATGGGTCCTGAAGCTTTTCAGGGTTGCCGCTCTGGAAAATGACCGCCAGATGTTTTCTTTATTTCTTCTCATAGTTTACTCGCACAGCTATGCTATGATCATATTAAAATTACATAGGAAGCTCAGGTTTTGTATTAGTTCGTATGCCAAATTATACGCGAACAGATTGTGTAAACGTACTAAAAAGCTCGATGAACAATTTTTAATTATGATATAATAAAATTAAAATATGTCCCATACCTCACACACCATCCAGGGACCTCCTATGAGCCCTGAAACATGGCCTCTGCACTCCTCAGTATCTCCCAATGCTTCCCAATGTTTTTTTTATTTTTCATGCAACTTACTCGCTGTTAAAATTCCTATGGAAAGTCGAATAGAAACTATGTTTCAAAGTACTAAAATTCGCGCATTTTTTGCGAATCCTTTTCAGTATAAATTGTCGCATGCGTGGTGTGGTACTGGTACAAATAAAGTGATTTATACATTCTTAAGATGTTCAGTCAAAAGCTAGCTGTTTCAGCGGAAGCAAAACGAAAAAATAGACTTACATAATGTTCTGGATGTAAGAACATATTCTTCTCATAATAACTAATTCAAACTAATCTTTTCTTATCGCAAAGTAAACGTGTAAACTCTAATTATATTTTACCACATGAAAAACGTTTTGAACTTGAATATCAAAAGAAAACTATTGTTGTACTTCCAAATCATCCTGATATTCCCGAAGAATTTGATGCAGTCAACATCTATCGCATACAAGATATAGTACATAACGCTGTGTATAGAAGAGATTTCAGATATCCAGATGTCCCTTTGAAGAAGAAGTAGTAGTTCAAAATACAATTCTTAATTCATTCTAATATTCAATTATGTGAACTGTGATTGTACTCCTAATGAAGTAAGTGAAGTTTGTGTAAAACAATTATTACAAAATTATAAACTCTTTGAACCGTTACTTTGTGGAAATGGTGCGAATACATAGTGAAAAAGAAACTGCACAAATATGTAAGTGAAACTGGTGAAGTTTTAAATATTATTTTGTGGAATTTCCTAATTAGGAGATCAACTCATGATCAAATATTTTAACAATATTTAAAACCACATGTAACGTATATAGACGTAAATATTCTTTGATATCTTATAAAGAAATTTAACTTTGCATATCAAGATATTATATTTAATGATTTTCATATTTCCGATTTAAAACAACCGAATCTTGAGCATGATAAATATAATCGAAGCGAATATAATCGAATAAAGAGGGAATCGAACCGCGGACACCTAACTCAGGAAATAAATCCTCAAGCCACTACCATAAGACTGCTCTTTTAAGTAAAAGTCAAGAAAGACTCGTCAATGTAGCAAATTGCAAACGTTTACGATTCCAATATTTTATTAACGATGAAACACTGATTTTGGTCACGATAAAATATTATAGTCCAAAGAATTCAAGTTTAAATTTTAAAAAGACCGATAGTATCTACTTAACTCTATTATAATCGGCTTCAATCATAGTCTTCCTCAACCTAACATGTTTAATCGTGCGACATTGAACGTAAAGATTACATTTTCAAGCTGTTAACCCAAACCAATCCGAACCGAAAAACAGTTGTATTTTCTATTGCTCATTAACGTGTTTTCACAAAAAAAATATGTAGAGAAAAAACATGGGGAATCGTAATTCCATTCAAAAATGAAACAGCAGACTCATAATACTTTAACCTAAAACGTAACCATTACATATCGTTTGGAACTTTTCCCAAATATATACGGATATTCTGAAAAGTGACAATATAGTTTCTGTTTTCAAACAAAACTGAACCAAATTATGGTTTGTTTTCTGAAATAAACGGACACATTCTGTTTCGAGTTTAAACCGAACCCAAACCAGTTAACTCGGAGATGACGTGGGTCAATGAAAACTTGACCCAGCCACCCAGCACCCACCGTGACCCATCACCCAGCACCCACCCACTCTGACCAATGACTCACCACGCATCTTTACCCACTCCGACCCACCATCCACCATGAACCACTGACCCACCATATCACATCGTGATCAATTCTTACACATGATCCACGGCCTCTTTACCGACTAAAGAGTTTATACTTGTCATACAACGAGGTTGTGAAATTCTAACTAATCGGAGTTTGAATTTCTGCGGTCAATCGCTCAAGCAACGCACTGTTACAATAACGATATATCTTACGTGTACGATATAAATGGTAAAGTGTTTGTCATGGGTAAAATTACGATAAATTTCAACTAAATTATCATGGTCTAATTATTTACTTGTTGAGTTATCGATACTTTTCAGTGTAAAAGCGGATGAAATTTTTAAAGTCCCAAATAGAAGTAAGTAGACCAACGTAGAGAAGCTTACGTTACAAATTTTATGTCTATTTTTCTCACAATTTTATGGGTTGATTGCCCTGTGCTCTAAGCGCTCCATATAATAAACAAGCTTCAGCAATTATTATCGTAGAAAGCGTATATTAAGCAGGGCGGATCCAGGGGGCGATCGCCCCTCAGAGAAAACTTTCTTATTTTACATATAAATAAAACCGGATATCGGAGCTCTTAAAAGTAGCTCTAAGTAGCAGTATAACATACCACCACCCACCAGAATTGCGTCCTGGATCCGCCCCTGATGCTAAGGATATATGGATATATCATGCAAAACACTGTATTGTTTGTTTGTTTAACTAATATTGATCGTTTTCGATTATTTTTACAAACTAACAAACTATCAATCTACCATATATAAAAAGTACCGCCTCTCCTCATAAAGGAGGAGTTTTTTTTTTAAAAAAAAAGCTAGGAGACG
This sequence comes from Thermobia domestica, assembly GCF_964235325.1. Classification (NCBI taxonomy): domain Eukaryota; kingdom Metazoa; phylum Arthropoda; class Insecta; order Zygentoma; family Lepismatidae; genus Thermobia; species Thermobia domestica. The sequence goes on along the minus strand of NC_137465.1, from coordinate 21,606,450 downwards.
TTCTTTTCATTTTCAATAAAGTGTTAATATACTGAATTTCAGCTTCGTATGTTGAAAGGCTTGTAAGATACTCAATTTGTTTTGCGCATTTCGGGTCCCCACTATCCCTTAGGATATTATTACAATGACAGCAATATGATAACATCCAAGTTTGGATTAAGGCCTAACTATATACCAAAATTCATTTTATTTGACTGTAATTTCGCCGTAATGATTAGGCACACACAGTTACATTCATTTTTATATAATGATTTGTATATTACAGTGATTCAAAAATGTATTTTTTCCTGTAATAGCTCCTCTAAAAACTCACAATCTCAAAAGCGAAGTAGTAGTAGTATAAGTCCTATTGCTATTATTACAATTGTAAATATCAATATCCAAAAATGACTCAAGTTCTTTTTTCACCTAGAGATACTCATCTCAGGTATGTAAAATAGAAACAAATGAAAAAGGGAAATGGATGCCTTGAAAGTAAATGTAGACAAATTCACCAGTGTTCAGAAGCGTATTTTTAAATCACACTCGACACTACTCATAGGAGCTAAACACGCAGTTCTGTTTAGAGTTTCCGTTTCTTGCCACGTACCATAAATTGAGCACAAATCAAATAACTGTTATTGGTGTCTTCGTGGCCGTGTGTACTAGCGCAATGCGCTAGCAATTATAATTGCTTTTGGCATGGGTTCAAACACGGGCCAAGGAATTTTTTTCTATTTTTATAAAAAATAATACTCAAAAAAGTTATTTACTTACGATACGTATGCAGGTTTGCTATACAATTCCACTGTATACGAAGAAAAAGAAGAAGAAGAAGTAGTAGTAGTAGTAGTAGCAGTAGTAACGGATTAGAACCCCGCAGGGCTGGTTTCTTTCCACCTTGACTGCCATGATATAAGTGTAAAAGCAACTGCTTCTTCAATTGTCTTGTTCAGTTCCAACAAAGTGACAAGTTTCTTCTATTACAACTATAATGCACAATACATACACCAGAAGTTATGGACCAGGCCAGCAACTAGCCACAGAGGTTTGCAGGAGCCATGAATATGTCAGGAGGGACAAGTGATTAAAACTTCTCTTACATATATCTAAATTGTGTGTCTGTGTTGAGGTCTGGAGGGGCGACGAAAAGTTTAGGGGGTACAGCCCCCTAGCCCCCTCTAGTTGCGGACCCCTCTGGTGCTTGGGGTCCCGGGTTCGATCCCAGCCTCCGCCAAGTGAACTTTGTGGTGGACAAACACCGTGCTCGTGGGTTTTCTCGGGGTACTCCCGTTTCCTCCCACTTTCTTCATTCCACCATTTCACTCATCTCTCATCATCACCGTCTCCTTTAGCTTAACCGGCATAACCGTGGGACGTAAAACTAGAGATTTCATTTCATTTCATTTCTAGTTGCGGACCTGGTTTGGACAATCGTAAACTACAACTAATCAGAAACGTGTTTTTAGTTACTGTGGTTAGGGTCGAGTGTTAAATATGCTGTTCAGGAGATGCTGTCTACAATGCAGTGAGCAGAGTGGGTCGGTGAGTGGTGGGTCGCAGTGGGTCATGGTCGGTGGTCTTCCGCAGTGGGTCACGTTGGGTCGTGGGCCACAGTGGGTCACATGCTGATGACCCACGTCTCACTGACACAAAACTCGACCCACTTGATCCACTAACCCACCGACTTACTGACCCACCCCAGCTCTGATTGGCACTTTTTGAATTTAATTACGATTCCCCATGTTTTTTACTATATATATTTTTCTGAAAACACGTTAATTAGCAATGGAAAATACAACTGTCAATTCAAATTGGTTCGGGTTAACAGCTTGAAAATGTAAAGTTTACGTTTAATGTCCCACTATTATACAGCTTAGGTTAAGGAAGACTATGATTGAAGCAAGTGAATTACGATGGACGAATTGGTGGAATGAAAAAGTGGGAGTGTCCCGAGAAAACCCACGAACACAATGTTGTCCGTCTCAAGCTTACTTACGTTGGGAACGAACCAGGCACCCCACCCACCAGATAGTTTAGTAGGCGTGGTCTCTTTCGATTCCCGATGGGAGAGCCATTAAAAGATTAAATGTCCTCGCTGTATCTATGTCCGTGTCCCTGTCGTTCAAGATTATCGGAAATAACTGTAAAACGAGGATAACCGAATATAATAGAGTTAAGTTACGTAGATACTTTCGGTCTTTTTAAAATTTAAACTTGAATTCTCTGGACTATAATATTTTATCATGATCAAAATCAGTGTTTCATCGTTAATAAAATATTGCAGTCGTAAACGTTTGCAATTTGCTACATTGACGAGTCTTTCTTGACTTCTACTTAAAAGAGCAGTCTTATGGTAGTGACATGAGCATACGCTTCCTGAGTTAAGTGTCCGCAGTTTGATTCCCTCCGAGGAAATTCAGAAAAACTTTATAATTTAGAATGTTCATATATTTCATGCATAACAACATGAAAAATAGTCAATTTCTATCGTTCTTACAACTTAGAGTTGAAACGACTTCCTTCACAGGGAAAAACTAACAACATGACTTCACAGTCTACACTCTCGATTCCTACTGTCTGAAAACTTCGCGTTTTCGCAAACAATTCATGAATACAGATGGCTCATCCTTAAGGCCTAGTATCAGTCACACATTTGTCTGAAACGTCATTGTGGAATTTTTACTAAGTTCTTCCACTCTTACTAGAAATAATAATAATATTTTCGTTCGCCTTTTTCAACACGTTCCATATATTCGTTCAACAAAAATTGGTAAATAGGAACTATTCTTTTTATATTTGTTTCTACATTTTGTTAAAATATCAATATAACGCATACATAATCCAATGTCTTTTACTCAAAGAAAGGGCGTTACTATGTATCGTGATGAAGACACGTCCTACTTAGTTTCTGTTAAGGCATCCGAAGGTTCGATTTTCATATGGACCAGTAGCTGACACTTTCTTTTCTTCTTCTTTTCTCTCCAAAGTATCTCTTATAAGGCTATTCATCCTTATAGAGGGTCCAACAAATGTCTTTTCATTTTTCTTAACTTCAGTATGCTTATTTGCTTTTTAATAGGACCTAATATTGAGGTCTCAAGTATTCAGTAATAATAATAATAATAATAATAATAATAATAATAATAATAATAATAATAATAATAATAATAATATAGATGACAAATTCCGTATGAGGATAGACTGTATTAAAATCTGTAACATCGCCCCTAGCATTATGCAGAAGTTACAAAATAGTCGGGATTAGAGAGAAGTGCCAGGATCATCAGGAAATACCCCCCCTGCATACGTCCATACAACTAGCAAAACATTAGAACGGAATGTTCACAGGCATATTTCATGTAGAAAGTGGGAATACTGAACTCGTAAGAGCCGTAATGGAATTTGTTTTTAAGTAATCATTATGCCGGCTAAGCTACAGAAGACATCGATGATGAGAATGAAAGAAATATCGGAATAAAGGAAGTGGGAGGAAACGAAATCCGGAAAAAACCTACACACACGGTGTTTGTTCAGCACAATGCCCACTAGGCGAGAGCTTGGTGGAATGGGGTGAACCATTATATTAACAACACTCAGTAATAATAATAATAATAATAAGCAGAAGAAGAAGAATAGTATTAAAAATGTAAAGTGCCCTAAAATTTGGCAAAACTTACTTAAACGTAGGGATTTTAGGAAAGACTTTCTGTACCTTCAAGAGACACCTCTGCAACTACCCAAATTTAAACGAAAGCTTTCCACTAAAGTTCAATGTAGAAAATATCTACTGTACTCTTCTACGGAAAATAACTGTAATAAAAATAACTGAATATCGTTGAACAGTAAGGCATTTAATAAACTAACTTGTTGAATATGCAGATGTAATTATAAAAGCTTTGCTGCAAAATATATATACACAGACCATAATTCAGTGAGCTCGGAAATACAAAGTAATAAATAACATATAAGATTCAGTCTACAGAGCAATTGTAACTTAAATAGTGTCATACACTATTTCGAGATTCGAGTTAAGACGAATAATGTTTACCATACTTTTCGCCTTGTCTTGATTCTCATCTCCAAACCGAGACGATAATTTGAGTAAGCTTTGTCCCGTCTGGAATGTAAAATGTTAAGTTACATTTGTTAATGTACATTCTGATGGCAATTATGTTTGGTTTGTTTTATAATCGAGATGAGAAATTTCTCTTTCTTAGGCAACATTAAATAAAACCGAAACTTTTTGCCTAATATCATGTTTCTGCTTGTAATGGTATGAGCCGACCGATAATTAGTTTCTAATAATTTTTAATCTTCTACGAGATGATTATCGTTATTGCTATTACTCTTATTATTCATGAAGATTTGATAGTTGAAGTTTTGAAATATCCGGGTATTCAAATATCTGAATATAATAAAACTTGTGTCAACGCCGATTAATCGTCATCAAAATTACTTGAGTAAAAAAATTACCCGACGTGGGTTCGATCCAAGAACCTCCAAATTACTAACCAAGCGCATTGGCCACTGAAGCAGATCACTACGCTGTAAATGATTCGTTTTTAGTCCGGTTGCGTTAGGTTTCTTTGCCTCCGCTTGCAAAGTTGTATGTTATTTTTCTTCATTTCAAAACGTCTTTCGTGTTTCTTTTATGATGATATAAGTGAATAATTTTCGGCAAAATTTATATTAAGAACTTGAGTTGTTTTTTAAACTTTGGTTCACAAGTTTGCTTCTTCTCCACCGAAACTACAGATATGACAGATTTAATTCGTGTCAAAGCAGTCGCCATTGCCTGGTCTATGAGTTATGTCCGCCACCGTTCACTGGATTCAGTCGTCTGTAGTACTTTTAAATGTCGGTAAAAAGCTTCAACACATATTAAGACATAGCAACAAAAGTGCTATAAATCTTTGGTGTCCCCACAAGCATGATCGTAAAATTTCAGTAACCTATGCCAAGTATCGGAGCTACATCGCAGAAGCTAATACCAGTACTATCACAAAATGTGCAAGAAAAAGAATGTGTTATATAGACAAAGAAAGTTATATAAAAGATATACTTCGCACTAGTTAAGAGGAATATGTTTTTCATGCTAGTGAAGAAAAATTTTTGGAACCGAACGAATTTTAGGCAAGTGGAGCATTGATTTAAAATATAATATAGCTTAGCACTCTATTTCTCAAATTCAACGTATGCTCCTTCTTGAACCGGTACTATGTTAACACTTAACTACATTAATGAAATTATTAATAAAACATCATTGAAGGATTTATTCCAAAGTCATAAACAATATTTACGTCAGCTGAATAATGACAAGTTAATTATGACAGATATTACTTGTTAATGCATTATAACGTGTATGTTGCTCAAACCAATGAATGTACATTTGTTTCACAATACATTGATCTACAAAATATCAGCGGTGAAGAAAAGAGAATTCAGACTATAGGGCATCAGATAATGTTTTTATCAGCGTAATACATCATTTCGACAAGTACTTTTGTCTTAATTTGATTGGAAAAACGTTTGTTGTGCACACGAGGGGTGATGTTGGCCTTTGTGAATTTACTATTATATTTTTTCGGGGGAAGGAAAACACAGAGTGAACTTCGTTTGTTAACATCAAAATCTGCAAGATGTTCAAAATTTGCACATATCCTTCTTACGATTGTTTTCACTAACATAGTTTAAACTTAGTATATTGTAAAATCCCTCCTGATATTGTGTACAAATACTTTACGATTATGTTTATAAACACCACCACATGGTTTTACGTGAAGATACTACGCACTACGTGGATCCACTAGAATCAGCAGACGACGAATTTCTGGCTCTACCCACGAAGCAGACGACGACATAGGAGCATCAGCGCCACCGCCGTCCTGGGATCTACAAATTCGGCAGCCGACAGTGGACCAGTACCAGTTTACTGGTGTCCCTCCTATTCTTTGCTTTGGAGCATTAGGAGTAATCTAACCCCAAGCCTCTAGTCTGCTTCGGGACTTTTGACTTTTCCTTTCACCTGGCTTAGGCTGCCTCGGGGCTCTGTCGGGAATCCTTGACCCAATTGCTTAGCCTGCTAATCACTAACCCCTGACGGCTTGCCACGGAGCTTTGGGGAATCCTTCGCCACTCTGCCTACCCTGCTACGGGGCTTTATGGAGATCTTGTCTGCAACCTCTCGCTGACAGACTACCTGATTCTAACCTCACAAGGATAGAGAAGAATATCTTTGTAGTATTTTTTTGTAAAATACAGTTAATTAGTGAATTTTATAATAAAAAGCCGGTAGTGGGAGTCGATTCCGGTCTCTCTTTTCAGTACCTTGCTCTACCTACATCCTATATGGGACAGAGTTTTACAATATGTAATACTCAGTTCTAGACATTTAACAAATCGTTTCAACTACGTTAAACTAACTTTGGTATTACATTAAATTTACTATAACAAATTCAATATAAATACGGTAATAATACTTTATCGTTGAATATGAAAGTTGGGTAAATGTTAAGAATATATGAAAAATAATCTTGCACTATTCAGAGTAAACATTATTTTAGTTTGAATGTGTTGCTGAACCTACATGGAATAGAAGTTGTGGTTTTATTCAAATTATAAAACGTTTGGTGTTTGCATACATAGGTATTTTCTTCACATTTATTTCACACTAAACATTCAATAGTTAAGTACCTATCAAGAATTTATACAGAAACGGCATTAAGAGACCTAATCACTCTAAATTAAAATACCGCTAATTTTACTGTAATTATGTGATATCTTCAAACAGATTAAATATAATCAAAATGTGGAACAAGGCCGCTGCAGATAATATTGTTTTGCATGAGGTGTCGTTATCAAGAATCACCTAGTAGCTTTCCGTTTGCAGGCATTTATAATCGTGAAAATAAATGCCGATTTTCTAAATGGCTGGAAATCGAAAGCAGATAAGTGAGTTGTGATAACAGTATATCATGCAAAATGGTATTGTCTAGCGCGCTCTTGTTTCACTTTTCGATTATCTTTTATCTATTTGAAGATATCATATAATTACTGTAAAATCAGCGGTATTTTGATTTCGCCGTGATGGAGCCTCTTAAGCAGACAATTACCAAATGTTCTGTATCCTTTATTAACATTTCCTGAAAGCATCGCAATATGTCATATAACTTAACAGAGCTCATCTTATTTAGTCTAGAAGCAATATAGTGCTATGTCATAATTTTCAGCACTAATCTTACTTTCTTTTTACATTTATTCAGTAACTTAGGCCTAAATTCATTCCAAGTTGAACTTTATCGGCAGAAGAAATGGGGGACCTTCCATTATAACATCATTTTCTAAGAAAAAGCTGAAAATGTTATTTATGAAATTTCTTGAAATCTTAAATTATCGTCAATCTAGAAACAATGCAGATGTAACCATAGCAACTTCTTACCACGAACCTTCCATATATATCACCTCAACTGAGGTCCATATAAAGTTTGAATAAAACAAGTGAATCGAAGTCACTAGAACTGGTTGACTTATCCCCATTTCTTGCGGAATTTGCATTTCTAAGAGATGTTCATATTATATAAAGCAAAACTTATCCATAAATCCAGAGCTGTGCTTCAACTCCATTCAGAAAAATGCGTAATAAAACCTCCTCACCCTATTCTGGGAGTCGACTTCTAAAAGTCTCTAAAATGTACATACCTGCCGGACGTATTGAAGTGACTACGTATGCTTTCTTCCAAATTTTTAAGGTACACAATATTTATCCCTTTATTTAAATAATATAATTTATTTTCATTTCACTTCATCATTTACGATATTTTAATATGCCTAGCATGATCTAAAGTGTACAAATGTATTAATTTTAATAATTGTATAATAATATGGTTTACAAAGTGGTTTTTACATAAACCATTCACACGTAAGAGTAATGAAAAGAACTTTTTCGTCTTCCATTATATCTAGTTTATACATGATATTCACAGTTTTGTTTGAATCGTTTCTGCTGTACAAAATTTCATAGATTCACATTCACAAGTTAAAAAGCTTTATTTGACTGTATAATATTACTTTAATTAAAATATACATAAATGTATAATATCAATACTTTCAAAATACCTAACAATTAAACACAATACATGTACCCTTTGTATTTGAGGATTTTCAATGTATGATGAAAATTATACTGCAAATTAAAAATGCGTTCTTTTCTTCAAAGGGATCTTCCGCTAAACGGAAAGAAGTATAATAATATCAAAAGGCTCGACAACAGTGAATTTAGACGAATATTTAACATGATTAATCCTCATGCAAGATCCAAGGTAATGTACATATTTTTAACAATAAATCTGTTACTAAGATTTGTTGTATAAGTAAATATCCCTCATTATAGCAGATTTTGACCTTTGACCCTTAGGCCCGGCCGAAACCGGCCGAAACAAGTATGATGCTATCCTGTATTAAGGTATTATGCCTATGTTTATGCTCTTGAACGGCTATCGGCAGCAAAAACAAGATGAAACATGTTGCTTTCCTCTATTGGGTAGTTATTTTAGACCCACCCCTCTGTCCCCCATTGAAGAGAGTAAATGTCCATGGGAGCAGACTGTATGAAATTTGTCCCTTGATCGATTTGGTCTTAGTTGCTGAGGTGAATATGGTATTTCATGATTTTTTTGGAAGAGTAGGACGAGAATTCGTATATGCAAATGCCCCCTAGACATTGAATTGGCCTTGGTTTCCACAAAGAACTGCAGCAACAACAGCAGCATGGAAATTTAGCCTTGGTCCCATTCCCCCTGAGACGCCTGTATAAACAAGATGAAACCTGATTTATTGGCCGTTGCTATGAAGAATGGTCATTTCCCAGATCTTGAGTTAAAGGCTTACGATCACGTGATGAAAAGTAGCGAATGAAAGGATGGTGGCGTCGGAAACGGAACGTAGAGTGTACACGTAAGTATTTGTGTAGATCATTCCATTAGCAGCTGTCGCAAAGGAAGAAACGTCAAAGTAAAGATGGCAACATCAATGAATATATTCGATAAGCTTAATATGCCATCAGTGGAACCTTTTACAAAAATGCGAGATTTAGAGATTGGCGTACCATTTCGTACTGTAAAATGTAAGATCATTACAAAAATGTATAACAGAAAGGCATGTGTGACATTTGAAGGAGGCGAAAAAGTGATTTTACCAGGACGCTGTACTGAAAAATTGGAAGCAGATAATGGCGCACTATTAATGTATTTAAAAAGTGGAAATGTATGATCGACATATAAAGGAATGAAGATTAATTTACCTGGACGTAATATGCACGATCTTGAATTTACTGAATTGGTATCTTCATCGTAAGTGTATGGAACATGTATAAACAAAACGAAAAATTAATTTTCCTGTTCTTCTTCTCCGTCCCTCTTCATGCATGCAAAGACGTTTGTATACATAGTGCCGTTACTCTATGTTGATGAGCTACTGAAGTAACATGTCATTGAGTGCTTGTACTTCAACTATGGCTATTAAGAAAGAATACTTGTTAAATGTTGAATATAGTCTTAATTCAATGAAAACCAAATTAATTTGTATTGGACTCGATAGTGACACATTTTAACCAGTGATACGGTGTAGGTAAAGGACTTGTGTTTGAAGTGAAGTTAAATTTGGCAGAGTCGAAGAAACTTGTAGATTTGACCCGTTTTGTTTTGGACTATTTAAATTCTCAACTGGAAATTACATTACAAAATCTCTTGGAGGAAACAACGAACTGGTGGTACGAAAACTAATGGGTGAAAAATTAGTGATATTGGGGAAGAAAGAAACACTTCATGCTCCTAGAAATACTCTGTACTTAAATTCAAGTCATTAGCTTTATTTCTTGTTAATATTACTGTGTATTGAACATGATATGAAACACAGTAAAGCTTCCAGTCTTGTGCTACTTGAATATTTTGACTTGTATACAGATACTGTTCACAATTATGTACAATCGCAAGGTCTTACATGTAACGGACTTGCCGGAATTCATACATGTATGGATGAACATAGTATTATTAATGGAATGAACATCAGTTTTCCAGGTGTATCTCTTGAAGAGAACAGTAATGTGACAACTGATGGTGATAGATTAAAATTTGAAATGAAAGTATTTTGCAAACAAAATCACATCAATTTAATTGTGGCTGCTTTATTTGATAGTGGGAGAAACTGATACTTAACCTTTGGAGGGTATCGACGTAGTGGACTTCTGTTCATAAAGAAAAGATTGATTTTTTACATTTATACTGAACAGTGTAGTAATAAATTTAATGCATTTAATAATAAAAATATATAGTGAATTCGAAATGTATTACAAATAAATTTGTGTTTTGTCTTTGCATAATACACTGCAATATGATTCATATCATATTTTCCTTGTATACTGTAAGTAATATTTATAATAATAATGAATTCACATACTTGAATTGTTTGGTAAATAAAAGAAAAAGTTCATACTTAAATTCATTATTATAGAACTTTGTCTTAAGAACGACAGGCCAATTTTTTATTTAAAAAATATTAAAGTTTAAAACAAAGTCGTATCCTAATAATAATGTTCAATTCACATACCTGTTATAATTTACGAAAGACAAACCTTAGTATTTGAACTTATTATTTTTAGTATGAATAAAATATTCATTATTATTTTAGTACTATTAGGATTGGATCGTTGAATTAAAAAATCAGGTCTAGATCTTGTTTTTTTTAAAACAATAATATGAACTTATTTAATTCAATGAGTTTTAGAAAGTACAAAATGTGTGTAATGATATTTTTATTTAATCACATAATTGTTCGTAACACATTTATTAGTAAGTGACAGAAAATAATAAATGAAACATTTTTTCAAAGACAAAACGAAGAATACAAACTACAGTATTTATTGACGATGATAATAATATTTAGAGAAGAAAAATGATGGTAAGTATAGTACTGTGCATCTTTGTTCAAACTCAGTGCGTCACTTGACACACATCCTATAATAATATCCGTTTACATTGATGTCGATGACTCCACACACACATACATAACTAACTAACTAACTTTCTAACTCTATGGCCTATGGAACCCGGTGGTTCAAAGCCGCGTTCACAAAAGCTCTCCACTGGCTTCTATCCTTAGCTAATTGGATCCAGTTTCTACTTTGTATTCCTATCGCTGCGAGATCCATCTTAATATTGTCCTCCCATCTGGGCCTAGGTCTTCCTAATTGTCGTTTTCCGATGGATCTTCCAGTCAAGACTTTGAAAGCCTTTGTACTTTCTTCCATTCTAGCTACATGACCTGCCCACCTAAGCTTCCTAGACTTGATGACCCTAACAATGTTAGGTAAACTGTATAAATTATGTAATTCCTCGTTATGAAATTTCCGCCATTCCCCATTCCCGTACCTCTTGGATCCGAATATTCTTCTCAGGATCTTGTTCTCAAACACTTTCAGTCTATGTTCTTCCCTCAGAGTAAGCGACCATGTTTCGCAACCATACAGATCTACAGGCATGATTATCGCTTTATATCAAATTCTTCGACAGAGTTCGCGACGACAAGAGATTTTGAACCGAATAGTAACACAAGTTCCCTGCTTTTTGTTGACATTTAACTTCTTAATGAATATGATTTTCGTCTGTTAATATCGATCCTAAATATTTGAAACTATCCACTTTATCAAAAGTATTATTTAATATTTTAACACATCCACCGTTATTACGGTCCCGACGCACTTCCATGTATTTAGCTTTCTCTGCATTTACTCGTAAACTCATGTCTCTGCAAGCGTTTAATAAGATCTCTGCATTTCTTTCTATTGTTCTCCTATTATCCCCTATTAAATTTACATCGTCAGCATATGCCAATACCTGCTGAATAACGTAGACCCTGGTTGCTATCTTTGATTTTCCTTATGGCGTATTCCAGCACAAAGTTAAATAATAATGGCGACAGCGCATCTCCTTGTTTCAGGCCATTTTCGACGTGAAAGCTCGTGGACAAAAATTTTCCTATCCGAACTTTACTTTGAGATACATTTAAACATATCTTAATTTATCTAATTAGCTTTCTCGGTATTCCAAGTTCTGTAAGAACGTTGTATAATGTTTCCCTCCTAACCGAGGCGTACGCCTTTCTAAAACCAATAAATAATTGATGAACCGGGGTACATACATACATAGTCCACACTAATTTTCGTATTGATGATGTAACGAAGCTAGAAGCCATACTGTACAGTGTTGATGATCATATCCACTTCACACACACATCACAATAATATTCTATCATGTTGTTGATGATGACTTCATACACAGTTCTACTGATTTTCATATTAATGATGATGATGATCAAACTTAGCTAGAAGTCATACTGTACAATGATGCTGTCCATACATACGATGACGATCTTTTATTCTCTGAAATGGAAAAAATGAAAAACAACTTAAAATTTATTTTATCTGTAATCATGAACAAATAAAGAGGTAATAATAAGTGTACAAAACAAACGAGAAATCATATGTATACAAAAGAAGTTTTAACAGAGAAGGAGATATGATTACCTAAGGAAATAAATAAGTTTTAGAATTTGTTTTTTGATAATAATAATGAACAAAAAAGAAATGATAAGAATAAGTATACAAAACAAACGAAGAAGAAGAAGATATAGTCATAATAATAAAGAAATGATATTATGTATACAAAACAAAGAAGTTGAAATGATTATCTCTAGTAATAGATAGAATAATCAAAGATCATTTTTTCGGATGTGGATGCAAAGGTGTGATGAACATTGTTTAAGGACTTTCCTTTAGCTTTAAAACATAGGAATAGGTATCAATAATGTCCACATAGGGACGATTTCAAACTTTGAATTTGTTTATTATTGAATTTTTAAGAAAGGGAATTTCTACGTAGGAATTGAATGTGGTTCATTACATATGGAGGAAATCCAAATGTATCCAAGTAGTAGGCACGACCATCAGTATTAATATATATGGATACCAAATCGGTACTGATTTTTTCTGGCTGGATCGGTATTTGTGATGTTAGGTGCAGGTAACGGAACATGTGATGGTAATTCGTTGGCTGCAAATAAGCCAACGTAATGATTTTGAAATAAAGAGTTTTCTTGAAGTGCATGGATTAATTCTAGTGTAGTGGACATCATGCTTAAAAATACAGACATGTACATATATGTTGTAATAAAAATAACGTACCTTTAAAAATCCATGATGATATTCGCCTGAGGGTAGAGGGTTCTTAAAGTGAACTTTCAGACAAACACAACCCTGTTTAATTAGATTCCAATGCTGCCCAGCGCTGGCTTCTACATCTTGCTTAATGTCGAAAACAAAGATAGTGTATCCTTGAGGAAAGTCGAGGCGAGGAATGTTGTTCCCATGATTGGAAAAGTCAATGCCTGATCCACAGAATAAGGGGTGATATGAAGAAACATATAGGTTGCCTTCAAAATTGGGTTATAAAGGATTTAAAGGTACATGTTTTCTATCAATGTATAATGAGAAGAAATTGATGTCAAAATATTTGAAATGAAATGGGTTTCAAGTTGCCGTTCCTGTATAGGCATCATTTTGAGTAAACGCCACAATCACTCGAGTTGGTAATACTCCCATAAATAAATTGTTGATTGTTTTCGAGTGAAGATCCTTTGGAATGATGAATGACTTCATTTGCACTCTTGTGAGAGGATATTTGGCGGTTGTTGATTGTAGAAGCTTGTTATGTGCTGATTTATTGTAGGACTAACATCAATTTTCTTAATATGTAAAGCAGCGTCTAAAATATTCACTTTAGCCTCAACAGACGAATCACTAGCGATGAGACAAAAGTTTGGCTCTGTAGAAATTAGCTTGATGCGTAATTCTACTCCTTGGATTAAAAAATTATCCTGATTAAAAATATCACAATGAAGATGTTCAAGCATGTAGAATTTTGCCCTATTTTTTGTTAATTCATAACGTTGTTGAAATCCCTTATTACCATTAGATGTTGCATCAATATGTCCAGCAGTATCTTGAAACGATAATGCACATTGAAGATGACTTTTTTTAGCAGAATCATCATAATTTATCGATATGCATGATTATGAGATAGAAATGAGATCAATTTGTCATTTAAATACACTTCCACTTCACTGAACATAGAATTTAAAAACTCATTAATAGGAGCCACAGCCTTATCACTTTGAACAAATACTGATCCATCAGGCTTAACGATTTGAGCTTCAATGTAAAGGAGAGTATGTGGTAGACCTATGTATTCATCACTTTTTTCCTGGAATAACAAATTCTATAGGTTTCTTTATCAGCTAGTGGAGCGATTGGTTTATATGTAACAACATGATTATCTAATATACTGGTTTGCGTTGGTTTTGTAGAAAAAGTATCTAGTTCACTTTTTACACACTCGCAGGATTAATGATGTAAGAAAGCGATGATGATGATTTAATCAAAGATATCATCTGATAATTTCCTCTTCTTATAAAACTGATTTTTATTTGCTTTCTGTGTACGTTTCCTCTTGCACTTCTTTTTCTTGCGCTTGATGGTGTGTAATGATGAAGGGTTAAAGATGGAGCGATGTGTAATTCTTCATTTAATTCACTGATATCCAGATCCTAGCATAAATTTCAGCTTATTTTTAGCTTTTTCTTTCAAGATACCTCGCTTCACCCACTCGTTGATGAAAGGATTCGTTAATAGGTTGTTTATTGATGATAATATCATTAATAACGTTTGCTCCACAGTTTAATAATTCCTTTCCTATTGTTTTAGCTCCTTGTTTAACTAATGGCATTACAGAACGAAATAATCGTCCAAGGAAACTTCCAATACCATATGCAAGTCGATAAGGTGATCCAACATAAACGTTTCCAGTTCCAGCAAGAGCTTGTTTTTGATAATGTTGTAAATATGGACTATTCATAATTGTTGATGTTGGCGCAGTGGTCGAAAATATAGTTTTACGCATGCAGTGCCGAAAGTAAATGCCAGTGGAGAGCGTGCACTATCTCTTATATCTATTTTGATGTGTTCAAAATGCATCTTTTCTATAGATACATAATGTGGAAGATTAAAAATTTCTGTAGCACTACTTCCCAATGTATTATTCACAGGATTCATATTTACGATACGTAATAATGATGCTATTGTATCTCCAACAAATACGGATTGAATTATGTCACAATATACATTCATTGTAGATGGAAGTCCCAAACGTAAATTTGGAATTCTTTGGTCTTGTTGCATATCCTTTAAATCAACCTTTGGTTCAAATTCCAACATCACACTAACACTTAGTGGTAATGCAACGTCCACATTAATATCTTTATGAAGACGTCGTGTGAAACAGGTATTACTTTCACGAATGTAGGAATTATGTAAATTTCTGAATCTGTTGTACGTATTAATTATCTTCATCAACTCTGAAATGTCAATGTAATAACGTACAGCAATAGTTACAAACTTTCATTCATTACTTTTTGCAGGTTTGTAAATAAATTTTATTTTGTTCATTGATATTTAAAATTGAATGAGGATAATGAATCTCAACAATACCTACTCCCCACTTTTCACGGAATGCTATTCTTTGATGAAGTTTAGTAGTGTATGATAAGGTGTTGTCAGGAAGATATTCCATAGAACTATCACTGGGAAGCGTAACATAAAAATCTCCATTACTTTTCATTGTACTTCTTGATCTTCTTTACGGATTATACAAATATCCAGGAATCGAAAGAAGAAGGATATCATTGCCAATGAACAAGATATTGTTTTCTGCTACCTTTTCTTCTTGTGCGTATGATTTCATCTATGTAAAACATTTTTGATAACGTCACAGGTTCTAAATTCTCTCTATAAAATAATCCATCTAGTGGTTCCTTGTTTAAATATTCTATTTCATAAACAGCTGGATCTTTGGGTATCATCTTCTTCACTTTAAATATTTCCAAGTCCAGTTTTGCATGTATCCTTTATCAATGTACGTTAAGTTTTACTACTTCGTATTTTATCACCAATCTTAAGATGTTTTGAGAAACCCGGATTTTTCTTCATTTTACTGTCATAGTGATTTAGCCATACTTGTTATTTTAAGAAACATTTGCAAGTGCCATCTTAATGTTTGAATAATAACCTTCATTGTATTTCACAAGACGAGGTAATACATTAACATAATTATACGTTTGAAACTTTGTGAAATATTTCCACATTTTTTTTCTTTTAGAATTCTGTTAAAACGCTCGACAATACTAGCCTTTATATCAGGAATTTTAGTTGTAATATGTTTTCTTTTGTTTTCCTTCAAGTAATTCTGTATTGTTTTATTAGTAAACTCACTTCCTTTATCTGTTCGGAATGTAATTGATTTTCTGTCTTTCAAAACAATTTTTAATGCTTTTAAGACATCATTTGTACCTTTAGATCTTAATGGCAGAGCCAAGACATATCGACTAAACACATTTATCACTTTAACAATATAACGATATGCGTCATTAAATTTATGAAGAGACTGAAGATCATTATCACTTTCCCACTCATTATCGATGTTATTCACTACATAGAAATCTCTTTTAAAACGACGACTTACTGATTTGTGCAACGTATATGTTGATTGTTTTAGTTACTACTTTCTTATACAGTGTATGGGAATTTTCTTCTTTGCAGCTATCCACAATTTTTAGCAGTTGAAAACGAAGCAGGATTGAAGGGTTGTAATAAATTTTGTTTAACTGTTTGTTTATGATTTCCATCTTGACCGTACTGGACGTTTACACGCACATTTCCTTTTCCTTATAGGAGATACTACTTTTTCTTTTACTTCTTCTGCTTCTTCGTCGTCTTGTACAATCGATTTCAGAGGTTCTCCCCTTGACGGTGATGCTTTGGTTTGTCGTAAAATATATAACAAACGTTTTCGATTTCCAATAAATTCTTGTGGTGTGTTATTAGAAGATAAATAATTACAAAATTTCTCCCGCCCAGGTGGATTTGTGTGTTTCCGTGATCGCGACACATCACAAATTAAACCTACAACGTGAAATCCTTCTAGTTTATCACCTTTGATGTAAACAGTTTCTTTATTATCCCACGTGATATTATCATCATATTTCATTCTATGTAGTAGTAATTAAGCTCTTTTACGAAATATTTTGGGTATAGATAACAATATTTCTTCTTCTACTTCAGGCTTCTCTGATTTAGTTGACGTAATCGAAAGTGTCAGGTTTTTCTCGTTTTCGTATTAAACGTAAATACTTTTGACGAACATTATTATATTGACTCCATTTACTTCATCACTAAAAGAGGATAAATTTAAAATGTTTTGCATTTCTTGATCCAAACTAGATTGTCATTTCTCCAGAGCTGATGATGACGGTGGTGGTGTTTGTATACGATTAGGAACTTCAGGTGGAACTAAAATCATTTTCTTTGCGTGTTCCATTGCACTAACGAAATAGTATACTTGGTAATGCACCACTTAAAATAGTACCTAATAATGCCGGTAAGAATCCATCCTGTTGCACTAATAAATGCTTCTTCTTTTCAATGGAGTTTCCTTGCTCACAAGATATTAAAGCGTCCTCTTGTATCTCTTTGATATCTTGTACACAATACTTGATGAGTTCTTCTCTCATTTTGAAGTTTTCATTTTTATGTTCAGTATACCATTGTAGAAACTTGAGTCTTTCGTCTACTTTCATGGTATCTGTTCCATAATTCCTAATGTCTGGAAATGTACCTTCATACGTTTCGTTCTCACGTCGATTGAAAAAGTGTGGAAAATAGCCTTTGCAGGATTGAAGACAAAACGCACCACTTAATTTACTTAAGGGCATAGGAAGAAAACTTAGTGAATCTATGAAGATTACCTTCCCTACTTTCGCCTCATTCATGATCACTTCTGGAGTCCAATTCATCTTCTCAACCATTCTCTTTATGATGAAATGTGCATCATAGCCTTTCAAGTTGTGGGCAATACATGTTACTAATTTAATGTTTGGAGGTCGTTTTGTAGATGTTTTAGAAAGTGTTCTATTACATTTTCTTCATCAAATATATTTTCTCGTTTTCCACAAACGATACTATCATTTTTCATGCTGTTATCTTCATGACAACGGTACATGCATGCTCACGTATATCTTCATATAGGTTTGCGTCATCCTCTTCTATTTTCGTATATTGTGTGCATTCAATATCATACCATACAACCACAGCATTCTTCTCCATGATAATCTTTTAATTGGCTTCTTTGTTTTTCTTATTTCATTCACTTTCATGTAGCATTCGTGTTTAGGTGATACTATAGTATAGCTCTTGTTGTAATACGTTTCTCCACATACGAGAAATCCTTTTTCTTTTACCACATAAATTTTCAAACCCTGGGCACAACATTTCACAATTGAACATAAAGGCTTTCCATTTTGATAAGGAGTTGACTTGTGATATTCATAGCTTGACTGACCATAAAATTCTCGATTACAATCATTGCATGTAATATGGCCTTCTTTAAAATCACATGGTGGATTCTGATGACATGGGTAACATACAGCTGTACAATGTTTCAAATGTTCATGCTTTTTTCATATTTCTTATGACAAATTTCGCAATAATACCTGCAGCTAAAACATGATGTCAAGTTTTCAATGACGTTGTAATGATTATCTATGAAACGTAAATTTAAAGATATTCTCTCGTTATCACTTGGTGGTGCTTCAAACATGACATCGCTTTCTGAAAATCCCCGATACATTGTGATTTTATAATCTTTTAAATGTTATTGGAATTTACGAATTTCAGGAATTCCACCATCATGACTAAGGTCTTCATCGGCAGCTTCACACAGGTCTTCTGCTTCTTTTTCAAGTATATATTTATTTTGTTTTTTATATCTATTGTATTCGGTTTGTTTTCTCCAATTGTGTTTTCTTTAATCCTATAGCAACGACGTTTGCATATGCTAAACTTCTTGTACCTTTGTTCTTAATTGTGATGATACCACGTTTTGCCTTCACATATTCATCGGTATTCATAACATGATGTTTCAAACGACTTTTTCCTCTTGGTATACGTACGTGATGAAAGTTCACGATGCAATCTTCGTTTATAAGAAAAGCCGCATTGCTTTGCAGTGCTTTCTCATAACTCATGCATAGCACTTCTGCTGAGAGATTTCTAGCTTCTCTGAACGATAATCGAATTGGCGATGTCCTTCTCTTTCATTTGTGATTGTTATTCATACGTAATCATGTTGGTCCACTTTACGTAACAAATACCCTATTAGAGCCCGTTGATCTCTTTCGAATGACATAAAATGATTTTCATCTGCACGCACGGGGGCTAAACATATTCTTAGCATTGTACCCTCCATATTGTGTCTTAAATGCTGTCTTCTACGTTCTTCTATTATATGAAATCTATTGTTATCTTAATTAGGCTATTATTTCCAAATCTCACTTGTACATTTGTGTTTTATTTCTGCTTTAAATTCAGACAACAATTCATCCATTCGCTTCTATATCTCGTCTAAATTAACTTCTATTTCTTTATGTTCAGTATTAGCCTCTGCTAATATTTCCATAAAAGATGGATATATTTCTTCTTCTTCTGTTCCAGGATTGAGAAACAAGTTGCGAAGCCAATTTTGTAGTTCATTTCGTAAAACTCTTTTTCTTCTGTATTATTTTCTTCCTCATTGAAATCCTCTTGTATTATTAGTGAAAACGTAAGATTTAGCACCTCTTCATCTTTTCCCTTTCTTCGAAGTCTTCTTTTTTCTTCATCTTCTTCTTGTGATCATTTCTTTAAATTTTTTTTCGATACAAGCGATAGCTTCTTCTTCTTCTTGTGTTATCATTCTGTTATCTTCATTTTCTAATATTTCTAACAGTTCTTTATATTTTACTTCTTCTTCATTGTCTTCTACAGCTTTGTTCACCATCTCTTCTTTTTCGTTTTCTTCTTCTACTATTTCAATTTCATTATCTGCATCTCTATCTTCTTCTTTTTCTTCTTGGGCAATTACATCTGTTGGTATTCCTACTTCTTCCTTATGTGTTCCTTCCTTCTTCTTCCTTTCATCACCTTCTTTTTCTTCCTTCCACTTATGATGATAATCTTCTTCTTCTGCCCCGATTACATCATCTATTTCCACTAGAAAAACATGCGTCTCTTTATTTAGTACGTCCTCTTCTTCTTCTTCTACGTCGATAATAAAAATATGTAATCTCATTTAATAGTTCTTGCGTATTCTTCTTGTTTTCCATTTTATTCTCCCCTATATGTGTATAAGTATTTAAAAAGGGACATTTTCCTCTCTCTCTTTCTCTCTGTATATATATATATAAGTATTTAAAAAAAGGAATAACAGTATCGATAAAGATAAGGAAAGTAGTATACACCAGTCTTTGTTTATTTGTACTCAACCTAAAATAAACAAGAAATTCGTCTCCTCACTTATACACACACTCCAAATAGTTATAAAACAGTATATATACACATAAATTTCAAATAGTAATAAGGAAAACGTAAGACAGAACTTTATGATGTCAAAGAAACAAAAAGCATACCTTTCCACTATCACACGTATACTAAAAAGGTTTTTCTTACTTCTGCGATAAAATAAACACGTGAGAGAAACAAGCCTATGTTCACAGTTTGCTTCAAGTGTGTTTTCTGATGGATAAACACCTTGCGTAGTTTCTTATACTTATTCTTCCGTTTCGCAATTTTTGTTTCGACCCGATTCTCTGTGGTGATGTTACATGATCCCTAGATTGATTAACATAACTATATTAAATATTCTAGGGAAGCCCTGGCTCATGATCGAATGTTAACTTTTCGTGCGTGAGTTTCCTGGTTATATCCCAATATTCATGAAACGGATTTGAGCAAACCCTATATGCCTGGGACTTTTAACCATCTAGTTCATCAATATTATAAAAGTCTTCTTTAGTTTCGAGGCATAATCGTTAAACGATTTTTAAAGCAGTAGTCTAATGATAACCATCAAGTGTGGCTGTGTTTGAAACTCAATGAATGCAGGAGTATCATAACGCATCTCAGTAACCACGAAAACTATGTATTCGTCACTAACATAATTCATTTTTCATATCTGTATAACCTCCTCTGTCTATAACATGGGATCGAAGCAGGGATGCCTCGCACTAGAGGTGATTGCTCTAACGACCTCGAAAACTATGAATTTGATATTAATATCGGTCATTATGGATTATGTTACATGTCTTGGTATTCCCACCCCATAGTGATCACCCTGATCCACAACAAAATGTATTGAATGCCATTAAAGTTTCACCATTAATCTCAACGATCACGAAAACTATGGATTTGACACTAATATCAATCAGTTTTGAATTATTTTACATGTATCGATAATCCTACTGTCAAGGGTTGTTCCTTAACTCCTGTGTGGAATAAATTTGAAAGTAAACGTCAACTTGAGTTTTACCATTAATCTTAGGGACCACGACACTATGTGTTTGACACTAATATCGGCCATTTTTACATGTCTTGGTATTCCCACCCTTAGTGATCACCTTGGTCCACAACCATATGTACTGAATGCGATTAAAGTTTCATCATTAACGACCAAGTAAACTATGGACTTGACACTAATATCAGCCATTTTTGAATTATTTTACGCCTTGATAGCCCCACTATTAGGGGTTGTTCCTTAACTCCTGTGAGGGATAAATTTGAAAGTAAACGTTAACTTGGGTTTCACCATTGATCTCAGCGACCACGAAAACTATGTATTTCACACTAATATCAGTCATTTTTTTACGTCTTGATACCTACAACCCCTGGGGGGATCACCCGGGCCCCGTGACCAACTGTAATGAAGGCAACAGACAAACGTGTTTTAATGAGTATAATCTCAATTTTTGTTCATATATAATATATACATTGATAACTACCGGTCCATTCTCCTGGCCCACCACAGGCGTCACACGCTCAGACGGATAGATAAACATACTGTTTATTTTTATTCATATAACGTGAATTTGAATTTACATTTGAGCTCAACGACCCGAAAACTATGGATTTAACACTAATATCGGCCGTTTTGAATTATTTTTACATGTTTCGATAACCCACCCTCTATTATGGGGGATGTTCCTTAACTCATGTGGGGATACCTTTGAAAGTAACATGAACTCGAGTTTACCCAAAACGAAAACCGCTTCGTCTTAATCTGGGACCATGATCGAATTTTAATAACTTTAGATTCACTCGTCTGGCCCCCGACCACAGGCAGATAGACAGATAGACACCTTTATTTTAGAGCTATCATTTGATATTATCATAACTAAAACAAACATATCGTCATTCATATTATTATATTTTAACATACCACAAGTGATGTTTCTTTTAATTTCGTGTTCAGCATCTGCTTTCACTCAACTCTCTAGACGTTTACTCGCACGACGGCTGAGATCGAAGATGAAATACGAAACATCAACACGCACATAACTGTCTTTTTTTAACGTTAGATTTCATTGTCATTACCAAGTGCGAAATGACTATAAGTAATACACTTTATTCCTTGTAGTTAAGCAAAGATATAACACAGTTTTAATGTTTCATTGAACGTGGAACTTAATTAATATTAATGCATATTCATAGAACGCGAAACTTAATATTATTATTTATTTACTATTAATATTTCAAAGTTCTTTCATTTACTTACCTATTTTAATAAAAACAGCAATTGAACGCAGATATTGAAATCACCGGAAGACGAATCACTGAATACATCTACTTCTCAATTACAATTAATCTTTTCCAGTCCTATACAAGTTTTCATCACACACACACACATGTGATTACCTTCGACATAAACATGGCATAACATGAATCAGGGGTTTTATTCTATGGAATTTATGAACTGAGTAATTTTCCCATGTCATTCAAGCAAAAAAGGGGGGCTATGAAACATTGGTCAAAGCACCCTTCAACTTTCAAACACGTCTTCAAATATTCAGGTCCGCATTACCCACAATCAATTTTTCGTGTGACCTCAAGGCCATACTACCTTCCAATTTGATCCTTGGGCTATCTGCAAAAGTGACTTTGAATACTAGTCATAGCAACATCAACGTTTCCTATTGGGACGTGTTTCGAAAAAATATCTCATCACGGCTTCAATACAGGCATGATCATCATATATTATAGTTTTCGATAATGTAGTTCTTCAAATAACAACTTTCACGTTACCGCAAGGCCACTGGGAGCTGTAATATACGACTTTTCATTCTACGTTGTCAAAACATTACGAAACGCTATGAGAAGCTTCCATCATTCAATATCTCTACTTCAGTTCATAGTCAACGTTAGATGAAATCAAAAATAACGAACAATTCACTCAAAATCTGGTAAAAGTCATGTTTCATCTTGTTTATACAGGCGTCTCTGGGGGAATAGGACCAAGGTTAAATTTCTATGCTCCTGCTGTTGCTGCAGTTGTTCGTGGAAACGAAGGCCATTCAATGTCTATGGGGGCACTTGCATATACGAATTCTCATCCTACATTTTCAAAAAAAGAAAAGTCATGAAATACGATATTCACCTTAGCAACTAACGAGGAAACCGATTCAAGTGTGACATGAAATTGTGGACGAGTTCATGCGCAAACGAAGTGATTTTGTGTACAATTAAACCCATTGGAAGGAAAACCCCACCATCTCGACCGTTCCGAAGATATAGAGAAATAAGGGGAAGGTTGGTACTCGTATATTTTGCGATTTTTCGGCTATGTTGCAAGCGAATATGTTTGAAAATTTCATTGAATCGTTAAGGAAGCTGCACCAGGGTGGAATAAAAGTGGTGTTGAATATTGAGGTGAGTGGCGTAGGTTTTATCCGGGGCCGGAAAAAGAAGGAGCTTAAGTAATAACAAACGCCATTGACACGAATAATAAAATTGTATGATATTACATGTCAATATATCATGTCGTTTGTTCGTAGAAAATGAGAAACGGTGATATAAAAATGTATTGATTACATTGCCAAAGGAACAGAGACGTTGTTGTGTGAACAAAAAATACGTTATATTTTGTGCAAAAGTACTATAGAAAAACAAATTAAATGATATGAATCATAAACACATATTATTGCAAACGTAAGTACGACAGTGTGTAGTTGTGTGACAAATATTAAAACGCAATGTATGGATCAATAAACAAAAAAAAAATATCTTCAACTTAAAAAAACGGAAACCGGTACGCCTTATATGCTGTATATCACATACGGGAAATCGGGGTATTCGTGAACACTAGAGTAATGCCGAATATCCAAGTTCACGCCCAAGGAAGCTTGTTAGAAAACATACGATTTAGCTGCACGCTAGCGGAGAGACTTAGAAAAGTGTAGCATAAATTTGGTGACAGTGTCGGTTGAGTGGATTGCCAGGAAGAAGACGTTTTGTTGGTTTTGACGTTTTGCTTATAATATTGATTCAACAATCTGAGCAAGGGAAGTTGGCTCTTATCTATATTGTTGCAGATATAGCTATATATTCCCCTATATTTGAACATTGGTTCTTTGTAATCTTATTACCCTCTATGCATTCAATAATAAGTTTCAATTATAAAAATAAAATGGCGCCTCATGGGGAAATGATGGACAGAATATTTCTCATTACCCCGAAGTGTTCGAGAGTACAACATGGTGTGAAATAAATTATCAAAAAATTTTATTTTTTTAAAATTGAAAATAAGTAATAAGTTAATGAAATTGGAAATAGATCATGTCTTGGTAATAAACGTTATTAGATTTATTAATTACAATAATTTTTAATATTTATTATTTTAGGTCATTCGTAACCTATTTCATTATTCTATAGTTAGTAACCCTATTTTAGATATCTGATTCTTCATCATAGGAAGCATTTTTTGTGTGTGATTCACAGAGCGTTTTTCAAATTTATTTGGCATACTAGCGTCCATTAGCAGTTAACAAGTTTTGTTCAGCGGCTAAACTTCAGTCTATTAACCGCATTTGAACATTTAACTAATAAAGAACACTGTCCTTGGAAGCAAAGCATTATGCGTATATCTGTGATTTGTACAATTCCATTTTTTTTTATTTTAACGAATATTTTACTTAATGCACCGTTATTTCTGATTTTTTTTCATAAGAGTACATTTTGTTTAGCCTATTACCTATTAGTTTTCATTTGTACTAGTTTCAAAGATGATGCGATCTGGTCATGTTTCTCATTAACTTGAGTTGTTTGTAAGTATAATTCTTATTAAAGATTTAAATATTGAATTACGGTATAATTTTAATGTATTTTAATGCATTTCGTTTTTTTCGTAAAGCAAAGTTTAAAACAAACAGTATGTTTGGGATTACCCCGAAAATAAATATATTTTTAAAACATCTCACTGATTTGTTGAAAAATGTTACTTTTGACATTCCTCTGCACTTTAGTAAACAGGAAAAACTCCATGCTTTCTATACACAAGAAATCTTAATTTTATCTCTAAAAACAAAAAAGTTATTTATCATCAAAGCTTAAGTATTTCTGAATACTCCGGTCTCCCATACAGCTCCGATCGGTTAATAATTTAGAAATTATTAATGTTTGGAATGTTCGGACTGCCACCGCTTTTTACATTTTTTCATCCTATTTGACTGATGATACTATTATTCGGTTCAGAGTACGAAGAAACCTGAATATAGATAGCTGACACATCTATTTCAGGCAAAAATGGAACTTCGGTATTTTCGCTTTTCCAGTCCAAAACATCCTTCCCCTAAAAGTTTTTATAGACTCTTCGGTTCTGTAACCCTCATGTCTAAGGCGACGTATTACTACAGTTTCCTGGATGAAGGAATTATTCATTTTTAAAAGACTCTTTTATTTGTACTAACGCTACATATTCAAAAATTTGCAAAATATTGGAGCACCAGCCTTCCCCTTATTCCTCTATATCTCCGGAACGGTTGTGATCGAGGATTTTTCCCTCTAATGAGGTTAATTGTAGACAAAAACACTTCGTTTGCGCATAAACTCGTCCACAATTTCATATCACACTTGAATAGGTTTCCTCGTAAGACCAAATTGATCAAAGTACAAATTTCATTCAGTCTGCTCCCATGGACACTTACGCTCTTCAACGGGGGACGAGAGGCGGGGGTTCAAAATAACTACCCAATACACGACGAGAAGACGAAGAAGAGGAAAACAACATGTTTCATCTTGTTTATACTGCCAGTAGCCGTCCAAGAGCATAAACATAGGCATACAACCTTATTACAGCATAGCAACATACTAGTTTCTGCCGGGCCTAAGGGTCAAAGGTCAAAATCTGTTATAGTGAGTGATATATCTACTGTATATCTTGTAGAAAATTGATGGAAAACGTTTGGAATAGTGTTTGATGAATAGTTCTTTGTCGAAAAAAAGTTACTTAATGTCATTATGAACATAATATCAATATATATGTAAATTAAGAAATGTTAAGTAGTAGATATGGGGCGATCAAGACACAAGAGAGTAAGGTCGAATAACAAGAGTTGTGAGAAAAGGATACATACAGTCTGTACTTTCAGTTTAGATATATGGAAAAGATAACACTACTTTTTACATTATAAGAGGTTTGTATTATATATGTATATGGATCCTTTAATCTCTGAAAGAACTTGAAATTGAGATCTTAAAAGTTCAAACATGTCCAACCACCCCCTCCCCCCCCCAAAAAAAGTGGACTTGATCCCATTGTTCAGTAAAACGCGCTCTATACGGTTCGTACATTTGATGCTGGAGGCTGAAGACTAGATTATCAGTAAAACCTCGCTGTTTCAGATTCTACTCTAAGTTATTCATTCTGTGGTAAAGCGATTACCTCTAGTACGTGGGGTCCGTCTTTCGATCTTTGGCCAAGTAAAAGGTATCTCCCAGTAAGATAGTGAAATCGGCCCTTGATCCAAATTAGGTTGCTATTGACCCAAAAGGTTACCCTTGACCTAAAACTATCTCCAAAAGAATTTTGACCCCCTATCACCTACCCTTACAGAATTGTCGTATCATACATGCTCAAAATTGTATATTTTTTTAAAAAATTTTGTTGGGGGTGGTCGAAAAATTTTGAACGTTTCACAGATTGTAGATACTATCTAGATGTAAATATGATTTTTTTAAACCATCAGTGCGTATTTTCTTCATTTGTTTGCGTGTTGGAAATTTCAAAAAATTGTAGTAACAATTTTGGGGCTCACGTTCCTGAATGTTTGGTTAACATATATCTTACCTTAGGTACAACATTTTTTTTCGGACCTGAAAGTAATGGCAACATTGTCAAAAAGAAATAAAACTGAAAAAGTGTTCTTCGCATAGTTTTTCCACCACTTTAGGGCCGTGAAGCTGAGGGTCCCTTCAAACAATCCTTTGCCAAAGTCCACAGTTTTCCTTTCAAAGCGTCCCTTCTGCTTCTGTCGTTCTTCGGCTACTTCGATTGTGTCCATTTCGGAATAGAAACATCAAATATATCTTCGTAACAGTGATTTCACTTCAACCGACTCCTGCACAGCAAAGTTAGACCTACCTCGCGTCGGCTCCTCTTATCTATCAGTACTTGCTTCACTGGCCGCACACAGTGGCGCTCTCTACCGGTTGAGGTCTGTGTCTACCGCGCGCTGTGTGTAACTTCTTTGTGCAAGAATCGGTTGAAGTGGAAGCACTGTTATGGAGATATATTTGGTGTTTATATTCCGAAATGGTAACAATCGAAGCAGCCGAAATGCGACAGGAGCGAATGAGTAGAAAGAGGAAAAAAATTGCTAACTTTGTCAAAGGATTGTTTGAAAGGAACCTCACCTTGAGGCCATAAAATTGTGGGAGAAACACTTTGTTTTCAGTTTTATTTCTTTTTGGCAATGTTACCATCACTTTCAGGTCCCGAAAAAGATATATGTTGCATCTAAGGGTATAACAAATTTTTAAACCAAAAGGTCAGGGACGTGTCTCCCCCAAATTTTTTTCTACAATTTTTTGAAATTTTCAACATGCAAAAAATAAAAAAACACGCATCGACGGTTTGAAAAAAAAATTCACATCTACATCTAGATAGTATTTATAATCTGTGAAACTTTCAAAATATTTCGACCACCCCCACCAAATTAAAAAAAATATTCAATTTTGAACATGCACGGTACGATGATTCGGTAAGAGGTGGGAGTAGGGGTCATTTTTAGGTAGTTTTAGATCAAGGGAAACCGTTTAGGTCAATAGAGACTCAATTTGAATCATGGGCCGATGTCACTATCTTACTACGAAAGACCCTTTGTGGTTAACAACATCGTGCCCGTATGTTTTCTCTGGGTACTTCCGTGTCCTCCCACTTTGTCATTTCACCAATTCTCCGATCATCATTCGCTTATTTTAATCATCGTTCCTTTAGCCTAAAGAGCATAATCGTGGAAGTTCAACTCAGAGATTTCATTTCATTTCATTTTTAAGTTCTTGACGTAGTATTATTGTAGTTAGTTATTGAAGAGGGTCGCTAAAGTAGAAACGAAAATACTATGTAGAGTACACGGAAATAAAATAGAAGAAACACAGAAATGTGTTAGATAGTCGTTTATAAATGTTATTTAACAAAGAGAATAGAAGACTCTTCTGTAGTAATTAATTTGTATATTTCTCGGAACTTGGTTCGAAATAATAGCAAAATGTTATTAGAGCATTTACTGTGCGTATGAAGCATTTCAAAATTATTAATAAGTATTTAGCAAACGTAACATTTTAATGGGAAAAAGTAGTTAACGTAAGTTCTTATTGAACAAAGAGTTGTGTTTTGCATTAATACTAGACAAACAATAAGATAGATCAATATTGTTTCCATAAATCAGTGAAGTTACTTAATATGCCCTATAATCATAAATATCATGCAAACTTTGGACAAAAACGATTATCTTTGGCTCTACCAACGATATCTTTTTTTATTGATTGATATAATACGTATTTCCAAGGATTTTTAGGGTATATCAGTGTTGGGCAAAATCAATTGAAATCACACTGTTAAAAATAATTTCTTAAATCTGAGAAACCGTTTCTTATCTGTGCACCGAGACAATATTTTCTTAGAAATGAAATTTGGCAATTCTCATTCATAAAGAAAGTAACAGTATATTTTCTCCTTTCGCTTTATGCAACCTCATCTACTTTGTTTATTTCTCGGTAATGAGAGTTTCAAACTCTTGTTTCTAAGGAAAGATATTCTCGGTGCACAGATAAGAAATGGTTTCTCAAATTTAAGGAAGTATTTTAACAGTGCAAGTGCAATTGATCAATCAATTGAAAGTAATTGCTCTGGAAATCAATTGCAATTGATTTCAATTTGTCCTTTGCAATTAATTTCAATTGTAATTTGCAATTAAATTTTCGTCAATTCTTAATTGGTCACAGGCAATTGAAACTTGTAATTGTCAATTGTCAATCGCAAAGGGTGCAATTGAAACATTTAATTGTTAATTGCAATTGACAATTAAAACTTGTAATTGTTAATTGTAATTGTTAATTACAATTGAAGTCAGCGTTTAAAAGTAAAGATAAGAAGATGTGTGTATATTGTGTTGTTCACTTGTTACTGTTTTACATATTTCAAATAAAATGCCTATAAGAAATGCTGGATAGCAACCTTCCCTTCGGCCTCTTGGGAAGAAAGCCGTGAAACTCAGTATTTTTTAAATATATTATGTTTATGGTTCTATCCCCCTCGAAAGAACTCTATAAGTCTGTCATGCATTCAATTTACGGACAAAATAATGACTCCTAAAACAACGGCCGAGAAAAACAGCGACTGCTGACAAAATCAGCGATTAGGAAAACAGATCCTATAATTAGAAAAGTCTCAAAATTAGGGGGTAATTGGGAATAATACAGTTTCCGGAAATGAAGTATTTCCAATCATTACTCACATGCAACATATATATCAATCAACTTGGATTGACCGTGTACCTAATGCGGTCTGCAGAGGGTGGAGTGTTTCTAGCTTTCGCACACGCGCAACGTATAGGTTTATATCAATTAATCCTGGCTGACGAAGAAAAGCGGTCGGTACCTGAGCTGCTCACTTCCGGGTAACTACTTCTGGTACACATTACCTAACACATTTTCCGGAGGTGAGGTATTTTCAACGAATACATACATGCAACATAATTATTAATCAATTCACCTTGACGAAAGAAAGCGATCGTTATCGATATGGTTTACTTCTGGTCGGCCACTTCCGGTACAAGCACCTAATACTGTTTCCAGGATTTTGGTATTTCTAGCATTTGCACATATGGAACGTATATATCAACTCGTGTTGACGAACACAAGCAGTCAGTGCCTGTATTACTCACTTCCGGCCAACTACTGTACTTCCGATACATAGAACCTAATATATTTTCCGGGGGTGAGGTATTTCAAATGATTGCACACATGCAACATCTATATCAATCACCTTCCCTTGACGAAAGAAAACAATCAGTATTGAAATTGGTCACTTCCGGTCAGCCAGTTCCGGCACATGCTACCTAATACAGGTTCCATCCAGGGGTGTCAATGATGGGGAGTTTGAAGCGTTTGCACACATGCAATATACACAGTAAAAAAATGGCTGTGTTAATTCAACTCAAATTTAAGACAGGGCAGTGGTTCCAGCGTGACGACCACTATGCGGTGTTAATTCAATACAGACCCTGTGGTGTTAGCGTTTAACACAGGTGGTGTGTTACGTTTTTAACACAACCGGTGTTGAGCGGTGTTAAATTCTGATCTGTGTTAGTATTTGCTTTGTAGATTCGACACCATGTCAGGGTCGGTAGTGTGGGGAAAAGTGTTGTGTTACTTGTGGCTGTGTTGCACCAACTCGATGAAAGTGACACAGTGTATAGTGTGTTAATTATTTTTTGTTAATATTACACCATGTCAAGTATTAATATAACACAGTCACTGTGTTATTTCAACATCATTTTCTTATTTCAACACAGAATCTGTGTCATAAGTCAAGGTCAAAGTCTTATAAGTAACACCGTTTTGGTGTTAATTTAACACTCTCTGTGTTAAAATTCAAGGTCAAATCACAACATTAACACCATTTATGTTGTTAGTTCGATTTCAGTTCTGTGTTACTACGACACCTATTTCAGTGTTGAAATAACTCCGTTTGCAGTGTTGATGGAACCATTTTTCTGTGTTAGAAAAGCTTGTGGTGTGCATGCTTACGATTACCGAAGATTCTACTTTTAAAATAAGAATAATAAACTACAGAACACTTCATTTAGAAAATCTTCATAAACTTTTTTGTGGTCTTCCAAACATTTATTGTGAAGTTCCGGGATCGAAACACAACCTTCACCAACAACTTATTCAAGAATAATAGAAAAATCTTACCTATATCCTTACAGTATGTTTGCCTCTTAATCGTGTTTCAACTAGTTTTCCGCCATTTTTGAAACACGGTTCCCGGTGCTCAGTGCTGAGCTCTAGTGCAATGTAGAAGTGACATAGTAACACGGTGTTGTTTCTCGCTGTTGACATATTTCTTAAGGAACATTATGTAAAACAATTGAGAACATATCGCGCGGTTTCCACGTAGAAATTTTGAGAATACCTGGCTTTGTCTAAGCACTTCTTTGTACTGTGTTCGACTGTAGCTTGAGTACATAAGCCTTTATATGGAACAGAAAGATGTGCACATACTTCGAGAGGTGATTCGTAACATCAAAATAAGACATAAAGACCTCTTGCATGTTGTCCAATTCTACGTCATGTACGCTGTGTACATCTTTCTATTCCGTTCCAATTATTATTATTCGAGTGTCGATTCCAAGTTGCCAGTCGTGTCACTCTTACACGACGTGGAATTCGACAACATGCAACAGGACCAATGTCTTCTTTTGATGTCACAAATCACCTCCCAGAGTTCATGCACATCTTTCAAGTTCGCCCTATATATATGACACGTCGTGCATATATATATATATATATATATATATATATATATATATATATATATATATATATATATATATGTCAACTTGACGAACGAAAGCGGTCGGTACCAGAAGGTGTCCATTCCGGCCAACTACTTCCCGTATAGGGATGGGCATGAGCGAGTTCGAGCGAGTTTCTTTAAAACTCGACTCGACTCGAAGCAAACATCTTTGAGCTCGACTCGAGAACTCGGCTCGAAAAATTTACCCAACTCGACTCGAATTCGATCGCGTTTCGAGTCGAGTTGAACCAAAACGAGCCAATTCGAGCTAAATCCTTTGTGTGGTTCCAAGTACTACTCTCTTCAAGTATCTTACATAGACAATATAATTATCAATGATACTACTATAGCTAATTATTATTATTATACCATGTATAAACATGAAATATAGGTGGTTTGTATCTGAATACTAAAAATTAGTTGACTGTTGATCTCGGTCGTAGAAAAATCTTCAATAGGCAAGGAAATTGGTCACGAGGTTCTGGGTTTGAGTTCAGGAGGAGCAAGTATTCGGGCTTGAGCCAAGAATTGTTAAAAGTTATATGACTCCGGCCAAACTTGTTCAAAACTGCTCGACCCACGATTAGGACTGTCAACTACTCAAGCGACTCAGCTTACAGCTCATTCACTATCGAGCCGAGACAATAGTTCACCCAACCGAGCCAGCTCGAGCAGATGGCTCATCCGAGCCGAACCGAACCGAGCTGATTGCTCACCCCAACCGAGCCTGTTTGAGCCATCGGCTCAGTTGAGCTGACTCGAACCAAGCCGATGGACTCGTTTCAACGGAGCTGGCTCGAGCCATCGGCTCCAATTGAGCCGAGTCGATGACTTGTCCCTACCATGCCGGCTCAAGCCATCGGCTCAATTGAAACCAGTCGATGTTTCATCCTAACCAAGCCAGCTCAAGCTGTTCGCTCAGTTGATCAGAGTTGAGCCGGTTGACATCACTATCCCGGTTGGGCTTCTGATTTGGTTAAAAAAAATTGGACCATGCAGTTCTCAACCTTGATGGTGAACTACAATATATACTTATATTGGTGCTCACGGCGTCATTAACTTGTTCCACCACCAACGAATTTCGAGGTTGTTTATTTTGCATCGTTTTGTGCGCCTATTTCCATCTTTTGTGCATCATGGGAAGTGGGTTAAAATGAGTCTCCAAAGTGGGACGAAAATAACCAACTCTTCCGCCACAAGGAATTTCGAGATGCTTAATTTGCATCGCTTTGTGCCGTTTTGTGTGCCTATTCTTGCGTTTTATGCGTCATCGAAAGTGGGTCAAAATGTGCCTACAAATTAGCGGAACAATTTAATGCTCTTCCGCCACCAACGAATTAGAATAGGGAAATTTTGTGTGCAATTCATCTAAATACTTCAAAATTAGCACCGTGATAGAACGGAGTTATGTCTGCAAAAGCAACTAAAATATAGAGATGCAAAAAAGCCGGCTTTTTTGAATCGATTGTTTTTTTTTTTTTTTTTTTGCACATAAAAAGCCGGCTTTTTTGGGAAAAAACGTGAATTTTGGAAATTTTGGCTTTTTTCATTTTCATGATTTTTCTATTTGAATAGCTTTCTTATAGTATACACTAAAGTTAAATAAAATTTCATGACCTAAATACCATATTTCACTCTGGAATTCACCATCATGATGTATGGAGCACATGTTTTATGAATTAAAGTAAACATACAGTACGTAGTATTTGAGGGCAATTGCCGAGGATATTTAACTTTATTTTAACTTCTGAGTTGTCTACATTTTTTTCTTCTCTACATCATTTCTTTTTCAGTCATCCGTGTTTCATTTCCTAGGGATTAGCAGGTCTACTCTAGCTTCCAGCACATAAGTTAAACTTATGTTTTTCAATATATCCGTCAGAGCGTACGTTTCTTACAAAAGACATCACCCAGTTGTCCGGCTCCGATTTCAATGAAATTTTTATTGCTGATAGAGGACATGTATTCATTACTTGTGATGACAGAAATTTTTGCCATCGTGCATGTTTTCTATTTTTTAATAATTTTTAAAGGTTGTGATATGGTTAATAGAGATTACTGCAGAGCTCCCTTACTACCCTTTGTAAATGGAGTATTAATGAAAGAACAACCATGTAGATACGTATAGGGCCTAGGGGGAAGTCGTATGGTACGTATGGCCTTGACGGCAGCCATCTTGAAATCCACCATTTTGAATTAAGGTCAAGTTTTTTAAATGGGAATAGGGTAATATGATACATAATTTCGGGCTAGAATTTAATCAGGAAGACAATGGTGAAGTTAGTTTTAAGATGCGCTCATTTCGTAAAAAGTTACAGGCATATTAATTGTTTATACTTACTGTGTGCGTAAGTCTCTTACCTCCGCTTCTAACCCGCGTATTAATGATAATAAGTGGATAAAGTTTTCTGTAATACATATTATGCCTAAAGGGAAGTGATACGATAAGGGTATCATTGACGGCAGCCATCTTGAAATCCGCCATTTTGAATTAAGGTCAAGTTTTTTAAATGGAAATAGGGTAATATGATACATAATTTCGGGCTAGAATTTAATCAGGAAGACAATGGTGAAGTTAGTTTTAAGATGCGCTCATTTCGTAAAAAGTTACAGGCATATCAATTGTTTATACTTACTGTGTGCGTAAGTCTCTTACCTCCGCTTCTAACCCGCGTATTAATGATAATAAGTGGATAAAGGTTTCTGTAATACATATTATGCCTAGAGGGAAGTGATACGATACTGGTTAACTATAGAACAAAGCTAAGCATATCATTGGCTTTTGGGGAAAATTTACTATTAAAATTTGGTGCCACATGCTATGGTTTTCAGTTTTCGAAACTTCACTTTAATTCAAAATGGCGGATTTCAAGATGGCTGCCGTCAATGATACCCTTATCGTATCACTTCCCTCTAGGCATAATATGTATTACAGAAACCTTTATCCACTTATTATCATTAATACGCGGGTTAGAAGCGGAGGTAAGAGACTTACGCACACAGTAAGTATAAACAATTAATATGCCTGTAACTTTTTACGAAATGAGCGCATCTTAAAACTAACTTCACCATTGTCTTCCTGATTAAATTCTAGCCCAAAATTATGTATCACATTACCCTATTCCCATTTAAAAAACTTGACCTTAATTCAAAATGGTGGATTTCAAGATGGCTGCCGTCAAGGCCATACGTACCATACGACTTCCCCCTAGGCCCTATACGTATCTACATGGTTGTTCTTTCATTAATACTCCATTTACAAAGGGTAGTAAGGGAGCTCTGCAGTAATCTCTATTAACCATATCACAACATTTAAAAATTATTAAAAAATAGAAAACATGCACGATGGCAAAAATTTCTGTCATCATAAGTAATGAATACATGTCCTCTATCAGCAATAAAAATTTCATTGAAATCGGAGCCGGACAATTGGGTGAAGTCCCTTGTTAGTATATCTGTCAGAGCGTACCTCCACATTTTTGTTATACCGTAGCTGTGCAATGATTTAGCAATAATCTTCCGGATACAACCTTGATTACAGTTTTATAGAAATAATCAGTAGCGGATTCAGAAAATTATTTTGGGAGGGTTTTCCATATTAATGTTTAGTTTTTTCTAAAAATACCTAATTTTCATTGGAGAAGAGCTTGAAGTTTATGAGTAAAGGCATAACAAATATTTCAATTCGTGTCGCCACGTGTGGCCTAATCCTCGTTTCGCCTAACCAATTATCTGACACTTTTATGACAGATAAATGATAAGATTTGTGTCCGCCATTTTAGGCGAAAAAAGGATCCTCGTTTGGCCTAATCCTCGTTTTTGGCCTAATAAGAAAAAATCGTGGAAATTCAACTAGAGCGAAATTATATAAGAGAAAATTCCCTAGTATATAAAGAATTAAGAAATGCAAAATATATAGATTAATATTATATGAACTATTTTCGAGTAGTTAGGATTATCAAAACTCCTTTATGTATTTACTAGGACCATGGATATATACGAATATATATGAGTAGGTGAATAGCAAAACCCGTTAAATTCACATTTTAAAATTTGTGACAGGAAAACTGTTTAAACACGTCATAATTGTAAAATAACATTAGAAACTAGAGAACATTAATAAATTAAGAATATACGTGTGAATTAAGAATATACGTGTGAAAGAATTAATGTGTGTGTTGGTCTGTCGAAAGCTGTATAATCACACTAGTCTGTGAATTGCGTTATTGAAGAAAATAGTTTGGATTTAACAGGTTTTGCGTATGTAAATGGAAATAATAGCTTTTGCATCTGAACGAGCGGCCATTTTTGTTGAGGCTCAAGATACAAAACCTATCAAAAAGAAAGGGAGTCAGAGTCAGAAATCAGTATTACGCCTACTAAAATATTAGGGGGAATGTATTATCAACTATACATTGCACAAGGTTGGCACAAATGAATATGGATACATAAATGCTACATTAATGTTGTTCTAAATTGAAAACAATGGATCCAAATGTGCAAAAAATTGAATTATGTAACCTCCTCTCCATCATCATCTACTAAATGGAAATCCATATCGTCGTCGTCCTCTGGTGCATCACCATTTTCTCGGTTTTCTATTCCTCAAAAACCTCTTTGTAAAACGTGAGCTTTGAGCTGCTTTCAATCGTCAAATCCTTCGTAACTACAAGTGGAGTTAATTATACCTATCCATATACATTTCTAAACTGAATGACTATATTTTGGAAGAGTTTGTAACCTTTTATGGACTAACATAGGGTGAATATTAATTTGCCAATTATCCCAATATATGAATTTGAAATATAGCAAAACAAAATGTGCAAATGTTGAGTTTGAGCAAAACAGTGGCAGAAATAGAATCAGAAATGGTAAATAAGTGAAAAAATTTTTTAACATATTGTACCAGAAGCATGTTATAATTTTGAACGATAATTGATACGAGACATTTTGAGAAAGAGGTTCTGCTGAAGCTGAAGAGACCGTTTAGAGAAGAACCTAATCCAACAATGTTCTGTTCAAAGTAAAGAGTTACCCTGAAATACAAAACAAACGACTTTTAACTATAGATAGTCCACTCACCTTGTCTTTTTGGCTACAATTCGTTTCCAGTTTTTCATGTGTCTTGTACGTTTTCTAGACAATTTTGGTGTTGTCTGATAACAAAATTATGATCATCGCTGCTTAGAGTACCGTTTCATTTCGATTTTGCGTGCATTTGTCTAGTAATTATTAAAGAAAAGCAAATAAGCACAGAAAAGTTTCACGAACAGTTAGGTTAAGACGTATAGTGTCTCCATTTTCAGTCCAGGATGCGCGGTGGCTCAGTAGTAGAGCGTTCACCTCCGGTGCTTGAGGTCCCTGGTTCGATCCCAGCTCGCACCATGTGGACTTTGTGGTGGACAAACACCGTGCTCGTTGGTTTTCTCGGGGTTCTCCCGTTTCCTTCCACTTTCTTCATTCCACCGTTTCATTCATTTGTCATCATCACCGTCTCCTTTAGCCTAACCGGCATAACCGTGGGACGTAAAACTAAAGATTTCATTTTCTTTTTTTTCAATTTTCAGTCCAAAAATTAAAACAATGAAAGCAAACACTTCAAATTCTGCCAAATAAAATTTCGAATGATTTACGAAGAGTTGCAATAAATATTCAGATTACTAAACTAATCTTATACAGTACAAAAACTCAAATTGTTTGAAATATGGAATTAACCGGGTTTGATTCTGCTTTTCTCATTAGGTTATTTGCTGGTTTGGGATTTAACAGTTTATGAAACTGAATATGGAAGAGGGATTTAACTGGTTTTGCATCTGTTGCCATGACGGATTTAACAAGTTTTGGTAATTGGCACATATTTCAATCTCAATTTTCAACTAGTTAAAATGGCTTTTTCTACTGAATACTATTTGAAAATAATAGCTTTCCAACTAAGGTTTCCAGAGCAACCACTATCTCATTTTTTAAAAAACAAGTGAATTTAATGGGTTTTGCCATTGGCCTACTCATATATCGTATATATATCGACACTTTCTCTAACGATCCAAACGATTTATGGTATGGATTCCAAATCTTAAGTATAGATTTCATCTCAGCTTGAGTCTTCTATTAAAGTAAAAACTAGTACAACTTTCGATTTCAATATTGATTCCTAAATATTAAAAATTGTAAGAGATAATGAGAATTTGTTTTTGATGAGAATTCAGCTTCCGATAAACAGGTTGCATGTCTCACATTATTACTCTATTCCTGCCGTAAGTTATAGATATATTTCCGGTTTCAATATTGAATCTGCATAATTTGGAAATCTACAGTAATTTAACAATGTAAAAAGAAACTCACATGTAAGAGAACAAAGCATAAATGTTTTCATAACTTTGCTTACTGCACCGAACACCAGTAAACCTTAGCCAAGACGGACACCCAACTGAATAAGGGGTTCAGCCGGATAGTTAGTAGACAACGTTCGCTTCATCGTATGGACTTCAGAAGCCGATGACCCACGAGGTTACTACTTGTCATTATATGTCACTACGATTAATGTTTTACAGTGGCAACAGAATGCCGTGACTGGACCATAAAAACGAGTAGCATGGTGCGATGCAGGGTTGGCAAAAACCATGTTTAAAAAAACAATAAACCCTTTTTTTTGTTTAAACCTGGTATTTTTGAGTTTAAACCAGGTTTCTTTTTTAAATAATTTGCTGTATGTATTTATATCACATATGGAGAGAAATAAGTTTATTTCATCTTGGTATTATTATGCAACAACCGGGTTATGCTGGAAGAGGTCACATAAGCTTAAAGCGGAATCAAACCGCTTCTGGGCTTACATCCGAGAGAAATTGTCCTCCATTTGAACTCCAAACCGGGACTAATTGACCACAAATGCGATATGTCTGCCGACTCACTCATGAAGGACTCCTGCTAAAAATACGTTGTGCTGATCTTTAGATACTTGTTAATGTAGCTGTCAAGAGTCATTTCAGAAGGACAAAGAGATAACCAGTTGCACAAGTGAAACTATTATACAGAATTACATATAGACAATTTCAAAATGCTGCAGAGTTCAGAAGAACTAATTTAGTCCAAGTTAGTTCATTACGACTTTTATTAGTCCAAGATAGAGAAATACAACGAGAAGAAGAAGAAATAGACTTAATTTGCATATCTGTAAGAAAAGTGAATAAAGATACGAATTATTTGAGTCCACTTTGGTTCTGACCCATTTATACATAAATAAATACCAAAGATACTTCTGATTTCAATAAATGCCTCTCGTGGGATTTGTATGAACCCTCCTCTCCCCAAAAAACTACAGCATTTTGATGTATTTTATCAATAGTAAACATTATTTAAACGAAACAATATTTAGAATTTTTCTTTGATTGAAATTGCATAACAATAATAACAAACTATAAAAAAAATCACAAAAGAAGCATTCATAAACTTATTTTAAAAATTACAAAAGTTGCTTTTGTAGTATAATCTTTTTGAGTAATGAATGGGAAATTTAGGTCTGAATATAATACGAATAATATACGGGAGTGAAACGTGATAACCCATAAATGTGTGTTCACCAAGATTTTACGAACACATATTTTTACGAACATTTTTCGTTTTTTGGTTTAAACCATTTTTTTAAACAGCTGTTTTAAACCAGCAAACCCTGGTGCGATGAGTCTCGATTTCAATCTCATCACGCGATAGTGATCTATAATTTAGTGTCAGCCCAACGAAATCATGTCAGGTTGGAATTGTACAAGATAACGGAGACCATGTTGATTTATAGTGTTTTTCTGTAAGCAATGTTTTGGACCTTTTGTACCTACTATTCACCCGTACTGTATCGAACTACCAAGATCACCAGAGTCAACTATATCTTTATTTCTGTCATACGAGTCAACTATATATTTATTTCTGTCATACGAGTGGAAATGGAGTGTACCAGCAGAACAACCACCCTCGTAACAGATCCCGGTTGGCCACCATCTGTTTGGAGGAGCATTCAAATTCTTCCTGCTGAAACAACAACCGAGAAGCCCGGATTTCAATCTCATTGTGTATCTCAGAGACTTATGCTATGGACATTCCCGGTAGTATGTGAAACGAGTGGAAATTCAACTCAAAAGTTGTAACTTCAAAAGTAATAATAAGAAATGAAATATATTTTTCTTCTTTCTTTGTCAGTAACACAATGAGATGTTTGAATTGTGGAATTATCCAAAGAGCAATTTGTCAGCAGAGCGATTTGTCACAACTCACTCATTGCGATCACAATTGTCCATTGTTAAGTTATGAGCAAATTTAGGGATCTTTTGTCAGATCTAGCTGGAAATAGTTACAAATTTCATACGAATTGTAATTACAATAGAATCACAATCGGATCTCGTATAATGCATCAAGAGTTTCAAAAAAGCGTTGAAACTGGAATGAAATCGTCTAGAATTAGACTAAATTTGCACAAAAATCAGGATTTCGGATGTCCGGACCCCCAAATTCCACCTCCTGCGTTCGTCTGTGTTGAAATATCTACGTTTTATAACCTATTGCAGAC
Organism: Thermobia domestica; assembly: GCF_964235325.1. NCBI lineage: Eukaryota > Metazoa > Arthropoda > Insecta > Zygentoma > Lepismatidae > Thermobia > Thermobia domestica. The sequence goes on along the minus strand of NC_137465.1, from coordinate 21,565,866 downwards.
AGCAACGTAGATTACGAAAGAAACTACAAGCTTTGAAATACAAGAAATGAAATTAAATGAAATCTTTTAGTTTTACGTCCCACGATTATACTGGCTAGGCTAATGGAGAGGGTATGAAATACAAAAACTATACGTTTCTAGAATTAAGTTTGCGTCATATGTAATGTTAACACAGCTTCATTATTACTTCCTTCTAGTACTATTCTATTCTTTACGAAGAGTGTATGAGTGATGCGTTTTAAAACCTTAATGTAGAAATAACTATTTTTTTTAAAAAAATATATATTTTCAGATTTTTGTTCTTTCGCCTTATGAATTTCCGATGTTTAGTAACAATGTGCAGTATTTAATGGATGATGACGATAATACTGTGGCCTACGTGCTTTCTTTATTTCCAACTGTAAGCACACCATCAGTGAAGGAACTTTCAGTTGAACAGAGAAAATGTGTTTATAAAGAGGAAATTGCATTGGATGTAAGTAATGTATACAGTAGTGGTGCATGTGAAATGCAATGTAAATATAGAGAAGCTATGAAGAAGTGCCAATGCTATCTACCTGGATACCATAATGCAGGCAAGTGACGGAAATTAATTGTCAAGATTTGTCTTTATCTCTACTACGTAATAATTTAAGTAATAATACACGTACATTTTACAAAACGAAATTGGGTTACTAAGTTAGTAAAGAAGGATATAGGGAAAACTGGGATAAAGTGGTTACCTTAAGGATTACTTTTCTAAATCGCGTACAATTTCTGGTTTTGTGGATTAGGATTTTGTCTCATGTTGTTTAGATATTATGTGAAATTGGAAGTCAAACAAGATGTTTCCTAAATTTACTTTTTGTAACTAGTTACATCTGGTTACTTTACCCCGGATATGTAAGTGAAATGTTCCCATAGCAAAAATCCATCATTTCTCTGCAGTTATATCAAATACACTGTAAATTTACTGAATACTATGAGCATAATGCAGTTAGCCAAACACAATCCACATCTTTCCAAGTGATTCTGGAGAACTGAAAACTAAATATAACTACAAGTGTTCATAATGCTTTATCAATGAAACTCTAGCTTTGAATCTTTTGAAAGAATCTATTGAACTGATAATTCAAAAATAAAAACGCTTATTTTGTGCGGTTACATACAAAAGTCACATATGAACGCCTCACAACCATTCTCATCAACTCCTACACATGCATCATGAGCCAATTTCGAACAAACACAACAACGAATCTATCCTTCATCATGACATGATCGGGAATAGGCGTCACTCTAGTAAAGGCATATTGCATCTTCATTTTCCTCTTCAAAATTTGTTGCCGGCTCTACAATGATGTTCACAGACTTTACTGTTTGTCCTCCTTTGGATAAATTTGACCTAGTTGATTCAGTTGACCTGGAAGTGGCTCGTCTCTATGGTTGAGTCTTTCTCCGTGTCTCCTCGCTTTGTTGGAGTTTCTGGTCAACAACTTGTTTTCCATAGGAAATGTTAGTTAATACGGTAGCAAAATCTCTCTTTTCTCGTTGTTGATTGAGCAATGGGACTTAAAACTTGTGGATGGATCTGCAATGAGTAGTATGGTTCACTTGTTTTGGAAGAACAACCTAATAATGACGAGTCTTTGGTTGTTCATAGGACAGTATAAAATGCATCAGTGGTAAGTCTGTCTACAGATTGGTTGAAAGAATTCAGAAAACTTGAATGCTTATGCTCTCCATGGATAGGTCAATCACTTGAAACACAGGGACAAAAATTCGATTCTACAAACACATCTGCATCAAATAGAACAACTCCACGCTTTTCGAATTCATTTATTGCTGTTTTTGGAGTAGCAGTTTTGATATATGCCTCACCTAACAATTTACTGATTTGAATTTGAGTAGCAACTCTGCCTGGGATGTTCCCTAGGTATATCTCAACTACATCAACTTAGAATGTGTTAAAGGGAAACATAAATAGCACATCTAGAAGTTGCATCTTGTAACTACAGTGAAGAGGAATAGTAATAAGTGCAACATTTTTCTCTGATTCGATTGATTACTTAATGTTTTTCTTGTGTATTATGTGGCTATCTAGGAGAGACCTGCACGGGCCAAATTTTTCGGCCCGAGCCCAATCCAGCCCGAACATACCTAGGCCCGGCCCAGTCCGGCCCCGAAAAGTTTTAGAGATTTTCGGCCCGAGCCCGGCCCGGCCCGATAAGTTTTTTAAACTTCTTGGCCCAAGCCCGGCCCGATAAATTTTAAAAGTTTTTGGCCCGACCCCGGCCCGATAAATTAAAAAAAAATAGCTCGAGCCCCAATCTTTCTCAAAATTTAGTACTAAATTTGACCTAACCCTCAGAAGCATTTTCTAAACTCAGGTTCACAACCTGACGCTTGCCTCCCGAATGGTACCATTGCCTCCTAGAACTTTGCCTGTCATCGAGAGAACAAAAACTCCATTCCCTGTAACAAAAATCTAACTTAATTGATTTTTAGCATAAAGTGAAGATGGCAATATTGTTTAGCGGCAGGCAAAACATTCTCACCCCTTCTTGTTATATTTTGAGCTTAGTGAAGGTCAAGGTCAGAGCTCAATTTACCGCATAATGCCTGCAATCCTCTATAGTGAAAGTGGAGCCGCTAGGCAACACAAAATTGCTTCCTAATAGCTATTGCATTCTTTGTAACATTTTTCACGGACACACTTCTTCAACGTTTGGCTTTATTCCAATTATCGTTTAACGAAAGTCAATAATTATTAAAGAATTGCAATTGATCGGCCCCCAGCCCGGCCCGACCTGAAGAGAAATCAGAGTCGGCCAGCCCAAGCCCGGCCCGGCCCAAAGAAATAACAGTGTCGGCCCGCCCAAGCCCGGCCCGGTCCAAAGAAATAGTAGAATCGGCCCGCCCAAGCCCGGCCCGTGCAGGTCTCTACTATCTAGTGTTAGCAGCAAGAGTAATCTGGAGTAGGTTTCACATGATTCGAAAAATGTTCAAGCCATACACTAAAAATTTGCGGTTGCATCCATCCACTGCCGTTACAAACTAGAAAAAGTTCCTGGACGCACTCCGTCCTTTAGTTCTGGCTTCATCCATTGACCGGGAAATATTAACATGGGTGGAAGCAAGTTACCTCCAGCGTTCGTGCAAATAACTATTGTGACCAAGACACCACAATCTGCAGAGGTGATAGTATCTACTTGCTTCTTCCCTTTCCGTGCTAACACTTCGTTGGATTTCGACTGCACAGCTGTAATGTCTGTTTCATCTACATTAAAAACACGTTGAGATGGATAACGGTGCTCATTATTGACAGTTTCTAGGAAATTGAAAATCTTACCTATATTCACTTTATTAAACTCATGTACTTTACCAATAGATACTGTATTGTCTCAGGTGATCGGACACTTAGTTCCGATCGGAGACTTTGTTAGTAGTGATACGAACAAAGAATGTAGTTGATTTTATTTAATACTATTTTTTAAATATATCCAAATTGGTACGGTATAGTTATATATGTTCAAAACAAAAAAGATGCAGTATCTTTAGAAGAGGATAGAAATAAAATAGTGAGTTAAACATTCTGACAATCAAAAGTGGGTCCTAGTTTAAAATTCTTGAGAAACACTGGCTTAGAGAATAAGGTGCTGATAGAATCGAGCTCAAATTTGAGATGAGAGATTTAACATTTACATTATTTGACTGTATTTATTATATTTGTTTATTTGTTCATATTTATTATATGAGATTACAATCCATTTATTTACATTCATTTATTAAGTGTATTAATTTACAATATAATGCAGCTTTTTTTTAAACATACATTTCATATTTATTTTCTAACGTATTGTTCACATGTTTTGTAACATCTCTGAATTGTTGAATGTCTTACAATACATGATATAAATAATTTAAAAAGTTACATGCAAATAAGTATACATATGGTTATATCATTGTACATTGAATGTTAAATGAAAATTACTTCATTATTATAAATATTGCAACATAGGTTCCAAAAATACATTTTATATATTATTAATTAGCAGAATTGCGTGAGTTTGGTGAGAGGAGGGTGGTTACAGAAGGAAGATTTCTTCCAATGCTTTTCCCGGTGGAAGCGTTCCTAGCATCGCTGCTACGTTCCCTCTTTATGCTTATGTTTAAAATTTTAAATACAGGGTTATTACAAATGATTCATTGAGTATTGTATGAATGTATTTCATAAAGTATTACGTACAAAATAATGTTTCATACATCATTTGAAAAAGCACATTTTCAAGTTTCTTACACATAGTGATGGGTATATTCCCGGGAAGATATTTTTCGGGAATATTCCCAGGGAATATTCCCGAGAAGATTCCCAGAAATGGGAATTTTCCGGAAATTTATGTACAATCACAAAGAAAATTGCATTCTATTACTATATTATGATTTCAAAGTTAAATTCGTTTTTATATCACAGTATATATGTATTTATGTATATATGTATTTATTACTGTTGTCCCCAGGGGAGTCTTTAGAATGTATATTCTGAACGATGTTATGTTATTTTGTTAATATTTTATTATATTTAGAGAGTACGCATAAATGGATATTTATTTTACAATATGTTCTATGAAAGTAAATATGTTTCAAAAATGGTATAGTAAGTCCACATACTTTTAAACAGCTAAACAGTTTAAATTCAGTGGATTTTCTAAACTTGACTCCACTACTGATATTATAAACATATTAAATTTTGAAATGTTATAAACAAATTAGGTTGAGTAACTGCCAGAAGACACATGTCCCACCATTTTGTCAACATTTGCGCATAAATATGTATGTTCACAATATTTGCAAGATACTTTCCTATCTTTATAATTTTGCATGTAACATTGCCACACACGACCTTTCTTCCTGCCCATTTCTCGAAATTTCATGCGTTAATTCACATGTAAAAGAAGTCCGAGTACCTCTTCAGAAATTCGAGTCAGAGTGAGGAGATAGACCGACGTCTATTATTAACGGTGGTTCTGAGTTTATTAATAGTAGTTCATCTCTATTTCAACATAATTCTACATTACTTTACAAAATGGATCCTTTTCGTCATTTGTAAATTAGTACTTTGCTACTTTTGGCTATTGTTTAGCTTTGGGGGGCCAGATTTTGCACCTACTAATTTGCGATATTCTATTCCGATGCGGTTATTTTATGGTTTCATACATTAAACTACGTTACCATCATTAAATTCAGACAGCATTGCCAAGCGAGCGTAAGCGAGTAAAGGCAGGTTAGAGCCCCGCAGGGCACGTTGTTTTCTATCTGAGTTACCAACAATTCACTTTCTTCTCTCACATAAATCACTTCCACTTATCTTTACAATTTGTACAAATTCCCTACTGCCCTAAAACAAATTGTGCTCGATACTTTCTTGACTACTTGAACACCACTATCAACTAATTTCTTCCGTAAATCATCCTACTTTTAATCAGTTTTGGCCCCCCAATACTAAACAATTACCCTACTTTTTAGTGCAAATGGAAATGGAACTTAAATATCATATTATTATTTATATAAAGTACAGTCAAAGGATTTTAAATTTTTTAACCTCCAAATTCTTTAAAACCTATAAGTGAAATGAAATGAAATCTTTAAGTTTTACGTCCCACGGATATGCCGGTTAGGCTAAAGGAGACGGTGATGATGAGTAATGAATGAAATGGTGGAATGAAGAAAGTGGGAGGAAACGGGAGAACCCCGAGAAAACCCACGCACACGGTGTTTGTCCACCACAAAGTTCACTTGGCGGGGGCTGGGATCGAACCCGGGACTCCAAGCACCAGAGGTGAACGCTCTACCACTGAGCCACCGCGGCCCCTAAAACCTATAAGTAAATCATAATATATTAAAATAAAGTAATTAGTCATATTGTTCTTATAATTTGGAAGATAAAGTAAAGAAATGGAAATAAATTTCTTCCCGAGAATTTATAGGCCAGGGAAAAAAAAACGAGAATATTCCCATTTTTTAAATTCCTTCCCACCGGGAATATTCCCACTGCCCATCACTACTACAAATCATTATAAACGTTCTATGTGCGCTCCTCGTGTTACACGACACATCTATGTGGTAGTAAACCTCAGCCCATACATGTTCGAGCATGTCCCTGTCATTGTTCGCTAGCGCAGCAGTGATGCGATCCTTGAGTTCAGCCAATGTTGTCAGCAAAGGTAATACATACACATTGTCTTTCACATATCCCCACAGAAAAACATCACAAACTGTAAGATCAGGAGACCTTGCAGACGATGGTGACGGATTCTGTCTTCACATATTTCATCACACAAAATGCTTTCTGTTGATTATTCGCCATTTTGCAAACTATTATCACCCTGCCACCTGGTGAGTCACAACGGAACTTTCAATGACATAAACAAAACTTTAAAGCAGTGGCGGCGGTTGGACGTTAAAAGTGAGGGGGCAAGACATGATCTGAATATTTGTATATAAATGTTAGTTTTCCTGGTTGTTTCTAACATTTTGTTTGACGAAAGGTTGTATAACTAATAGGATACTATATTTTCAGTTAAAATACCGTATATCGTATATAATAGTTTATTAAGTAAATTGAGAAGAACAACGCAAGTAGATACTAGCCCTTTGTACTCTTAAACAACGAAAGTGTAAGAAGAGATTTGATTCCTTGCTCATGAACATCTTAAAATTCTGTCTGGAAAATTGTGTGATCAGATTATTTAATAAATTTGCAAAACAAATAAATAGAAAAGATAATATTAATCATAGTAATGAATAATGATGTTTGTTTTGCAAAAGTTATATTGAAACTGAGGATTAATGAAAAACTTAATATTTAATTTTACACATGATATTAAATGTATGTTATTACTCTTAGAAAATGAAAGACAGTAAATACTACAAGCATATGCTACGACATTTAAAGAAATATTTGCTTTTGCAACTTCTTGAAATATGTTCGTTGCCATTAGCTGCAGATTTCACTTTCTTGGAACACATCAAAACACAACAATACTTACAATCCACACTTCAGTTATACAAAATAAACTTAAAACCTAGAATTATGTTAAATTTACTAAATTTTATTGCATATACACTCGTATGATCTGTCAGGAAAGTAAATGTACACCTATTTTTCGAGTCTGGCATTCCTGCGCTCCATCCGTGGAGAGTATGAGAATTAAATCAATCAAATGTTTACTGAGGGGCAAAAAGAAAAGCTTAATCTGAATAAGACATTGCAGACGGGCACAAGCTGTGAATACGAATAGTGCATAGTGTAAATAAAGGACGACACCGAAAGAGAAAGCCAGAAACAGCTGTTAAACTTACAAAAAAAGAGTAAAAATTGTCGAAGTGGGAACATAAAACACAAATACAACAAATACGCCGACAACTAAACGATCACCATGCCATGATCTTGGTGTAGTTGTTAAGGTGTTGGCTTACAAATGCAAAGGTCGCCAGTTCGAATCTTAAGCGAGGACTTTTTAAAAATTTTTGTTAATAATACATGCAGCTCATGAGAGATGGTAAAAGAGGTCGTATTTAGTTTTTCGTAGCAATTATTATTGGTAATGTTTAGTACTGATAATACTTTTTGTCTTTGCGTATTGCTTTTATTCTTTTCTTCATTTCCAAAGAGAAGAATATCCGAACAAATGTCACCAAAATTCCTCATATTTTGAATGTAAACGCCATTTGCAATTAGTGAAGAATAAAAATTGAACGTTCCGATGTAGCTGCAAAAAGTAAAAAGAAAAACATGGAAGTGGACCATACTCATGGTTATTAAAAATACAATTTCTACATGCCTTACACCTCCCGACCACGTTTCTACGTTAGCAAGTAAGAGGCTTGTGTTTAGGTTAGGCTCGTCAATACGTTTTGCAAAGGGGCCCGGTTTAGCTCTGACGCACCACAGGTGCCAGAAGGGAGAAAAACACTTTTTCTCTCTCCCTCTGTGTGTCTATTTATCTATCTATTTGTATATATATATAACGCTATTTGTGAATGCCATAACCACCCTAATTTTCAGCGGATTGAGACGAAACTTGGCACAAACATTAATTGTTGAAATATCTTGATGAGTTCGTTAACCAGAATAATCAGATGAAAATGTTCAAAATGGTGGCCCTTCAAACTCTTAAAAAGTTCCAAGGGAACCAAATTTCGCCCATAAATAGGTATTCAGAAAGTTTGAATAAATTTTCCTCTTTTACTGAAATATTTGTGTGCAGAAACTTATTGAAATATTGGCCCCGATTAATCGCCTAAAGAAGGTTCACGCCCTTTTGCTATGATCAGGCTTTTTTTTTTGCAGGAGGGGGTTATTTTCCTATCGGAACAAGATGATTGTTAGTGATGATATGAAATTACACATTGAAAGTGAAGTAACTTGTGTAACGTGTTATTTGAAAGAATAATATAATAAATGTGCATTCCTCTAACACAGAGAACTGTAAATCATGTATTTCGAGTTCGGGAGCCTGAATGGCGAGGAGCGTTATTTGATTTGCTTTTTAGTAACACATTGCATTGCAAATAAAGGTAGGCAACATTAGTGGTAAATAAAATAATAATAATAATAATAATAATAATAATAATAATAATAATAATAATAATAATAATAATAATAATAATAGGTGTTGTTTGTGGCAAGGTAATATCTTAATCAATTCTTCTTAAACGTAATGATTGTAACGCCATATCTCCCTTACAAACAAAATATTAGCAATTTGTATCAAGAGAACGGGAAACTGTAGAGCGATGGGAGCAACGTTGGACAGTATGCACTCATAGTACTCAGAAAAGTAAGCTATTTCAATGCAAAAGGAACGAAGAGTCATTGTCATGGGTACTCATGGGGCCACGGCAGAGCCCTCTTTAGGCAAAGTATCAATAACTTATATCGAGAGGTGATACTGGGATGGGACCAACTTTGGACACCGTGAACCCATAAAGCGCATCGAAAAAAATAGGGGGGGGCGCCAGCCAGCCTTACTTATTTCCACATAATAATATAAAATTATGTTGTCGAAATATACACACGAGTTAGCTGCTAATATTTCATATTATTATTATTATTATATTATTATCGACAGCGTCTTTTCATTACGTGTGCGTGTTTGACATGAAGCCAAAGAGAAGATCCATCATTCGTAGAAAGAATAATAGTCAGTTCCTTTCACTGTGAACGACAACGAAAAATACGAAAAGAGTGGACTACCTGTAGCGTAAAGAAGCAATATTTTCTCTCAAATGGATAAAAAATCAAGCCGAGATTGATTCGAACTCGCATGGACGGCGCGAAAAGCCAGTGCTTTGTCCACTTTTTTTTAACTGACTCACTGAACGTGTTTCAGTAACTTACTTATTGCTAATTTTACTTGCTTCACTCGTTTAACTTGCTTTTTCTAATAACTTATAACGACAGGGACACGAACACAGAAACATCGAGAACAGGAAAAAGTCATAGATGCTCTCCCGCCGGGTATCGAACCCGGAACTCCATACACCAAAGGCGCACGTGCTAGCGACTAGACCAGCGAGAAGGGCACCACTCTCTTCCAGTGTCGTTAGGGATTACAACCACTGTATTGGCAGCTATCACTTCTGTGGGTTGTATACTATGATCACATGTTTCTTCTTTGCTGGAAGAGTAAAACCTACATTATATGTAATACATGAGGTATTTAGACCTACATGCTCTTCATATAATGTAATAAAAGGGTCATGCTGGGAATAAGAAAAAGAACATTCCTTGAACAAAACGGAAACTATTGGCATCAGAAATATTTTTCTACGAGGCATGCGCAGTAGTATATTTCAGAATAGTTACTGTTTTGTTCAGTAAACGAAGAAAGGGGTATAAAAAAGCAAATATGTCGCGTCAACGGGATCGACCAGATTTGACAGGGGCGGAAGCAGATGTATAGTAATACAACAACTTCGCTCAGTTGATACGAGCCGAGCCGGTTGATATCACTACCCGAGTTGGTCTTCTGCTTCGGCTCAAGAATTCGACCGTGCAGGTCTCAGCCTTAATTTTAACAACTACAGTATATACTTATATTGGTGATTACGACATTTGAGGCTGTCTCGTAATAATAATAAAAAACTCTTGTCTTCTCGTTATCTAGACGAGACGAGATACACTAAAATTGCCCCACGAGATGCACCAAAATTACGAGAGGAGACGCACCCTTGCCGTGAGCAACACTAAAAGTATCCCACATTACTGCCTACGTTTCTCATGGCTTTCGGTTTCCAGTCTAATAAGGCCATTATTTCAAAACGAGTTAAAACGAGCTGAACGAGCGAGAGAGCCATTATAAAACTCGACTCAACTCGAAACTCGCCCTCGAAAACAGCGCCTTGGCTTGGAACTCAACTCAAGAAAAATACCTTTGACTCGACTCGGATTGAACTCGAGTCGAGTCGAATTTTGGCTCGACTCCTGCTCATCCCTATTCGTATTTGTATTTTGTTTCCACTTCAACAATTTCTACTCTTTTTTTTCTTCGTTTACCTATTGTTTCTGGATTTCTCTGTCGGTGTCGTCCTTTATTAACACCATGCACTATTCTTATTCCCAGCTTGTGACGCGCTTCAATAATTCAGTTTAGGCTTTTCTCCTTACATTGCTTTGACATGTGATTGATTTAATTCTCACTTTTCGCGCACGACCGACGAAAATGTTTTATTATTATTATTATTATTATTATTATTATTATTATTATTATTATTATTATTATTATTATTTTATTATTATTATACTATTGAACTTGCACGGCGAAATTACTGTATAATACGATATCATTTCAGTAATTTTATTCCATTGTATGTTATTTAATTTATTAATGGGCACTAAATTGTCTCCAGATCAACGAATAAATTAACTACGGCATGCACTTTGGTGGAAATATCATTACATGAACATGTTTGGAACGAACCAATAATCTTATTGTAATGATATTTCCTCCAAAGTGCATGCCGTAGTTAATTTATTCGTTGATCTGGAGACAATTTAGTGCCCATTAATAAACTAAATAACATACAATGGAGTAAAATTACAGAAATGATATCGTATTATACAGTAATTTCGCCGTGCAAGTTCAATAGTATAATAATAATAATAATAATAATAATAATAATAATAATAATAATAATAATAATAATAATAATAATAATAATAAAACATTTTCATCGGTCGTGCGCGGAAAGTGAGAATTAAATCAATCACATGTGAAGTCAATGTAAGGAGAAAAGCCTAAACTGAATAAGACATTGAAGCGGGTCACAAGCTGGGAATAAGAATAGTGCACGGTATAAATAAAGGACGACACCGAAAGAGAAATCCAGAAACAGCAGGTAAAAGGAGAAAAAAGAGTAGACATTGTTGAAGTGGAAACATAAAATACAAACACGAATAGGGATGAGCACAAGTCGAGCCAAAATTCAATTCGACTCGAGTACAATTTGAGTCGAGTCAAAGGTAATTTTCTTGAATTGAGTTCCGAGCCAAGTCGCTGTTTTCGAGGTCGAGTTTCGAGTTGAGTTGAGTTTGATAATGGCTCGCTCGCTCGTTCAGCTCGTTTTAACTCGTTTTGAAATATTGGCCTGATCAGACTGGAAAGCAAAAGCCATGAGAAATGTAAGCAGTAATGTGGAATACTTTTAGTGTTGCTCACGACAGAGGTGCGTCTCATCTCGTAATTTTAGTGCATCTCGTGGGGCAATTTTAGTGTATCTCGTCTCGTCTAGATAACGAGAAGAGAAGAGTTTTTTATTATTATTACGAGACAGCTTCAAATGTCGTAATCACCAATATAAGTATATACTGTAGTTCTTAAAATCAAGGCTGAGATCTGCACGGTCGAATTCTTGAGCCCAAGCAGAAGACCAACTCGGGTAGTGATATCAACCGGCTCGGCTCGTATCAACTGAGCGAACAGCTCTAGTCGGCTCGGTTGGGATGAGCCGATGACCCGAGCCGGCTTAGTTGGAACAAGCCATCGACTCAGCTCAATTGAGCCGATGGCTCGAGCTTTCTCGGTTGGGATAGGTCACCTACTCGGCTCATGTGAACCGGTTCGAGCCAGCTAAGTTGAAACTAGTTCATCAGCACGTTTCAACTCAGCTCAACTAACCCGATGGCTCAAATCGGCTCGGTGTGGTGAGCTGTTGGCTCGGCTCACTTCTCGATTCGGTTCGATATTGAATGAGCTGTAAGCCGAGCCGCTCGAGCCGTTGAGAAGCACAAACCCGGTCCCAGCTGTTTTGAATATGTTTGGATGAAGCCTATAACTTTTAACAATTTTTTGCTCGCGCCCGAATACTTGCCCCTTCGGAACTCAAACCCAAAATGAAATGAAATGAAATCTTTGAGTTTTACGTCCCACGGTTATGCCGGTTAGGCTAAAGGAGACGGTGATAATGAGAGATGAGTGAAATGGTGGAATGAAGAAAGTGGGAGGAAACGAGAGTACCCCGAGAAAACCCACGAGCACGGTATTTGTCCACCACAAAGTTCACTTGGCGGAGGCTGGGATCGAACCCGGGACCCCAAGCACCAGAGGTGAACGCTCTACCACTGAGCCACCGCGCTCCCCAAACTTAAACCCAGAACGTGACCGATGTTCTTGCCTCCTGAAGACTTCCAGACGACCGAGATCGACAGTCAATTAGCTTTTACTATTCAGATACAAACCGTATATCTTTTAAAGATTATACATGGAGTTGATATAATAATAATAATAATAATAATAATAATAATAATAATAATAATAATAATAATAATAATAATAATAATAATAATAATAATAATAATAATAATAAAAGTTTTAAACTTGCCCTGAAATTTGGCAAAACTTACTTACAAGTAGAGATTTCGGGGAAAGGGTTCCGTACCTTCAAGACACACCTCTGCAACTACCAACATTTTAAACTAGAACCTTTCATTGAAGTTTCATGTAGAAAGTATTCTACTGTATGTTTTGCGGAAAATAACTGTAATAAATATAACTTAATATCACGCAACAGTAAGGCATATAATAAACTAATTTTTAGAATATGCAGAGGTAAAAATAAAAGCTTTGCTACAAAAATACCTACACAGAGCATAATTCAATGAGCTCTGAAATACAATGTAACGAAATAGCCTATGAGATTCAGTCTACAGAGCAATTGTTACTTAAGGAATGGACATATTTCGAGAATCAAGACAAGACGGGAAATGTTTACGATACTTTTCGTCTCGTCTCGATTCTCATCTCCAAAGAAAGACGAAAATTTTGATTTAGCCCTGACCCGTCTCGAATGTAAAATGTTAATTCTCATGTTATTTTATTTGTTTTAGAAACGAGATGAGAAACTCCTCTTCTCGTGAGCAACATTAAACCAAACCGAAATATTCTTTCCAAATGTCACGTTTCTCCTTGTAATGGTATGACCTGAGCGATAATTTAGCTTCTAGCTTTTAATCTTCTACGAGATAATAATAATTATTATTATTACTATTATTATTCCTGAAGATTTGATAGTTCAAGTATTGAAACATCCGAGTATTCAAATATCTGAATATAATAAAACGTATGTTATCGCTGATCAATCGCCATGAAAAATTCTAAAGTAAGAAAAAAAATTGCAACGTGCATTCGCAGAAGCACCTTGACCACTGAACCGCGATCGCTACGCGGTAAACGATCCGTCTTTAGTCTGGCTACGTTAGGTTTCTTTGTCTCCGCTTGCAAACTTGTATGTTATATTTTTCGATTCAAAATGTCTTTCGTATTTCTTTTATGAAGTGGGCAAAGTTTACATTAATAACTTGAGTTTTTCTTAAACCACTGGTTCACAAGTTCGTTCTTTCTCCACACGAAACTACAAATATGACAGATTGAATTCTCATACTCCCCATTTCTTTCAAAGCAGTCGCCATTATCTGGTCAAAGACTTATTTCCGCCACGATTCATATTAACCAAAATAAATTCATTTTTCGGAAGCGGAACTTTCACTTTCCGGATTTCGCAAAATTATGGAATTCAGTTATACTCCGGAATTCAGAAGAATTTCGGAACTCGGAAAGAATCCGGAATTTAGAAAATACCGGAATTGAGAAAAACTCCGACTTTCGAAAAAATCCGGATTTTCCGAATTCCGGAATGTTAACGAAATCAGAAATTTCTAAATTCCGGATTTTTCCGAATGCCGAAATTATTACAAAATTGGAATTTTCCGAATTCCGGAATTTGTCCGGCTTTACTTTCGGGAGTCCGAAAACTAATAATTCCCGAACGGGCTATCCCTAGTTTATACACAACCTTTCAGAACACTAAGCTAGTAGCTGTCTACAAACAAACAAGTAATGCAAAGCATGTTGTATCCTGCAATACGTCATGTATTAAAATCCGACACCATGACCCTTTTATTACATTATATGAAGAGCATGTAGGTCTAAATACCTCATGTATTACATATAATGTAGGTTTTACTCTTCCAGCAAAGAAGAAACGTGTGATCATAGTATACAACCCACAGAAGTGATAGCTGGCAATACAGTGGTCGTAATCCCTAACGACACAGGGAGTGAACGTTGCCATCGCCGCTGGTCTAGAGGTTAGCACGTGAGCCTTGGGTGTATGGAGTCTCGGGTTCGATTCTCGGCGGGAGAGCATCTATCATTTTTGACTGTTCTCGATGTTTCTGTGTTCGTGTCACTGCCGTTATGAGTTATTAGAAAAAGCAAGTTAAACGAGTGAAGCAAGTAAAATTAGCAATAAGTAAGTTACTGAAACGCGTTCAGTGAGTAAGTTAAAAAAATAGTGGACAAAGCACTGGCTTTTCGCGCCGTCCATGCGAGTTCGAATCAATCTCGGCTTGATATTTTATCCATTTGAGAGAAAGTATTGTTTCTTTTCGCTACAGCATGGATTTTCTCTTTGGTTTCATGTCAAATATGCTCACGTAATGAAAAGACGCTGTAGATAATAATAATAATAATAATAATAATGATAATAATAATAATAATAATAATAATAATAATAATAATAATATGAAATATTAGTAGCTAACTCGTGTGTGTATTTCGACAATATAATTTTATATTATTATGTGGAAATAAGTAAGGCTGGCTGGCGCCCACCTCCCTAATTTTTTCGATGCGCCTTATGGGTCCACGGTGTCCAACGTTGGTCCCATCCCACTATCACCTCCTGTTTTCTCGATATAAGCTATCGACATTTTCCCTAAAGAGGGCTCTGCCGTGGCCCCATGAGTACCCATGACAATGACTCTTCGTTCCTTTTGCATTGAAATCGCTTACTTTTCTGAGTACTATGAGTGCATACTGTCCAACGTTGCTCCCATCGCTCTACAGTTTCCCGTTCACTCGATATAAATTGCTAATATTTTGTTTGTAAGGGAGATATGGCGTTACAATCATTACGTTTGAAGAAGAACTGAGGAAGATATTGCCTTGCCACAAACAACACCTATTATGATTATTATTATTATTATTATTATTATTATTATTATTATTATTATTATTATTATTATTATTATTTTACTTACCACTAATGTTGCCTACCTTTATTTGCAATGCAATGTGTTACTAAAAAGCAAATCAAATAACACTCCTCGCCATTCAGGCTCCCGAACTCGAAATACATGATTTACAGTTCTCTGTGTTAGAGGAATGCACATTTATTATATTATTCTTTCAAATAACACGTTACACAAGTTACTTCACTTTCAATGTGTAATTTCATATTATCACTAACAATCATCTTGTTCCGATAGGAAAATAACCCCCTCCTGCAAAAAAAAAAAAAAAGCCTGATCATAGCGAAAGGGCGTGAACCTTCTTTAGGCGATTAATCGGGGCCAATATTTCAATAAGTTTCTGCACACAAATATTTCAGTAAAAGAAGAAAATTTATTCAAACTTTCTGAATACCTATTTATGGGCGAAATTTGGTTCCCTTGGAACTTTTTAAGAGTTTGAAGGGCCACCATTTTGAACATTTTCATCTGATTATTCTGGTTAACGAACTCATCAAGATATTTCAACAATTAATGTTTGTGCCAAGTTTCGTCTCAATCCGCTGAAAATTAGGGTGGTTATGGCATTCACAAATAGCGTTATATATATATACAAATAGATAGATAAATAGACACACAGAGGGAGAGAGAAAAAGTGTTTTTCTCTCTTCTCGCACCTGTGGTGCGTCAGAGCTAAACCGGGCCCCTTTGCAAAACGTATTGACGAGCCTAACCTAAACACAAGCCTCTTACTTGCTAACGTAGAAACGTGGTCGGGAGGTGTAAGGCATATAGAAATTGAATTTTTAATAACCATGAGTATGGTCCACTTCCATGTTTTTCTTTTTACTTTTTCAGCTACATCGGAACGTTCAATTTTTATTCTCCACTAATTGCAAATGGCGTTTACATTCAAAATATGAGGGATTTTGGTGGCATTTGTTCGGATATTCTTCTCTTTGGAAATGAAGAAAAGAATAAAAGCAATACGCAAAGACAGAAAGTATTATCAGTACTAAACATTACCAATAATAATTGCTACGAAAAACTAAATACGACCTCTTTTACCATCTCTCATGAGCTGCATGTATTATTAACAAAAATTTTTAAAATGTCCTCGCTTAAGATTCGAACTGGCGACCTTTGCATTTGTAAGCCAACACCTTAACAACTACACCAAGATCATGGCATGGTGATCGTTTAGTTGTCGGCGTATTTGTTGTATTTGTGTTTTATGTTCCCACTTTGACAATTTTTACTCTTTTTTTGTAAGTTTAACAGCTGTTTCTGGCTTTCTCTTTCGGTGTCGTCCTTTATTTACACTATGCACTATTCGTATTCACAGCTTGTGCCCGTCTGCAATGTCTTATTCAGATTAAGCTTTTCTTTTTGCCCCTCAGTAAACATTTGATTGATTTAATTCTCATACTCTCCACGGATGGAGCGCAGGAATGCCAGACTCGAAAAATAGGTGTACATTTACTTTCCTGACAGATCATACATCCTTAAACACAACACTTCATTCGTATATTACACTACAAAACAATGGAAAAGGTAGAAGTTGTTTCGTATCACGCTCTTTTTAATCGATATTCCTTACTTTAGAAAGAAGAAAAGACATTTTAGGAACTGTCAATTTTTGTGCAATTAAAGAATAACTTGTGAAATAGGCCCTACTTTTTTGCATAATGTTCTTTCGATTAGCTTCAAAGCGGCTCACTAACATATCGAGCCCTTGTAAGAAGAAATGAAAGTATGCTGAAATTGTGCTCCAATAGGTTATTTTTTGGGGTTATTTTCTGTGGCGATTAAAACGCAATTACTGTAGCTTTCTTTACTCCACGGGAAGACAACCAATACGTATTCACGCAACAGCAAATATTATATGGCAGCATTTTTTCCTATTAATCAGTAACACATACAAAATCGTTACATTTCCAAATGAAACTATATACATTAATTGGTTACTTAAAAAATGTGCGGGGGCAACTGCCCCCTTTGCCCCCCCAAATCGCCGCCCATGCTTTAAAATATGCCCTTTCGATTCGTTATTAGTACAAATAGGGGTACATTAAATATTTGAACTTATAAGACTTTAAAACCTGATGAATCTCTTGTAATAACCCTGTATATTTACAAGAATAACATTATGAAAATACAATATTAAAGAAATGTTTTAAGGTTACTGAATTACATTAGTGTTTCAAAGCAGTGATTTATGAAAACTTGATATATGTTAGGATATTAATTTATTCAATGAGCGTAAACGTTCTTCAAAATATGATTTTTCTAAAATTTTCTAAGCACATTCTATGTGAGGTTTGTTTTTATTAATCCACATGAAGATTATTTATTATTATTATTAGCCATTCTGCCTTTCGGCAGGTCCTGGGACTAATGAGGATTTTTTTCAATTCTAGATTTGGGCCTGGAAATGTTTCTTCCACTTTTGTTTATCTTCAGCTTCCTTTTTTTAACTCCCAATATTTTCTCCTATCTTTCAAATCATCGATCAGCTGTGTTCTTCTTCCTATTCCTCGTTTCCCTTCCATCTTTCCTTCTATGGCGGTGTGAAGGAGACGATTTCTTCTCAAGATGTGTCCAAGCTAATTGGCCTTTCTACGAAGAATAGTGGCTAGAAATGTCCTCTTTACTCCTATCCGTTTTAAAACATCTTCGTTTGTTGCTCTCTCTGTCCATTTTATCTTCTCCATCTTCCTCCAACACCACATTTCAAAGCTCTCCAAATATTTATCCTCTAACTTCCGTAATGTCCAAGTCTCTGAACCATACAGTCCAATGCTCCATATATAGCACTTGACCAACTTCTTCTTAAGTTCAATATTGAGCCTGCTAGTTAAGGGTGATCTTTTCTTGTTGAATGCTTCTTTAGCTATGGCAATTCTTGATCTGATCTCTTTAGTGCAGCAAGAGTCTCTCGTCAAAATACTTCCCAGATACTTGAAATTATCGACCTCTTCAAGTTCTCTTTGTTCTACTCTGATCCGTAAGGGCGTGTTTCCACGGGATATTCTCATGACTTTGGACTTTTCGATGTTAATTTCCATTTCATACAGTTTTCCAAAGTTATCTATTTTGTGAATCATCTCCTGTAGTCCTCCTTCAGTTTTAGCTATTATAACCGTATTATCTGCATACCTCATCTTCTTAATGATTTGTCTTCCAATCTTGAAGTTTCCAGTTCCCATTAATGCTTCCTTCATTAAACATTTACTGTAAATGCTGAATAATTGGGGCGACAAACTACATCCTTGTCTGACTCCTCGTCCAATCTCCAGATTATTGGTTTCTCCTTCATTCAAGTGCATCTTCACTCGTTGTCCTATGTACAGGTTTTGAATGAGTCGTCGATCTCTTCAGCTGACTCCGATTTCATTAAGTATTTTCAGAAGTTTCGTCCAATTGACTCGGTCGAAAGCTTTTCGCCAGTCGGTGAAGCACAAACATAACTCTTCCTTTAGATCAAGAATTCTTTCTGATATAATTCTCATCAATCTAATAGCATATCTGGTTCCATTTCCTTTCCGGAATCCAAATTGATCTTCTTCTAACCTCTCGTCTATCTTGCTTTCCAGCCGCCTGTTCAGTATGTGTGCAATGATCTTTTCAGTGTGGGGAATTAGGCTAATGGTTCTGTGATCACTGAACTTCTTTGCTTGATTTTTCTTGCAATAATGCAATCATTGTAATATCAAGAAAATGCTTTGGCCATCTT
This sequence comes from Thermobia domestica, assembly GCF_964235325.1. Taxonomy (NCBI): domain Eukaryota; kingdom Metazoa; phylum Arthropoda; class Insecta; order Zygentoma; family Lepismatidae; genus Thermobia; species Thermobia domestica. The sequence continues at coordinate 21,546,580 of NC_137465.1, read as the reverse complement.
CCACTCAAGTAGAACTTGTTAATAACTGAGGTCAGTACTTTCATTGCATTTTCTCCTAATTCCTTGAGCAAATCTAGTGGTATGTCGTCGTCTCCAGTGAAGATATGTTCCTTTAAAATATGAATCTGTACTACAATCTCGTAATCCACTATTAACCAATACTAATAAGATGAAGAAATATATAACACTTTTTTCGAAATTTCATTAATTTTAATAGATTTTAAGATAAATACCACTTATGATTAGTCCATCTGAAGTAATAGTTTTTAAGAAGAGCCATAGTAGGAAATATATGTAAGATATACTACCTTACTGTATCGGTCTCTGTCTTATGAATTAAACGACTGCACAATTTTTAAAAACCTAAGTAAACCTATTTTATTTTTTCTAGGAAGATACAAGGAATGTTCAATTCAAGGAGTAGCTTGTTTTGCCCAGCAGCTAGGCAAGTATAAATTCCTACAATAGTTATAAGATATAATAGGAAAATATTTGTCCTAAGATTATGATATATTAATGTATGGATCTCACTTCAGTCAACAAATTTTTATCTGTACGAGTAAATCCTTATGCATAATTTCTGAGAAAGTTTACAAAATCTAATTTAAATAGGGAGAGATGTATGAAATAATCAAAGACACACGAACGTAAAAATATGTAAAAGTAGTGTATGCTGGCACTTCATAAACCTCGTCCTCTTCGAAACACTGACACAATGTTCACACTACTGCAATTAAATACCAATTCTACCACAAGTAAAGCATGTGTGCACTGTCCACAAAAATGGAATTAATTCAATACTATATCTAAAACTTATCTCGTGTCGAAAACAAGGAAAAAGAGTCTCTCAAAATTGTTTTGAAATTTGACCCAATTAGAAAGGATGTTCATGGCCATTGGAATCAGAGAAAGAGAATTGCTTTCAAGTTCAATAGGTCTGTTGCATTGTCTAATGTCTTCTGCTTCATTGAGATGATATATGTTTTTATAAACCTGACTCCATCAAAAATAACTATATCATTCTTTCACTCTCTCGATCACGCGATATGACGAAAGTTCGCATTAATGGGTTCATATATTTACATGTGTTAAATTAATAAAGCCAAGAATATGCTTAATGGGTATATTTTGTTCATATTAAGTACACTAATTGCCAGAACTTCGTGAGTTTTCCACTTCTATCTATACATCTTTTCCACTGCCTGGTCGGATTAATCTCTTAACTTTCAATACAGCCGACCGAAACAGAATACCCCCAATTCTGTTACTATTTCCTTATGTTTTTACATAGAAATTAAATTCTTATAAATATTAAGAAATAAACGTAATTTAAAAGGCAAACAAAAACGTTCTTCCCATTCTAGAGCAGTGATAAACAAAGAACAACACAGTGGACGGTAAGTACTTTTAGGCTTCGAAATAATCTACGCCAGCATCGGAGGTGGCTGTGAAGGGAAAGTGGTAATCTGTTGGCACAAGGTCTAGTATGGTGCATGACACAGTGTTTTCCAGGCAAGCTCCTGAAATGTCTTCCGAGTCCTCTTTGCCACACGGGGCTTGGTATTATTGTGCATGAACAGCACACCCTTGCGATAGACCAATACCAGCTTCTGCCGCAATGCACGGTGCACCTTTTCCAATTGTAGAGAGTAGGGAATTAGCAATGATTGTCTGACGAGGTGGAAACACCGCGTGCCGACAATTCCATCATACAGGGAGTATAACCTTTCGGGGGTGCAGAGTTGGTCTTGAGGTGTAAGGACTACGGTTACGTGGCAACAACCAGCATCTGGTACGCTTGGGACTGTCTCAGAGAAGCCACTTTTCTTCACCAGTGAGCAAGCAATCATAGATGGATGTGTTAATAGTGTGTGAGGTACCCACTTGTTTAACTTATATGACTTCCCTATTCCTTGCAGGTGCAGTCTCACTGTTTCGGTGGAAACATGAAAGATTTCTGCAAGTTGATCACATGTTAGTGCTCTGCCTCCATGATAGCTGCTTTCAGGACCACATTATCCAATACATCTGGTCACCCACTGTGAGGTTTCTTCGGAAGCTCACACCTCCCGAACGGAAGTTCTGGAACCATTGTCTTTCGCTGCGTTCGTTCATGGTATTCTTCCCAAATGATGGCAACTGACAGACTTACTTTAAAGTCATTCAACAAACACATCCGAACAAGATCCTTCGATACCTCCGTTTCTCTTCGGCACTGGACGAGCTGTGTTTGCGTAATGTGCCTATATTACTGACGGTCGATAATCAGTCTGACTCCCGTTCCGTTGGCAGAGATGTGCTTAATTTCGTTTGCTCTTTGTGGGCGCGTGATTAATGGGACGTGAAAATCTACAACAATTTTTTGGTTACCTTGTAACATTAATTCAAAGCAACTGTTTTAAGTATTTCTTGTCGATCATTTTGTCGATCATAATGACCTAATACCGATGATATTAATAGAGATTATTTCGATGTAGTAAATTCAATTCAAAGTAATTTGTGAACATTGTGTTTGAAGTACAAGTCACTGTAAATAGCGCTCTATAGAACTGATTAGAACAGATAAACACTAGACGAGCCAAACTGTTTCTTTACAAATAGTAGAAAATTTGAATCATGTCAGCAACAAAACATAACTTGCTATAGAAATCAACATTAATTCACTGGCAATGAAACGCTTATGATGTCCTCATAGTAAACATTTTTATCTGGTTGAAAGCTATAAAAAATGAAGTAGAAACATTGTGTAATAGCGTTCAACTCTATTCAGGGTTGCTGTGATTCTTCATGGAGTGGATGCTCTACACTTCTAAATCAGAATAATTCACCTCTGATATTGTGCCAAAATAATTTTTACAAAATCATTCAAAAACATGAAGTTACAGTATTGATTAATAAAATCTTACCAATACTTGAAGTCACATTGCCCAAGATAGAAATCTGATAAAATATATCTACCAGAGAAGGTAAAAGTTTCCAAGTTAAGTGTAAGGCGCAAAGATACAGTTACATATTTTCCTATTGCTTCAGACTAAAAGTCATTTTATTACAGAAGAAACGACACGTATCCATAACACGAGAAATCAAAGCTAGCTTTGAATAACAATTGTAGAAATTTGAATTCAAACACAAACTCAACAAAAGCGTAAGTCATGAATTATCTTAATCAAATTTTAAAATTGGCACAAGAAAGTCAACATTTGAGGAATTTATTATTTCAAAGAATTTTCTCATTTCAAGTAATATTATTCATTTCAAAAAACAATGGTAATTATAAGAACAATTCAAATATCTCTTCTTCAATATATAATGCTCATTGCAATAAACCATAACATTTCGTTACAATGAATAACCTATAGCTAAATAAATACCCAAATGTGTAGTGCATATTTAATTCCTATTAACTTCATTTTAATCTTATTTCCTGAAATTAGTAATATTTTTCGAGTGGTGCATGAACGAAATACAAGTGATATCGCTATATATATATGGGTAACCAGGGCAAGAGTGAACACTTTTTGTAAATCAAAGAATTGTGGTGGAAGGGTGACAGAGAAAAACGTAATATGTTCTTTATGTGAAAGCCTGTTATCTCTAATAACATATACAGTTTAATTGCGGCAAATCAAGCAGAGGATACAGAGGAATAACATAGTTTTGACGAAGGAAAAATTTTGTACTCTTGCCTCATGTGGTGGGGTAAGAGTAAACAGTGGTTGGGGCAACAATGTATAGTCGAATCAAAACATAGAAACGTAGGCATAAACACCAAAAAATACATTGAATCACAGATATATATATGTGTACTGATTACATGCAACTAAGGAAGTTATAAAATACCAAACAGATTAGTGTCAAATGGAACTGGCAATAAATGTTACTGTATAGCATACATGCTATAATAACAAAATATGAAAATAAGAGAAATCAGTTCAACATTCATCATGAAGCACAAAAATGTTACTTGTGTTGCACACAGTGGTCACACAAGTACATAGACTTCCTTTGACTAGCATTGGAACATTATTCGTGAAACCACTCGCATATGATACAGGAAATCCTCATTTCATCGTTTGGTGTATCTGAAAACAATTTCCCACTGAATTGGCTGGGCGTACCCATGAGTGTGGATGACTTTGATGCGAATTTCTACCGTCTTTTGTGTTCCCGTGCGACATGATGTATGCTCAACAACTCGGGCTGCGAAATTCTAAACGATAATTCAAACGTTTTGTTGGTAGTCTATAGCCGCCAACTTCTGTCTCACCTCTGCAAATGTTTCTTACTCAATGTTACGCGTTGGCTCCTATATTTTCTTTACCCAACTTTAAAACAAGCGGCAAGTGTGAACGTTCACACTTGCCCCGTACACTCTTGCCCCGTTTCAGGTATCTTCCAATAATTGCCTGCCATCTCCCGCCAGAGAACTTTTTTCTTTTGCGTACCACTGATAAGAAATACGAACTTATTCAGGTTTTCCAGGAAATATTTCCAATCCTGCACCTTCAGCTGAAACTACGTTATAAACTGTGACACTTACCTAGGAATCTTTTACTTCTTTCCTTTTGCAACAAACTTCCTACTCTGCTGCTCTTCACACTGCACACACACGGCTCCCCTCCTTTTCCGTTCCTACATGTGTCATGCCGCACTAATTTTCAACATTCGTTTGTTTACCGACGTTCCACTTCTTCGTCAATAGCATTTTCACTCTTGCCTCAGCGATCACTCTTGCCCCAGCGATCACTCTTGCCCTGGTTACCCATACTTCGTTCTTTGAGTATCAAGAAAATATATTTTCCTTTGGGTGAATGTGTTTTTACCTACATATTCCCCACTCACATCTAGAATTAACAAATGTATGGGCCACATTAATAAAAAAAATCGTATGCTGAGTTTCTAGACAAGTAGATACCAATGTTATTCCACGGTAGTGAGTGGACTAGAGTTTTTCGATAACTGAAGAAAATATCTATAAGAAATTTAAAGTGTCCCTTTTGCACAAAATCCATGAAGTGGTGGAAAAATCTATAGCTATAAATGTTTACTTTTTTGAAAATTATTTAGTGATTTGTTCTAGCTGAGATATTATATGAGAACACTCTCCTCCCGAAACATCAAAATGCTGACAATTCAGAAGGTGTATACTGTGATCCACCTCATATTTCCAATCATAAATAAGAAAACTTGAACATCGGAAGAACCACAGAGCACATAATGAAAAAGAATATTCATTCAAACATAAGTGTAAACCACATTCAATTAATCAGTAGTGTGTTTTAAATGACTATTTCCACTAAATTTTGTTTTGTTTGTTTGCTATTCCTTTTTAATACTTTCGGTTTGTTTCTTTGCTGTCCTTTATTAGTGCTTTTGCATTGACAAAGCATAACTTTAAAAATCTCAATGCTGTGAACATAATTGTAGTTAATGTTAAAATTTTAACACATGAAGTTCCTCAATACAAAATACTGTATTTTAAGTGTAAAAACGTGCTTTCATTCTTTCTATTCCTCAGAAACAAAATTAGCTGCAAATTCTATAAATAAGTGCGATTGTATGATCACATGTGATTATATAGATGTGTCTCTGGACAAGGTATATAGCGGAAGGTAAGTCGTTGTTTTATACTCGATTCTGTATGTAGTGTAATCTGAATTCTGTATGTAGTGATTTGTTTATACATTTTCTGTTTTATTTTATGATATACGATTATCTCACAAAGATATTTTTTTAAAAATCTGCAAGCTCGTTTGATATTTTGTCGATGAAATCGTTCAGGATAACATTAGTTGTGTTATAACATTCTTCTTTCAGGAAGTTCCTCGTTCTAGAAGATTACCGTTAGTGGGTTCATTTGTACAGCTCTTTGTTCTAGAGTGCTTCTGGTAGATTTAATGGGATTAAGAATTGAGGAATCTCCTGTTCAAACCATATAATTGATTTACTGACTTTTCAGTGTCTCTGTAACTTACTCATTTGTACGCTTGTAATCCATGTAAACAAATCAAGATTGACTGCACTCAGACAAAAAAAACGTTTCGTGACTGTAAAGTTAGGAATACCTTTCTCCAAGATCTTGACAGAATAACGTTCATGAATTATCGTGTGGATGATAGGTAATGGTACTGGTCCCTATCCCTACTGTTCCCATGATGGCTAATGGTACCGTTCACGAAATGGGCAAGAGTATTATTTTCTTTTCATTTCCTTCGCCATTACCACAGCGCTATAACTCCCATACTATTACAATCACGGATGTGCTGTGGATAAAGTCATGTTTTCAATTCTGTCCACACCATTTATATCTAAAATTACTTGTCACAAAAAATCATCTGGGAACATTACATTGGACTGTCTTTCTTGATTGCAGTCGCATTGTTCTCGTCCCTCATTGTAATAAGGTACGTTGATGGTATAAGATAACATAACACACTTTACTAAATTCCTGGTGTATAATCTAATACTATTAATACTATTAGTTTGACGTGAAATGACTATATGCAGGAAGAATGAACTAAGAAAATAATCAACTTAAGTGAACTGAATACAGATTGACACGATCTAGATCAAAATAAATCTTATTTTGGGCACATTGTATCTCGTAGAGGTCAAAATATATCTTTAAAAAACTTATAAAATACGATTCTAAATATATTATTTTTGCTCGTTGTTTTCGTTTCTTTATACAAGTTGCATTCAACATTTGTAGCTGTTACGTGGGTACTGTGCTAATGGGACGGTACAAGAACAATCAACACTGCTCACGTAAAAATTTAATTAGAATTTTATGAAGACAATTTACAACTGCGTCTATCTCCGAAATACAACAAAACAAGCACTTCCCAGTTAAGATGGATACGTGATTCACTGGCAGAGTTAGTCGTAACTATGCGGAAAGTAATGTTAAAAAACAGAAACGTTCAAAGAGCTAAGTATGAAAATGAAATAATATTATGAAACTTACTTCATTATGTGTCAGTGCTGTTCTATTTGACTACAACCCACTTGATTCAGTTCCCCTCAAATAATCGAATACCCTAGCAATAGGAGACATAGTGATTGCCAAAACACCTGTTATGACGTCCTTGAGTGTTTTATCGTCTGAAAATCGTCGTTCACGCAGAAGACTTTTCAGAAGTAAAAACAGAAAATAATCATATGGAGCTAGATCTAGAGAAAAAGATGGATAGTTAAACTCTAAAGAGCCGCATTCCATGTTAATTGCTTTCAGTTTGCGAACGGTTGAGGTGGAGCAGGACGGTGGACTAGAGCAGCATCATACCAGTCGAATACCTTCCACGGCATTTCTGTTTGACAGTCTTCCGTGAAGACAGGAAAATCTCACCCACCTGTCATTAACTTTTGATATAATCAAAACTGTATGATTGGTTTTATGAACAGCGCTAGGCGAAATAATGAGTTCATGAGTTCATTAACTTTAGAATGGCATTCTTGCAAAATTATGGTCTCCATTTTGGGACATTTCCTTTGAAGGTGCCAGGACCAGTTATCCTTTAATTGATCCCTTTTTCTGCTTAAATTTCTTATCCAAAACTCCACTTGTTAGTATGAAGGTGCATTGTCAAACAGAGCGCACAAATGGTCATGCATTTCTTTAGAATTCTTTTGTGATTTCTTTTGTAGAGAATTTAATCAGAAACCGACGCTGTAATCACGCACTTTTGCTTTAGATCAGCACTATTTTGATCTCTATATTCTCTCAATTCAACTACATAATGCTAACTGATTGATAGTTGCATCTGTAGTAAAATAAGGCAATATTGCATCCACAAGGGTTGCTGGGAAAGTTTCTGCAAACTACTACTGACAGTGACGCAAGTGTTCCTCTGTTATAAAATGGTGAAGAATAGACGTTATGTTTAAATTATCTTTTGTTGTTTATTTATGTCTATTCGTTTATTTTTCAGAATAGTTTGAAGAAGTCGTTTTTAGTGAAAATTGAAATTTTTCTTGAACACTTTAGGGTAATGATTTTTATGAGTTCACCAAAACAATGCATCAAGCGACGTCATTGGGCTTTTAAGGATGAATCATCTCTAATAGGACTGCGTGCAATTGGTTTTCCGAATTCCAGCTTCGTTACACATTTCACAGTGGTCATTGTTGTAAAGGTTGTCTGTTGTAGCTAATACTGTTGATAGTATGCGATAAATAATTGAGAGAGATTCGGAATGTGGCATACCGTGAGATTCAGGCATTCTTGAACATTGACATGAAAGCAATGCACACGATTCTAAACAAGTTGACCGAAGATTAGAACAGGTTCATGTCAATTGGTGTAAAGAACTTCTCAAAAACCTCAACCGAGGTAAGTCAAGTTTGCTGTACTACTTCGTAACAAAAGACGAACCTTGTATGTGTTAATACAAAATCGAAAGTTTTTGAGTGTTTCTAGGTAAGCTGACACCAACAAAAGCTGTTCTTTCTAAGAGCACTGCCAATCAAATAATTACTTGTTTATTTGTTACATCGGACATGTGGCAGCCATAGTCTTAGAAGATCGAAGGACTGTAAATGATAAATAGTATAACCAGCATACAACAATTTGTTTGACAGAAGGCACCAATAAACTGCGTAAAACAAACCATAATCATAGGATCATTCTTCAGCACAACAACACCAGATCCCACTCAGAACTTGACTTTTTTCTTGTGTAAAAATATATCAATTTTGGACGTGAATATTTTGAAAAGCAATGAAACCACTTCCAGAATTCTGTTTTTTTTTTTTTTTTTTTTTTTTTTATTGGCTGCAGAAACTCATCTAGCAGCTCTCGTATAATTAGTGTAGTTATGTTTTTCATACAAATATCAGCATACTTTGAACAAATTGCTGTGAAGAAAAGCAATGAATTATGACTGAATACTATCAAACGGACAAATATTGAAGCCTTTAGAAAATTGCAATTATTTTGATCTTATTGTATCCTCTAATAATGTATTGTGGACTTATACATTTTTCTATTTTTTTCTTTTTACTTATAGGCAAAGCAAAGTTGGTGTTTTTCTTTATTTACTCTCAACATTCCCAAAATTAAGATATAAAATTGACGTTATATTCGGAATGCTAGAAATAGTAGGTAAGATATATCTTTTGTATTTATTTTTTTAATTATTTGCATACTACACTCCGCGATTCTACATAGGAAAACAAATTTGCAGACGTGTGTTCTGAACTTCAAGTGATACATTATCTCCATAGTTGTTTTTGTTACATCTGAAAAGTTGCTAGGTCCTGAACAAATTCTTCAGGGGTAGATGACTCTCAAACTACTAACACAACGAATATAGAGTTAAAATCAGTCTTTTGAAATATTGTAGTAAATAAATTTATATTAATGGGATCAGATGAATGAGTTTCGTTGATATATCTGCTACATGTTAACTGACAGAAAGCTAATTTTTGCCCACAAATTGAGCGTTGTAATGTTAACTTTATTTATTTATAAACTATCTATGGAGGTTCGTCTTCGAACGGGAAGTGTAGGCTTATGGAAATATTAGAGTTCTTCTCCATTGAGATAAGCATTTTAATTTTAAAAAATATGACGAAACCAGGTTCGGAGCAAGTGCTAATTAGGTTCCTAAATTAATTTCAAACAATTCAGCCGTTATCCTGTGATAATGAACAGGTAGTACCGAAAATATTATAGAAATTGTCCTTTTTCTCTTTAGATGCGAAATATCGGAAAATACTGAAGTTCATGTCCACTGTTTCAATAAGTATCATAATGTATCAACTTTCTTCTTCCTAATTTGAGAGACTCGTAAATGGATTATTCTATTTTGGCATACATCTTAAACCCTTTCCTCTCCGTTTGAATACACATTATAATAAAATTGACATTATGGAAAACACGATAGAAGACTGTGAAAAATTTAAAACTGTTTAGAAGTTTGCCCGTAATGATGAGATGTATAACATTTATTTCAGTGTGGTGAGAATTTATAGAAATTGTCCCTTTTATACTTTAATTCCTTTAGGAATATGAAATACATGTCTTCTTACTTTTATTGACAACTTTATATAGAAAATGTTATTTTTCTGACTTGAAAGACTCGTAAGATACTGTATTCTAGGCATATACAGTATGCGGCAAAACAAACAGTACTGAAATCACATCGTTGCCATTTATTTATTTGTTTGTTGTACAACATAATGAAACATAAGAAATATTGTCAAATGGATGTCAACTAAACGTTGCTCAACCCTTATTTAAATTTAAGAAGACTCGTGCCTGCATACCATGTATTCAAAATGTTGACCATTACATCGCACACATTCTTCGTAGTTGCCCTATAGATCCATGGACATGTTAGTGAACATGGGTTGCTGGAACCACAGAACAATGAGCAAATCTTCTCTCTGAACTACGGTATACTGGTAGGGAGTTATCTGTTCGGAAAATGGCTTCCTTCAGCATACTCCATATGTAGGTGTCTGGAGCTCTGAGGCCAGGAAGTGGGAAGGATATGGAAAATCCATTTTGCGGGAAATCAAGCGATGTTCAAATTCTCGTGAGCAGAAGAACAGGTGACCCAGTTGCAATGCCCCTTCTTTCTGCATCCATTGTTATTGTAACGACAGATTTTTGGTGCGGCGGAAACCTCGCAAAAGATGCAAGAATGGATCAATAATCAACTGGCGATCGATGTATCGATCAAGGTACACATGGCTTTCATCACTGAACCATATGTTATTAATGAAGACTTCATGTTCATATGCCACAGCTCTAGAGTAATACAGTAGACGTGGGTGCTCATCTCCTGCAGTAAGATGCTGCTCCACACCGTATGAGCGGAAATAGTGCTCGTCAATAAACACCTTCTCCTCTGTTGTAAATAACATTATCTTTGCGCCAACTGCACACTACGCTAGTCCACACACGGCTGAACACACAGCTCATACCATGTTGCATCTTCACGCCATCCCTACGCGAATTTCAGTACTGTTTGTTTTGCTGCATACTATATTTGAACTCTTCTTCCCTCTTAGATTATGCATTTTATTGAAAGTATTATAATAAAAACCCAGTTCTAGTAAGTACTAGTGCAAAACTTAACTTAAAACGGTTCACCCATTTTCCTGTGCTCACTATCGTTTTGTTTAAAGATATATATCAAATAAAAAAATATTTCTTTGCTTACTGTAAAAGGAACAACCTATTGCCGAACACTCACTACCAGCTGGTTTGTGTAAACAATCCTAAGCTCCTCCATCCCCAACACTTCTAATTAAATTATTAAATTATAGTCCCAATTCAATTATCATTTTTAGTTTTGTTGTTTTCTATTGGATTTCTAGGTACGTATTTTTATTGGCACATAGACTTTTTATTGGCACATAGACAATTTTTAGATAATTACCTATTCATCCTAGCATTTTCCTATGTCATTATTTTTTTGTCATTATGTAATTGTTTTATACCTAATTATATCATAAATACTGTCACAAGTTTGAATGTGAATAACGCAGACAATATTAACACCAAGGCAATGTATTTTGGTCATGTTTTACATTTATGTTGTACACCTGATACACGAATCATTTTTCGAAATGTCTCCCCTTGGCCTTGATGTAGGCACAAAGTCTGTCCGACCACTGGTCAATGGCATTACGTACCACGTCCATGGAAAAATTGTTCACTGCTCGGGTCAAGGATTGTTTCAGACTGTCGACAGATCGATGCCGTTTATGGCAGACCTTTGCCCAAAGACTGCTCAAAGTTTGTAGTCCAACTGGTTAAGATCCGGGCTGCTAGAAGGCCAATCAGTGGTAGGAATGAAGTCGAGGTCGTTCCGTGCCAGCCAGTCCTGGATTGTTTTTGCGTTGTGGCCTGGAGAGGAATCCTGCTGGAAGATCAACCTTTCTCCAGGGAACATGGTAGCAGACAGTGGTTTCACTATAGGTGTTAGCACTGTGTCCTGGTACACCTTGACAGATGTTTTAACACCTTGTTCGCAAAAATACAATTGGGTTGTGCTTGAATAGCTGACTTCTCACCAAACTATCACTGAGGCAGGATGATGTTCCCTCTGAACCCTTGGAGCTTCCTCAGCAGCTGCAGTAGATGACATGGCATACAGTCATTTTGGGCGTTGTAGACCTGCTCAATTGCGAACACCTTTTCGACAGTTAACAGAATATTTCTGTGCAGATTGTTGGCGTAACGCCACAGCAGTCTCTTAAAGACCCTCTGTGATATTAATGTTTGGATCAGAAAGTGACCAGTCCGCCTCTTATACGCCCGTAGATGTAGATCACTCCTGAGCACACGAGACATGGAATTTCTGCTCATTTTCATCTCAGCAGCCATCACTCTTTGTTTTCCAACAGGATTTCTTCAAATTCTTGCTGCGACTGCTTTCTGGACCTGCGTGGTTCGTGCCGTTCGTAGTCTGGCACTCCTTACGCGGTCAGCTGCCGTTCCGGTCTCGGTGTATCGCTGTATGGCGCGATACACGAATCTCTTGCTGATTTATAGGGTTTTCATCACCTGCTGTCTTCCCGACCTTGTGTACTGCTACAGATTTTCGCAATCGCCCCACTTCATCAGAACTCAGTACAATATGAACGTATGTCATGAGCAGTCAAACACACACTACATGCATGTTCCGTTTTATATACAGGTGGCAGCACTGCCGCTCCTGATGCCTACAACTAACTAACTAACTAACTAACTCTATGGCTTATGGAACCCGGAGGTTCAGTGCTGCGTTCACAAAAGCTCTCCACTGACTTCTATCCTTAGCTAATTGCATCCAGTTTCTACTTTGTATTCCTATCTCTGCGAGATCCATCTTAATATTATCCTCCCATCTGCGCCTAGGTCTTCCTAATGGTCGTTTTCCTATGGGTCTACCAGTCAAGACTTTGAAAGCGTTTCTACTTTCTTCCATTCTAGCTACATGACCTGCCCACCTAACCCTCCTAGACTTGACGACCCTAACAATGTTGGGTAAACCGTATAAACTATGTAGTTCCTCGTTATGGAGCTTCCGCCATTCCCCATTCTCGTTCCTCTTGGGTCCGAATATTCTTCTCAGGATCCTGTTCTCAAATACGTTCAGTCTATGTTCTTCCCTACAACGCCACTCCAAACTTTGTGACAGTATGGTATAACTAGGTATATTGTTATTTAGCAAGGCAACGAACACCTTAAAATACAGCGAAATAACTGATGAACAAAGAAGTAATATGTGAATATATTTACATTAGTTTAAACGGAGCTAAATGTCAAATAGAAACATTTCGGATATTAAAATAAAAACAACTTATATTCACGATATGATCATATTGCAAACACTATTTTTGAGCCTCGCTGTGTACTACAAGGGTACAAATTAGCACTTGTATTTTTTTAATTCCCGTTTGTACATAGATCCATAATGCAACAAAAAGTGTATTTACCTAAAATTGCCATTTAGCTTGTTAGACCTAAATACATTCATTTGTGGTAACAATGCTTGTATTGTTTTATGACGCATTATGTGCTTCGATTAAACATACCGTTCGCGTAACATAGGAGTTACGAAAGTCAGAAATAAATCAAATTTCTAATGTAATTTCTTATCTTATTCCGATAATATAGCAGAAGCCCTTGGCATTCTCCTAATGTATTTTTTAAACTTTTTTCTCGTAGTCTCCTTTGGAAGTATTTGCAACTTCTTCTTTGGATTTAGTATACTTTCCATAATTGAGTTGATGTACTTCCTATTGGCTGCGATTTTCTCGATCGTTAACACGTCGTATGGTCGAAAACGTCAAGCTAATCTCAAATTAAGTCACAATATTCGGAGAAATATTCGCCAACAACAACTCCAACATATGAAGCAGTATACAGAAAGACCTAATATGATATTATATCAAAAGGCGAGACTTGAGCATTGGAACAATATGAGAGACAATGGTAAATGTAGATCTGGTTACAATCACAGACGCATTGTTCCATTCGATGGAGATATACATTTAAGGTAAAAAAACTATCGTTTCTTCTTGAATTATATCATGCATTACAAATTCAAACGTGTCAGCGGGATATTGTAATTAATAGATAGTTAGATGGTGTTAGTGCAACATCATTTTAAGTATATTATTATAATTTGAAATGCAATTGAGACAATGTAATTCCTAGTAAAAAAAAATGTGTGTGTTATAAGTATTACTTTAATGTCTTTGCAGCACAGTACTATTTCTACTTGTAATAGTTATTAGTTACATTATTATTGCATTTTCTTCAGTTTATCCCAGTAATTTTGTTGCATATAACTTTCAGTAAAATTCAATTCAAACAGTGGAAAAGACAATTGTATTGTAATATATTTTTTGTAAAGATTGATTTAGTTCTAGAACGTTCCAGCTACTATTATAGTTTAGAGTCGGCACTGGCCTCGGCATGATTTTCGCCACAGGCGGAGTACGGCTGCCGTCGATACTAGGTGTTTTTCCTCTCCAACACTATATGACTAGCTTCTGCCTTGGTGACCCCGCCGATTCTTAACCTCACGAACTGCCACTGCCAGTTTCTAACTTGTACTTTGATTCGTCTCCTCAGTGCATCCTGTCTAATCCATATGAACTCGAACCTAAGTTATCCACTCCGGAAATCCATTGGAATGCCACAACTATAGGTCACTGTGCAAAAACCAAGAACACATTGGCACATATAGCAATTGCCTTGTCTGTTATTTATTGAAAGAAAGTTTCATAAAGATTTCCTTTATATATATTTGTTTGAATTCCTTTAACTCTGAAAGACTGTCGGGTACAGAGTATATAAGCCTTGGATGTAAAACATTTAACCTCATATAGTGATGCTATCGTGTATAAATGCTTTCTACGGTAAGAGTGACTAGGATGCCAGACAGTATAGATCATACTGGAGAGTGCGATTTTAGATGAGAACAAAATGTGAGTGCAAAGTTGGTTTAGGTAAGAGTCTCTAAGACCGACAGTATATTAGGTACAAGAATAGTAATAATGTCCAAAGAGATTAGAGCATAGAGTTCTTTTACAAAAATATCACGAAAAAATGAATAATAGACAGAAATCAATCATACGTGAGACGTATCGCACAACATTGAATAGGATCGTTACCAATATCCGTAACAGCAGAGTGCAAATCCCATTAGACGTCTAGAATGACAAATTCTACAGGTACAATAGAAGTTCTACAATAGTTATATATCTTCCACATCCGCGGTTGAGTTATGGTTTGAAATACTCTGATAACAGCAGTCAACGCAGCAGCGTGAAGAAATGAAGTCAAGATCATGAAACATTAACCCTAATTAATATCTCCCGATTAGTTGTCTAGGTCATTGTTTTCAATAATAGATCGAGTTTATGTGTTGTCGAACCCATACCGATATATACTTCACATATCTACGTACTGTCGTTGACCTAGAGGAAATTGTGAACTGGTGTTGGCGAGAAAGTCATGGTATTGTGTTTATATTGTTATTACTACGAACGGATAAATTACTGCTGCTCATTATGTGGACACTTTATGTGACCAGAAGATATAAATGTACCTTACATACGGCTAGAACTATTCGAAAAGATCAGAACAGACATCACTACTTCGACAGAAAGTCTCACAGAGAGTTTATGTTGAAGTGGTATGATCTCTGAAAGATTCAAAATTGGAACAATTATTGACAAACGTAATAATGCCAGAGTCAATATGGAAGGATATTATTTGCAGTAGTGTTCTACTGTTGATTGTACAAGAGTTACTGCTTGTGTTGAACAGTTCCCTGTAATATTGCGATTTGTAAACCGACACCATTTGAGTAGAGATTAATTCTATGTTACATGTTGAGATCGTCAACTCTTTTACTTTCAATACTATTTTATTATACAAAAGAGATGCTACAGAATTTAAACCAGTGCTGGAAGATTTATACAAGATATCTACATTTGTCCTCAATATATTATACCATTACAATCAAATCATATTTTTCCTAACACAAGTCCTTTAAAAAAATAAGAGGAAAAGAAAGAAAAGAAAAAACTAAGAGTAACATAAATACCATACTGTACGGAAATTGGAAATCCAAATTTCCTACAATTTATTTTGATAATATCCTAATTTCTCACACTTAATATACGTCATTAATAGGGAAATCGGTCTTCTAGATTTCCCACACTTAATATTTCTAAATTATAAAGGGAACTGGTCCTCCAAGTTCCCTATGACTGACAGGTATAACATGTGGATAAGAGGAAGATGGAAAATGTTGTCCCAACGAGCAATAGCTCACTTTAAGGAACTAAGTATTTCTTTTTGCTATTTTTTATGTAGCAATGTGTCAGTATGCACTGTCTTCATTTATCATTTTTATGGCCACTAGATTATTCAGCTATTCGAAAAGTGTTTTTTTTAATTTATTTTTTAAATAAAGGTATTGCTTCTGTGTCCTTTATATCTTTTGGAAGACTGTTATAAGTTTGAGTAATGTTATGCTTATCGCTATTTATATCATACTTTGTTGTATTAGCATTATCAATATCATTCTTTTTTCTAGTATTATAATTATGTACCTCTTTCCTCTTTATTAAAAGTAGATTACTATGTATATTATTTGAAAGTACATTATGGATATACATACAAGATTGAATTTTAATTAATAAATCGAATGGCAGTATATTTGATTCCATAAATAAACTCTTACTTGGATAGTCCATAGGTAGACCATACATTGCTCTAATGGCTTTCTTTTGTAATATTATGAGTGGTTGTATTTTTGATTTATTAGCATGTCCCCAAATAATACACAAATATATCAAATGACTTTGTATATATGCATTGTATACCATTCTTTTTAAGTTCGTTGTTAGTTTTTTTCTCAAGCGGTACATAATACCTACAATGGGAGTAATTTTCTTTTCTAAATTTTTATATGTAGTTTCCAAGTTAGATGTTGATATATTATTATCCCTAAATATGTAGTGTATTCGACTCTTTTCACCTCCAAATTCTTAATTCCAATTTTGCTAGAAAGAATTATCTTTGACAACGGCTTGTGAAAATTATATAATGAGATTTTGCTAAATTTAATAACAACGAGTTTATGCTTAACCAATGATATAATGTAGATAAGTCTTCTTTAATGTATGTTATCAGTTCCTCTACAGTATCAGCTTTATAGAATATAGCACTATCATCAGCAAATAAAGCTATTCTACCTCTTAGCTTAAGCAGATGAACATCATTTACATAAATTAAAAACAGTAACGGTCCCAATATGAAACCTTGTGGAACACCATACTCTATTTGAGCCTCATTACTTTATCTTCCATTTACTAAGACATATTGTGACCTATTAGACAGGTACCTTTTAAACCATGAAAGAGATACCTATGAATCCGAAATTTTCTAGCTTTTGAAGCATCATGTTATGTTTGAGGGTATCAAATGCTTTCTTTAAATCAATAAACAATCCTGCTGCAAGTTTATTGTTATCCAAACATTCTTGAATTTCTACTACAATATCAGTTACAGCATTTAAGGTACTTGATTTTTCCTAAAACAATATTGATATTTATAAAAATCATTTATAGACTCTACAAAAGTTACCACTCTATTATGTACACACTTCTCAATTAATTTGGAAATGCAGCTTAATACTGATATTGGCCTATAATTATTCGGATTTAACTTATCTCCACTTTTATAAAATGGAATGACTTTGGCAGTTTTACATTGCATTGGAAATTCGCCTAGAGTAAAGGAAAGATTTACTAATTCAGATTTTATCACTAATCGATGATTTCAAGAATAGATGAAAATACTAGCAGTTACAGGGGGAAGCTGACGATCGAGGAATGTCCAAGAAACTTTTTCAGAACCTAACTTAAGGAGCGAAAAGAAAATCATATTATTAGCAAAAGCTAAGGCAACCTATGGCTGTTAGTGGGATAAAAACTTATATGAAATTAGGTATTAAGTTATTTTTTATTTGTTTAAGTGAAAATATATCTCCATATAAAAAAGTAAATATGCATATTTAAAAAGTGAAAATAGTTAATATATCTTGTCCTCTTTACTGGCCTAACGGGTAGTCTGTAAGTCTTGAGTTTCAATTCTTGGTGGAAGGGCGCAAAAAAGAATTTCAGGTGAAGTGGTCAATGTCATTAGTCATCGTCTCCTTTAGAATTAAAGGTCATAAAGGTGGGACGTTAAACTTTAAAAAATGTAATTTCACTTACAATTAATTAAACATAATTTTTATGGGTGATAATCAGATGAACAACTAATAATATATAATGAAAATTTATGTAGTTACAAAACAAAATGTTTAATGACAGTGTATCAGCTATTGTATCAAAAACTACAAATAACTTTAAATATATTATTACTAAACTAATTTTAATAATACAAATTATACTAAAGAAACAATTTTACTTTTTTCGGTTCTAAAGCGTCACTGTGGACAAAGACAATGGCAAGATGAACGGACCTACTCGAGAAGTTTTAAATGTGATTCGCAACACAATTGTGGAATTTTTCCAATACTCGTCTCTGGATACTGTAAAATACATAGGAAGACCTCCACATTGGATTTTCAGGTTTGATTATTTGTTACATCACACTAAGTTCGCACGTGCCTTTTTATGTGTAATAAAGTAAAATTAACAGCAATCTTGAGAAAACATCAAATTTTAATATTTTACAGCGTTTTATATTAAAGTAACATATTTGGTCAAATTAGAATCTTATCGTTATAATTCACATTTTATGCTCTTTACATTTCTTACCTATTTACTTGATCAAATATTACGGTTTGTAATGAGGTCGTGAGGAACTTCGTTTCAATTGCTTTCTGGGATTTCTTCCTTTTTCTTCTGCTCTGTCAATCAGACTTCGTACTGATACGTGCACCAATATATGCTAATGGGTTCTGGTTAGAAATCAAAACAAATTTTCCCGAGAAAATTGCCTTCCGCACAAAACAATTAGTGATTTTAATAAATAAACTCTTTCGGACTCGATACAACATACAATTTTTCGATAAAATCGATTCTGGATAATGCTGAACATTGTCGGTAAATTTCTACAAAAGATCAACCAAAAATAATTATTCGACAGCATATTTAGATCAAGTGATTCCAAAATATAATTTAATGCCACTTTCGTTTTTACTCCAGTAAATAGAACCGGTGTGTGAAGATATCTTTTGATTTTCGTTTTCAAATACACCGAATTATTATTTTCGGTTTTGTAAACATAACGGATACGTCGAAATGCACTTTGGTTTTCTGACCAAAGCATATCAAATTAAAGTGTTTACGTTGCGGAACCGAACCCCAACTACATTTCCTGTTCCATTACCATTGAAAACAAAATTTAATGTTTCATTACCATTGACAACTACATTTCCTCTTTCATTACCATTGACATAAATTTTCTGTTCCATTACCATTGACAGATACATTTCCTGTTTCATTACCATTGACAGCTATATTTCCTGTTCCGTTACCATTGACAGTTACATTTCCTGTTCCATTACCATTTGCAACTACATTTCCTGATTCATTACCATTGACAACTACATTTTCTCTTTCATTACCATTGACAACTACATTTCATGTTTCATTACCTTTGACAACTACATTTCCTGTTTCATTACCATTGAAACTATATTTACTGTTCCATTACCATTGAAAATTACATTTTCTGTTTCATTACCATTGATAAATATATTTCCTGTTCCATTACCATTCACAAATAAATTTCTTGTTCATTCCTTTAATTTTCTACGAACATACTTTTTCATTGATCATACGTACACTTCAGTCTAAATGAGAGTGAAGTTTTTACTTGCAGGTGCTTTGGTTGAATAATCTAGTCTATCAGGCTTTTTGTGCGATCAAATCCTGTTTAAGGAATAATCTATTCGTTTCATTATTCATTTGATTACAGCCGTACGTTCATATGATCCCCTTTAGCCTAAACAGAATGTGCGTAGGGTATAAATCTTAAACATGAACAAATAAATATTTCATTTTCGGTTTTTGTCTTTGAAATAAAATAAAAGAAATGACGTCTTTCAATTTAGAGTCAAACGATTATTCCCTTTAGGCTAAAGGAAAGGTATGATTAAAGCAAGTGAATGATGATGGAAATATTGGACAAATTAGAATACGAGAGGAAACGGGAGTAGTGCGAGAAAACCCATAGACACGATCTTGTGCAAAACAAACTTACTTGGGTGGGGATCGAAGTAGGAACACCCATGTACCAGGAAAGCGCTTTACCACTGAACCACTCTGCCTCCGTATTTTAACTTTAATTTAACAAATATTACAATTGAGGGACATAACATCATTGACATTTACACTTTTGGTGTGTTATTGGTATAATACATTTTTGATAATTTATTATACCTGTATCATTAGTATGGTTGAATCAGTTCATCCTTTGTTTCAGATTTAAAAAATTATTTGATATTCCTCATAAAATTTAAACTTACACTATAATTTTATTTAGTCCAATAATTCAAGTGCAACAATAACTGTTAAAGTTATTAGAAAGGATGTATATAAATTAAATATATTTGTTTTACTTTCCAATGTAATAGAACTTGTATTCCTTTCCTGATTCTAAGAGGCGTAAAATAATTGATTTGTAAGAATATTTACATAACAAGTAATTTTATATGATTGAGAAAATGATATTATAATGAAATATGTAAAATAAATACAAACCTAATAATACTAATAACGTTTAAATGCTTGTCTAACGCTTACATTCGGTAGAAATGCATTTGTCGTCGTTTGAAGAAGGAAAAGAAGCGATATTCGAAATCATGGGAATTGCAGCTCGCATGTAGATTTGTGAGACTTTTGGGATGACGACGAGCGTTGTAGCCTAAAGGGCATGAGGGTGAAACTTCAAGTAAATGAAAACAACTATTTAAAAAAAGAAAATCGAGAATATAGGTTTGTGGAAAACCGGGAAACTCATTGGGGTGCTTTTGGATTTCGGATATGTGCGTCATTCCTCTGCTCCTGGGCGTTGACGAGCCATCTCCATGTATCGGCGTCTGCTTCAGATTGGTGTTAAAATTGGATGGTGTATCTCGGATATTGTCCCGTTTGCCGAAGAATGCGCTCAGGAATGTCGTATTAGATTCTTAACGGCACGGTCTCCGGCGCAATGATTGCCCTCTCCACATGAAATTCTCTCGTTTTTTGCTCTCAGTCACACACTCTTCTTTTCCGGATTCTGGAACGTTATATATACAAAACAAAGAAGAAAGATGGCCGTCGACAATGCGGAAATTATTCAAGGTATGCATGTGAAAGAATTGAGGAAGATGAAACGTATAAGGGACTCTCGATTTCTATAGCCTAATTATTACAGTACAAATCAGTTACATAAGATTAAGTTACTTAAAATTGTAATAAATAAAAAAAATGAGGAATCGTCTGCTGAACAATGTGCTATTGTATCACCAGAATTTTATAATATTTACTGTCCGTTTCTAACTATAACAGCTTTTCGTTATTCCCAAGAATAATGAAAAGAAAAATAAAACTGTCACTAAATCTTGAATCGTTTTTAAATTGTGTACTAATAAAAAAACTATGGGGGGATTCAATTTATCTACACTAGTAATAATAGAAATAATTGGAATAATAAATTTAAAATAATTTAGGCCGCATTATGTCAACAGGAATTAACATAACTCACTGCGAATAATCTTAATTTTTTTTAGAAATCTAAAATATTTTCGGAAGCTGGCTATTTATGAAAGTGAAATCCGATAAATCAGTGAAATAACATATTTATCTCTTCTAAAGAAAGTTGGGTCGGAATGGAGAGATCGAAGACTCATAAGAAACATGTATATGAACTAACAAGTAAATGTTAGAATTGCAGAGGAAATGAGAGAAGAGAGTGCAATTGGAAGGGGGTTCGTCAAGGATGGTGTCTCTCGCCTACATTCTTTAATATATATCTAGAAGAGATAATGAGAAAAGAATAATGAAAAACTTCTAATTTTGCTTGTTTGCTAAGAAAAAAAGAAAAAAGATAAATAAATGATTACTTACATAAGTATTACATTTCGGTTCTTTTACGACCCTGTTGTAAACAACCATTTTTACATAAAAACAAAACAAGAGGAAACGATATTTTATGTTCAATATATAAAATATACATTAGGGAGAAAATACAAGAACAGACTTTTAGATACTCACATTCATTTAAGAAACATACTGCACTACATATCTCTGGGGTCCCAGAAAGACCGTACGGTAGTACACAAAGGTTAAACGTACATAAAATGTAATTACTTATGTGGAATCTATAAGGATTTATTTCGAGTCATACATAGTTAATACTTATAAATTATTAATTAAGCAATATCAGCACAATACATAAACTATAGACAATTATCACTATTTACCTATAGGACAGCGTAGTATTTCACAAGCTTTACCACCAACGTACATGAAACGTTCTACCATTAACGCCGTAACGATATTCGGATTTGGACATTATTTTTTTTGTTCAAATCTTAAACTAAAAATGTAAATAGTTAAACTTTTAATTAATCATAATTTTTACTTATGGCATATACAAATTGAAGGTTTGGTTATTAGTATTAATAACTTTAATCCAAATCGTTCATTGAGACATCCAAATGTTCATATTTCACTATGCATATTAATAAATTTAAACTCGGAAGTTTGATAAGAATTGACATTATCCAAAATTTTAAAAAATGTAGAATCAAGTTTAATTTTACATCTCAATGCATTTCAGATTATTTTGGGCTATGATATGGATTACCTTTGCAGTATTTTGTGCTTTGGCAATAAGGTCTCTTTGGTTTACCTACTTCTATAATTCCGTATCTTATGAATTAGTCGAAAATGAACCATCATGGAAGACTGAATTACCTGCAATGTCTATATGTGATTTGGACGATCATATCTGGGATATGTAAGTAAATATTTACAGAAATAAATATGACATACTGTATGGTCTGAATGTGACAAGAATATTTTTAAAGATTTTAAATATTTAGTTTTTGTGTTTGTTTTGCATGAAGTATGTGTATAATTCTTAGAAGTATATGACAACATGGGTAGAGAGTAAATGACAACACACATATTATTCTAGTTAAAAGGGTATTTAACGTACAGAGTACATAAATGAATAAAAAGAAATAAATGACAGAAGTACATATTACAGTGAAATAAAAGCAGCTACAACAAACAAATAACTTATTATTGGAAATAAACGGCGTATCTTTGAACACATTTTTTTTAAATGTCTTGAGAAAAAAGGAAAGGATCTCATTTTTTCACCTTGATATGATTTATTGAATAATAAGTATCATATTTAACAATATTACAGTTACGCAAAAATTATGATTTAAGACTTTGTAACAATTGAGGAGTTCGATGTAAGAATTGTGTAAACGAGGTTAAGTCCTTTTTGCATCCAACGCATAACTGGCTTTTACCATACTTGTTTAGCCTCCTATCAAACTTTCAACTTAATAATTAGGTTCTGGAGGTGAGGGAAGCTCTTTGAATTATGAACAATATCAGCCAGAGTAACGTGAAAAGATCGTTTATCAACAGACAGGACTGTTTCTATTCCACCAAAAGCTGCTCATTTCCCTCCAAACACCGCAATGCATACTGATACCAACGGGAATTAAATGCTGCATATTATATTGTTTTATGTAAGAAAAAACACTTCTTAAATTCTCAACATCATTTTTCTTAAAATGCATATTTCAGACTTCCGCTCTTATTGCATCGAACTCCTCAATTTTAGGAGTCAACTCTATAACCATTATACTATATAATACTCTCGTGCTGACATTACACTCACTAGAATGGTAAGGGTATAATTCTCTACTAGTTTCGTCTTAATATGTGGATGGCTACAGTTTAGTATATATT
The DNA here is from genome assembly GCF_964235325.1 of Thermobia domestica. Classification (NCBI taxonomy): domain Eukaryota; kingdom Metazoa; phylum Arthropoda; class Insecta; order Zygentoma; family Lepismatidae; genus Thermobia; species Thermobia domestica. The sequence goes on along the minus strand of NC_137465.1, from coordinate 21,522,625 downwards.
TTTAAGTTTTCGATAATAGTTTTTATTCCCACCAAAACTACTTACGAAAGTAATCCTTCACATCATTATATTCAGCTTAATAAGATATACCGATTTCTGTATGTCTCAATTTTGGAAGTTTTCTTTTCCGTTATGCTCTAATAATGTTATAGAACTTGACAGAAACATTGTGGTATATCAGTAAAGACATTCACTGAGCACAAGTAACAAACATGAAATGTATGAACACTAACGACTCAGTGGTAGTTTGTCCAAATTCATGAAGCTGTACCTGAGAAATAAAATTCACTCACTGTTACACACTTCACTTCCGATCTAAGTATTAAATCATTCTAGAGCATTAGAGAGTTTCATCTGAACATCCAGAGGTCTCCTCGAACACCATAGAGAATAGTCTGATCACTGTCTGCAGTGGCGTATTTAGGGGGGCTTCCGGGCTTAAGCCCCCCCCCCAAAATCTTACTATAGTAAAATATATGAAATATATTGCAGAATTTTCACATTTTCAGGCAAAGCCACCACCACCCCGAAAGTTAGGAAAGCCCCCCGAAACAATATCGTAAATACGCCACTGACTGTCTGTGTTATAATAAAACGGTAATGTTATATTATAGAAGACAAAAAATACTACTTTAATTCTAAGATCAGCACTTTCACTACAGCAGATGAAAAACAAGCAAAAGAACAAAACTCGCTATCAATGTTGCCATAATGTAAATCCAACATCCTCTCGCCTTGAGCTACGTTGAGGGGACTAGTAACCCAATCACAACGAATACATCATTTATTTCTAATATAAAAAAGATCTAATCTGGTAGGAGGTTTCACTTTTCTACCAGTTCAAGTTGTAACAGTTTGAGGTTTTGTTTCACATTCACTTTTTGTGTTTTTATCACTTACTCCGTCTATTGGTTCATCGCTAGGATAAATTGCTGGTTCTTTCAACATCTGTGGTATCTCATTTTAATGAACTTTCCTGGGGAAAACTCGTTGCATTGGTCTCATCATCAATCCGGTACGTGTCTTCAACCGCACAAGTCGTACTTCACAATCACGTACAGGTAATATTTCTACAACTCTTCCTAAACGCCATTCTAAACGTTTCAGGTTCTCATTTTCTACAAGTACAACATCTCCTATTTTTATTTCACTATGGTCTCTTCTAGACTTCGACTGTTGCACCAACTGTCCCACATACTCACTGCGAAATCTACTGCATAACTGTTCTCTAAGTTTATAACAGTATCTCAACCGTTTTTGTACGTAAACGGATTCCAAGTTGTTGGGATCCGGTATTTCTACTTCCCTAACTTACTGCAGAAACATAGATGGTGTTAAAGCTACGAAATCCGAACTATCATCAAAACATAAGTTAACGACCGACCATTCATGACAGCTTCACGGTCACACAGCACTGTAATGAATTCTTCATAATTTAGCGAAGCCTTCCCAAGTATTCCCCTTAACCGTCCTTTCATTAATCGAATTAAACGCTCCCACCATCCACCCCACCAAGCAGCACTGGCTGAATTGAATTTCCACTTGATGCGTTTCACAGTTGCAAAAGACATTATACATTCCCAATCCAATCTCCTCAATAAATTTTGTGTTCCAACAAAATTCATGCCAATGTCATTGTAAATGATCGAAGGACGGCCTCAATCTTCTAAGGGCTAAAAGAAAGTCACTAGTTGATAATCCGGAAACAAGCTCCAAATGCACTGCTGTATAAACTGCAAGGTAAATATACAAATCCAAGCCTTTCCTCCATCTCGTACTCTTACTGGTGCGGTAAAGTCCACTCCCGTTACTTCGAACACTGCTGCATCTCTGATTCGATCTTCGGGTAGAGCTTCAGGGATTGGTTCCAACTTCTTGGCAGTATATTGTTTACATATGACACATTGTTTTACTATAGATCGAATATTTTTTCGTCCTTTGAGTATCCAAAACTGTTTCTTAATAAACCCTGAACACCAACGTGACAACCTTCCACATGTTTCTCGTAAATTAATCTTTTTACTACTGGATGTGTGCTTGGCAACACAACTAGATAAAGAAACGTTCAACATCTGAAACTTCTGTAATTTTATTTTTTATGCTGATGATTTTGTCATTGTCTTCAAACGGACACAAAGATTTCAAATTTTGTCGCCAACACCCTCAAAGGAATCTGTTTGGATAAGTCTAATAACTGTCTTCTCTGTCGATAACAATTCTTCAACAGACAATTCGTTGTTTCTTCTTTGCTTAGAACGATAATTGTGTATAAATATTTTCATACAATCTATTATGCGAACTAATTTTTCGTACTTACAAGGGTACCGATAATACCAGTCGCTGTCCTTTTCAACATTAAGCATAGCTGATAAGACCGTCTTTTTCTTCTCCTGTGTAATAATTTCTTCTGTGTACTCATACTTCTGTTCTGGCCATCCCTCCTTGGGTCGTCGCAGCCACGAAGGACCTTCCCACTATTTAGACTCAAGCAGTTGTTTTGAAGTACAGCTCCAGGATGTTAAATCCGCCGGATTCATGGTTCCTGGTACATAATATCAAGCTTCTTTTCACTTAATTTTCTGATTTCTTGTACTCGATTCCAAACAAAAGTATTATATTCATCATTCCTTTTAATCCATGCAAGAACTGTTGCAGAATCTGTCCAATACTAAATCTGTATACCTTCAATATTCAAGGCCTCAATCAAAGAAGAAGCTAGTCTCCCTCCAGTAGTAACTGCCAATAGTTCTAATCTTGCTATGGTTGATTTCTTTATAGGAGCAACTCTTGTCTTGGCTGTACTAACTGTACATTAATATTTTCTCTGCTAACAGTTCTAAGAAAACCTGCAGTAGTATAGGCTCTTTCACTTGCATCACAGAAAACATGTAGGCTACAATTTTCTGAATCTCCTTGTATACATCTAGGAAGTAGAAGTTCTTTCAACCAAGGCAATTCATCTACCTACTGTAAAAATTTCTTCCTTACTGCCCGTGGTACTTCTTCGTCCCAACTTAATTCCAATCGCCAAATTTCTTGCAAAAGGATATTTGGACATAACGTGACTGGAGAGGTAATCCCTATGGAGTCAAATATCCGATTTGCAAACTAGAAGATAACCCACTTCATAAGAATCAACCCGTCGCAGCATTCTGGTCTTATTGCCAAAGGTCAGATTTCGTTTCCCACTGTAGACCTAAGACCGGTACTCGGTTGTCTTGTTCCATGTCTCCAATAGACGTGTACTCCCACCCTCTCAGCTCAAATCCAGCTTTCACCATTACTTGAGTACTTTCACTCCTTACGCTGGTGACGCAATTGTCCATATAAAAGCACTTCGAAAGCTGAGCGATGACTTCTCTGGAATATTGGCTTTTTCATTCTCTATGTTTCTCCATTTCTAACTTAAGATGATGTTCTATCACCGCATACAGCAGAAATGAACTACAGTTCACACCAAAAATAACACGCTTGTGACGAAATACCTTTTCGTTTTTCTCCTGGTCTACCCACAAAAATCTTAAAAAGTAATGGTCTCTTTTACAAACACTAATTTATAAAAATGCTCTCTTGATATCGGACACAATTCCAATTCTATTTAACTAAACTTTATCAAAATTGATGGTATCATTTCGATCAAATTAATCCCCTTTTCTAAACACTGATATAATGAAAAATATTTTTCCCTGGCTGACCCGTCGAAACCGGGACATATGTTCGTCGTACTGTTTTCCTTGACTACATGGCGATGAGGCAAATAATGTCCTTCTCTATCCTTTTCTTCGGGTGGAACTTTTTCTATTACGCCATCATATATCCATTCATTCAACACTTGTTGATAGTCCTCGTAACGATGTTCCTTCTTCAACTTATCAATAAGTGTATTCAACCTTCTTTTGCGCATCTCTATATTACTAGGGAGTGTAGGATGTCCTTCTATCTCAGGTAACCAAACTTCGTACCTCTTCTCCTCATTAATAGCTACGGTCTTATTAAAATAATCTATTTCTGCTTGCTGAGCTTCCAATTTTGTTTTCTTTTCCACAGAATCTGTGATACAAAGAACATCTAACCGCCATAAATTTGCTATAGATGCTTCTTTACAAAACATGGACATTGTTGCCATAGACGAGAGTTTAACATCACCATGTACTGTAAACTTTGTCCATTAAAACCGAACCAAGCAATGTTTCCATAGCTGCCAACACAATTCTTTTCCCTGTAAAACGTTTTCCTGCAATATCAGAACCAATTAAAATTTCTACCACGCCAGGGTTCCTGTCGTAAATTTCGACACAAAATTTTTCTAACCCCTGTATCCAAGGACCTTTAACTATTGACGTCTCATTGTCACGTATTGTATCTTCGTTCAGTGCTTCAAAATCGCATGCAAAATCACTTTTCAGACTATACAACCTAACTCGATAACGACTATGTTCATAAAGTGCAGAACAAATACCTCCGAACACATTCTTTTTTTAACAACTCCCTATTTCATTTCTAATGCGGTAGCTGTTAGAACGTACGACCATTGGGAGCCGGTGTCTCTAACTACTCTTACCTCCCTTTCTGTCTCTTGATCCCTTACTTTTGCAACTAATATTTCCAAAAACGTTTCGGCATTCACGTTATTAGTTAATGTATTTTCAATAACTGGTTTCGTTACACTTTGTTTCACTGTACCGTCATTTTCCTTGTTACCTTTTGGTTCCTTGCACATAATGTATGAACGTTGTCCCTCGCACTTGGTGCATTTTAATTTCACTCTACATCTACTGCTAATTGCCCCTGTTTCAGACATTTCAAACAACATCCCTTTACGTTTAACACCTTTGCTTTTTCCTCGAAAGGCCAGTTATGTGCCTTCAAAGACTCTTCGATAACATGAAAATTACTACAAAAAATACATTTCTCTGAGTCACCTTTACAGATCACTAGCTCTGCCGCTGTTGGAACAGTTTCTGTGTGTCTGCTTCAATCCTTCCTTTTGTTTATCGCACTGGAAGTATCTTTCAAATCAAACTCCTCAAGTGTTATCCGCTCTTCCCTTTCAACTTCCTTTCTCACAAACAACATTAAATTTTCTAGTCTATTTTCCACTCTAGATTCTCCATAGTTCGTAATTCCCCTTTGCCATACTCGCAAACGTTCTTCAGGTAAACACGATTCCACTATTGGGTGCAGCATTGCTACGCACTTGTCTGTCGTTACTCCTAATGTACTTCATGCTCGTAATTGTGGCTCAATTTTATCATACAAAGCACTCAGTTCCAATTTATTATTACTGTTCAAATTGCTTAACATCAGTTTTAAAAGTTCCCTCACATACACTTCTACCAATGTATCTTTACAACCAAAACGTGACTTCAAACCTTCAATCACTTTCGGGTAGTTTTCTTCACGTGACGAGAAACTTTCAACAAATTGGCGTGCTTTTGAACCGGGTAGGGTGATCTGAACTAAATACTGGAACTTGTCACTTTTTGCGATATTTGTGTCCGCACCGATTCGATTGAACTGACTCCAAAACGGTAACCAATTCTTTAAAACACCATCAAACTTCATCAATTCAATTACCTGTAAGTTAATATCCCATTTCCTACCTTCTGTCAAAACACTGTCTGTATCACGAGTTGAATTTGATGCATGCTTATCGATCAGCTCTTGAACTTTCGTGAACCATAAAATGTCAGTAGAGTGCTTTGGTTTCCTGAACCAAATCATCTTCTTGGAATTCTTCTTGTAATAACAATTCGATGTATTCATTGTGTGTTTCATCAACCACCCTCTATTTGTCCTCCAATAATCCAAAGTTCACTCTAATTTCGTCAATGTTCACATTCGGGGCATTACAACGCTGTTCCACATTTTTTGCGAATTATGTAAATACAGCTCTCGCCACTGTTCTCACTCTTTTTGCATTTTCTATTATTTAAGTTGTTTCTCAGTCGTGTCACAGTCACCAGATGTTACAATAAAACGTTAATATTATATTATAGATGGCAAAAAATAATACTTTAATTCTAAGATTAGCACTTGCACTACAGCAGATGAAAAAAAGGGCGAAAGAAGAAATAAACAAAAAAAGAACAAAACTCGTTATCAATGTTGCCATAACATAAATCCAACAGTCTGCATACTATTCTTCTGATTATCAAACTTCTGATGTCTTGAAATTTAGCCAAAGTTGATGAGTTAAGTACAACGCCACGAAACGAACACTTTCTTACTTGTTAAAAATCAGCAGCAGTTGATTTGTGACTGATGCCTCAGTTAATTTCGTTCAAGTGAAAATATAGCTCTCTAAAGAACGGAAGATTTTCTATTCGCTTGCTGTAATACTAATCGCATTCGGGTGGCATAAAATTTTGTAATTCACACAAATGTTAGAAATCCTGAGACTTAAAAAAATATTTTACATTATCAGTGACTATAACCATTACATTACCAAATAGTAGAGACTTCGGAGAGAGATTGTATCCTTGAATTTGGGCATAGTAGATGCAACTCTGAAAGCTTGGTTTTTATCTAAAAAGCATCAGGTATAAAATATTCTTGCCGATAATACTAAGAACTTTGCTTTTTGTATTCCTACGAACTCTTCAATGCTCATCCGGCATTTGTCTGTGAGGCGCTTTTTTTTTAAAAAAAAAAAATATGGACTCTTTTTGTAGCTTTTGATGGATACAGGTTAAACTTTCAGCCAAAAAGTTTTCCGATTGGTTCATTCCACTTCACGATTAAGAATATATCATAGTCGGAAACTTCTACAGACATCAAAGAGAACCAGATACGACCATCGAATGTATTCTTCCTTCGACATATGTTGCTACTTCATTTGCTCTTGGCGTGAAAACCTTTTATCGATTAGAAGATTAGTATCAACCCTAACGTAGACGGGGACCTCATATGAGCTCCGAAAATTATTTGTAATTATTAATTAATGCATGTCGTGTTGCTAAGCACATTCGCTTCGCTTGACTTAATTCATAGAAGTTCGTGAGTCTTTTGACACTCGAAACTTTTGTACATGAAATCTCAGGAGCAACCTGTGGTGTCATTACATTTTTTAAGTATAGTCAAGAGTAAATGGAGTGTTCTTTTTTATATAAGCACTTTCTATTATAAAATTGAGAGCTTTAGGTAAGCAAAATTATGCTCCTTTTTATTAAAATGTAAAGTGTTCCCTATTCAAACATTTTGACATAACTTTTTACCTTTTGGAAAATGTGGCGTCTAGTATAAAGTTCGCATATGTGCTTATTGCCACTAGTGAAGTCATTGTTGACATTATCAATTTTGAAATACCTTACAAGTTATTGGGAAAGTACTTTTATGAGAGAAGAGTATGACTAAAATTCCATTTCGCAATTAGGTAATTTATCAATTAGAATCAGTGACATACGCAATTGGAGGATTACGGGTTTTAACCCCCCTCAAGATATTAGGCAGCAATAAACGTTTACCATACTATGATATACACACAAACACCTAAAGTGATATGAACTTGGAAACTTGAACCCATCTTGACGAAATTTTACATATGTTGCTAATTCAAATCACTTTTTGACAGTAAATTTTCAATAATCTCCGATTCAATTATATGTAGTAAGATACTCGTACGACATTAAGTGACATGGTTTTCGTTTCTCCTACTGAGATATATTAACCACTGTCCCTCTCGTAAGCTTTCTTCCGAATTGATGTCGTAGACTGGAAAAATCATAGAGTAGGTGAAAAGATGTTACGGAATCGCGAGATTGATTCCTTCTATGGTAATGGCATTTTCCAAATATTTCAAGAATTATTTTATTTACCAATCCTCAAATCTCAATACTTTTGGAAATATCCACTCTATGATGAAAACCGAATTTTCTACTCCTCGCAAAGAAATCATGAAATCACGTATCTATGTGAAAACACGGTGGTGTAAGTGTTACGGTGTGTGTTGAAATTACAAACGATGGTCGTTCTATCCTGAATTGTTGCATTGGATTCATTCATGCTTCAAACTGAAATTAAAATCCAGATTGCTATACTTGTTTGACAAATGAGAAAAGTCACCTGACCCCTTGCAATTCATGGATGAGGAGTCCTCAATGTCATAGGGCAAACCTGAACATGAAAAAATATTGGAAGAGGCTAAATTGGTTTCAAGGTATGAGTTAAACTTGACAATCCCCAGACTTGAATTCCTACATAAAATGTCTCGCGCCTTCCAAAGGAAGCTTCCATAACCAGGTACACGTATATGCGAATACTTAAGAGGTACTTTGGACACTCCCTGACGAATGTTACCCCCTGTCACAAAATATCATCTTTGTCTTACCAAATACTATGCCATATACAGTTGAAATTTCTTTGTCTTGCCAAATACTATGCCATATATAGTTGAAAGTTTTTGTCTTACCAAATACTATGCCATGTACAGTTGAAATTTCAATTTCTTTGTCTTTCCAAACACTACCATGTATAATTGAAATTTCTTTGCCTTACCAAATACTATGCCTTGTACAGTTGAGATTTCTTTGTCTAAGAAAATGCTATGCCATGTACAGTTGAAATTTGCAATCTACTAAATGTACAATCTTCTGCCAGTTGCCAACACTAGCAATAGTGTATGCAGAGTGTCATCAAGGAAAGGAGTTTCAAGCTTCATAGTTCACATGATTGAATATTTTTATATCTTAATTTAGTATATATTCATTTTCAATAATATCTTGTTCAGGTGAGTTAAAACCTGGAAATCCTCGTTGCGTACGTCACTGATCGCCAGCATTAACAATTGGTGAATGGTGCGTAGCAATGACTATTGTAGCATTGAGTACATTAGTGATACATTAGTAAGTATCTCGACTGATCCAATTTATAATATCATATACCCGCTGGTTCGGAAATTGAAAATGCATCTCAAATTTTAAAAAAATCTCCTAGGTAATCAACCAGAACTTCATAAAAGAAATTTATAAAAATATTGACTTGGTTTATTCAAAGTGTCACTTTTCGGTATCGCAATTACTATATGGCTTGAGAATAATAATAATAACAATAATAATAAAAACAGAAACCAAAAGTAATCGCGAGTGACTGAACCAGTGAAAATTTACAGCAGCAGTGTACCTGAAAACCTCCCAAAAAATAAAAAATGAAAGGCAAATAGTTAATATTATAGCACTCCACTCTCTCTCGTTCATACAATAAAAAAAACTGGTTGGTGAATGCAAGAACATAGCAATTAAACAAATAAATTAAATATTTGGGACAGTTTTACTTAGCTTCAAAAAAATTTTAAATTTAATGTACACTATACAATTAAATATAGACAAACAAAAACAATAGCTAACAATTACTGATCTTTCAACGATTTTGTATAGTATCAAAAGTGGAATTTGCTGTATTTAAATCAATTTAACTTGGACTATAAAACCAAACATTTAATGACCAATAAAGAATTATAAGCTTGAATTGCGAACACCCTTTCTTCGATACAATTTTGTTAACTTTAAATGTAATCGATGTGGAGAATTTTGGCTCAAAAGATATTCAGTGTATAATTTAATTAATAGTTATTTTCTTTTCTTTTTTTACGTGTGCATTCAACACCCAGTGACTATTTCTACTGTTTCCAAGTAATAAAAAAATTTCGTAAGTACTTACAACTTCACATTTGGAAAATTAGAAAGAGAAAGGAAAGTTTTTTACCCCAAAGGCTCCAATCATCTGCTGGCTCCACAGTCTAAGACCTTCTCTTGCTACTACTATAGTGCAACACGATTTAGCAATAAATTTTATTATTTCAGTGCTTATTAATTTTAAACTCCCTGTATATTCTTACTGCGTAATTTTACAGTTAAATAATCTTCCTTTAGTAAGTCTGAATTTAACGTGATTTCTGCCTCAATTCGATCAAACTGGTACTGTAATTTATTTCCCTACTCCTCTTAAAACTCCCTATATAGTCTCGTTAAATTTATTCAATTAGAAATCTACCGTTTATTAAATTAAATAGTTTTGACCTCTTTAACCACTACTCCTAAGACCACTTAATTCAATTTACAGCCACTAACGTATTTACCCACTCTTCTACGTACTAGCTCTATCATTCCACTACGTAGTTTAATTCCAATTTTTAAAAACTTAGAAGAAAGTAGAGAAGTCATTTAGAGATTACTTAATCTTTACAAGCTCACTTTTTTGTTTTAAAAAAATCTATTTTTTTCTCACTTTTTAATCTCACTTTTAGAAATTAATCTCACTTTTAATTGTTAACTTTGTTAACTTCTAGCAACAAGACAGTATAAGAGGAGTCCTAACTCAACTTTGATTAAATTGAGACAGTCTACATAGCCTAACAATTTTGCCTATCAAACTGTAGCAAACAGACGTTAAGTTACTTCTTCATACATTTTTCGAAAAAGAAAAACACTCCGCACTCACTACATTACTTCACGGTATTTTTATATTTTAGATTTTTGCACTGACAAGGAAAGATAAATGTAATACGAATTTCCCGACTTCAACCGTAAGCTGCTTCAACGAAAACTTCCACTAACTCCCTGTATCACCTTCAAACCAAGTGACGAGGCATAGCTTGCACGAGGCAACCGAAGCCACAAAAGGGGGCGTGTTACTCACTATCCCGTCTTCCCGTGCTACGTCATTCAAATACAGAGCTAACGAAAAGGAAAGGTGTTTCGCTTACAACTTCAAGCTTTTACAGAAATAAGAGCGAAAGAAAAAAAACAAAACGAATTCCTTCCTACATAATACAATCCTTTTCCTTTCTTTTTTTTTAAAAAATACTTTAATCAATTTCTTTCTCTGCCCTTTTTAAACAGTAAATTTACTTCACAACAACAGAATTTAATATATATATCATAAAAATAATGTAGCGTATTGGAAATCGCTACAAACACCACTGCCCCGAAAAATATAAAAAATACTACACCAATTTTTTTATATTTCAATTTTGCATGACTGGAAACAATTGAAAAGTCTCTCATTAATAGGAAACATTTTTAAATTCATTATTTAACATTTTATATCAATTGTGTTTCCGGCCGTTGAGTCTTTCTCGAGAAACATTTCACAATTATGTATTAAACCATTTAATATTATTCCACTTTAAGATCTTCAGGCGAATTTGTACTATTCTTCGCTCATCCTCCATGGATATGAACCAATGCTAAACAATGTAAACAATGTTTCAAACCTGGAATTCCATTGGTAAAAGTCAATATCTTTCAGGGTTTCTAATCTTCATAGCATAGGTAGAGAAACAGCTGTTTACATCAATTTTAGTACATCAACAGATTTCCTATAATTATACAAAAACAAAATTTATAATACAGAGAATTACAAACAACTAACGATTAGCACCAATGAAAATGATTTGTGAAAGATGAGATGATTATGGATATGAATGAATTGAAAAATTTAACATTTCTAACAATTCTACCAACTAATTTTAAATCTAATATCTACCCTAACTTAATCTAACTTAATCTAATCTCTATTCTATAGTTACCACTAATTACGTTGATGTTGTTTTGAAGGTTGAACTGCAATGAGTAAAATATTGAATAAGTTGTTCAGGCTTAACATAGAAATCAATTTCTACGTGGAAAGAATTTCTTAACGGTAACATGACTACGTTTAACCTTTGATGGATCGCTTACATCTTCTAACAACAAAGAATTCGGAGTCAGAAACTTGACTATTTTAAACGGACCAACCCATTGGTACATTAACGATTTGGTAACTTTATCTTTCAATGAAGCCTTCTCATTATTTTTCACTAATACAAGGTTCCCAACGTCCAAATTTACTTCCCTTCTAGTTTGTTCAATATCCTCCTTTTCTCCCAGTCTTTACCATATTTTCCAATGCATTTTTCCACACTTCCTCTGAAGTTTCTCCACAAATATCAACGTCCATAACTTTCCATTCAATTTCCAACGGGCTATTAACAATTGTTCCCAAAAATAATTCTGAAGGTACTGCACGCATACCTTCATGTTCACACACATTAAGGTTAAATTGAAGATCTCGTATTACACCACTCCACTGGTTTTGCCGTTCAGCAAAATACGATTTTATGGAGAATTTTAGAGTTTTGATGTAACGTTCCGCCACGTTCACCTCTGGGTGGTAAGGGCTGTTTAATGTGACGAATTCCCAAACTATACAAACATTTTTGAAAGTAATCGGACGTAAAAACGGATGTATTATCACTTGACAGCGATTCGATGAATCCATAACGTGTGAATAAATCACATAATTTATCACTAATTATCTTAGATGACAATTTTCTCAGCCTTTCCAGCATACAAAACCTACTACAATTGTCGATCACTATTAACAAATATGAAAATCCATTGGAAACCGGAAGAGGTCCTAAGCTGTCCACCATCCAGTTCGAATTAATCCTAATACGACACTTGAACCAAGACGACCCATTTTCTTGGAATTCGATGGTTTGGATTTCTGGCACGCTGGACAAGATTTCAGTACTCCTTGACATAATCTACTATCCCAATCCATGTAAATCGATTCATAATCTTCTGCATCGTCTTGTATATACCAGAATGCCCTCCTGTGAAGTTCTGAAGGTCATAGTACTCCACTAGGTTCCTTTGAAGGTCCTTTGGAACAATAATCTTCCACTCATTCCTTTTGGCTTTAGCTTTCTTCAACAAGAATCCATTTCTAATTTGCATATCCGCAATATTCTCACCTCCTTCGATCCTATTAATGTAATTGCTTAGCTCTGGGTCCTTACGGTGCAACTCAGTCAAAGGTTGCAGCTCAAGAATGGTAGTTTCCAAAGGTTAACTAGAACGACACCTTTCCTCTCGGATTTTTCTTCAAGTTTAGGTTCAACTTCAAAATTTAGGTTCAACTTAGGTTCAACTTCAATCATATTGTCTGGACAGAAAGTCGGCGACCTTATTTTCATTTCTTTTTAAATGGTGGATCTTAAAAGAAAATTGAGACAACTGTTCCATTAAAGACCCATATTTTAACAACCTCTTGGAGTTATTGATTATCCAACTCAAGGCTTTATTGTCTGTATAGAGGTCAAACTCTTTAAACAGATAATGTTTAAACCGGACAATGGTTTTTACTAAGCTTAAAACTCAAGCTCATATATAGAACGATGTCTATCAGCTTCACTTAGTCTCTTAGAAAAAAATCCAATTGGACGAAGTTCATTGCTATCATCTCTTTGAGAAATTACCCCTCCTAATCCTCAACTTGAGACATCAACATGGATCACGAACCGTTTATTAAGGTCTGGAACCTTTAGAACTAATTCTTCAACAAAAAGTCTTTTAATTTCTTTGAAGGCAAACTGCTGGGCTTCACCCCACACAAACTTCTTTTTAGTTGACCTCAATTCTGAAATAAGAGCAGCTACTTCCTGAAATCCAGGTACGAAACGAGAGTAGAAAGTTAAAATTCCACAAAAACGCCGAACTCCTCTATGGGTCTTCGGTACTCGTAAATTTAGAATGGCTTCAATCCTTTCGGGTTCATAATAATGTTCTCACCATCTACAATAAATCCAAGATATTTAATTCTTTTTCAAAAAAGAAGGATTTCTCTGGCGAGAGCGTGAGGCCACTTTCCCTAGGACGATCAAGCACCAATGTTATGGATTTCATATGCTCTTCTTTTGTACGATTTGCTATTAAAATGTCATCAAAATAAATAAATATACCATGGTCTTCTAAATCTTCAAAGACATCTTTCATACAACGAGCTAGAATACTTGACCCAAGCTTTATATCTGCAGGCAATTTCTTATATTGATAAGTTCCAATGGGTGTGACAATAGCAGTCAAGTCCCGGCTCTGTTTATCAAACTCAATTTGGAAATAAGCTTTCCGTAAATCACAGATTGACATATAAGAGCATCCCGCAAGGTTTCCCAAGCATTCTTCCATGTTTGGAGTGGTATACACATAGTCAGATAACATACTGTTAAGTTTAACGTAATTGGGAACTAATCTGTGCGAACCATCACGATTCCTAACCAGGAAACACGAGCTACCAAAATTAGAATGATCTACTTTCTCTAAAACATCTTGAGCAACAACTTCTATTATTACATTTTCAAATATCTGACGCTTTTCCCGGGGAATGGGAAAAGGCTTATCCTTAAAGTAACCAAATTCTCGAAGGTAAAGCTTACACTGAAAATTTTTATAACAGCCCACTCTCTCAGTCACAACATCCGGGTAGGAACGCTTTAAAGATTGAACAAATTCCAAAATATCCGAATCAGTCCAAAATTCACTTTCGTCCATTGAAGTTTTAACATCACTGGATTCAACCATATTCGATCTTTCATTTTTATCCCTCGGCAATTCTTCCTCAGTGTGATTTTCACCTATTACAATGTCACTGGAACTACTCATTCCTAACTGTCTTTTAAGTTCCGCAAAACGATGAGAAAACTCTTCCTCTAAAGACACAGACCACTGGTCTTCATTCCTATTAACTGGATCTATACAGTCGGCACCCTTATTTCCTTGATTTACAGAGCTCCCCTTTATCCAAATAAGCGTCTCGATAAGTCTCATCTAATCTATCTGTCCCACGTGAGCTGAAGCAGAGTCCAATTCACACTGAATAGAAACATCTACTTTCTCCATACATCTATGTGAAATCCAGTTCTTATTTCCAGTTAGGTAAATACATACTGGTTTTCTGTCAGCACGATCTGGTTTCTCTCCCGGTAAGTCTTTCTCTTCGATTAGGTTTCTCTCCTAGTATATGTTGCCTATCATTTTCAAAAAAGTCAGCCAATGATGACATTTTACGTAATAATAGATATCTATTACTGTCTCTAAAACAAATTCCATTCCTAGACACATCCAGGATAGCCCTAGTTGATTTTAAAAAAGGCGTTCCCAAAACAACATCACACGGAATCTCAGCAATTTCGAAGAGGCTTATGTCGAATCGCAGTACACCAAAATTTACTTCTATAGTCACCATACGAGGTTCAGTTCTACTAGAACACATCATGGAGTTAATCGCAATTGAGTCTGTTTTCCTACAACTATATTGAGGTTCATCCAACAATGAAACTAAACGAGAACTAATAAGATTAATCGTGCTTCCAGAATCTATACAACACGGTACAGTAACTCCTGCTATTGTTGCTAGGACAAAGGTAGCCGAACTGTCATCCATACTTGCCGGAACCTCTAGTTTCTTATCAGTCATAGGTTTATTCAGTCTTAAGCACCTTCCGTTTCCTCCCGAATTGCCATGAGTGAGAGAAGTAGGGTTGCCTTTATTATTACATTTCCCATTGTTCGTCGAATATTTCTTATTTTTTCCAGAAAAGGCAGAAGTTACAATTTGTTTCGGATTAAAATGTTTATTATCATTTGATTTACCATAATTGAATTTTTGCTTACCAAGTTGTACATCTTTCAATTTCCCACAAATTTCTTCAACACGCGAATTGCCTGAAAGTGCGCTTTTCTTAAGTAATGAACCCATATAATTATAATCTCCCTTAGTGACAAGGCAAAACCTAATATTTTTCACTTTAAACGATAACAATAGCTAACAATTACTGATCTTTCAACGATTTTGTATAGCATCAAAAGTGGAATTTACTGTATTTAAATCAATTTAATTTGGACTATAAAACCAAACATTTAATGACCAATAAAGAATTATAAGCTTGAATTGCGAACACCCATTCTTCGATTCAATTTTATTAACTTTAAATGTAATCGATGTGGAGAATTTTGGCTCAAAAGATATTCAGTGTATAATTTAATTAATAGTTATTTTCTTTTCTTTTTTACGTGTGCATTCAACACCCAGTGACTATTTCTACTGTTTCCAAGTAATAAAAAAAATTTCGTAAGTACTTACCACTTCACATTTGGAAAATTAGAAAGAGAAAGGAAAGTTTTTTTTTACCCCAAAGGTTCCAATCATCTGCTGGCTCCACAGTCTAAGACCTTCTCTTGCTACTACTATAGTGCAACACGATTTAGCAATAAATTTTATTATTTCAGTGCTTATTAATTTTAAACTCCCTGTATATTCTTACTGCGTAATTTTACAGTTAAATAATCTTCCTTTAGTAAGTCTGAATTTAACGTGATTTCTGCCTCAATTCGATCAAACTGGTACTGTAATTTATTTCCCTACTCCTCTTAAAACTCCCTATATAGTCTCGTTAAATTTATCAATTAGAAATCTACCGTTTATTAAATTAAATAGTTTTGACCTCTTTAACCACTACTCCTAAAAAAACGTAATTCAATTTACAGCCACTAACGTATTTACCCACTCTTCTACGTACTAGCTCTATCATTCCACTACGTAGATTAATTCCAATTTTTTAATAACTTCGAAGAAAGTAGAAAAGTTATTCAGAGATTACTTAATCTTTACAAGCTCACTTTTTGTTTTAAAAATCTATTTTTTTCTGACTTTTTAATCTCACTTTTAGAAATTAATCTCACTTTTAATTGTTAACTTTGTTAACTTCTAGCAACAAGACAGTATAAGAGGAGTCCTAACTCAGCTTTGATTAAATTGAGACAGTTGTACATAGCCTAACAATTTTGCCTATCAAACTGTAGCAAACAGACGTTAAGTTATTTCTTCATACATTTTTCGGAAAAGAAAAACACTCTACACTCACTACATTACTTCACGGTATTTTTATATTTTAGATTTTTGCACTGACAAGGAAAGATAAATGTAATACAAATTTCCCGACTTCAACCGTAAGCTGCTGCATGGACGAAAACTTCCACTAACTCCCTGTATCACCTTCAAAGCAAGTGACGAGGCATAGCTAGCACGAAGCAACCGAAGCCACAAAAGGGGGCGTGTCACTCACTATCCCGTCTTCCCGTGCTACGTCATTGAAACACACAGCTAACGAAAAGAAAAGGTGTTTCGCTTACAACTTCAAGCTTTTACAGAAATAAGAGCGAAAGAAAGAAAAACAAAACGAATTCCTTCCTACATAATACAATCCTTTTCCTTTCTTTTTTTTAAAAAGAATACTTTAATCAATTTATTTCTCTGCCCTTTTTAAACAGTAAATTTACTTCACAACAACAGAATTTAATGTATATATCATAAAAATAATGTAGCGTATTGGAAATCGCTACACTATGCACACATTTTCAACTGTGTAAATGCTTATGCCAGGATAGTGAACAGTACTTGCTATTCTGTATGGCATTAATTATTGTAAAATTGTAAACATCATGTATAAATTGCTCTGTGGCACTTTCATCATAATATATTCAATTACACAGCTATAGACTGGCGTTCAATTTATAATTCTCAAATAAATACATGACCTATAGGTGAATCTATGTAAAATTTGACTCCACTATTGACAATAGGCCTCATATAAAACATCCGACTTTCTACGCCAATGAATCAATAGCGGACACCAAAATGTCACAACCTTTATCTGCATCCTTTAGATTTGATAAATAAAACTGCAGTTCTGCACTATGGATTTTTCTTATGGAAAATTACAATCTGTTTATGTTGGTAATATCTCAGTGTTCTCAAATAAGGTACAACTTAGACAGAATTCCGAGTGGTTAAATTTGCTGTAGCACTTGGCTAAATTTGTTATGTTTCAATAGTATCCTTAGTGGACAACTTATACAATACTCACTGCTATTATTTACAGGAAAATTATTTAATATTTTCTTTTTCAGGCCGTGTGAGGAAGTAATACTAGAATGTGTATTGAATGGGATGCCTTTTAATTGCTGTGAATACTTTGAAATTATGCCTACGATTATTGGTAACTGCTATGTCATCAACTCTAGACTAGGAAGGTAATTTGTGTTCTTCATTAGGGTCGCCACTATAGGGAATTAAAGGACGTGAAATTATTAGCCGAATATTATTAGCCGAACTAGAAGGAAAATTATTCGGAAAATGTAGAACGCATTATGCAAATCTTGATTTTTGAGGAAAATACTATTTTGTAAATGAAATCTAAGTCAACAGAATAATACAGTTTACTTATAAATAGTACTTGTATGTTTCTGTTAGGAGATAAGAAATAACAACAAATACAATATACTCTTTAATATTGTAGCCTATTTTAATAAGTCTTCTAGGGCTACCAACCAGGTTAAGGTATTGACATCCGACATTCCGAATGTAGACATTGCATTCATCTTCAAGGATTGTAATGAAGAAACCGGAGATATGGGCACGTATATATGGCGACTATTTAGGACCAGAGCTATGAATGAGGGGTTGTAATTAGCTGAGAGAGATGCTGTCTTCTGATTGGATGACGGATGCTGGCTCCTGATTGGCTGTTGTTGTTGTGGCCACATTGATGACAGCCATTTCTCGTAGCCCCAACAACAGTTAATCAGAAGCCAGCATTGCTCAGCCAATCCGAAAACAGCATTTCCCTCAGCCAATCACAAACCCCCATTCATACCTCTGCTCCTAAATAGTCACCATATATACATACCCATATCTCCAGTTTCTTCATTATAATTCCTGAAGATGAATACAATGTCTGCATTCGAAACATTGAATGTCAATACCTTCATCTGACTGATACCCCGAGAAGCCTCACTAAAATCACGTCTACAGGAAAAAATTCAATTCTTTCATTGTAGTCTATATTTTACATACAGTATATAAATTAATAAATGACCTCTTCCATCAAAATAAATGGGATTATCTGCATCAAATGTTAATGAATTACATACATTTTACTGCCATACAAATTCGTTTACCTTGATTTTCTCAAATATCTTACCCTCAATCTCATTTTTTTAATATAAAAATGTGAAATATCGATTGATATCTGTATTACTTTCGACAATAAATAGTTAAACACAAATTAAACAGTGTAAGTGTTAATTAGAATGTTGACATACAACTCATTAACCACACTGTGTGCTAACTTACTGTTAGTGTAATAGTAAAACAAATGATTAGTAAACTTTAGCTTCAGTTCTTTCTAAATAGGTATTATCCATTTGACGAGTTTGTGCGTTTGTTTTGTAGACTCATTGTGGTGAATTTATATGCTGCTACTAGTTGAAGGAGTGGTGTCAGGGCTTTTCTGCTTTACTTTACAGGATGACCAGAACATACGAGCACCAAAAGTCACTGCATGCTTTATTATGTTGTAATTTTATAGAGCTGATTGTTATAGATTAAAGTGGAAAATGGAAACGAATAAAAATCTTATAAGTAACGTATTCTGAAATTAGAAATACTATATAGACTATTACAACTTTGCAGAAAAGGAACAAAAAGTATTCCCACATTGAATTTAATAAAATAAACAGAAACAGCTGCCTGTGCGTAGACAGAAGTGTAAAAACTGTTTTAAAATTGATATTTTATTCAACCATACTATTACAAGTAAATTTACACTGTAGATCAGTGACGTAAAGGAGGGGTTTGAAGCACTTAAGCCTATCTTTCTTATGATATTAAAAGTTGATTCTCTTCATATGCAGTATATTCTATTCAGTGGCGGCGGTTAGATGTTAAAAGTGGGGGCAAGACATGATCTTAACAATTGTATATCAATGTTAGATTTCCTGATTGTTTCTAACATTGTTTGATGAAAGGTTGTATAACTAATAGGATATTATCTTTTTTCACTTAAAATGCCGTATATCGTATTTCTATTTTATAAAGTAAATTCGTAAGAGCAATACAGGTAGGTACTAGCTCTTTATACTCTTAAACAACGAAAGTGTAAAAAGAGGTTTGAGTTCTTGCTCATGAACATCTTAAAATTCTGTCTGGAAAATTGTGTGATCAGATTATTTAATAAATTTGCTAAACAAAGAAATAGAAGGGACAATATTAATCATAGTAATGAATAATGACGCTTGTTTTGCAGAAGTTATATTGAAACTAGGAATTAATGAACAACTTATACTTTTAATTCCACGCATGCCATTAAATGAATGTTTTTACTCTTAGAAAATGAAATACAGTAAGTACTGCAAGCATATGCTATGACATTTAAGGAAATATGCAATTGCAATATTAATTGCTTTGAATTGCAATTAAAACGCAATTCCTGTAACTTTCTTAACTCCACGGGAAGACAAATATCCAATACGTACTCACGCAACGGCAAATATCATAAGCCACCATTTTTTCTATAAAACAGTAATACATAAAAGAAACCTTTACCAGGTTGTCCACATTCTGGAAAATAAGTGAAAGTCAGGGAAAGGTCAGGGAAGTAAAAATGCATCAGGTGAAGTCAGGGAAATGGCAGATTGGTCAGGGAAAAATCGATTTTTGTCCACTGTTCAATTACTGATTTTATGAAATAGGGTTGATTTCTTTACTGTTACTGGATGCAAAATGTAGTGTCCTCAATGATGGTATTGAGGGAGACAGTGTTCTCTGATATAGTTGTAGAAACTAATTTTCTGCGAAAAACACATATCTAATTGCATCCTGGCATATTTGCTCAAAAGGGTAGACGGTGTTCTAGAAGAATTACATGGTGCCAAGAGGATATCTGGACAAGTGGCTGAGAACGCGAAGAAATAGTATCTCCAGCTCACAGTGAAAGCTCAGACTAAAGAATTTAAAGAACACTCGAATGAATTCATAGCCAATGATAGAGATAGTATTGGACTTGATGAGTTTTTTGTACTTGTCTTAGGAAATGGGAAGAACTTCGTTCACTTATGGTAAGTTATGAAATTGTGTTTTATCTTCTTTCACGGAAACACATTTTTTGAAAGTGGTTTCACAATAAATAAATTCTCATTGTTGACAACTTACAAGAAGAATCTCTGATGGCCTTAACGGATCATATATGATTCTGTGATGAGAATAGTTGTATCATCAGGATTAATAATTACAAGAGGCATGATAAATTCAGTGAGAAGTTCAATGAGACAATATCAGGTGTATTTGGAAAAGAAAAGAGAAATAAATGCTGGAGACAAGAAGAGGAGAGAGAAACGGAAGATTCAGCAACAACTAAAGGAGCTGGAGAAAGAAGAGAAGAAAATTAAACTGCGGAGACAACAAGAAGGATATTCAGATCAAGGAGAAGAAAACTATGCGAGTAAGGATGAAAACACATTTCTAAATGGGTTGCATTTAACAACTGCACCAGCAAAAGTAGCTATGTGTTACATAATGTGTGTGTGTGTTATATATTTTATTTTTTTTTAATAATCAGTAAAATCATGTATGAACTGTTTATTACTATAGGCAATATTATAATGCTGTGTAATCGGTATTATAATGTGTATTTTTTTCATATCATAAGTACTCTGTATACTGCACACTTTCGTTTGTAACTTTACTTTTTGTGTAATATGTAGGCCTAATCAATATCGGCCTAATGCATATGTTTATAAATTTACATTCCTTTGCAAAGAAAATTGAAAAAAGAAAGAAACAGAAGCGGAAGACAACAAGGCCAATTATGGGGGATGTGGAGGCTTCTTTTTTCTATATTTTTAAGTTATTCAGGGGTCAGGGAAATCTGGAACTTTCGTCAAGGAAAGTCAGGGAAAAGTCAGAGATCTTTTCCCCAAATTGTATGGACACCCTGTTTACATTTCCAAATAAAATTATATAAGTTAGGGCGTCACTTCAAAAAAGTGGGGGGCAACTGCCCCCTCTTGCCCCCTCTAATCGCCGCCCATGATTCTATTCATGATCCACGATAATTTAATGTTTCTTATAATTTATCACAAATATTATATAGTCATGTTGGAAACAAAACTTACTTCCCGGAAGCTTAATTTAAAACTACATAAGGTTTCAACAAATAGGTTATGTACTGGATTCTTCTTTCACGAGGAAAGACTCTTTCTCTTAGCATATCTATTAAAATGTATCGCCTACAGATGCGACTAAGAGCATTAATAATATGATGTTGCGAAAATCCTTTTTAATTTTATTCAGCTGCTTAGCCGAATTGTAACGCAGGCGATTTCGTAGTGTGTGGTCTCTGGTTCTACTCCCAATTTCACTAGTAACGTGTTGACCTATCATCAGGAAGGGTCATAGAGGGTTAGTGGTAAAGTACCAGTCTTTGGTTTGATCCTAGCTCGCACCAAGTAGGTTTTGTGGTGAACAAGCACAATAGCGTGAGTTTTCTTGTGTTCATTCGTTACCTTCCAATTTCTTTATTCCAAACTTCATTCATTATCATAATTTTCTTTAGCCTTCAAGGCACAATCTTCGGCCGTAAAACTGAAAGATTTCATTTTCATTTTTTGTCACCACGAGCTAATTGCAAAACTACGTGAATTAAGAAGTAGTGAACTCAGCTCGAGAAAATCAGAAATAATGATATCTGAGAGCTGACCACGCATCACCACATTGAACGTGATATCTGAATAGTCCTTCCATTGTAACGATAGGGACAACTTCTTTCTATCTGTTAACTAATTCATCAGTATTTCAAACCCGTAGGACTATAAACAAAACTGAAAAGAATGAGATTTATTTATTATCTGTCTCCCCTCCAACTCCACTCACCTCTCTATACTGAAATAAAATTCTTAAAGTTATGACACAAGACCACATGGAAGTTTATACGACCAGGCGATGAAGCCGGTAAAGCATGGTTTGTGCATCGCTTTCTACGCTTCTTCATTAATGCCGTTTATTAGCACACGATGTTTTTTTCTGCATCCGTCACTGATATAGACGTATTAAATTAGTGTTTTTAATGCTATTTAGTATTAATTAGACGTATTAAATTAGTGTTTTAATACTATTTAGTATTTTTAAGTTCTATTTTCATATGGGGAAACTAAGTTTGTAGTTACCTACGTGTTTTAATGTTTGATGCCATGTTAAGTAGTTTCCAGTATTCACCTCATAAAGAACTAAAGTACGAGACGACTACTTCCATTAAATTTGAATCGGTTCAACATATCCTTTTGCTTTTCTTGAAAAACTCTATATGGAAGAAATCCCAAGTGGAGCCAATACCTCTTGTATCCCTGTCATATGTTGTCACTTGTAAACAAGGGAATTAGTTCGCAAATTTGCGCACGCACAGATAAATCAAATGAGATAGACCTTTCTTATCTTTCATCATCAACTTTATTTTACAAAACAAAAGTTCTTTTGAAAACTATATATGAACATTTACACTCACTCGCACAATTTTGTACAGCTGAGACATCTATTGATAGGTATATCTCATCATTCTGGATTTTTTCTGTTAAACGTTAAACATATCGTAGAATTTCTAGAAATAGAATACAATAGGTTTTGTGTTTAGTTACAATATGCGTGTTTATGATATCGTTGCAACTTCTGTTTTAAGTTTTTTAAGGAGTCAGTTTGAATACCAGTACTATTTGTACATTCAGTTAGTTTATTGTAGGTTACACTTATCCTATACGTTGATGACCTAGAACATTGTTCCGTAATTTTCTACTATAATAGAAAAAATAAGTATTTATGAATTTTCTCAATTTGGTACATATATTTAAATTCTCAAAGCAATTTCTTGCAATTTCGGATTCTATAAGTCTAAGAATCCCTAAAGGGTTAGTATTTCAAAATTAATACTAAGCGAATAACATTTTCAAGTTCTAGGAGAAATTGCTTGATTGTTCGGAGTTGTGCGTCTCTTTTCAGCAGAGACTATTTTAGATATGGATGGGACTACATCTTAACGTAGGATGCAAAAATAAGAACTCCCACTGGGAATCGAACTCATTTCTAGTTTCCCGAAAGTTCGTACGTTAAAAGTACTGTCACGAAGAAACTCAGCCTGGAATCGAATTAAAGTGGAAAAGAGTAGAAATCCGGAAAATATTTATGCACCATCACACCAGCAGGCTATCCCGTCAACCAAAGTTTTAAGAACTTGTGAATAATAGAATGATAGAAAGTGATTAGTGATGCACTCGTTACAAATCATCTGCACAATTTAATCATAACTATTCTATCTGGCCTTGTTTCCATTTTGTGCTAATATACAATAACACACAGAGCTTGACGTAGCAATATGTAAAAAAAAAACTATCACGTAACAGTTTCAACACAATACCTGTGTCTTCAGCAAACTTCCAATCCTTCTCATCAGACCATTATCACATAGCCTTGCTCAGTGTGTTATTGTGTATTAATTTAATCACAAGCCTCACCTACTGAATAGAGCGCTTGTCCTTAATGCACAGGATCTTTGGTTCAATTTCCGGTAGTGGCCACTGAACGCATTCAGATTTTACCTTTAAACGCAAATTCACGTCTCATTTAGCCTCGGTACTCAAAGGGTATCAACAGCTGACGATAATAATTCAGGAAGGTTAGAAGTCAAGGTATATCGTTAAAGAGTATCCCTTCACTTTAGTGTGGCCCAACTGTTCAAATCGTACATTCCGTTAATCCATGCTTGCAGATTTCTGCCTTTTGTTGCAGAACAATAACGGCAAATCGAAGCTGCTTATTATCCATACCCGAAATTGGTACTCCAATTGCAACAATAGTGAGCAAGTATGAAATCAAACGAGAAACATATCGATGTAAACATTCAAATCGATTAGTTCCATATCACCGATGGAATAGATGTCTTATGTGCATGCATGTTCCAGATCATACAATCACATTCTGAACATTCACAGCATCAACATAAACATTTCCTTATCAACAATATCGTGATATCTTTCCATGGTGATCATCGATATTACACCTTTTGACTTCTTGCCATAGAAGACTGAAGTTACAATGTAACAGAGAATATCATGCATAGCCTGCCGACTTACACGATAATCTCCTTTCTCCAAGAACTCGTATTTCTACAGAAAAATGAATGTACACTCATGTCCAAAATGATTGTCGCATATCTATAACTGTCTTCTTGTAAGAATATAATTTGATAATGATTTTGCAGGGTACTTTTAATACTGATACTGTGTGTATAATCGGGAAATGTATATTTGTGGTAAATTTCATAGGAAAAGAATTATAAATACGAAAAGTAGAATGAGTAAAATAAAATGTTGCTAAATGGACAAGATAGTTTTATTTTCGTTTTATTGTTCTTATTTATTGCTCTTTTGACATGAAATTTTCCACATACATGTCTTTGCCGATTATATCATGCTAACATTATAAGAAATACCGTTCGAATTCGTTATCAAATTATATTCCTACAACAACATATTTATAGACATGCGACAATAATTTTGGACATGAGTGTACATTAATATCTGGCGGTACCATAGCCACAGAATACGTGAGGCATGAATTCTGCTTTGCGCCCCAGGTCAAGTATCGCTCGAAGTAGTTCATGATATGATTTCCGCCTTTGCTTAATATGTGTAAATGGTACGTTGAACATTAGGTTACTGATATATTGGAGATTGTTATAGTCACACTTTTATTCTTCCTGAATAGAAGCATTGCATGCGAACAATGGGGTACCACACACACATGAGAACAAGAGATCATCAATCACTCCCTACGATGACTATTATTCATCGAGTTTCCAATAAAAATATTAATACAAATTGACTTCAAATCAATTCAACCGAGATTTTCTTGCTATCAATACTAAACTTTCGAGTAATTAATTACGCATCATAGCATAATTTTAGTTCTCGTTTTAGTTTTTAGATGATAAAAAATTATTTTAAACAAATCATTTATGAAAACGTTTCCTAAAATAAATAATGAATCATTCTACTTTTGGGTTTAATTCATTCCGAGGATCGAGTGCGTTCAGTAAATGCGTACATGCAACCTAAATATCAATCAACTCGTCTTCAGAAAAAAAAAAGCAATTAGTTCAGATACTGACATTTTCCTTACGTGGTATTTAATTTATCTTCAGGGAAAAGGGATGTCCAGTCGCTCAGAAGAAATATATAGAAAATAAAACTCGAGAAAAACTTGTTAATCTCAAGTAATCTGTCATATGATGGATACAGCAGAATCTCTTACTTGGGGATGCAGGAACTACTATCTGACCTAATGTCAGCTATGTGAAAATTTTGAAGATAACCGTCGACTGAGTGAACGAATCGTGGTTTGCCTAGACAAGAGGATAAGTTGTAAAATGTAAGTTCAAATATAGACACAGATTTTGAAAGGAAATAAATACATGGTTGTTTTCACTTAAATTGTGAATGGTTACAATACCGTAAATGAGTATCAGCAATGATGCACCCACATAGGGGGTTAAACGGCTTGGGACCTCTAAAAACTTTACAATTCTTTTTAAATAATTAAGTGTTTTGCCTGCATAATGAGCACACTCACGATAGTCCGGACATTCGACTTTGGACCCCCATGAAACAAACACTTCTAGGTGCATCGCTGAGTACCAAAGAGGTATTGAGTAGGGTTCTGTCTGATTTTTCCATAGTGAGTCCACTAATCACAGACAAGCGGATCAGGCCAAACATGCTGAGTGCTGACTACTGTGGCAAACCATGACGCCATGTGCGAAACTCGATGGCTGTGCCAAACCTTTGCTACTAACAATATGTTGAATTGTTCTTTCTTCGCACCATGCAGACGACCAAAAGGGATTTCCACAGACCGCAAATTGAAAGATGCTTTTCTGTATGTATTCTTTGTTGTGTATTCAAAGATTGAACATACCCAACATTTACATCAATGAACTATTAAACAAATAAAGTAATTTACACCAAAATGTTGCACTTCTGGTAAACAGAAAAGAGTGCATTGACTTGTATTCTTACAGTACCATTACCACAGCCTAACTTTGTTGTTTAACGTTTTCATTTTCCCTTGGTCAACATAACTTCATTAGTATAAATTATTGTGTACGCATTGCCAGATGCATCATACCCTTGGAAAGCAAATTATGTACGATGTACTGGATTGGTACCAATCACTTTCTTTCGACACGTCGAGTTGTTGATCCATAGGTTGCATGTACACGAACATTGAATACACCATATCCCGGAAAATAAATTGTTTCCTTGTCAAACTTAAAATTAATAGTTCAGATTTCATTAAGTTGATATTAGAAACGCAACTAAAATGTAAACATATTTTAGAGTCTCTGTGTTAAACGTCACCGTGGATAAAAGTACCAAAGTGAATTTCAACTTCAAGACTATTAATTATGGAGGAAAGTTAAGGGTAAGTCTAAAAATAGATAATTTATTTAGAGATTGCTTCTGACAAGAAATTTTCAATTTTTTTTTCGTATTTACATTATAAGCAATTCAATATAAGTTACTTAATCACGCTTGTATAGTTCTGCTTATCACAAGGACTATAAACAAACCTGCTTAACCTTTCTTAGCTATGAGTAAGTTGTATTTTGCTTTCGTCATATTATGTAACAACTAATGTTCTTATTTACATGAGTTCTTTCAAATTATTTTTATGATTAAAGTCACTTCACACACTTCATTATAAGTCAGGAAACGAATATATATGTCACTTTAATGCAAAATTGCATATAGTTTTGGAGATATCAAATCATGATTAGGATGTGCTTTCAAATATAATATAAAACGAGGAAGGATATTTAACTCCTGTTCCCCGATTTAACGATATACTCCACAATAACTTTGGTATATACAAATCAATTTTAATACATATGTTCTAAGACTTGGTCGGAATTTCAAGAGCTTTGAGTTTAAATATGTCAAGAATTAGTTATCAATTTACTTCCTGCACTGATTCGAAACACATTCCATGATAAACTCTGTATAAAATTTTATCCATTTTTGCACGATATGGCGCATATTTCTCTGAGGTTTCTGAATTATTTGCTGTGATTTCTTTATCTAGATCTACCATTTGAAACGATGGTGCTCGAAAATTACTTTAAAATAATCCGATTAATTAACTGATCTATTTATAGATGACTTCTGGCAACGATAAGTCTGTAAAGCCATTAATAAACAGTTAATCACGTGCATGTTTTTTTAAATAAAAGAAATAGTACACAAAGAATAAAGAAATTACAATAGAAAAAGATATTGAACTACATTGTTTTCAGATACAAAATAATATAATATATTTTCTTCACAGAAAAATATTAAACATTATAAAAAATCAGAAAAGAAACAAATGTCTACGATATAAGTTATTAAAAAATACAGTGTAAAATAGAAACAAAAGTATGAAATTAATAATTGTATATGGCGCTAATAAACAAATATTCAAGTATGTATAAGCGATAATGTGTTACTAAAAGAGAATGTGCTACTAATAAGGTGTGCATTCGCCCAGCAGTATTTAGTGATCTAGTAAGGTACTCAGTACCGTTTCAAGTGCTGCTCATATTTTTACCCCTCTCTGAGGGAAGGATTTTCTGAAGTTCTTTAAATTTAGCTACTCTTCAATATGTTAAGTTTTGACTGTGTTAAAATGTTCCAGATTGATATAGTTTTTACTGTCAACGACTTGGAAAGTTAACCCGAATTCTGACTGGGTATACCAACTCCAGAATGGACATTTCCACTGATTTTATTACTCTAAAAAAACTTAAGAGCTAGCTGATTACAGAGAATGCTACCTTTCGCTCATGCGACGATACTAACTAGTCGAAAAATGCGATTGAATTCCGATCTGCTACTCGTGCGCTAAAAACAACGACCACCATGTTTGTACGTCACAGGTCGGTATAGGAGAAAGAGTCTGCTTTACTCACTAGGGAAACGGCTTAGCGAAAGATACGATGCATGTTTTTCAAATGTGTACGACGTTGCAAATAACACAAAGAGTAAGAAAAGTAACAGAATTTAAGGTTTATTTGAAAACCAAACTATTTATTTATTTATTACCAATTATTTGAATATACTTAAAGATCTTAGAACAAAGTTGAAGTGTATTAATTTGCTATATTATTGACATTGTTTGCGGTCTGAGGGAAGAAACTAATTAATATTCTTATGTTACGGTCACCCACCGACGTTATGAAGATAATTTCATTCATTCTTAAGAAAAAAATCAACAATATAAAAGCATAGTTATTTGATAGTAGAGTGCTAATTTCTTAATGCAAGTTCATCGTCGATTCGATAGTTAGGCATCTGAGGGAACTGAGGGAATGCCTAAGGAAATGAATACTGAAAAAACATTTCTCCAAGTAAAAATAATCTAAATTCTTTATTGATTTCAACACAAGGCGCACAAACTTACAATGATAATTATGTTTATGAGCATTCTGATAATTTACCAGTGCCATTATCGAACTACTTTACACATTAGCAATATTATTTCATCACAATATCTTCGCGCTTACTGTCGTTTTCTTTAGCACTTTAATTGTTTATAGTAGTCCATGTGAACATTTACAAATTGGCTGAAGTGTTTTGAGCACATGAGTTAACATTTAAACCAACAAATAAACAGATGTGGTCTCACAGTAATGATAACAAACTAGTTACAGTGGCTTATTACTGAATAAAATAAAATGAAATTTCTACGTTTATGTTTCAAGACTATGTGCTGTAGGCAAAGGAAGACAGATGATTAAAGAGAGTGGATGATTATAAAGGAATCGGTAGTAGTGAATAATTCACTATGGGAAATTTGACCGTGAGCGACTGTTAGTAGACGGTTGTTGCTAAGGTGAATGTAGGCATAGACATGTATTGGAGCAGTGTTGTTAAGTGTTAGAACTCCCCGTGAGAAATTTTCGCCCTGGGAACATTCCCTGGGCGCTGCGTGGTTAGTTGCTAGATGGGAATAACGTATTATGACTATGTGCGTAAGCTCGTTAGTTGCTAGGTGGAATTTGGCCTTGAGTTCTCACGTAAAATTGGGTTGTTATCAAGGAGGTGTAGCATTTCCTGGCTATTCTTATTAGAAGGAAGTTTTAATGTGTATGTATATATATATATATATATATATATATATATATATATATATGTGTGTGTGTGTGTGTGTGTGTGTGTGTGTGTGTGTGTGTAAAGTAGGAGGATCACGTAATGAAAAGTAGCGAATGAAAGGATGATGACGTCGGAAACGGAACGTAGAGCGTACACGTATGTGATTGTGTAGATCATTACACAGGCAGCTTTTACGAAGGAAGAAACGTCAAAGTAAAGATCACATCGTCAATGAATTTATTAGATAAGCTTAATATGCCAACATTAATTCCCTTTACAAAAATGCGAGATTTGCAGATTGGCGTACCATTTCGTATTGTAAACTGTGAGATAATTACTACGATATATGACTGGAAGGCCTGTGTGACATTTGACGGAAGCTAAAAAGTGACTTTACCAGGACGCTCTACTGAAAAATTGGAAGCAGATGATGGTGCATTATTAACATATTTACAAGGTCGAAATGTATGTTTAACATATAAAGGAATGAAGATTAATTTCTCTAGACGTAATATGCACGATCTTGAATTTACTAAATCGGCATCTTCATTGTAAGTGTATGGTGGCATGTATAAACAAGATGAAACATGAATTTTCCTCTTCGTCCTCCCCTTCATGCATGCACAGTCATCTGTATGCATAGTGCCGTTATTCTGTGTTGATCAGCTGCCGGAGTAACATGTCTGAGTGCTTGTGCATCAACTATGGCTACTAAGAAAGAGTACTTGTTAAATGTTGAATATAGACTTAATTCAATGAAAACCAAATTGATTTGTATTAGACTGCATAGTGACACATTTCAACCAGTGATTCGTGTTGATAAAGGCCTTGTGTTTGGAGTGAAGTTAAATTTGGCAGAGTTGGAGAAACTTGTACATTTGACCCCGTTTGTTTCGGACTATTTGAATTCTCCGGACTATTGGACGAAGAAACGAACTGGTGGTGCGAAAACTAATAAGTGAAAAAAATAGTGATGTTAGAGAAGAAAGGAAATCTTCTTCCCGTGGAAACACTATATACTTAAATTCAAGTGATTAGCTTTATTTGTTGGAAATATTACCGTGTATTGAACATGCTGTGAAAAACAGTAAAGCTTGCAGTGTTGTGCTACGTGAATATTTTGACATATTTTGACTTGTGTACAGATACTATTCGTAATCATGTACAATCGCAGTGTCTTACATGTACAGGACTAGCCGAAATTTATACATGTGTGATTGAACAGAATATTAGTAATGGAATGAGCATTAGTTTTCCAAGTGTATCTATTGATAAAAAGAGTGATGTGAACATTGACGGTGAAAGATTAAAATTGGAAATAAAAGTATTTTGCAAACAAAAACTCATAGACTCAATTATGGCTGAATTATTTGATAGCGTACAAATACAGCCATAGTGGAAGGAAACCAATACTCAACCTTTGGACGGTATCGATGAGGTGAACGTCTCTTCATAAAGAAGAAAATTGATTTGTTTTTTATTTATAGTGAACAGTTGTTATAAATTTAAGAATAAAAATATAGTAAAATTGACATTTTTAT
The DNA here is from genome assembly GCF_964235325.1 of Thermobia domestica. Classification (NCBI taxonomy): domain Eukaryota; kingdom Metazoa; phylum Arthropoda; class Insecta; order Zygentoma; family Lepismatidae; genus Thermobia; species Thermobia domestica. The sequence goes on along the minus strand of NC_137465.1, from coordinate 21,491,250 downwards.
TTGTGTTTGTGTTCGTTTAATACACTTCAATATGATGGTTTTTTAGTGTACTAATATTCTCTTATGACAAGGAAATCCTAACATATTTTCCTTGTATACTATAAGTATTATTTATGATAATAATGAATTCACATACTTGAAATATTTCTTAAATAAAAGAAAAAGTTAGTATTTGAATTCATTACTGTTATAGAACTGTGTCTTAAGTATGATAAGCATTTTAATTATAAAGAAAACTTAAAAATAATTAATATTAAATTTTAAATCAAATTCCCATCATCATAAAACTAATATAGAATTCACATACTAATTTTAATGTTATGAAAGTATAACTTATTAAATTTATGAATTCATTATTATTATTATTTAATAATATAATCACATCATTGAATTTTAAAAAATCAGTTCTAGATAATTTTTTTTAAAAACAGTATGAAATTCTTTAATTCAATGAGTTTTAAAAGGTACAAAATGTGCTTTATAATATATTTTTTAATTACATAATTGATCATGAAACATATTTATTAGGAAATGGTAGAAAATAATAAATACAACATTCGTTTTCAAAGAAAAAAGAATACAAACCATTTATTGATAATAATATTTACACAAGAAAAAAAGATGGTAAGTATAGTACATCTTTTTTAAGAAAAACGTGTTTAAACAGTTCCTTCTTCATGTTCACTGTGTGAATTAATTAAAAAATGCACTTTTTGTTTACACTCCACACTAAGTTTCATATGATGATGCTGAGGGTGATGATTGAACGTTGATGGACGTCATGCTGTACAATGATGCTGTCAATGCACACGCTGACGATCTTTTATTCTCTGAATTTTCGGCTGTTGTTGATTGAAGAAGGTTGTTATGTGCTAGTTTTTTTTGTAGTACTAACATCATCCTTTATAATATGTTTAGCCTCAATAGACGAATCACTAGTGATGAGACAAAAATTTGGCTTTCTGGAATTACCTTTATGCGCAATTCTACTCCTTGCATTAAAAATTTATTCTCATTAAAAATATCACAATGAAGATGCCCAAGCATGTCAAATTTTGCACTATTTTTTGCTAATTCATAACGTTGTTGAAATTCCTTATTAGCACTAGATGTGCATCCATATGCCTAGCAGTACCTTGAAAGCATAATGCACATTGAAGCCGAGTGGTTTTAGTAGAATCATCATAATTTAACAGTTTTTCGATGTATGATCCATATGAATGATTATGAGATAGAAATGATATCAGTTTGTTATATAAATACACTTCCACTTCACTGAACATAGAATTTAAAAACTCGTTAATAGGAGCCACAGCTTTATCACTCTCACCAAATGCTGATCCATCAGGCTTAACGATTTAAGCTACAATGTAAAGGAGAGTATGTGGTAATCTATGTATTCATCACTTGTTCCTGGGATGACAAATTCTATAGGTGCATTATCAGCTAGTGGAGTGATTGGTTTATATGTAACAACATGATTATCTAATATACTGCTTTGCGTTGGTTTTGTAGAAAAAATGTCTTGTTTACATTTTACACACTCGCAGGATTGATGATGTAAGAAAGCCATGACGATGATTTAATCAAAGATATCGTCTGATAATTTCCTCTTCTTATAAGACTGACTTTTCCTTGTTTTCTGTGTACGTTTCCTCTTGCACTTCTTCTTCTTCCGCTTGATGATGTGTAATGATGAAGGGTTAAAAATGGAATGATGTGTAATTCTTCTTTTCCTTCGCTGATATCCAGATCGTAGCATAGATTTCAGCTTATTTTTAGCTTTTTCTTGCAAGATGGACCTCGCTTCACCATTTGTTCATGAAAGGATTCGATGATAGTTTGTTTATCGATGATGACATCATTAATAACGTTTGCTCCACATTTTAGTGATTTTTTTCCTATTGTTTTAGCTCCTTGTTTTACTAATGGCATGACAGAACGAAATAATCCTCCAAGGAAACTCCCAGTACCATGTCCAACTTGATAAGGTGATCGGTGATCCAACAAAAACGTTTCCAGTTCCAGAAGAGCTTGTTTTTGATAATATTGTAATTATGAATTATTCATAATTATTGATGTTGGCGCACTGGTCGAAAATGTACTTTAACGCATATAGTTCTAAACGTGAATGTCAGTGGAGAGCCTTACTATCTCTTATATCTATTTAGATGTGTTCAAAATGCATCTTTTCAATAGGTACATAATGTGGAGGATTACAACTTTCTATAGCACTACTCCCAAATGTATGATTCACAGGATTCATATTTATGATACGTAATAATGGTGCTACAGTATCTCCAACAAATACGGATTAAATTATATCACAATATACATACATTGTAGATGGAAGTCCTAAACGTAAATTCGGAATTCTTGGGCCTTGTTGCATATCCTTTAAATCAACGTTCCAAACAAATCCCATCATCGCAGTAACACTTGGTGATAATGCAACGTCCACATCTATGTCTTTATGAAGACGTCGTATAAAACAGGTATTATTGTCACGAATGTAGGAAATATGTAAATTAGTGAATCTGTTGTACTTATTAATTACTTTTATCAACTCTGAAATGTCAGTATAATAATAATGTCCAAACTTCCATTCATCACTTTTTGCACGTTTGTAAAAAAAATTATTATATTGTTCATTAATATTTAAAATTGAATGAGGATAGTGAATCTCAACAATAGCCACTTCTCACTTTTCACGGAATTCCATTCTTTGATTAAGTTTAGTAGTGTATGATGTTAAGGTGTTTTCAGGAAAATATTGCATAGAACTATTACTGGGAAGCGTAACGTAAACATGTCCATTAGGTTCCACTGTATTTCTTGATCATCTTCACAGATGATGCAGGTATCCAGGAATCGAAAGAAGAAAGATATCCTTTCCAATGAACAAGATATTCTTTTCTGCTGCCTTTTCTTCTTGTACGGATGATTTTATCTATGTAAAACGTTTTTGATAACGTCACAGGTTCTAATTCCTTATAATTGGTCCAGTAAAATAATTCATCCAGTGGTTCCTTGTTTAAATCTTCTATTTCATAAACAGGTGGATCTCTAGTTATTATCTTCTTCACTTTCAATATTTCCCAAGTCCAATTTTCCATCTTTCCCTTATCAAATGTACGCTTATTTTTCTAGTTTGTACTGTATCGCCAATCTTAAGATGTTTTGAGAAATTCGGATTCTTCTTCTTTTTACTATCATACTGATTATGCCATACTTGTAATAGGTTATTTTGAGAAACATTTGCAGGTGCCATATTAATGCCTGAATGTTAACCTTCATTGTATTTCACAAGAAGAGGTAATACATTTACATAATTATACGTTTGATACTTTGTGAAATACTTGCACATTTTTCTTTTAGAGTTCTGTTAAAACGCTCTACAATACTAGCCTTTATATCAGAATTTTTAGTTGTAATATGTTTTATTTTGTTTTGACGTATATGTTGATTGTTTCAGTAACCATTCTCTTATACAGTGTATAGGAATTTTCTTCTTTGTAGCTATCCACAATGTTTTAGCAATTGAAAATGAAGCAGGGTGTGAAGGGTTGTAACAAATTTTGCTTAATTGTCTGCTTATGGTTTCCATCTTGACCATACTGGACGGTTACATGCATGTTTTCTTTTTCTTATAAAATATACTACTTTCTTCTTCTTCTTCTTTTTCTTCTTATGCTTCTTCGTCGTCTTCTGCAAACGATTTGACGATGATGCTACTGGTGATGCTTTAGTTCGTCGAAAAATATATGACAAACGTTTTGGATTTCCAATAAGCTCTTGGGGTGTGTTATTAGAAGATAAATAAATACAAAATTGTTCCCATCCAGTTGGATTTGTGTTTCCGTGATCGAAACACATCACAAATCAAATCTGCAATGTGAGATCCTTCTAGATTATCACTTTGATGTTCCTTTATTAACCCACGTGATATTATTATCATGTTTCATTCTATGCAGTAGTAATTGAGCTCTTTTACGAAACATTTTCGGTATAGATAACAATATTTTTCCCCTACTTCAGGTTTCTCTGATTTAGTTGACTTAATCGAAAGTGTCACATGTTCTTCTTGTTTTCGTATTAAATGTAAATATTTTTGAAGAGCATTATTATATTGATTCTACTTTTCTTCATTACTAAGAGAAGTTAATTGTAAAATATGTTGCATTTCTTAATCCAAATTAGATTCACGTTTCTCCAGGGCTGATGATGATGATGCTGGTGTTTGTATACGATCGTATACAACTAAAATCGTTTTCTTTTCGTGTTCCGTTGCACTAATGGAATAGTAAACTTGATAATGCAGCACTTAAAATAGGGGCTAATAATGCCGGTAGGAATCTACCCTGTTGCACTAATAAATGCTATTTCTTCTTTTCCATGGAATTTCCTTTGTTCATAATATATTGAAGCGTCCTCTTGTATCGCTTTAATCTAGCTTTCTGTGTCTTAGTAAGAAGTACATTCCCTTTTAATACATTATAACAACATTCGCAAAATACTACGAATCACTGAAGAGTCTGCATTTGCCACTATAGCTTTACGTAATTTAGGATTTGCTTTGCTCAGCGTACGAAGAATACGAAGATATATATATATTTAAAAAAGGGTATTTTCCTATATGTATATATAAATATGTCAAAAAGGATATATATAAATATTTGAAAAGATATAACAATATCGATAAGGAGAAGGAAAGGAGCATACACTTGTCTTTGTTTATTTGTATTGAACATAAAATAAAAAAGAAATTCATCTCGTTACTAATAAAATCATTCCCAATAGTTATAAAATAGTATATATATATATATATATATATATATATATATATATATATATATATATATATATTTCAAATCGTTATAAGAAAAGGTAAGATAGAACTTTATGATGTAAAGGAAACAAAAAGCATACCTTTTCAGTATCACGCGTGTACTAAAACTGATTTTTTACTTCTGCGATAAAATAAACACGTGAGAGAAACAAGTGCATGTTTACAGTTTGCTTCAAGTGTTTTTTGATGGATAAACACTCTCTGCGTGTTTTTTATACTTATTCTTCCGTTTCGAAATTTTCGACTCGATTCCCTGTGGTGATGTTACATGATCTCTAGATTGATTAATATTGCTATATTGATTATTTGAAAGAAGCAGTAGCTCATGATAGAATGTTAACCTTCCGAGCGTGAGTTTCCTGATTATATCCCAGTATACATCAAACGGATTTGAGCAAACACTATATCCATGGTATTTTTACCACCTAGTTCGTCAATATTATTAACGTCTTCCTTGGTTTCGAAGCATAATCGTTAAACAACTTCTAAAACAGTAGTCTAATGATAACCAACAAGTGTGGCAGTGTTTGGAAGTCAGTGAATGTAAAAGTATCAAAACCAATCTCCGTAACCACGAAATCTATCGACTTGACACTAACATAATTTTTCATGTCTCGATAATCCCCTCTGTCCATGACCTGGGATCGAACCAGGGATACCTCGCAATAGAGTTGACTACTCTAGCAACCACGAAAACTATGGATTTAACACTAATATCGGTCATTTTGGATTATGTTACATGTCTTGGTATTCCTACCCCCGTAGTGACTTCCCTGATCCACAACCAAATGCACTGAATGCGATTAAGGTTTCACCATTAATTTCAACGGGCTAGAAAAGTATGGATTTAACATTAATATCAATCAATTTTGAATTATTTTACATGTATCGATAATCCCCACAGTTACGGGTTGTCCCTTAAATTCTATGGGGATAAATTTGAAAGTAAAGTCAACATAAGTTTTACCATTAATCTCAGCGAGCACGGAAACTATGTGTTTGACACTAATATCGGCCATTTTTACATGTCTTTGTATTCCCATCCCTTGTGTCTACCCTGGTCCACAATCATATGTACTAAATGCGATTACAGTTTCACCATTAATCTCAACGACCAAGAAAACTATGGATTGGACACTAATATCGGTCATTTTAGAATCATTTTACTTCTTGATAGCCCCCACTGTTAGGGGTTGTTCCTTAACTCCTGTGGGGGGTAAACTTGAAAGTAAAGTCAATTTGAGTTTTACCATTAATTTCAGTGACCACGGAAACTATGTGTTTGACACTAATATCGGTCATTTTTACATATCTTGGTATCCCCACCCCACTAGTGACCACCCTGATCCACAACCAAATGTACTGAATGCGATTAAAATTTCACCATTAATCTCAACGACCAAGTACACTATGGATTTGACACTAATATCGGTCATTTTTGAATTATTTTTATGTCTTGATAGCCCCCAATGTTACGGTTGTTCCTTAACTCCTGTGTGGGATAAATTTGAAAATAAACGTCAACTTGAGTTTTACCATTAATCATAGCGACCACGAAAACTATGGATTTGACACTAATATCTGTCATTTTACGTCTTGATATCCCCCAACTCCTGGAGTGGTCATCCGGGCGGCCGTGACCGATTGTAATGAAGGCAACAGACAAACTTATATTAATGAGTAATATCACAATTTCTGTACATATATAATATCTATATTGATAACTACCGGTCCATTCTTCTGGCCCTCCACAGGCGTCACACAGTCAGATAGACATAGTGTTTATTTTTATTCATATAACGTGAATTTTAATTTACAACTGAGCTCAGCGACCCCCGAAAACTATGGTTTGGCACTAATATCGATCATTTTGAAATATTTTTACATGTCTTGATATTTCACTCACTGGGGGGACCGCCCTGCCTACCCCCTCCGTAAACAACTGTAATGAAGGCAATAGACAAACTTATCTTAATGTGGTTCTGTTCATGTAATATCTACATTGATAACTAACGGTCCACTCGTCTGCCCTCCACCCTGACGTCACACGAACAGAGAGACAGATAGACATACTGATCATTTTTATTTATATACCGTGAACTTGAATTTACATTTGATCTTAGCGATCCGAAAATTATGGACTTAACACTAATATCGGCCGTTTTGAATTATTTTACATGTTTGGATAATCCACCCCTATTAGGGGGTATTCCTTACCTCATGGGGTGGGATATCTTTGAAAGTAACGTAAACTCGAGTTTACCCCCAAAAATGCTTCGTCTTGGTCTGAGACCATGACCAAATTTTGATAACTTTCGGGTCCCTTGTCTGACCTCCCCCCCGACCACATACATACATGCAGACAGACAGGCAGATAGACACTTTTATTTTAAAGCTATCATATGACATTATCAATGGATAAAACACACTTATCTTCATTCATATTAATATTTTTTAAGATACTGACAGTGATTATTCTTTCCGTTTCGTGTTCAGCATCTGATTTCACACGACGCTCTAGACGTTTTATCGCACGATGGCTAGGAAGAAAATTGAAATACGAAACATCAATATATACGCACACACATACTCTGTAATATTATCTTTTGTTCTTCAAAGAACAACAACATATGTATGTCACTGAATTCAATGTACAACGAAGAGAAGGAACTATCCTTGGTAACCTTCTATGCGTCTTTTTTTTAACGTTAGAATTCTTTGTCATTACCAAGTATGTGTCTCTCGAACTCGAATTCATCGGACGTGAAATTTAATTAATATTATTATTTATTTACTATTAATATTTCTAAGTTCTTGTTTACTTACCTATTTTAATAACTACAGCAGGTAATCATAAATATTGAATTCATCAGGAGACGACTCACTGCACACGTCCACACTGTATCCACTATAATTGATAATTAATTTCCAGTCGTATACAAGCTTTCATTAGGACACACACACACACACTCGCACACGTGATTACCTTCGACAAAACATGTCCTAACAAGAACCTGGGGCTTTATTATGAAATTTATGTATAGAGTATTTTTTCCATGTCATTCAGACTAAAAAAGGTGGTTTTCAAACATTAGTCAAAGCATTATTCAATTTTCAAACACGTCTTCAACTATTCAAGGACACATTAACTACAATCCATTTCTCGGGTGACCTCAAGGACATACTAATTTATAATTCGTTAACATAATTTGACACTTGGCCTATTTGCAAAAGTGATTTTGAATACTAGCCATAACATCGTTTTCTATGGGAATGTGTTTAGAAAAAAATATCTCATCACGGCTTCAATACAGGCATCATCATCATATATTTTAATTTTCGTTTATGTAGTTCTTCATATAACACCTTCACATTGAACACGAGCCCCCTCTAGGACTTAAGTATACGATTTTTCATCTTACGTTGTCAAATTATTATAAAATGCTATGAGAAGCTTCCGTTCTTAGATCATGCTGAATGGAATCCAAATAACAAACTATTCACTCAAAATGTTATGTTTCAACTTGTTTATAGACGCATTTCCGGGGGAATAGGACCAAGGCTAAATTTCGATGCTGTTGCTCTTGCATCAACTTTCATGTGGCACCGAATTCCTGGCACTTGAATATACAATTTCTCATCCTACATTTTCAGAAATGATGAACTACGATATTCATCTTAGCAACCCAGCACCCAGGAATTGTTCCCAGGGCGAAAATTTTCCCACGGAGGGTCCTAACACTTAGCAACAATGCCCCAGTACATGTCCATGCCTACATACGCCTTAGTAACAACCGCCTCGTAACAGTCGCTTAAGGTCAAATTTCCCAAAGTGAATTATTCACTAATTCGGTGGAATGGTGATGTGGGAGGAAACATCTGAATCGCAAAAACCCACGGACACAATGTTGTCCACCACAAATTCATATGGCTTGAATTCGAACCAGTGTCCCTCACACTAGAGGTGAGCGCTCCACTAAGTATTGATGCACTGCGTCCTTTGGTTATGAATGTTTGTGATATGTCATGACAAGTAATGAACACAATATTCTGTTCCAATGAGTGAAACAATATAAGAGAAATCAATCTACTGGAGGAAACTTAACAAAGGCTGAACTCTTCAAACGTTTGCTTTGATTTTTATATATATATGTATATACTTATGGATCTTAGAACACAGAGCGCAATTCTTTCACGATATAATCTTTTGCAAATGTACCACCTTATACTAAACATTAATCATCTCCATTGCTGAATGCACACTTGTAGCCACCCGAAAAATGTAGGGGGGCCGGTAGAAGTTAGGGGGGCTAATCCAACCATATTATAGTTCATCATCATATTATAGTTTATTTGGAAGCCTACCTTGAAAATTTTAGGAGGTGACTAAAAATTTAGGAGAGCTGCCTCCCGTGGATACGGGCCTGGTTGAAGGGGAAAAAGAATATAAATAAACTTATGTCTGTATACTTATAACACTATTTCGTGTGAAGTTATTGGAAAGAAAAAACTGAAGTTTCAAAGTAACATAAGTAACACATAATGAATTTCTGTCAATATTCCTCTTGTTAAGGCTTGAAAACTCCTGAACGCCAGATAGTCAAGGCGATTGGAAACAGGAGTCTGGCTCCTAAATAAGTTAAATCAGAAATAAAATTATGAACGCCTATGTATGAAATTGTATTATTATTGTGCCTAGGCTTGAGAACCGGCGCCTAGGTCACAAGAAAAATTCTCGAGTACTTGTTTCTGATGGTCTTTCGGCAGCCTAACCATCTGTCTGCCTCTATTCGCTACAGCTTCAAACCACCGCGGTGATCACAAAGCATTTCCGTTGTAGAAATATAGTAAGGCAGTAAAGGGCTATATAATATGATTCTTGTAGCAATAAGATAAGAGTAGTTGTAGCAATGGTGGGGGTGACCAATTGCTAATATGAAGAATAAATAGTAGAAAGAATGAAAGGATGTAATAGGATATGAATATTTTTAAAAGGGTTAAGAGCTTTTTGGTACAGAAAGTGCTTATTTGTAGCCGTAGTATAATAGGATGGAGATTAACAACAAATCTTCAAAATAAAGAAAAGCCATAATATGTTGGCCTAGATATTCTCAGTGCTTAAACTCCAATGTTTTTGGGGTAATACAATAGTAAAGTGTCTTTCTTAAGTGTAAAAGTATCTAAAATATTTGTAATGATAGAACATTACAAATGACCATTAATGTGTTTCAAGCTAGGAAAATAGGTCTTATTAATACGTTACGTTTATATACAGTAAATGTATTACTTATTTTGTCATTTTTCCTTTCACTATTCTACTAAACTTACGTAGTTTGCAGTAATAAACTGTAATATGAAAAGATTCCCTGAAGTTTCTAATGCGACTCACAGAGCGATACGGTAGAGACCTGCACGGGCCCGGGCCGGCCCGAGGCCCGAAGCCCGGCCCGGCCCGCGGGCCGGGAATGGGCGGGCCGACTCTGTCATTTCTTTGGGCCGGGCCGGGCTTGGGCGGGCCGACATTGTTATTTTTTGGGCCGGGCCGGGCTTGGGCTGGCCGACACTGATTTCTCTTCAGGTCGGGCCGGACTGGGGCCGATCAATTGCAATTCTTTAATAATTATTGACTTTCGTTAAACGATAATTGGAATAAAGCCAAACGTTGAAGAAGTATGTCCGTGAAAAATGTTATAAAGAATGCAATATATATTTACAGTTTGTGTTGCTTAGTGGCTCCACTTTCACTATAGAGGATTGCAGGCATTATGCGGTAAATTGAGCTCTGACCTTGACCTTCCCTGAACTCAAAATATAAAAAGAAGGGGTGGGAATATTTTGCCTGTCGCTAAACAATATTGTCATCTTCACTTTATGCTATAAATCAATTAAGTTAGATTTTTGTTACAGGGAATGGAGATTTGTTCTCTCGATGACAGGCAAAGTTCTAGGAGGCAATGGTACCATTCGGGAGGCAAGCGTCAGGTTGTGAACCAGAGTTTAGAAAATGTTTCTGAGGGTTAGGTCAAATTTAGTACTAAATTTTGAGAAAGATTCGGGCTCGAGCTAATTTTTTTAAAAAAATTTATCGGGCCGGGGTCGGGCCAAAAACTTTTAAAATTTATCGGGCCCGGGCCGGGCTTGGGCCAAGAATTTTGAAAAACTTATCGGGCCGGGCCGGGCTCGGGCCGAAAATATCCAAAACTGTTAGGGCCCGGGCTGGGCCGGGCCTAGGCACGTTCGGGCTGGATTGGGCTCGGGCCGAAAAATTCGGCCCATGCAGGTCTCTACGATACGGGCCTGTGACGTCACGCCAAAACCTTTGTCTGTGTTGTCGTGACGTAAGCAGTTCATTTTTCCATTCTTTGAAGCTTTGCATCTCAGTAACGAAGAAATATTTTTCTGAGATTTTTGGGTATATTGAAGATTAGTTCTACACGATCATGTTTTTAAATTACAACCTTTGGTCAAAAAGGAAACGCCCATTATCTAGTGATCTTGCGCTTCCTTTGTGAAGATACAAAAAAATACAACAATCTACTAGATAAATATGTTATTTCTAACCTTATAACTGCCTTTATTTTAAAAAATCCGGAGAGGAATAATCTAAATTGCTTGTTTCTCCTAATATAAGACATTTGAATTTGTTTTAAAATGCTGTAAGATGTTCGCTGTAAATTAAAATGAAAATAAATCTAATGCAAGTACTTTGAACTCTTTCCAAGCTCTTTGATTGCTTATTGTGAAAATCAGAATAGGCTGAATATCAATAGTTAAGATTTGAAAATACGAGTACTTCGATAAATTTAATCTTCAGAGATATCGGTAAAAATCTTTCTTAGATGATTAAATATATGGCAGGTGTTGAATGGATCTATAAACTACTTTTATTTGATAGAACTACGGAAGATTTGGGTTTAGTGTGATCCTCAAGCTTTTGAGAGCTCCATAGAATAAAATTGACAGTAACGGACAATTTTATATTTGGGAACTTGAATGTAGTAATACAAAACAAGATTCTTAGTGAGACAATTAAAACGTATTGAGATTTTATTGCATTAATTATGTTGAAGTATGAAAATTATTTTAAATTTGTTTTGGGCCGTTTATGAGTATTATTCGACATTTTGACACATCCATGATTTCCAGTATTACGATCCCGACGAACGTCCATGTGTTTAGTTTCTCTGCATTTACTTCCAAACCTATGTCTCTGCAAGTATTAAATAATATCTCTGCATTTTTTTATTGTTCTCCTATCATCCCCTATTATATTTACATCATCAGCATATATCATAACCTGGTGAATACCATTTAACTCTAGGCTCTGGTTGTTGTCTTTGATTTTCCTAATAGCGTGCTTCAGAACAAGGTTGAATAATAATAGGGACAACACATCTTCTTATTTCAGGCCATTATCGACGTGAAAGCTCGTGGACAAAAATTCTGGTACTGTGACTTTACTTTGGGATTCAAATAAATAACAAGTTTTCTCGGTATTCCAAATTCTATAAGAATGTTGTACAATGTTTCCCTCCTAACTGAGTCATAGACCTGTCTGAAATCAATAAATAATTTATTTGCTGGGTTTGTATTACCATTTCTTTTCGAGTATTTGTCGATTTTGTAAATATTGGGTCGATAGTTGATCGATTTCGCCTAAATTTGCACTTATAATCTCCAATAATCTCATCTGCGTATGGAGTTAATCTTGCTAATAGAATGTTTGAGAGGATTTAATAGGATATTGACAGAAGAGAGATGCATGGATAATTATTACAATCAGTTTGTCGCCTTTCTTGTGAATTGGAACAATGATTCACTTTTCCCACTTTTATCTTGATTTCTCCTTGTTCCAGATAAAGAAAATGAGTGTGTTGACATGGTTTTTAAATCTTAGTGTAAGATCTATTTTGTTAAGCTCTGAGAGAAACTTCAGTAAAAGATTTTGAAAATGAAATGTCAACAAAATTACCAAAGGTAGACTTGATCTCCCTGTGCACTGAAGAAGTCATATTTTGGTGAGAGGAAAGAAACATATATATGCAAATCGTCCGGATAATTCTCATATTAACAATAGAATAAAATTTTACGGGCATCGTTAATGCAAATGGCGAAGAAAATAGTACGTATCTAACAAATTATTTGTTTTTTAACACTCTCTAATTGGTTATTAATAAATATTTGGAAATTTGAGAAAGTACGAAAATGGTACTGATTGGACGATAGTCAGCTTTATTTGTCAAAATTATTTTTATCTGTGTTTTGTTTTAGCTCCGTAACGCTTAAAATAGACATTAGTTAGAAGAGAGAGGATAAATTCACATCATCTTAGAAAAGCATGCTAACCACAACTTTTCTTGAAACTAACCCATTTTCGTAAAACAATAACTATGCTTTATTTTATGCTTTTCAAACTTCCTAATGAAGTATATTTCTTTCGATTGATATCACTTAAAGGAAGAGAGAAGACCGCTTAAAATTTAAGACCACGGTTCAGTGCAACTTTTGTTTCAGAAAATACGATTTTATATCTAAGAATTACTCGTGTTGGCTGGTATTAAAATTGGTGAAGGGTAAGGTGATGAAAATCTTTAACAAGGAAAAAAAAAGAAAACTTAGCTTGAGTATACAACACACAGCATTACTAGTTTAAACCCTTGAATGTGTAATCCTGTTAATTCTTTTGTTGTCATAATACTGTATGATTGGGTTTGGAACTAATTGTTTATATTTACTATATGAAATAATTGAACAGCTCGTGGAAGACAGCGGTAAGCGCCACTTTCAGTGAAATTGAGATGTTAGGTGAAATACGTTGAGATCGGACTACAACACAGTTTGTATTGCGAGCGGTGATAATGATTAGGAATAATGTAAGTAAAAGGCAAAAGACAAACCTATCTCTAGGAAGTACTTTCGAAGAACATCGTCTTCCTCGTCAACCTAGACACAATTCAAAAAGGGATTTAAACCATAAAAAGAATTTTAAAAATGTACGAAGTAAAAATCTTTTTGTCATTATAATTAGACATATGTTAATATTCTATTAACTAAACATATGTTAATAGTCTAATTAACTTTGTACATTTTAAAATTCTTTTTATTGTTTAAATACTATTTGAAGTGTGCCTAGGCTGACCATGAAGACGATGTTCTTTGAAAGAACTTTCTTTTCTTTTATTATTATATGCAAAAGAGATGCTACAGAATTTAGACCAGTGCTGGAAGATTTATACAAGATATCTACATTTGTCCTCAATATATTATACCATTACAATCAAAACATATTTTTACTAACACAAGTCCTTTAAAAAAATAAGACGAAAAGAAATAAAAGAAAAAACAAAGGGTAACATAAATTGGAAATTCAAATCTCCTACAATTTATTTGATAATATCCTAATTTCTCACACTTAATATACGTCATTAATAGGGAAATCGGTCTTCCAGATTTCCCACACTTAATATTTCTAAATTATGAAGGGAACTAGTCCTCCAAGTTCCCTATGACTGACAGGTATAACATGTGGATAGTAGAAGATAGAAAATGTCCCAACGAGCAATAGCTCACTTTAAGGAACTAAGTATTTCTTTTTGCTATTTTTTATGTAGTAATGTGTCAGTATTCACTGTCTTCATTTATCATTTTTATGGCTACTAGATTATTCAGCAAATTTAATCGAAAAGTGTTTTTTGATTTCTTTTTTAAAATAAAGATATTGCTTTTTTGTCCTTTATATCTTTTAGCAGACTATTATAAGTTTGTGTAAAGTTATGATTAACGCTATTAATACCATATTTTGTTGTATTAACATTATTAATATCAATATCATTCTTTTTTCTAGTATTGTAATTATGTACCTCTTTCCTCTTTATTAAAAGTAGATTACTATGTATATTATTTGAAAGTACATTATGGACATACATACAGGATTGAATTTTAATTAATAAATCGAATGGCAGTATATTTGATTCCATACATAAACTCTTACTTGGATAGTCCATAGGTCGACCATACATGGCTTTCTTTTGTAATATTATGAGTGGTTGTATTTTTAATTTATTTACATGTCCCCAAATAATACACAAATATATCAAATGACTTTGTATATATGCATTGTATACCATTCTTTTTAAGTTCGGTTTCTTTTCTAAATTCTTAATATGTAATTCCCAAGTTAGATGTTGATCTATTATTATCCCTAAATATGTAGTGTATTCGAATATTTTCACCTTCAAATTCTTAATTCCAATTTTGTTAGAAAGAATTCTGGAGATTAGGTTTGTTTCTTGCCGTGATTATTAGCCTTTTACTTACAGTTTTATGTAGTCTAATATCCGAAATGTACAGCGTGATCCGGAAGTGGACGTACCCCTAATTGATGTTTTCTGACTGTTTTAGATTTTACCCACATTTGTTTGGTAGCATTGCTTGGCATTGTCTGTTAACATTGGTTGGCATTGTCTGACAACATTGCTATCCATGTTGTCTGTCTCCAGTTCTTAAAAAAGCAAGAATGTACCAAATAATAATGTATTTTATTCATTGCAGTTTAGACTTATGAACCCGTTTGACACTATCATCACTTTTGAAAATAAGAAAATGAGAGAGTTTGCCTTCGATAAATTTATTGCAATGTTCTCAATAAAAGATGAAGGAGCAGATATTGATGTTCATGCCGTACCTATTGATTCAAGAAGATGTAAGTTTGTTGAGGAAAATGAAGGATTATGGATTACGAAATTCTACAGCTATACAGCATGCATATCACAGTGCATATTGGATAAGAAACTTGAGTTATGCAACTGCACAGATCGGCAAGCAGGATTCAACAAAGGTACTTGTTATATTTATGATATGTGTGGGTATTCTTAAATGGAAGATTATTCGATATGAATGTTCAATAAATTTTACTATAATTGTATTTATAAGCAACTGAGGAGTCAACTCTTGCTCAATAAGATTAATCAAAAATGTTAATTATACCCATATGCATGAATTTTTGCTTTGGATATTCTTGAAGAAAAGTCGAATTACAGTTACAGAACCTCTCCTGTATCCGTCTCCTTAATACCCTACCCACAAATATACTTTCCATCTGCCTATAACTATTACGTCCCTCCTTCCTCCCTTTCTTCAGAATGGAATTGCTTCAAATACTTTAAAGTAAATGTCATGAGTATTGGTTTTATAAATAATAACCCGTTTACTGATTTATGTTACCTCACATCCAAAGTATTAAATACATCTACTTGCAACTTAAATATGTACATATTTATGTTACCCCCTTGTCAAAGGCTAAGTTCTTCAAAGTTGTTAGTACTTTCATAACCAATGTGTGAGGTACGGAATATGACACTGAAAGAAAACGACCGCTCCACAATTATTATATAATTAGCAGAAATACATTCAGATGGCATTTAACATTCGAAATGTCATTATACCAATACGTCGGTGGAGTGATTAATTTAAAACATAACCTCCAAAACACTTGGCAATTGCAGTTTTGTAACTAGTTTCAGATGCGTAGTACGATTTTTGATGTGCAAGTGAAGGTCCAGAAGACCTAGTACTACTAGAAGTGTTGCTTCTTCAGCTATGGTTTCAGCCAACTGGAATCAATTTTTACACCTTTGTGAACTATATAGCGGCAGAAAATTAGTATTTGTATTAGAATGTGTGTTGAACTTGTGATCTATAATTAACTTGCGTTACGAATTGCTAATATAGTAATTTGAAACCTAATAAAATAATGGGAACGCCTTGTGTAAGTACTTGTAGTAATGACAACGTTCCTTCGTGACGTGCCTTCGATTCGATCCTTTGTGAGATATCATATGATTCGGATGTCGTTAAGAGTCTTCATCCCGGCGAAATTAAAATACCGCTAATTTTGCAGTAATTATGTGATATCTTCAAATAGATAAAAGATAATTGAAATATGAAACAAGAACGCCCTAGAAAATATTATTTTGCGTGAGGTACCGTTATCACAAGTCACCTAGTGGCTTTCTGTTTTCAGCTGTTTAGAAACGCGAAAATAAATGCCGATTTTCAAAATGGCTCCAAATCGAAAGCAGATAAGTGAGTCGTGATAACGGTTTCTCATGTAAAGTGATATTGTCTAGGGTGCTCTTGTTGCACATTTCGATTATCTTTTATCTATTTGAAGATCTCACATAATTACTGTAAAATTAGCGGTATTTTAATTTCGCCGGGATGAAGACTCTTAAGCTGTAGGTCCGCGTCTCATATAACCTCGGTGCTATAAGCACGCAACATTTCAATCCAACAAAGTTATGATATCGATGTAGTCAGAAGCGTTGCATGTTTTTGTATGGTTTCAATGTTAAATTTCTGTAAAAGGTGATATGTGTATTACGTGATTCATATGAAATTAAATACATTTTCGTACTCAATATCTTCTGAAAATAGTAAAATATTCAATTTTGTTCTTATTAATTCAAAATATATTACATTATGATTATAGCTTGGTAGTATTCGGCACTAACGTACTTTGAATTTTCATTGCGTAGTACTTTTAGCTTGTGCTATTACTGATGTAGAGGCCTGCAAAATTAAGATGTTTGTGATATTGTAGCGTCATTAGTTGGTAACACTGAATAACAAATGGAGTATTAAATGTTTTGATTGAAGATATATATTTAAAAATGTGATAGTCTGACGTAATTGGTTTTGAAAACATACAACTTTATATTTGGTACCAAAACATGTAATCTGGTCATACAACAGAATATGTTTTAAAAATCTCCTTGCATCCTATAAATTTTCAGTGTTTTTCCCCTCTTATTTTTAAAACAAATGGCCGATCAAATATGAAGTTTTCTCTTTCGTTCACCTTTTTGAGGGATAATCTTAAAAATTATTACCACGAATAAGCTAACGATACTACATTGGTGAAAATGAAAATTTTAGTCAACTTTCAAGACTTCTTATGCAATAACAGTATTCAAAATAAAAGACTACAATTATGTGTAGCATTTTCCCATCTCTTTCTGCTGGAATGCCAAATATTCCTACATAATGCAAAGCTCTCGTACTCATATTTATTTGCAATTATACATAAGAGTTCTGAAGAAACGGATAATTTTGCTATAGCTATTTTTTACGTAAAACTCCGAACGAAACTCACTCATTACATCTGTAAACATCTCTTTCAGGATTTATACAAAAGACATTACTTATGCAATATTCTACGAGTTTCTAATACGTTATTAATAAATAAACATCAAACAAAATAATCAGTGGTGTTCGTAATAGAATATTTTTCTATTATAAGTCTTCACTTATACTCTCGAATTTAGATGTCGCTGTGAGGACTTATCTTTGTAAAGAATCACAAAAATCTTTAGAAAATAATATTTGGCTCGATAAACGCTTTGTTTTCTGGAGCTCTGCATGTATTACCGAATGTACTAACGTAGAAAGATCATCCAGAAAAATTTAGTTAATCGAAAGCATCTAAAAAATACGTTCAAGTCTCGATTCTATTTCTTTCGCAATCGAAAACAAGTAATAGTATTTGTCAAAACGCACTCCAACCTACAAAAATCTTCTAAAGACTTAGCACACTACTACAAAAACCTAAAGACTTACCACACCATTATAAAACCTTCTAAAAACTTACGACACTACTACAAAAACCTTCTCAAGACTTAGCACACCACTACAAAAATCTTATAAAGACTTAGCACTTCACTACAAAAATCTGCTAAACACTTAGCACACAATTACAAAAACCTTCTAAAGACTTAGCACATCACTACAAAAAGCTTCTAAAGACTTATCACACCATTACAAAAACCTTCTAAAGACTTAGCACACAATTACAATACCTTCTGAAGACTTAGCACACCACTACAAAAACCTTCCAAATACTTAGCATACCATTACAAAACTTCATAAATTTTACGGATTCTGTACTTCAATTTGTTTTATCTTTATTCTAAATTGATCTGGTTTTTATATAAAGATACTCTTAAAAGTCTATATACAGGGTGGACTACTTATCATGATACATATTCTAACTCTTAAATTAATAAACAGAAAAGTTGACATTTCGTACTATGCAAATAACGATATCGGAGCATTTTTGGTTTATTCGACAATACCAGCGAACAGTCTTACCAACTGAACACAAAGTTGTATTTTTCAAATGGCACTACGTCAAGGTATTACATATTTCAAATCTACATGTAAAACGAAAAATTGCAACTCTACACTTATTATACAGTGTTGCAAGCTAAGGGCGCTACAGCATTACAAACATCGAAAAACAACAAATTTTTATCCGAGTCTCCAAAGTACTAACTTCAGTCATGGAGACGTGGTTCCAGGCATCTAAAGCACCTTAGTGTCAAATACTAGAGTCATCACATGACGTATATCGAACAGGTAGAAATAAAGTTTTCAAAGGGCTGTAGTTCATAAAGGTTTAGATAAGTGCTACATCCAATTACGTAGATAGTTTTCAATAGAAAACCAATAAAAATCCAAACCTGTTTACTTCAATTTGATATCCCAAACTATTCCGGAAATATGAAAAATGTTAAAATGATGTACCAAATTTCACAGAAGTAAATCCCACCGGGTCTGCATCTCTAGGCTCCTAACTATGAAAACATTTACGATCACTCCAATCCCAATCATTTCACGGATTCAACCTGTTGTATATAAGTTATTAGGACGTAATATTGAATGTAATTTATAAGAAAAAGACTTTTATGCATTGGGAAACCTGTAACGTCCAAATATTCACCACAAACTTATAGTCGTATCGACATAAACACACAAACAAGTGTGGAGCAGGAAACCAATTTACACTAAAGTCAAAAGAGGCGCAGAGAAGGCATACGAACTGGTCGAGCGGTTTCGGTCAGGAGTCTATCAATCAGAAGTTTATGTGTTCAAACCTTGTAGGAAGTATTCGTTTTGTTTTTTTTCTTAAAAGTGTGTTCCTATTTTCATCAAAGGACTGAGAACATTTCTTTGAATTAATCTTTGGCAACTACTTTTCTCTCAAATTCGATTAGAAGAGAGCATTATATGAATTGCAAATCTAAAATCCATAGCTGAGAACAAAATATTAACTTTGTTCAATATTTCATTATTATCCTTTGATTTGTAATGAAAAACTAATTATAAGCATTGATGATTTCAGAAGATTCTCCCCGGAGGATGGTCAATATATGAATGAGAGAAAACTGATAAAACATTAGTCCACTTTGAGCATGATCGAAGATAACTTATGGCCACGAAGAGAAAAAATTATGTCGATAGGGTCTTAAATTCTCCCATAGGTCATGCCCTGAAATCATCACTGTAGAAAGGTTTCCTTAACAAATACAATATTACATTTATTTTTCGTTCTACGTTTTGAAATGGAAAAATCATAATTTTAAAGAGAATTATAATACGATGAGTATAAAGATTTATACAACTAATGAAGTAAATATTCTTGTGTAAGTTATCGATTTCTAATCGGATTAAAACTCGAATATTCGTTTGTATCGCACTGTAAAGTAAATCCTCTCTATATATAATTCTTACTAGAAAGTATGTTTAACATGTCTTATTTGAAAGCAAAGATATGGCTATGATTTTATTATTATTATTATTATTATTATTATTATTATTATTATTATTATTATTATTATTATTATTATTATTATTATTATTATTATTATTATTATTATTATTTAAAGTACGAAGTTTCAAATCGGGCGATGCAGTATTTACGTAAACTAAATGATAATATAGACGATGATGATATATAAATTACTTGATAATATTAAGTAGTCCACTATACATTTGCGAGGTTTTGCTTTGGGAAATGAAGTGTATACAACATTGAATAGTAAAAGTATTACAATAAAAATATATTATTAAAAATATTGATTAAGTAATTGGAGTTAAACATGCTTTCCAGTGAGAATTATATAGACAGAGGATTTACTTTACAGTGCGATAAAATCGAATATTTGAGTCTTAATCCGATTAGAAATCGATAACTTACACAAGAATATTTACTTCATTAGTTCTATAAATCTTTATACTTATCATATTATAATTCTCTTTAAAATTATGATTTTTCCATTTCAAAACGTAGAACGAAAAATAAATGTAATATTGTATTTGTTAAGGAAACCTTTCTACAATGATGATTTCAGGGCATGACCTATGGGAGAATTTAAGACCCTATCGACATATTTTTTTCTCTTCGTGGCCATAAGTTATCTTCGATCATGCTCAAAGTGGACTAATGTTTTATCAGTTTTCTCTCATTCATATATTGACCATCCTCCGGGAAGAATCTTCTGAAATCATCAATGCTTATAATTAGCTTTTCATTACAAATCAAAGGATAATAATGAAATATTGAACATACTTAATATTTTGTTCTCAGCTATGGATTTTAGATTTGCAATTCATATAATGCTCCCTTCTAATCGAATTTGAGAGAAAAGTAGTTGCCAAAGATTTATTCAAAGAAATGTTCTCAGTCCTCTGATGAAAATAGGAACACAGTTTTAAGAAAAAACAAAACGAATACTTCCTACAAGGTTTGAACACATAAACTTGATTGATAGACTCGTGACCGAAACCGCCCGACAAGTTCGTATTCTGCGTCTCTTTTGACTTTGTGTAAATTGGTTTCCTGCTCCACACTTGTGTGTGTGTGTGTGTGTGTGTGTGTGTGTGTGTGTTTATGTCGATACGACTATAAGTTTGTTTTGAATATTTGGACGTTACAGGTTGTTGTGTGACTAAATTTATTTGTTCTTGGAAAAAAAAAGTAAAGAAGTTTCAGCAGAAGTAAGCCTCTGGTATAGGTAACTATCTTAGAAGTTTACGAGCTGGCTACCTTGTCTCATGACTGTTCAGTGGAGGGTGCTGCCCTCTACGAGCTTTCGTGGTTATGCAGCTAACCTCCCCTCTTCAGTTATGAAGATCGGGTATGTATAGTTACACCTACTTTTTCGTTTGTAGGCAATTTTCATTATAAAGCATGTTATATATAAGAAATTTGTATTATTTGGTGTTGAGTGATAATTTGAAAGTGAATAGTGATTTAAAGTCGTTAAATGAGAATTACACGAATGTTGAGTTTTGAGAAAAGTGAATTTGAAAAGGAAAATTGTCTTGTTAACCTGCTTGACTTACCTAAAACCAAATTGAATTGGACGATTAGATGTTAAAACAAGAGGACATTTGGTATGTATTTATTATTTTTTTATTATTGGCATGCAGACTAAAAAGGAACATTTATTTGGAATTTACCTTATATAATGTGATAACATGCTTTACAGATATTTATTTCATAAATTGTTGTTTAAATGAATTCGCGGATAGTCAAATTTGTTTGATATTTAACCTGAATTTGCTTGAGTTAATAATCTCTTTTTTGAGTAGTTGTTTTCACATTTGTTTTCGATTTTGGAATTCTAATAAAATTTGTTATATTTGTTTCGTTGAAAATCTCATCTTTGCTTCTATCTATAACCTGAGAAAAAACCGCAAAACGTACTATCCGAGCGGTTTAGTATTAATTTACTTAGATACCGCAACAAGGTCTCCCAATGCATAAAAGTCTTTTTCGTATAAATTATATTCAATATTACGTCCTAATAACTTATATACAACAGGTTGAACCCGTGAAATGATTGGCGTTGGAGTGATCGTAAATGTCTTCATAGTTAGGAGCCTAGATATGCAAACCCGCTTAACGTGGGGATTTACTTCTGTGAAATTTGGTAATCTTAAAATGGCGTAGCTGTAGTAATTTTTAAAAAACACCTCTTGATTTACTTTTATTCTATAACAATATATCAATACTTTTTGGTAGATCTAATTGCAACAAGTTTTCGTAATTATATAATTAAAAGCATTGTTCCAAACTTTTCAAGTATTTGCCATCTTCAAAATGGTTTGAAATTTCAAGTTTGCGTAAAGAGCACTATGATTTTCATGTTTATTAGAAGCCAATTATGCAGTTGGATGATGTACTAATTTAAGCAGTCTTTCGAAATAAAAGCTTTAAAGAAAGTCAAATTTTCAATCCGTTGGACTTTTGTCTCTATTAATTCGAAATCGATTATCATACCGTTATCATAGTATTAAACACTAAGATACTTTGAATGTGCGTTTCTTTGTCCGTCCCACTTGCATTTTTATTGCGATAACGCCACTAAAATCCTTATATATTGTATATTGTTTCCTGTACATCGTATCATGCTGTATTATATCATCCTTAGTTTGCAACACTACATAGCAAATCTGATATTGTAAGTTACAGTGTGTATATTTGAAATACGCAATAACCTGATGTAATACTGTTTGAAAAATTGTAACGTTATGTTAAGTTGGCAACGCTGTTAATCTTGTGGTATGGCGTGGTCTGTCAAACAATATATCCTTGCAAAAATTTTCATGGCATATAACTTCAGCATTTTCTGTTGATAAGTTTAAAACTTACAGAGGCATATCGTGATGAATGGTCCCACTAGAATCAAGTTTATTACTTACAAGTGTAGGTAGTATTATATTATATAAAGGTGTATGTGTTAAGCAACTCACTTGTAACGTTACTATAAAGTACATAAAATAAGTTCCATGATTTGTTTCGATTCAGCAACTTACCGACTATCTTAATCAGCCACATATATATCATTTTCAGCACTTTCATGTGGAGACTAAAGGCCGTGCCCTACCTTGCAGTGAACATGTGAAATAAATGGAATCAAACATAAAAAGGCAAAAGTGAACGAATAAGAACGTGTATAATAAAACAAAACGACATGTAAAATTCTCAATGACCGAAGTAATTCTTACATTGCTATAATAATGTCGATATTGTAAATGCAGCTACTACCAGTTATTATGGAAACTATTATGTATTGATGTGAATGGGAGGTTTGTTTTGATATGTGATGAGAATCTTACTTCAAGAACACAACACAATGATTGACCAAAGTCACCCATCTATCGTCACAAATACCGCACATTCAGCAAACATACAAGGGTAACAAAAAGAGTCAGGCGGCAGAGTGTTCTTGAACAACGTAGTAAACATATGCAACGTGGAAAATATACAATTACAACTTATTTTCCTTTACCAATACAAACTCATGCATTCTGCACAGCAATTAGTTAACAGTGCATTTATGTCAATGCTTGAATTAACACACCATTTATTGTTGTTCTGTCACATTTTGATCCGGTGACACAACATTAGCCCCATGGACACCGACCACCATCATACTCGGATGAGTCTCTCAGAAACCGTTACAGGAGACCCTTGGAAAGTGTTCGAACCATTGCAGACGAGTTCGCCACACACCACACCACTGTCGTTTGGTGCCTTCATGCCATTGCAGACGAGTTAGGCATACGCCATACCACTGTCGTTCGGTGTCTCGGTATCTCCATAACATTGCAGACAGTTAGGTATACACTATACCACTGTCGTTCAGTGACTCCATGCAGTTGCAGACCAGTTAGGCATATATTGTACCACTGTTGTTAGGCTATTTCGTGCAATCGTAAAAGTCAAGAAGTTGAACTTCATAGGTGCCACATGAATTGACACTGGTCAACAAGAATTACCATCTGGAAATGTTCAATTCTCTGAGTGCAAAAAGTAACCGAAAAAGCTTCATCGGACCGTCATATCAGATTAGAATGGGGTCTGTTATGACGATTGTAAGCGGTCAGGAGAATGGTTGGATGTTATGACTGTCCAGGACAGTTTCCTAAACAAGTTCTACTCCCACAGAAGCTGTTTGATGATCTGGGGTGAAAGTCATCCATCAGGCGAGGTGACACCACTTCTTCAGGCAAAGCGAAACTATCAATGCACACAATTACAGTGGTTAGCTTCATTAAAAATTCACCGTAAACTTGTCCGCAGGTACCTATCGATGGTAAACAGACAATGGTCCATATGCTTGATGATTTGTGAGATATGTATCACATATCTCACAAAGGAAAATGCGGGCTCTGGATGAAATGCAGTATGAATCCATTACTCCCATCTTATTTTGCCGCTACTTTTCCCAGTGACCACAAACTCTTTTGGCAACTCAATTACTTCTTGGGATGGTAGACTTTCCCTGATGACCGTGCAGTATAACGTGCAAGACTTCGTATCGTAGGCTACATACTCCTTTCGGCATCGACTCGAATCTTTGACTGCAGCAAAGTATGTGATTGATGTCGGCGACCACTTTGATTAACTATGTACTGTAGTTACCTAGTATTTCGGCATTTTGAGTTGTCGCATCTGAAGAGTCATTCCATCTACATCAACTTAATAAATATGGAAATTTTGGTCATACTTATTTCCCTTCTCATAATAACTGCCTTATCAGCGTGAGATTATATCAATCTTCAGCAAGTTGAGGTTTGTCTTTGGTAAAAAAGAAAATAATCAACATTGGTTCAACCACTTTGGCGTAATGGTATAACACAAGCAGTTACTTGATTTTACTTAGATAGATAAATGTCACACTTTCCACATATGAATAAAAGTTTGATTATATTTACTATTTAATTATGTTATGTGAGTATAAACGTAGAAGAAATAACTTGTAAATTTAAGCATATAGGCGAGAGCTGTTTGCATGGTTGCTTGTATGAACAAAATCTCTTTAATAATACCTAACATACTGTAGTATGAGTGATCCCTTGAAATTACCCTGTATTGTTTAATATCCGTTAGGAGTATACTAACATGAGTTTTTGTTATGTTTTCTAAAGACACTTATACTAATGAAAATGTAAAATCAATTAAATTAATATTTTACTTCTTTTAACATGCTTTCAATAGTAGTTAATAATAAAATTATATATAAGCAATGCATTATTATTGTTCATACATTATTAAGATGTTAACAAAAACAAGGAAACATCAAATTATATTTAGTTAAATTATTAGGAAGGTTATCTTAGGTATGTTGTTTATTGTTTTAATTTGAAGCCTCATATCGATAAATATAATTATGTTTATTGGATACGTTTCAAGTAGTTATACCTGTAAATCAGTTTAGCAACTTAGAGTAAGTTAGTATTGTATGCTTTTTAAAACTCTCATTAAAAATGTATTATAATTTCATATCTTAATAATGATCCTAAAAATTACATTTATAATGTGTATTTTTCAGCACGACAACCACTGTGCGACGAAAGGGGCCTTGATTGCCTAAACAAGTTCCAAGGTAATGCACATTTAATTTCCCATTCAATTCAATAACAACATAATACTGTAGAACGTTTGAGTACGATACACATTTGTTTTATTTTTTAATATCTTACATTTTTATTTATTTACATTGAATTTGTACTTGTTTTATACTGTATAGCATGGATATTAGCTGCTACATAAGAAACAATTATCTATAATTTATATTTGATATTATAATACATTTTATAAGGAGTACATGATTCTGTATAACAGCTTTTTCAAATAAATGATCTAACATGCCAATAGAAATGCAGAAGTTAACTTTTTTAACGGTACATGTTGAACATCTTGTACAAGTGTACTATTCTGAGCTTCTCATGTATAATTCTTGACAATTCTCAACCAAACTTACAATACGGTAATTTTTTTATCAAAATATTTTAGGATTTATTTTAAATAAAAAAAATCATCCATTTTGTGTGTGAATGGGAATGAATTTAAAACACTTATTGCGTTGCCCCTTTGAATGGCAAGGCTTACCCGTTGGAAAAGGAAATTTTTGTTCCTAGGGTCACCTGACATTAATTAAAGCTGCCCCCAAATTTGTCAAAAATTTACTTGTTTCTTTACTAAAAACACCCATGGTTTCAGTAGCAAAAGCAATGAAAAAATGATCTTTTAATTTGGAATATTTCAAATGCTTTCGTTTACTAGCTGCCTCGGCTGCACTTCCTGCTTCCTCGCTGGTTAATGTTATGTATGAGGGTGCGAAAGTGTGTACGCATGTAACATCCCACACTAGACTTTGGCCTCTTTTCCAGGGAATTAAAGTAATTCCGTCTGGTCTTTTGCCATCATCCCGTAACATTCCTGTTGGTTCCAAAATGCTAGGAATGTCTATGCTGGCGAGAGTTTGCTTTAATATTTGGTTTAGTTCTCCGTGGCGTGAAAATCTCCCACTGCTTGTGATGCAACTCAAAGCATGAAGACCTTTACTTAATTTCTGTAAATTCTGCGATGGAGATTGATGATTTTGCATCTGACGTCTAATGACATCTCAAAGATGTTCAGTCGGTTAAGGTCGGGTGAGTTTTGGGGCCATTGTAGCAATAAAAAATTATCGCTATGCTCATTGAGCTATTGCAGAACAATGTTTGCCTTGTGACAAGGAGCGTTATCCTGCTGATAGATAGCATTCACAGCTGAAAAATAACCGGTATGAATAGGTGTACCTGACCAGCAATGACTTGCCGGTAAATAGAAGCCGTCATGACGCATTCCACACACACTACTGGCCCCATGATTGCCAAAGTGAAGTCTTCCCAAATCATAACGGATCCACCACTGGCTTATCGTAGTCCTGCTGTGCACGTCTCAAACAACTGTTCCCTGGAAGACGACAAATTATGACTTGTTCATCGATGTGATGATGCACAGTATTGTGACTTATCAGACCATGCAAGTTGTGCCATCGCTTGGCAATCTAATGACAATGGGCACGTGTCCATTCCAGTCGCTATAGATATTTGCGTGCAGTTAACATTGGACTGTACACGTGTGGACTGTCGGGTAATTTATGTGTTTAGACACACCCATCCTTTGTCCATTATAAGCTACGTGTAACATATTTAATGAGATGTGGCAGCCCCATGTCTTATGATTAGTGCTAGTTTTTTTTAGTTTCTTTTTCTCCTTGAGAAAACACTAACCACGGTAGCTTGCTTTCTCCTAGATTCTCGTTCCCAGCCGTAGGTTGAATCTGCCCCTTATCAATCTTAATTTGGCCCCTATCAAACTCTGATATACCGCCAGCCTTCCCCATTCTACACAGATTGATCGAGTGAAACCCCTGTCCCCATCTGGCCAGAGGTTCTGCTGTGTTCCATGACTCTAACATTAGCCCAACAACTGGGTTCAATAATGTAATAATGTTTTGGCTGGTCAGTGTATACCGTTCCTTCTACGAAGACACACCTGAGGAACAAGAATGTCCATAGTCGCAACGTTGTGTCTGAATGGCTTGCCGCTGAGTATGAAAACACATGTGCAATGTAAATGTTAGAACACTAAAAAAGTGTGGTAAGCACTGTAACTTTCAAGAACATAGTTGCACTTACATGTTAACCTGATTCACATCTCGGTCACTGTCCAGTAGAAACGTTTCAATACTATACTCATATTGTGATAGCTCGAGAAATAGCACTTAAACAAGAAAAAGAAAAAAGATTAAATATTTTATTCATTTATAACTTCAAAATTATTATTATTATTATTATTATTATTATTATTATTATTATTATTATTATTATTATTGTAGGGGTTTATTCTTCTCTGATATCTTATGTAATTTTTGCTTGTAGAAACCGTTGAACCTTAAAAATATTTGATATAAAATATTGGAACCGTAATACTTCGGATTTCGAGAACTTTCTCCTTTCCCTTTCCTGAATTTTGAAGTTTTGTCTGTCATTCATAACAAATTAATCCATCTTTCTTTTATTGAAATTTCAGAAATATTAAGTGTAGTCCTTAAATCACCATATATTTTATATTTATCAGAATATGACCAAAGTGAGATTTTCAAATTACACTGTTCAACAACGAAAATGTAAATTGAACAAAATCAGCTAATTCTTATTGATTTTGTGGACCTGATCACGAATTTGAAAGTTATTTTCGAATATTAGCTCTACTTTTCGTTTTACAGGCATGTCTAATAATAACGCTTTAAAAATAAATATATTCGCTTCGTTTGGGGTATAATGTTACACTGATCCGGCAACACTGGAGAAACTATATGAACGCTTGGTTTCATTGTGTTCCTTATCTCAGTAGTGTTCTGCTATTGTTAGAAAAGACAGGTTTAGTGCAGTTATCAGCGTTTTGGGTGTGACGTTTGTGTAGTGCAGGACATAAAAATACAACTACAAGTACGCAAAAATACTGGTATTTCGTATGTATATTTTTAAATAGTTGTCGGAACTATTTCAAGTGACATTTTGAGGATTTCAATAAACAAAAATGCCGCGAAATTGTGTAAACAGTGCGGATAGCTTCTACTACGTGTGTGGGGAAGTGACATTTTCCTCACAAAAGCAGACTATAACACCACTAATTAGAAAAGCATATCAATATTACTTTGGTTGTAAAATTGGAGACCAAGATAAATCTTGGGCACCCCACATTGTGTGTAACACTTGTGCCAGCAATCTAAGAAATTGGATTAATGGGAAGGAGCGCTCAATGCCTTTTGCAGTGCCCATGATTTGGAGGGAGCCAAGCGACCACATCAGAGACTGTTATTTTTGTATGGTTCCTTCCGTCAAGAAGGGAATTTCCACGAAGAAGAAGCGGGCCTTGATCTATCCTAACATTCCTTCTGCAATGCGCCCTGTTCCACATGGAGAAGGACTACCTGTTCGTGACCCACCTAAAGAATACGATCTTTTTTTCTGATGATGATCAAGAAGTTGAAGCTCCTGAATCAAGTACTTCGAAGGACCCTACGTTTGTTGTAGAAGAACCTCCATGTGAACCACATAGACTTACTCAGGAGGAACTAAGTGATCTAATCAGAGACTTGGACCTCTCGAAAAGCAAAGCCGAAATTTTAGCGTCACGCTTAAAGCAATGGAATTTATTGCAAGGAAAAAACAAATATTTCAGTGTATCGGAATAGGGAGATGTTCACTTCATTTTTTACTATGGAAGACACACTTGTGGCATGTACAGATGTAAATGGTCTCATGAGGGCACTTAAAATTAATTACGAACCTACGGAGTGGAAGCTCTTTATAGATTCGTCCAAGGTGAGTTTAAAGGCAGTGCTTTTACATATTGGAAATGAACTTCCTTCAATTTCTGTAGGTTACGCAGTTCATATGAAGGAATCTTATGAAAACTTGAAACGTTTACTTCAAACCATGAAATATTACGATTTTCAGTGGCTCATTTGTGGTGACCTTAAAGTAATAGCACTGTTGCTAGGTATGCAGTTAGGGTATACAAAGTATTGTTGTTTTATATGTGAATGGGACAGTAGAGATCGTGGATCTCATTACGTCGAAAGTGATTGGAGTACCAGAGAAACTTTTCAGCCGGGAGTGAAAAAAGTGCAGCATGAACCACTGGTAGATCGTAACTGAATTTTGCTTCCCCCTCTACATATTAAATTAGGTCTTATGAAAAGTTTTCTTAAGAGCATGAACCAAGAGGATGAGGCCTATAAGTACCTAAGAGAACAATTCCCTCGATTAAGTGATGCCAAAGTTAAAGAGGGTGTTTTTATAGGGCCACAGATTAGGCAACTATTCAAAGATCACAAGTTCGACGAAATTCTCCAAGGTGAGGATAAAGCTGCGTGGGAAAGCTTGAAGAGTGTTTGTTCACAGTTCTTCGGAAGACACCGAGCAACAAATTACAAACAACTGGTAGCAAAGTTGTTATTGTGCTACGAAAATCTTGGCTGCAATATGTCTCTAAAACTCCACTTTCTTCATTCACATCTAGACTTCTTTCCCGAAGATTGTGGAGCAGTAAGTGACGAACATGGTGAGCGTTTCCACCAAGATATTGCAGCCATGGAGAAGAGATATGAGGGAAAGTGGAGTTCTAACATATTGGCCGACTACTGTTGGACTATTGCAAGGGATGCTCCAGATGTAACCTACAAAAGGCAAGCCAAGCGAAGACGCTCAAAATAAAATAAACATTATCCTGTACAAGGGATCACTTGAAACTTTTGTCTACATTGCAGTGTAGTTCTTGCACAAAAAGGTATTTGTACATATTTTTCATGTTTTGATTTTAATACTGATTTTTATTACGGAATTGTTAATGTTTAACTTGACCACGGTTACTTTATTTTCTGTATCGCTGTGAAACTGGTATTTGCGCAATTTTGAAAAAGGAAGTACAAGGGTATAGAAAGCTATAGGTTAGGGTACTTCTTAACTCCCCAGCTTATCACATCACAGTGAAATAGATAAAAAAAAGTGAAATGTAGGTTTTTACAAGGATTTTGCTTAAATGTTCTATAAATATTAATATATTTGTATATATACAGCTACTGTTGTACAAGGGCGTTTTTTCACAACCTGAGCTAAGAAAATTATTCTATTATCATTTCCTTTCATATTATGCTTAAATGAATGTAAAAATTGCAATTTCAAAGAATTTACATACTTTCGATCAAAATTTGTTGAACAGTGTAACGGCTGTTTTAAGAGAAGTGTGCCAAATTTTCAATTAACTATTTACAATGTTTGCATGAAAACTTCAGTAGTGCAGTAGAAAACCTATTTAATTAGTTAAGAGCGAAGTTTCAAATTCATTCGTTATTGCTCGTAAAGAATTGTTATCGTGTACTCTTTTTCCAGATAAAATAGAAGGGCTAAATGGAAAATGGAGTGGATGCCGTTGTTATCGAAGCTGCACTGGAATTAGATACAAAGGAGTATACATGCACGTTCGCAGGTATTTGGGACATATAGAACGTTATTTGCATAGCCTTTGGAATCACTTCAAAGTGTAATGTTGTAGATTGACACGGCAGCCTTCCGAGATACCAATGAGGTACCGAAAATCAAATTAGCTCGTTAGATAGTCCTACTCATACTAACTATAAAACCCAAAAGCTAAACTTGTAACCAAACTTTACATTTGCAATATTCACACATAAAGCAGGTTGTACAGTTGAGAATAAAGTCACATAGCAACCCTTAAACATGTTGGATTGGGCGTTCAAATTCCCCACAGATGATCTTTTGAGGATCTGGTAACCTCAGATCCTCAAACTGATCACTATATACGGCATGTTGGAGACCATCATTTTGAATACAACTTTAATATTTCAAATACGAAGGTCAGCATGAGACATATGTTATATATGCAATTCTTCATATGAATGCAATGTCACTGACCATTTTGTCAAATCTCTAACCGTTCACTAATTATGCTTCGTTTTGTGTTGGAAGAAGCAGTGACTGCACAATGACGCAGAACGTTTTTTCCTACTAACCATTTACAAGTTATGACTTCTTTTTTGCAGTTGTCGTTGACAACAATCCTGCTGACTACTAAGAAACGTGCTGAGAAAATTCCGATGTATAAAACTCGCAACTCGTGTATGGTTACTGCGGAGTTCAATATGCTTCGTCCCGATGGGAAGTCCACTTCCCATAATGATGTTAACACACTCACCAGTAGATTCCGAGAAACGGGATATGTGTCCGATGAGCCTCGCAGAGGTAGTTCGAAATCATCTTCAGATATGGTAACTACTGCTGCTGTTCTCGCATTATACAACAAAAGCTCTCAGTACAGTATATGGCTGTTATATTATGGATATGGAGCGAGTCGAACGTTTGTACGGAGAATATTTTCCGTTAATATGCGGTACCTATATAAAATCTACATGCTACAGCGTCTGGCAAAAAACAATCTAGATCATCGAATGTAGTTTACCGAATAGGCGAAAGAGGAACTAAAAACCAAATTAATTATTCCGTTGAACATGTTGTACAACAACATGGCGTATTTTTACGTGAACGGAGAAATAAACAAACAAAACTACTACTACTGGAGTGACAGCAACCCACATTTGATTTGTATATCAGGGATAGTTTGTGGCGAAACGATTATTGTCTGACATGACATTTTTGCACAAGAATCATTAGCCCATTCTTCATCTATGGAGCACTGAACGCTTACCAATATCCACGGTTGCAGGATGAGACAATAGTCCCTTCAGTGTTATTATATGATGTCTCATATCCAACGTTCCTCAAGCAGCATGGATACACTCCCCTATGGAAACGCACTGTGGAAAACTACCTCAACAGCAGTTTTCTAGAGATGGATCGGGCGTGTGGCACAGGTGAACTGGCCATATCCTTCTCTGGATCTCTTGGCACTGGACTTCTACCTGTGGGATTACATAGCTTAAATCTACGATGTACTGTCAAGATCCAGAATTTGCTGCCGTGAATCCAGAGACATTGCTAGCCACTGCGCATTGGAAATGGAAGAAGGTGTGGCATATATTACTGTTGCAGAGGATAATTATTTAAAGCATATGTTATGGGGGATCGATATAAGAAACACCGTGAACAGTTAGTGATAAGGCAAAACGGTCAGTGACATTGCACTTCTGCGAAAACATTGCATGTAAAACATCCGTCGCATTCCGACCTTAGTATTTTCAAAATGAAATAGATATTTAAGATGGCAGGCTCCAACATTGTGGCCGTAGGGATCACTTGTAATTATCAGTTTGCCAGATCTCTCAAATATCAAATATGGCCAATGTGGACCCCGACTTAACAGCCCTGCGTTAGGGCTGTCTTCTGACTTTTGGTCCAAACTGTACAACTCATACTATTTATGTGGATGTTGCAGGTGGTAAAGTTTGGAGGCGATTTTGTCGGAAGTAGTTTGCTGAAAATTAACTCCACTTCGGTGGTCGATTAAACACTGATCGATAAATTTATAATTTATATTCAAAATGGTTCACATTATCGTCATTTGTCAGAAAGCTAACGTCGATTCTCTCGAATTGCTTTTTGGGTTTCAAGTTTAGTTTCTTGGGTTTGATAGTTAGTATAATAAGGGTTACCTAATGTGCTAATTGGTTCTTCGGTGCCTCCTTGGCATCTCGTAAAATTGCCGTATAAGGAAAACATGCCGAAAATGAATATTTCCATAAATATGAATGAATACAAATATTTTCATAATCTTTCAGTTACGGTATGGTTATTATTTTCTCATCATAGTATAATTATTTCCGGTTGCTTTCAGTCTATTCATAGCTTTTGAAACAATTTTCCTACTCGACATCATTATAACTATTTTACACGGGGAACCATTTGCTACAAATTGCAAACTTTTCATTCAAAAGAGTAAAGATTAACCTTTGTTAAGACAACGAAGTTGGGTAAAGCTACTAATTAGTGGATGAGGTGGAAACATTTATTACATATCTTCAGTCAGTGAGGTGATTAGAGAAACGTTGTGATCAGATTATTTTGTGTTTTGATAACTAAGGAAGATACTTATAGTTGAAGTTAACTTCCGAGTAGTCGTGAGTAGTAACTTTACGCTAGTGCTTTCCTGGCATCAAATTCACCACCCTTACGTCTTAGTATCCATTGCAATTAATATCACGAAAGTAATGTGTTCAGTGTTATCTGTTGTGTTAATACTTACCTAGAGAAACTAGAAAACCCTGACAGTGTGGCCAATCTTTCCCAGTCTATTGGAATCACGTGTGTATTTTTATGCGAAGGTAGTGTAAATGTAGCCACACGAGTGCCCAAAAGTATACATTAGCTATTAATATAAAATTAAGTACGAAAAACTCGTACTTCCAATACATAAAATATGCTAAAGTTGTTAATAAGTAAATAATTGGTATTTATATTGCGATGCCCTTAAAACACATTTATCGAGCCATATTTGTGCATTGGCAAGCTTTATCCTATAATAAAAGAGTTTCAAAAAAAACTATTAGAACAAACAACAGTTGTTTTGACACTTGTTTAATATGATTCTGAAATTTATTCTATTCACCGATACAATATTTAGATGAAGATAGTTTGAGAAATACAATTAACAAAAGGTAGTTTTATAGTAATACAGGCCATTGAAGAATATTAAGATTGAATAAGTTTATATTAACTAAAATTATAAGCTAAAAAATATCGTGATAATGTTTATGCTTACTTTATCAATATACATCACTAATAGTGTATTTGTCTTATTCTGTGGAAATTAAATACAATAGCCATACTTGACTAGTTATTCCTTCATTTCTTTTGATTTATCTTCTTTATTATCATAATCTCAGTTGATATGAACAATGGAGAGAAATCTGGTAAGTCTGTGTAAACTTGAGATTTAATAAGAAACTACTCCATACAAATCATAAACAATCATAACATGAAACTCTTCAGAAAATGCATATGTGGTTTTGGAAAAAATCTTTACAAAACTATTGAGAGATAATTGTAGTGTATACTGTAAATGTTATTTAAACGGCTTATACACAATTGTGTTTATGAGAATTGCAACATCGACAAACCCATGAATGGAATGAAATGTGTGCCATAGGTTTGTTACATTACTATATACCTAGGTAGATGTAATTACAACATCAGTGCTTTAAATCTTCAAATTTTGATGAATCAGTATAATGTAAGACTCTACGTGATTGAAGCAGACGCTATACATTGTGGAAAATTAAATAAATATTCAATATGTTCCACAGAAATCTCTTGTATGATGCACGCATCTGAGTTGACGAAAATCGTCTCTGTTGACTGGATGATCGACAACTGACCAGTTATATCCCAACCTGTTCTCTTGGCAAATTGTCAGATAATAGAATAAGCCACGAAAGAAAAGAAAGTTTCATTCCTGGTCTAAGGTTTTCACATTCCGAAATACATGTTACAGGGTCTTACCTTATTGACATTAGACAAAAGGAGTTGTTTGAAAGAAAAGTAAGACTTTATCATCTATAACTTTCCTGGTGTGTTGACTGTATATGAGTTTGCTTCCAATGCTTAGCAGCCAATAAACTATACCCAGTGGCGCTCTACATCTTCACATCTATCTTTCGGGCTTACGGTATTTACTATAATTCTTCA
Source organism: Thermobia domestica (assembly GCF_964235325.1). Taxonomy (NCBI): domain Eukaryota; kingdom Metazoa; phylum Arthropoda; class Insecta; order Zygentoma; family Lepismatidae; genus Thermobia; species Thermobia domestica. Next base: position 21,455,552 of record NC_137465.1, on the reverse strand, counting down.
AAATAATGTTTTGCACTGAAAATAGAATAATATGCCTATAAGAACTGCTTTACTGTTCACACGCACAAATACTAATTTCGGTATTATATCATCTTATTTGCAGTATTGATTCAGAAGCTGAATTCTACGAATACGAATTAACATTTCAACTAAGTCCACATAGAATACAACTTAGAGTGATGAGAAGCATGTTGGACATTGTAGGTAAGTGTATACCTTAAAGTGTATTCATGACGGTTGTAAAGAATAAAACAGAAGAATGTAACTTTTCTGATCTTTTAGGTATATTGTTCATTTTGTGCTGAGATTTTACATTTTTTAGTAATTATTCCAGTATAAAATATTTTTCTCAATGCGTCGTATCGTTATATTTGTAATACTCCAACAATATTTACTATTGACTAATGCTATTTTGTCAATTTAACGTGACTTAACATTGAGCACCCATAGCACAGCAATCGTTGGCGTAATTATGCGTTATACTGATAAATATTTGTGAAAAGCTACATGTTGCATAACTGTCAGTCATTAGAGTAAACTTTAAAGCTATATGGCCTTTTATTTTGGGTTAACTATTCGGTGTTAAGCTTCCAATAATACATATAATGAACCTTTAAAATATGTTCTACGTATACTTTATCTTTTGAGGTATTTTTAAAATGTTGAGTTAAATTGAGACTTGTGTCGTATTCTTTGATATTTAAAGAAACGAGAAATTTACTTGAATTAATTAGGACAGTGTACTGGATATTAGGCGTTGAAAAACAATGAACTTTAATTACCATATACTTTTACCCCATAATAACGTATTTTATGCTAATCTACCAGCTGAAATATACAGTCTTGAAATCGTATTTTACTGAAGCTATATTGCGAAATGAATTCTAAAGTAGTAACACACGCATTCAAAAGCACAATTTCAATTCTGAACCGTAATTTAAAACACATAAGATTAGCTTTCATAATTTTGATGCATAGCAAAAGAGTTACATATTCATTTACGAATACAGTCAACAATAGTTAAAATGTCATATTTGATTTTACATTATATTTAGATTTTAATTCTCGGATACTGTATTTTATTTGATTTGTGTAAATACCGTAGATAATAATGCGTTCAGTACGAGTTCTTCGCAATTCACGATAGACTTGGCACGGAAATCCGTTCCAGTTTATATTTCAAGGATAGGGTGTATAGCTCATAGGAAATAATGATAAAATATCTAGTTTATATGAATTAATTTAAAGGTTGTGTTTGCCACAAGAAAATTGGGGTAACTGTGTGATGATATTCATTGTGGTCATAATATTAATTTATTACTTTCATTTTTCAGTGTCGCTAGGAGGCGTTTGTGGTTTGTTCCTTGGTGCCAGTTTCATGAGTGTGATAGAGATAGCTTATTTCTTTATATTTCGACCATTTCTTAAATATTTTCAACGCACGTAGCACAGTAGTCAGTTAAGAATGGCCCAAAAGTAGGTATACAAACCTGCATCTATCAAGCATGACGTTTTAATTGATTAAGATAATGAATTTATTTGCTTTGGTTTGTTCCGTGCTTAAAGGTATGAGTGAAAATAAATTAAAAACAGATAAAGAAGAAATCAAGTCAATACCTGTATGGATAACAATAAGTAAGTGATATAAAATGCCATGACCGATCAGTACGGGACGGTATACCTACTTTTGGGCCACTCTGTAGAATTTCAGTGTAGTTTGTTTTACTTTTGCCCCACACTAAATACGTTATCATATAAGCTGTTGAGTTATGCAGAAAATGTTATCTGAAACGTAATGGACTATTACACAGTACGTTACATCGTTACGGAAGTATTAATAATGTATATTAACTCATAAGAGAGAGCTTACAGGTTTGTTATGTATGTTAACATACACTGATTGTCAATATTCTAGGGATGAAACATATTGTCAACCACAATGTTTCGTAACCAACATAATGACCAACATATGAGTGCAGATATTATTTAAGCTTTATCGCCAAAATATGGTAGGAATTCGTCATTATGAAAAGTAACGGGACTTGAAAAAGCAAAGAAGCACATAGAACGCGCTATGGAGTAAAATGGAGCACGAAATGGAGCATTGGAGCATGAAATGTCAGATATCATAAATAAAGAGGAGTTCGAAGCACATCAGTAAAGCATATGACTACCTCGGACACCAATGCATACTGCATAGCTGTTTGCCATACTGTCCGCGAGACAGTTCCACGAATATGCCGCTCCATTCTTCCTTTAGAGAAGTTTTCAGGTCGTGAACGGTCAAAAGTTGTGGATTCTCTGTGCAACTCGTCGTCCAAGGGTATCCCAGATATACTTAGTGGAATTAAGGTCAGGATAATACAAGGGCTAATCCATGCAGTACATATTCTAAGGGTTCCAAGACCTCTTCAACTGGACAGTTCTGTGTGGACATGCGTTGTAATCCATGAACTCTGCTCCCACTGCACCACGAGAAAGACGAACATATCCTATCAGAATCTCATTACAATACCATTCCCCGGTTACGGATCCGCCTGCAAAAATATGCAGTGGTGTTCGTCCATTTTTAATGATGCCCATTTATACCATAACACCAATGCCACCATATATGTCCTATTCCCGCATGGTTTCTGTGAATGGTAAAGTGTTTCTCGCTCTTGCCACACCAATTGATGGCCAGAATCACTCATCTGAGACCATTTTACCCGAGACTCTCATCAGGTGACTCATCAGAGTACATAACACTTGCCCAGTTCCTCTCGCCCAAACCAAAATGTTCCATACACCACTGTTATCTGACACGGCTGTGAGTAGGGGATATTGGAATACACTTAACGGGCTACGGCTCAAACACCCGACAATATTGAGTCGTCGTGAAATTGTTCGGGGGACACACGAACACCTGATGCCTCGGCAAACTCACTAGGGATTTGCGCAGGAACAGCACGTCTCTTCCTGCAGTTAGCCAATGTAGCGATGCTGTCGAGCTTTTGTACTCCTCCCACGATCTTCACCATGCATGCGTATAGCATTCTTTGGTCACAACAGCTTTCTTCAGTTCGATAAAACGCATTGCGTTACTCCCATAACACGTGCAACCTCTGTAGCACTTTGACCTGCCTCAAGACAACCTACAGCTCTTCCACTATCATAATGACTGATGAACCCTTTGTGCCATTTTCCAACAGACCAATTAGCCTCCACTACAGTATTGTACTCACAACAGTTGCTGCCGTACTTGGCCGTGTCTTTTGCGTGCAACCGTCTGACTCAGCCTAGCGCTTGTTCGTAAGCAGAAACTTCGCATAACTGGTTGCCTCTCCTTTTGGATGCAATGACTCACTAATGTCCTCTACTGATATGTTTATGCTACTACATAGCCACTGAAAACTTATGACTGAAAATGTGTTTCATCCCTAGCAATTGTCAAGCAGCATAATATATGTTTTCAAGATTATTATATATCTACTCAGTGGTTTATTAGGCTTGTACAATATATGTATATATATGTGTGTGTGAGAGAGAGAGAGAGAGAGAGCAAATATATGTAAATATTTGTATATATTAAACTTTTAACTTTCAAACATTTCACACAAATTTTGAAAAGGTTAGGAACAATTTCTAGGTAAACATTTCAAAGTATGTGTAAAATATAGGCAGAATATTATTGAATCATTTCTGTGTACTTACAAAGAAAGTGTAACCTTGTTAGTAATACGTTTCGTAGTTATGAAACGGTAACTTGTAGAAACAATGCGAAGATATTATTAATCATCGACAAAATTATTTTATCCTAGCACGTCAACTTAATATCACACACTTTTAAGGAGTTTCCCTTAACATTGCTAACTAACTTACAGCAAACGAAATTTGTACAGGATACATAACAAGGGATCTTTCTAAGATGGTCTAGTGACAAAGCTGATATAACGCAGTTGAGCGAATTATTATTAAAATTTGCAGTATTTCTAGCTTAGAATTCCACCTTAAGTTGTGTTCTTACGTATTATGTAGTTTTAGTGCTGGATAGGGACGCTAAACTCAGAACTAGTATCATCTTCGAAACGAACATTAATACATTTAGAATATTTTCGTTTTACCTCGTTCACGTATCCTTAAGTCTATTAAATCGTGGACCGATTTTTTCTTGTCATAAACGAAAACCAGAGTGTACTTCCATTCAAAACTATGGCTAAGACTCAGTAACTGAGATTCTGAGAATGTAATTGGCTCACGTAAAGAACTAAAACTTAAGACATTGATATTATTGAACATAATCTATTACCTGAAGTTAACATTTCTTTGGGAGAATTATCTTCTGCCGCGAATCTCTTGGTTACTATTTGCATAAATGAGCGCAAATCTGAGGAAAATAAGTTAAAGAAACGTCTGGTCTCTTGAACATACAACTACCCCCCATAATTCTTCTCTTGCTTATTTATTGCACGTTCATTTTGAATACAATGAAAGTATGATAAATAGAGCTGAACTTCCTCTGAGAATTAATGAACTACACAGAACACTACTAAGGAGAAACTTAAGTACCCACACTAAATAAAATTTAGGTTAGCAATACAAAAAAGCAGAAAGGTGTTCATAAAATTATATAATGTACTACAGGGTGTCCAATATACAATGCAACCCGGAGTTTAGAATAGTACAAAGTTTGAACCTGAAATGATACGCAAATAATAGTTATACCATAATGAAGCCTTGTCCATGGATATATTTGTAACCTAGTAAGGAACGATTGAAGTACACTAGAAACCACATAGTGTTGCCTGATAGAAGCAAAAGTGTAAGTATTTTTTTTCTTTTTTTTTTTTTGCAAAACACGTAAATTGACTCACAACTCATACGTATGGATGTTCTGTCATTAATTTTCAGTTTGTTTAGTAGGAGTGGCTTGAAAACTATGGAGCAGAAAAAAATTTCTTTTCCATCGATAACTAATCGGATGAGGCCTATGTAAGGAGGAACTAGGGAAATAATAGTTTTCATAAATTAACACTCTGAATTGGCAACACTTCTGATATTTCAGTGCATCATAATGTGTCTTAAGGATCTGTCTACATTATGCAATTCCTAAAAACAACGAGAAAGAAACTTTGAAATTACCATGATAAAACTATTACTTACATGCACCCGACAGCACTGCTATTCATTTCTATGGGGTTACTTAAAGTAAGAGGTATACAAGAACAATCCTAAAACTAAACAAGATCTGGGAACGAAAATTCGAAGTGCCATTGAGAATATTAACACTTCTACTCTTCGTAAAGTTGCTGCCAACATGGCGAAACATGTGAACCAGTGTTTGAATCAAAAGAGGGGGTACTTCCAGCATCTATTAAAGAGCTGTTAACTCATTTCGTGATAATGGCAGTGTTGCCGGATTACGTAAGTGAAAATTTTAACATGATAATTTCAAAGTTTGTTTTTCGTTGTTTTCAGAACTTGCATAATGTGGATAGATCCTTAACACACATTTTGATCCACTGAGACATCGGCAGTATTACCAATTCAGAGTGTTAATTTATGAAAACTATGATTTCCTAAGTTCCCCCTTACACAAATCCCATCTGATTAGTTATCGGTGGAAATGAAAAATTCTTTTTTTTCTGCTCTATAATTTTTAAGATACTCCAACTAAACAAACTGAAAATTAACAACAGAACATCCATACGGATGAGTTGAGTCAATTTACGTGTTTTGAAAAAAAATGATTTACACCTTCGGTTACATCTGGCAACACTGTGTGGTTCCTAGTGTACTTCAATCGTTGCTTCGTAGTTTCAAAATATACACGTGAATAACGCTTCATTTTGGTATAACCATTATTTGTGTATCGTTTCAGGCTCAAAAGTTGTACTATCCTAAACTCCGGGATGCATTGTATATTGTCATCCTGTAGTTTTACCTACTTTTCTAGAGAAATATATTTTGAAAAGATAAGTTTTAAAAAGTTGTAATTTCAAAACGGGCTTTATTAAAAGTAATTTCTGAAGTAAACTTGAATTAAAAATGAAATGAAATCTTTCAGTTTAATGTTCCATGATTGCACTCTTTAGGCTAAGGGAGATGCCTGAAGTAAAAGTGGTTACATAATGTGTTCATGCTGGTATGGTATAATATTGAATTATTTCTTTAAAAGTTATAAAATATGTAACCCTAATAAGAATTTTTGTTTCTTAATTTGAGTTATTGAGTTTATATTATTTAGAGTATTAGTGTATTTTATTCAATGATTAATAGCGTATTCTTGTACATAGTTGTAAATATTATCAATAAATATATTGCTTTCTACAGAGTTATCTTATTTGGTCAAATTGTATATTTAGCACACATGGTACTTCCTTTGTATCCTTCTATACTTCTCCAAGCGCATAAGTACATAAACACAGTAGAAATATTGCTTACCACAATAGCCTATAGCGTATACGCAACACGTGAATTTGCACAGCGTGACAAGTTTTCGAGACAGCAAAAATCTTGCATAAAGTACAGAAACTGAATATACAGTGTATATATATATATTCCACACAATTTCCTATATATTGTAAGGTTACATCCCCGCAGGCACTGTAGCCATATGTCTTTACTATGAACACATGTTTTACAGTAGAAAGCATCGTAATAAAAGCCACACCTCCAGAGAGAGACGAAGAGGATTCGGAAAAACTACGAAGAAGGCCGACATCCCCTTCATGAGTCCTTCCTTCAACCCTTCAAGAAGAGGCCTATGAAAGAAGACCTCAAGAAGAGGAAACTCTCAATTTATTGCCGATCAGATCACTCACCCATGAACACCTCCTAGTCCGCTATGGGCTATGGAATATTCTATTAAAACCATCTCCTGAGTGTGTTATGAACAAAGGAGTTATTCTTAATCACCTTCTTCTGAGGATGCCATGAGATACGTAGAAGTCCTTTAACTATCTCCCAATGCTGCTATGAGTGAAGGAGATATTCTTTAATCACCCACTGCTGAGGCTGCAATGAGCGAATGAGTTATCCACCATAACTGTCTAAGGCCATTACGAGTTAAAGATAGTTCAACCTTTATTCCAAGGTCACTTTCTCGATCCGAGGATCTTTTATTGAACTCTGAAAACATTCCAATCTTACAAAAACTTTGTAAAAGCTTTTTTAAGACTTTGTTTTTTATAATAAAAGTTGAGGGTTTAATTACTGGTTTTGTTATTTAAGACTCTATCGAACAGAATATTGCAATATAAACTATTTCAAATGAATATTTCCTGTTGAAACCTGAGTTCATGATAATAGTAGTTAAATTTACTATTTTGGCCCATCTATTTTCACATACAAGCCATAAATCATTTTTACGTTGCATTTGTTTATCGTCGCGTCATATACACAAAGTCATATTCAACATGCCACACCAAGTACGTCAGTTCTAAACTTGAATAGCTGGATTTCCAATTAGATTGCTGACGTGAATCTCATACTTCAGTCCACTTTAAAATAGCATATAATGTCGAACGTGTTAATTTAAACTTCATTCCTAACAAATAAACGCTAACATTCTATGTTCTTACCAACACTACAATTTTTCTTATTAATTTTTATTGCACTTATTATTATTATTATTATTATTATTATTATTATAGTATTTTCATTACGATACTAAAATTATGATGGGTTAACGTACTTATAATGCGGCTAAGATATGTTTTTCTTGGGAAGGAGAGGTTGCAAATAATAATATTTCACAGGGCGGGGTATTGCTCAGGGTGAATTACCCGCATAGATAAAGAAGGAAATAAATAAATAAATAAGTAAATAAATAAGAAAGCATCCTGAACGATACGTCTTCATATAATAGTATTTATCAAACTCTTCACCTAGCCGCTTAGTTCGTTACGTTTAATACTATTCTTATTATATATTCATCACTGGCGGCTCGTACTGTCATTAACAAAGCGTGCTACAATATATATATCCGTGTATTTACCCACTGAAGGCGGAAGTTGATATCCATCCTTTGATTCTTAATCCTGGCAAACTTTTCTATCACCCTGGAGTTTAAATCTAGCATGTTGTTTATCAAACTTTTTTCTATTGAGAGCATGGCAAGGGCAACCTTCCTGACCTACGGAAATTCCTTACGAATGTCTTAATTCTCTTTAGAGACGAAAAGCATCTCTCAGGCTCTGCTATGGACATTGGTATGGTCACTATTATTTGCAAAAGGGTTGTTATTTCGCTAAAATTGTCCTGTAAGTTATTTTTAAAGATAAGCTGACAGAACCAAAAGCTCAGTGCGAAGTCACTGCTTACCTAACATTGGGTAGCTTTCAACCGCAGTGTCCAGAATATGTTCCGGAAAAATTACTAAAATTTGCAGAATCCAGAAGTTTGGCGGCATCCAAATGGTTTGTTTTATCAAATCGATTTGGCACATCCGCAGAAATGCGATCACATACTTCTTTGGCACTGGGTAATCCGCTCACATTTATTTTCACCAACTGTTGGAAGAAACATATCACTTGTCCTAATATTGTCTGTATCATTCCGAATTTTCTCAATGGCTTCAATGAAATATTTAAGTGCTGTTTGTACTTTAATGGTAGACCTGAACTGAATTCGATTATAGAAAATATTCACATGTGGCATTATTTTGTGGAAGAATTCTAACCAAAACATGAATTCCCTGTGTTGGCTTTCTCTAGTTCTGAAAAGCGCTCTTTCGAAACATTTTAATTTTCATAAACGGAATTGACGGTTCGTGACTTGAAATTCCATCGAGTAGCTGACCCACTCGGAATACGTCGTACAGCCACTTTTTCCAAAACAGATACACACTGTGGGGAGCAGGAGGAAAAATGTGGAAAATCCTGAAAGACTACAGGAAAAAACCCTTGTCGATTGATTTTGAAATGCAGTTCTTTCCATTATCAAATTTAATTGGTTAACAATGGACGTAGTGTGCCAAAGGAAAGTGTTCTTTAATTTTAGATTGTACGCCATTAATTGATCCCTTATTACCGATGCCCCATTAAATGTATTTGCTATAATTTTGCTACGATCTGAATCTGTGTCAAAAATGTTCAATTCATTTAATATACACTCCCGACAATTCTGGGCTCCCGGACCTTTAGGATTAAAGAAAATAAAAAAGAGGAGAAAGGAGAGAACCGAGCGGCGAGTGCCGCCAGTAAGCAGAAGAAAGCGAGAAAGAGGAATACTTGGTGCTTGCGCAGAATGTCTTCGGGCTCAACCTAACTCAGCACGGTGGAAGCTATTCTGGGTGTAAAAAAAGGGAAGTGGACATGGCATATTGAGATCTTTGCTCCATGCTAGAGATATGTTTGTTGTATAGTTCAAGCGGGCTCCACTCAGTACAGCCCGCTAGGTTCGTTAGTACAACTTTCACACTGCTGAAGGCGCTGATAATCGCGCTCCACGCTCGAAAAAGAAGATCGCAATGGGAAAGTTCTGTATTTTGTTAATGGACGAACAGTTTAAACAACTGAATAGATGAAAATTTTTTGAACTAAAATTAGTCTACCACAAATACACAAACATGGGAAGCGTGCTGTAGCCCGGTAGCCCTACGTCAGAAACCGCACTCCAAAGAGGACACGTATTAAAAGAGAAGTTTTAAATACTTATTTGAAAACGTTTAACTATCTATGACGAGCCATTTACGTATTTATTTTATTATTAGCTTATAAGGAAAATTAATTCATAAGGTGAAACGTATAATGCTGGACTACTTTTACTCAGTTTAGAAATATTTTCTGTGTAAGACTTTTAACTAAAGCTCCTTTCAGAGCTTGAAAGATGCATGTCCATAAACTGTAAACAAATCTTACAAAAGTAAAAAAAAAAAAATGTTAACTTTTCTATACTTAAGCACACTGTCCAAACTTAATGTATCTTTTTGTTCCAACTTTGGTAATTGAATTCTATTCATTACGCTCTGAACGTCCCATTTACATATCAATTGAAAGTCTTATTGAGCAAAAAAAGATAATATGATAGACTGTAGATTATCATGCTTAATCCTTTATAAAATAGGCGAAAAACTATTTTTGCTGAAATAAAAGTTGATGCATTCGAAAAGCAGGTTACATATTACTGTAAAACGTAGTGCAATATACACCCGCCATGTCTCTAATTACGATATCACAGAAATTACATTATGTACTTCCGTTAATGACATATAATGTGAAATTATCATAAACACTTGAACTTTAATGTTTTTAGTTATACTAAATTTTTGTGTATGTAAAATTCATGTACAATCATTTCGTTACGTAATATTAGCACTAATGAGCCATCCTTCTGCCAAAACTGTATTTGAAATATTTTTGTTCATTGTGTTTGAAATTATTAGGAATACCATTCCAATTCAATAAGTATAGTTCTACAGAGAATAACTACAGGAAAGTGGGATGACAAAATGCCAAAATAGAAACAATTGAAATTTATTTTTAGTGCAATGAAAACTAAAACTAATAAATTTAAACATATTTTCTATGACTAATATCGTGAATAATAATTCGTGGTAACGTTCTTCAGCTTTCTCAAAGATTGATAAAAGTTGCCATGATTAAGCTGTCTATGCCAGGGATGCAAATAACCACTCGTCTGGGGCGAGTCGTTCGTCAGTACGGGCGAGTATTTAATATCAGCGAAGATAATTAAATGATTTCTATTGTGGGATGTGGGCTAGTAGCTTTTCTTCTTGGGCGAGTAAAATTTTGTTGCTTATTTGCATCCCTGGTCTATACTGTAGTTTCGGCATGTATCTGATTTTCAAAGCTAAACCAAGTTTTCTTATCAGCAGTAAAACTGTCATATGGTTGTTAGCGGCCACGTGCGGTTTGTCAACCAGTTGGATGTTGCCGGTATTACAAAAGCTTAGCCGCTCTCCCTGTCGCCAGGGTAAACAATGAAGTCTCGAACTATTCTTTCTGAGTGTTGCAAACCAATAAGCATGAATAACCATTTAAAACAGGGATAAAATACGTACAGGTCATTCAACAAGTAATTTTCTCTCCTATTAATATAATAATAATAATAATAATAATAATAATAATAATAATAATAATAATAATAATAATAATAATAATATGATAGTAGTTTTTACGTCCGAGCCGTTTCGGGCTACTGTGCATTTTCGGTAATGCTCGGAAAATAGAATAGATCCTGGACCGCACGTTGGACCGATATTGTATTTTTACCCGTATGAATCGGGTTTGCCCGATTGAACCGTATGAATAGCCTGATAAAATGATGTTGTTTCACTTTATTATCATAACACAAATTGTTCTAATTATCATGTACGAACTCATAACAAGTATATCGGGTAAAACGGTCCAAACAGGCCAAACACGGGTCAAACGGGTTTATCAGGTCTAAGGATCGAGTAAACCAAACGCAATGGGTATCGGGTGGGTACAGTTTACCCGAAAAGTTCAAGCACTAATTATAGGTTAAAGTCAATACTTAAGAGCTTTACTTGTTTGCATTCACTTTTTTCTTTCTTTTTCTAGTTAGCCGACCAACAAACTTGAGGATACATAAATATAAGTGCTGAAATATAAATTATTGCATTATATTATTGCAATGAGCATCAACGTGATTTACTACTAGGAGTTAGCGTGATGCACTAATGTTAGTCTTTTATAAATATTATTATTATTATTATTATTATTATTATTATTATTATTATTATTATTATTATTATTATTATTATTATTATTATTATTATTATTATTATTCGACAGGCCATATGTCTATAATGACAATTTAAAACTTTTTTCTTTAAAAAAATAAATGATTAAAAAGCATTCTATTAAGTACCTAAATCCTCGTATGTATTAATGTATGCAGGTTAATATCTGAGTAATAAAGCTATCATTATTAATTTCCTGTGTATGGTATCCTAATTTGTAGTTTGTCCAGTTTTTATACACGTGACGAATCACATTAGAAAGAAACTGATCAATTATATATTGACCTGTATAACTGTATCTTAAAGTTAGAAATAATATACTTACAAGCAGAGCAGATAAACAGGCAGAATCTTTATTAAGACTATTACTAATATTACATATTATTATTAGCAATAATAATAATGATAACTAAATTCCTGGCGCAACAGCCTTTGGAAGCCTGGACTTATGGCACTCATTTCTCTGGGGTAATGTGTTTAGAGGTCTGCACGGGCTCGGGCTACTATGATAACCGCAATGGGGTTAGCCATACTGAGAGCTTTATACAGATCTACCTGAGTTGGAGCGGCAACGCCGAAATCTAGTTACAATGAAGGATTTATGGTAGGGACAAGTAAACCCTTAGATCTTGACCTTCGAGGAAAAAAATTGGTTATGTTTTGTCGCGTACTATATATATTATTTCTATGTGACGCCAAACGCAGTAACGTTTTTAAAAAGGTCAGTCTAGTCTTATTTATATTTCAGTCGATTCTCAACCCAGGAATAAATACATTTAGACACATGTATAATTAAAATACATTTTTCGTCATTAGAACTCATGAAGTAAATAAACTCACAGAAATAAATAAACAAAACTACTGCTACTGGAGTGACAGCAACCCATATTTGAGTTATATCAGGGATAGTTTGTGGCGAAAAGATTATTGTCTGGCGTGACATTTTTGCACAAGAATCATTAGTCCTTTCTTCATCTCTGGAACACTGAACGGCGACCAATATCCACGGCTGCAGGATGAGACGATAGTCCCTTCAGTGTTGTTGTATGATGTCTCATATCCAACGCTCTTCAAGCAGCATGGATACACTCCCCTATGGAAACGCGCTGCGAAAAACTACCTCAACAGCAGTTTCCTAGAGATGGATCGGGCGTGTGGCACAGGTGAACTGGCCAGATCCTTCTCTTGATCTCTTGGCACTGGACTTCTACCTGTGGGATTACATAGCTTAAATCTGTCAAGATCCAGAATCCGCAGCATTTGCTGCCGTGAATCCAGAAACATTGCTAGCCATTGCGCATTGAAAATGGAAGAAGCATGTGGCATATATTACTGTTGCAGAGGATAGTTATTTAAAGCATATATAATGTGGGATCAATATAAGAAACACCGTGAACAGTTAGTGATAAGGCAAAACGGACAGTGGCATTGCACTTCTGCGAAAACATTGCATGTAAAACATCCGTCGCATTCCGACCTTAGTATTTTTAAAATGAATTAGATATTTAAGATGGCAGGCTCCAACATTGTGGCCGTAGGGATCACTTGTAATTATCAGTTTGCCAGATCTCTCAAATATCAAATATGGCCAATGTGGACCCCGACCTAACAGCCCTGCGTTAGGGCTGTCTTCTGACTTTTGGTCCAAACTGTACAACTCATACTATTTATGTAGATGTTGCAGGTGGTAACGTTTGTTGGTGATTTTGTCGGAAGTAGTTTGCTGAAAATTAACTCCACTTCGGTGGTCGATTAAACACTGATCGATAAATTTATAATTTATGTTCAAAATGGTTCACATTATCGTCATTTGTCAGAAAGCTAACGTCGATTTTCTCGACTTACTTTTTGGGTTTCAAGTTTAGCTTCTTGGGTTTGGTAGTTAGTATAATGAGGGTTACCTAATGTGCTAATTGGTCCTTCGATGCCTCCTTGGCATCTCGTAAAATTCCCGTATAAGGTAGACATGCCAAAAATGAATATTTCCATGAATATAAATGAATGTAAATATTTTCGTGATCTTTCAGTTATGGTATGGTTATTATTTACTCATCATAGTATATTTCCGGTTGCTTTCAGTCTATTCATAGTTTTTGAAACAATTTTCGTACTTGACACCATTGTAACTATTTTACACCGGGGAACCATTTGCTACAAATTGCAAACTTTTAATGCAAAAGAGTAAAGATAAACCTCTGTTAAGATACCGGAGTTTGGTAAGTAGTGGATGAGGTAGAAACATTTATTAAATATCTTCAATTAGTGAGCTGATTAGAGAAACGTTGTGATCAGATTATTTTGTGTTTTGATAACTAAGGAAGATACTTATAGTTGAAGTTAAGATCCAAGTAGTCGTTAGTAGTGACTTTATGCTAGTACTTTCTTGGCATCAAATGCAAAGCCCTTACGTCTTAGTAACCATTCCAATTAATATCACGAAAGTAATGTGTTCAGTGTTATCTGTTGTGTTAATACTTACCTAGAGAAACTAGAAAACCCTGACAGTGTGGCCAATCTTTCCTAGTCTATTGGAATCACGTGTGTATTTTTATGCGAAGGTAGTGTAAATGTACCCACACAAGTGCCCAAAAGTATATATTAGCTATTAATATAAAATTAAGTACGAAATACTCGTACTTCCAATACATAAAATATGCTAAAGTTGTTAATAAGTCAATAATTGGTATTTATATTGCGATGCGCTTAAAACACATTTATCGAGCCATATCTGTGCATTGTCAAGTTTTATCCTATAATAAAAGAGTTTTAAAAAAACTATTAGAACAAACAACAGTTGTTTTGACACTTGTTTAATATGATTCTGAAATTTATTCTATCCACCGCTACAATATTTAGATGAAGATAGTTTGAGAAATACAATTAACAAAAGGTAATTTTATAGTAACACAGGTGTCATTGAAGAATATTAAGATTGAATAAGTTTGTATTCAGTACAGCCCGCTAGGTTCGTTAGTACAACTTTCACACTGCTGAAGGCGCTGATAATCGCGCTCCACGCTCGAAAAAGAAGATCGCAATGGGAAAGTTCTGTATTTTGTTAATGGACGAACAGTTTAAACAACTGAATAGATGAAAATTTTTTGAACTAAAATTAGTCTACCACAAATACACAAACATGGGAAGCGTGCTGTAGCCCGGTAGCCCTACGTCAGAAACCGCACTCCAAAGAGGACACGTATTAAAAGAGAAGTTTTAAATACTTATTTGAAAACGTTTAACTATCTATGACGAGCCATTTACGTATTTATTTTATTATTAGCTTATAAGGAAAATTAATTCATAAGGTGAAACGTATAATGCTGGACTACTTTTACTCAGTTTAGAAATATTTTCTGTGTAAGACTTTTAACTAAAGCTCCTTTCAGAGCTTGAAAGATGCATGTCCATAAACTGTAAACAAATCTTACAAAAGTAAAAAAAAAAAAAAATGTTAACTTTTCTATACTTAAGCACACTGTCCAAACTTAATGTATCTTTTTGTTCCAACTTTGGTAATTGAATTCTATTCATTACGCTCTGAACGTCCCATTTACATATCAATTGAAAGTCTTATTGAGCAAAAAAAGATAATATGATAGACTGTAGATTATCATGCTTAATCCTTTATAAAATAGGCGAAAAACTATTTTTGCTGAAATAAAAGTTGATGCATTCGAAAAGCAGGTTACATATTACTGTAAAACGTAGTGCAATATACACCCGCCATGTCTCTAATTACGATATCACAGAAATTACATTATGTACTTCCGTTAATGACATATAATGTGAAATTATCATAAACACTTGAACTTTAATGTTTTTAGTTATACTAAATTTTTGTGTATGTAAAATTCATGTACAATCATTTCGTTACGTAATATTAGCACTAATGAGCCATCCTTCTGCCAAAACTGTATTTGAAATATTTTTGTTCATTGTGTTTGAAATTATTAGGAATACCATTCCAATTCAATAAGTATAGTTCTACAGAGAATAACTACAGGAAAGTGGGATGACAAAATGCCAAAATAGAAACAATTGAAATTTATTTTTAGTGCAATGAAAACTAAAACTAATAAATTTAAACATATTTTCTATGACTAATATCGTGAATAATAATTCGTGGTAACGTTCTTCAGCTTTCTCAAAGATTGATAAAAGTTGCCATGATTAAGCTGTCTATGCCAGGGATGCAAATAACCACTCGTCTGGGGCGAGTCGTTCGTCAGTACGGGCGAGTATTTAATATCAGCGAAGATAATTAAATGATTTCTATTGTGGGATGTGGGCTAGTAGCTTTTCTTCTTGGGCGAGTAAAATTTTGTTGCTTATTTGCATCCCTGGTCTATACTGTAGTTTCGGCATGTATCTGATTTTCAAAGCTAAACCAAGTTTTCTTATCAGCAGTAAAACTGTCATATGGTTGTTAGCGGCCACGTGCGGTTTGTCAACCAGTTGGATGTTGCCGGTATTACAAAAGCTTAGCCGCTCTCCCTGTCGCCAGGGTAAACAATGAAGTCTCGAACTATTCTTTCTGAGTGTTGCAAACCAATAAGCATGAATAACCATTTAAAACAGGGATAAAATACGTACAGGTCATTCAACAAGTAATTTTCTCTCCTATTAATATAATAATAATAATAATAATAATAATAATAATAATAATAATAATAATAATAATAATAATAATAATAATAATAATATGATAGTAGTTTTTACGTCCGAGCCGTTTCGGGCTACTGTGCATTTTCGGTAATGCTCGGAAAATAGAATAGATCCTGGACCGCACGTTGGACCGTTGTATTTTTACCCGTATGAATCGGGTTTGCCCGATTGAACCGTATGAATAGCCTGATAAAATGATGTTGTTTCACTTTATTATCATAACACAAATTGTTCTAATTATCATGTACGAACTCATAACAAGTATATCGGGTAAAACGGTCCAAACAGGCCAAACACGGGTCAAACGGGTTTATCAGGTCTAAGGATCGAGTAAACCAAACGCAATGGGTATCGGGTGGGTACAGTTTACCCGAAAAGTTCAAGCACTAATTATAGGTTAAAGTCAATACTTAAGAGCTTTACTTGTTTGCATTCACTTTTTTCTTTCTTTTTCTAGTTAGCCGACCAACAAACTTGAGGATACATAAATATAAGTGCTGAAATATAAATTATTGCATTATATTATTGCAATGAGCATCAACGTGATTTACTACTAGGAGTTAGCGTGATGCACTAATGTTAGTCTTTTATAAATATTATTATTATTATTATTATTATTATTATTATTATTATTATTATTATTATTATTATTATTATTATTATTCGACAGGCCATATGTCTATAATGACAATTTAAAACTTTTTTCTTTAAAAAAATAAATGATTAAAAAGCATTCTATTAAGTACCTAAATCCTCGTATGTATTAATGTATGCAGGTTAATATCTGAGTAATAAAGCTATCATTATTAATTTCCTGTGTATGGTATCCTAATTTGTAGTTTGTCCAGTTTTTATACACGTGACGAATCACATTAGAAAGAAACTGATCAATTATATATTGACCTGTATAACTGTATCTTAAAGTTAGAAATAATATACTTACAAGCAGAGCAGATAAACAGGCAGAATCTTTATTAAGACTATTATTAATATTACATATTATTATTAGCAATAATAATAATGATAACTAAATTCCTGGCGCAACAGCCTTTGGAAGCCTGGACTTATGGCACTCATTTCTCTGGGGTAATGTGTTTAGAGGTCTGCACGGGCTCGGGCTACTATGATAACCGCAATGGGGTTAGCCATACTGAGAGCTTTATACAGATCTACCTGAGTTGGAGCGGCAACGCCGAAATCTAGTTACAATGAAGGATTTATGGTAGGGACAAGTAAACCCTTAGATCTTGACCTTCGAGGAAAAAAATTGGTTATGTTTTGTCGCGTACTATATATATTATTTCTATGTGACGCCAAACGCAGTAACGTTTTTAAAAAGGTCAGTCTAGTCTTATTTATATTTCAGTCGATTCTCAACCCAGGAATAAATACATTTAGACACATGTATAATTAAAATACATTTTTCGTCATTAGAACTCATGAAGTAACACGAAATTACGTTGACCGTTCTAACCAAAGTATAGTACAAATTATGCCAGAAGCATAATTTAATATTTGAGTTACATTACCTCTACACTATTTCTTATTTCTAGGTACTTGTATTCTAAACAGCCTGCAAGTTATTTTTTGGACATGTATATTGTAGACCAGAAAATAATTCTTAAATTTCTTCAGACGATACTTTCGTGTTGGCAATTCTAACATAATCCACTGTTTGTCACATCAAAATAGCGTGAAATAACGTAATAACGTAAATAAAACACCTGTAGATCTTTATTTTACCTCATATAAATAACCCATGTGTCAATGTGTAAAATCGTATATATATATATATATATATATATATATATATATATATATATATATATATATATATACATAAACGTTCTATAATATAAAAATGTCTGTTTTTCAATGCTCTACGTCTTACCAACTGGATAAAAAGTTGTATGTAAGTTGGGTTGCATCTGTACAGGCGTTTGTCATGCAAGTTAAAGTACTTGGCCCACCTAAGGGAGTTATTGCAGTCAAGGGATTAAGTGCTTTTGTCTTTGACTGTACACAATGCAATCAGACTGTGATCATGAACTATATGACAAATATATCTTGAAAAACGAAGTACTGTAGCATTTAATAGCATAATGAACACACATAATACAGCATTTTATTTGAAAAGTGTGATAACCGTGTGATTAGATGATACAAAAATGAAAAAGAGCGAAAAAGAGAGTCCTAAAAAGAGACATTGTGTGCAAACATTGTAAGTGAGTGTGCTTAGATTTTTCTAATTTGCACCACGCCCTAATCATTACAATTAGAAACGGTTACAGGCACAGTTACTGGCTAAGATGTAAGGCTTTTTTTTATGCTTTAAAGAAATGATTCAAACAATTATTTTTGACTCTCCCAACCCCTCCCAACGTTTTGCATTTAAGCTCTTGAGTCTTTGGTTGATAATATAACACTTTATGACTTTCAAAACTATGAACTGAAAGTTATCAACCTCTTAAATTAAGATATCTATTTATTTATTCTTTCCCATGTTCCCCTGGAAGAGGGAAAATATACTACATCTGGGAATTGAGACAACTGTAGAATATTGAAAGAGTAGATGCAATCCAAACATAAATACAACACAAGAACAGTTTACCGCCTACTACATTAATCAAGTAACAAAAAGAACTTCGGGCCGAGTTTACTCCTTCTCTTTCATTTTGTTTTAAGAGTAAAATTACATGTTCCCACAGTAAAATTAAAAAAGAAATTCGTATTCGACTAGTCGAGTGTTACAAGAATCAAGTTGGGGCCTAATTCACTTCTCTGCTACCGAAAATTCCTAGCAAGAACAGTAAATACAATTAAAAAGAAAATACTTTTAACTACTCGAAAGTTATATTTCATTACTTCATTCGATTTCTCGCTTCATTTCTATCAATCAGATACATTAACTACTGAATATATTTCCACCTGCCAAATGGACTTTATTCGTAACTAACCCAAATTTTACAATTGTATTATACTTATCCGTAAATGTTCTGTAGACATTAACCTACAAGTAGCTACTTTTTGGTCTAGTGGCAAGCGTGTATGACTTTGGTGCATGGCTCCGGGTTCCATTTCTGACGAGACAGCGTCGAACGCATTAGAATGGCCCGGATTTTTCCTTAAACTGTAAATCTATGCTTCATATAACCTTCCGATATAATCTACTCAATAGCATACAGATCCCACTTTTGCCTATCACATAGCATCTATCCGACATGGCACGGTTGTATGGCCAACTAAACTATGTGTAATGCGGCCTTCAATACTAGAATGGGGAAAAATGAAATGAAATCTTTCAGTTTAACGTCCCACGATTATGCCCGTTAGGTTAAGGTAGACGAATGTTTAAGGCAAATGAATGATGTCGGAACAATTGGGGGAATAAGAATGAGGGAGGAAATGAGAGTACAACGAGAAAGTCCACGAATACAATGTTGTCCATCATAAACTTACTTTACCGGGTTCTAGCTAAGGACCCTGTGCCCCAGAGGTAACCGCTCTGTCGTTGAACCACTGTGTGCCCCTTAATGCTGGATGGAGATTAGGTATATACTTGAACTGCTGTTCCTATGGTATTCCATAAAAGCAAATTGAGGTTGAGATACTTATCTCTTGGTAAAAGTATAAATCGCTTTGAACTAACTGTGACAAGTCTGTATACGTTGTAATAGTTATTTGTACAGTTAGCAACAAAATTTCTTTCCCTTTGATTAAATTAGTTTCGTATATAACTTCAGAATGGAAGGACAATTTGAGTACAGTTTTCTGTAAGTTAAAAAGAACTTAATTTTCTGTACGTTCCAGCAATACCAATGTTATTCAAAAAAAAAAAAAATTACCAAACAGAAAGAACTTTTTTTTCGCTGACTGTACAGTTTATTAGTTAATAATGGTTAAACGCTTCCTTTCAATACTGAAGACAGAACTCACTATCCAAAGTGGTGTCCGAATCAGTATCTGGATTTTTATTTAAAATAAGTGGCCCCTACCTGGAATCAAACCCGGGACCATGCGCGTTAGTGACGAAGGGGCACGTACTTGGTCAAGTAGTAGAAAGCTCTTTTAAAATGAAAAATGAAAATTAAGTTTTTATCACGATTGCACATTGGCGGGAGCTCATGTGGTTCGGATTCCACGTTAATCAGTAGGTCCCCGTCTCATATAGCCTCGCTGCTGAACGAGACGTTAAACTCAAAATCAACTCAACTCAACGATTGCACATTATTTGAAAAACATTAAGTTAGGAAAGATTTTTTTATTATTATTATTTCAAACAACAAGAGAAACGAAAGAGACAGAAAAGAGAGAAAAAGGTGAAAAAGATAGAAAGAGCCAAAGAGAGAGGGAAAAAAGAGATAAAAGAAAAAGAAGAGGAGGAGAAAAACAAAAAAAGGAAGAGAAAGAAAAGAAAGAACCAAGTAACGTCTATTGTAAGATTGTATGTTATTAGCTGGATAGTTGATCAACGTGTTGCACCAGATGCGTTTGATCTCTCTGCTTCCATTTTGCGTTGATTCATTGCTTCGTAATGAATAATGCACCTGTGCCTCAAACAAACTCTTTGGCGAAACAACAATTTTGGGAGTCGTTTGTTGAATTTTCCTTTCCTTATCTTGGAATACGGGGGAGAAAAACCTACTTTCAGAAACAATATGGTTCAAGCAAGAGAGGAAAATCTGGCTAAAGTTATTACCATGGACCACATCTGATATTAATCTGACTAAAAAAAAAAAAGTTTCTATGCATTCGTTTTAAAATACAGCATCCAGCAGAAGTTTATATATATGTATACTGTATATATATATATATAGGCTAGTATCTACAGAACATATTTTATTATAGGAACAGAATTGTACAGAAATTTCTTACAATACATTACAGAAAACCATAAGTAATGAAACGTACTACGCGACTATAAATACACTGCATTGAACCCGTTCTATGACATTTTAGGCGAAATGTTGAAATATCCTCCATCATGTGTGAGTAATTTATATATCCTACCGTCAACAATCAAGCAAGTCATACGACATACATAGACGAAAATATCAGCAAATTAGGTGTATTTTGAGCTTTAATTTATCAATACTGCGAAGATTGCTCTTGTGCAGATAGTCTTTAACAATACCACACCAAAGAAATGGACTGGAATTAGGTCCAGGAAACAAATGGCCTTAGTCGCTCGACCTATTTCTCAATGAAAGGCAAGTCCTTTCATTGTCTGACACGACGCATAATGTGGTTGTCAATAGAACGTGGAGATCACTTGCCCGCAAACTGAAGATTTTATGCACCACGGTCCTCACCTAACTTCTTGGACTTGACGTATCACTGTTCAGTTTTAATATCGTTTATCAAGTGTAGCTTCTTTCACCTCTCCCTCCTTTTCCTACCACTGTATATGTTATAACAAATCTCATGATACCGTTCTTTTTCAGCCAATGTTCTAACCAGTTTCTCTTCCTCTTCCTATTTTTTCTTTCACTACTACTTCTAATGCATTTTTCTTCGACCGAGCTATTTTCGCCCAATTTACTTATTTTAAAATTAGGAGTTTCAATTTAATTATTTTAAAATAGGAGTTTCAATTTAATTATTTTATCATAGGAGTTTCAATTTAATTATTTTAACATAGGAGAAGATCCAGAACTGGAGTATAGGCCTATTTAGATTTGAGCGTCGAATTGGTCAAACGAAGTTTGATTTACTTTCATCTACTGACAAGAATAAATTGCTTTTCTTAAGATTACTGTGAAAACTTTTTCTTATCTTTATTTTTTTTAAATAATACTTTATTTTAGTACGCCTGAGTGCGGCACGATAATTTCTAATAATACATACTCATGCTAATAGATATCGCTATCTATGCTATCACTTCCCTGCCTGACTCTTGTAGGTGTCGCTACCGAGCAGGCAATGTTGCCACTTTAAAACTGTTGTGACAATTTAAACGCAAACTAAAACTGCATTGTTTCAATTTAATTATTTGAAAACAGGAGAAAAGCCGTACAGTATATTATAATATCCTCTACATATGACGATGATTCAGATGCTCAACCACAATAACAACACCCGGCAGATAACGAAGAGACTTCAATATGTGACCCGAAGATGATTACATCACCATCCACGAAGATCAACGAGAATTCACGCAAATATGATGTATAGCAGTGGTTCTCAAACTTTCCGATAACGCGGAACCCCTGTGCATTCGGAAAGTGATCCGCGGACCCCTGTTCACTCGGATAGTGATCCGCGGACCCCGTTGCAATGCCATCTGAAGTTTCACATGGTATTAAAAACTATACTGATTAGAATTACGACTGACAAGAAAAAGATCAAGAAAAATATTGCAATAAGTAATTTATTCTAAAGATACATGATTGTTTCCTGAAATGTCAATTGAAAATACAGTAACTTTAAAGACTGAAAATCAATGTACTTTAAAAAAAAAGAAAAAAAAAGAATTCTAATGTGGGGTAAACAGTTCTCAAAGGTGAGGTCACTAATATGAGGAGTGAAATTGTTTCTGTTTTTCCATAATTGCACTGATAGTCCAGTCCCTGTCCATAAGACCCGTAGGAATTTTGAGGTGGACTAAGTTTCTCTTCAGATCCAAGTAAGACACGTCTCAGTGATGGAAAAAATCTTGGGTGATCATCTGGCAACCCGGGCATAAGTTGGCAAATTGGAAATTCAATATGGCGGCCATGCGAAAATGCCATATTTACCTAAAACACGAATATCTCATCATTAAATAAAGCTAGAAATTTCATTCTTGTACCGAATTCAAGATAATAAACACTGTAATCAAGAAACATTCGTAACGTCGAAACACAGTGCCGCCATTTTTAAATATGGCGGCAGGTTTTTCGAAATTTCGATCTTTTTCGTACATTATTATCATTTATTCGAAGATAACTACGAAACTATAAGAGATACCATAAACATACCTGAAATAAACGGGATAGAGCATAATGAGAGCTTTACAACGATACCAATATGTTTTCTCTATCTTTAAATTTGACGGAGTTATTGAAATTTTAGTAGCTCAAGGTGTTTGGCTTCAGATTAAGTTAAGAAAGGTTAAGCGCTAAAGCAAAACTATCCATGATTTTTCTGCACAAGTTTTAATGCTGATAAATTACTGTAAGATCTTACAGTGAGATTTCTAGGTAAAAGTGCAAATGGTTAATAATAATAATAATAAATCGTGGTTTCTAAAATAATAAATCAACAATTTCAGTAGAAAAAAGCAATATAATTAAAAGTGATATAAAGATAGTACACTAATACAAATAATAATAAAAGCACCATATTTATAATATAACAAAGCTTTATGAAATTACTTGGTTTTGGTTTTCTTACAATCCTGTGATGAAATATTTTGATCGGTCTTGTTGAGGGCAACTAATTAAATGTTATTAATAAGTTCGTTGCATATTTTGTCTACATGGATTGAGTTACAATTCGTAACGTTACCGATTATTACAAGTCATTTTGCACTTACAGAAGGTCGTACAACTAACAATTTTTTAAGGCATTTGCATCGTCTTGTAGAACAGCTCTTGCAAGTACATGTTCGAATAACATCTTCTGGTAGCTCATTAATGCTAGTATCCGGTGTGAGCGATGAATCATCTGCATTGTATGTCCATCCAAAATCCGTTGGATCTAATGGTTCTTCTGCGCCTAACACTGTAGAATACGAATATACCATGTAAAAGGATCTTTTCAGGTGACCCCGTAATGACGAACTGGTGCAAGGTAATTCCTGTAAGCTATGAAGACTACTTTGATTCATAATTTTAAATCGGAGAGTGTCAAATGTCTTAGATCTTGAGCCTGATTTTACAACCCTGACCAAATATTCTTCAGCAAGTTCCAAGCACTCAGCACTTGGAGGAAGACTTCGTCCAAATTTGCACAGATACTTTTCCGGTTCTGCCTTAAGAGCTGATATTTTGTTACCTATCTTACTGGTAACATCAGACCCTGTAAGAAAATGTGCTGCAAGAAGGTCATCTGTTGCTGCACCTATTTCGTTGACAAGTGTGTGAATTGGTATAATATCGGATCTTGATTTTCGCATCCATAATTCTGAAAGTCCATTTTCATGTAGGATCTTGTAAAAATGAATCAGTAAAACAAACACATCTGTGTCATTTGAGAGCACTACAACGCGTTGCATCCCATGCTTAACCGCATGGAAAACGTAAGTGATAATGCGTATGTCAGCCTCCTCAACAGCTACTTTGAGAGTTCCTGATATTTCCGTGAATCTCTTATCTTTGATTGATACAGCTGGAATAGGACCACCGTCAAGCAAGACGCCACTAAAAATAGTTTCCCAATCTCGATTTATTGTAACTGTCTTCAAAAATTCAGCCAGAGCAGCCTGAATCAAAACTTTGTTCTCAGATGATGCCCAAAATCTGTTCATCTGTACAGGAAGTGTTGTGGTAGTGCTTATTGATGCCAATGGTAGTGGCTGTACAGAAGATCTTCTTTCCCTCTAAGCACTTTTGATTG
This sequence comes from Thermobia domestica, assembly GCF_964235325.1. Classification (NCBI taxonomy): domain Eukaryota; kingdom Metazoa; phylum Arthropoda; class Insecta; order Zygentoma; family Lepismatidae; genus Thermobia; species Thermobia domestica. The sequence goes on along the minus strand of NC_137465.1, from coordinate 21,430,639 downwards.
ATGTTGGAAGATAGCTATCAAACACATAGTCGACACGGCTGAATTTGCAGGCATTATTTACAATGGTGTCAAGTGATGTGAACAAGTCTTTAAATGTGACATTTCCTTTAACTTTCAGTCTTCGAAACTGGTTCATTACATCAACTACAACACAGGTTTCGAGAGGATCATTTTTCTGGAAATTTATGGCCGTGGTATCTAATCTTTTTATCAAAATATTCATAAGCTGAGACTTTGAGGGTTTCGTAGTGGCGCCGTGCTCATCTAGCAAGGGTGAAGGTGAAATATCATAACTAAGAATTTCTGCCATCGACAATCCTCTCTCCTTCGCAATTTCTACTTTTCTTTGAACCAGTAATTGATCCTTAATAACGCTTCTCACAGTTTTCTTTTTCATCTGCATGCTAGGTTGTGTTATACTTCGAAATGTGGGAAGATTTTGTCTGTGAATGGGTGCCATCAGTGATTTCGAGCGAGATATAAATCTTTCCTGTCGGAATGTGGCAAAAGCTTCTTCGGCAGTCATCAAAAATTGTAAAAGTTTCTTAGCACTCGATTCCGGGACACACTCATTGGTTAGAAGGTTGTGAAGCTTCACTGCGCTATTCACAATATATGGATTTTTTCTGCTCTCAATGTACTGGAACATGTTTTGGATGCTTTCTTCCATTTTATTTCTGAGCCTTCCCGTTAATTCATGATGCATTTTTAACTCATAATCACACGGTATAACATTAAGAATAGACTGAAATGTTTTTCGTATGAGCAGTACTTCATGGTAAGAAAGCTCCCATTCTGCAATATATTCCTTCCTTTTTGTTTGGCCAATAATCCCTCCAGCTGATTTTTGAGAACGATTTATTGTTCGTTCGAGAGCCATGTCAATACCCACAGCGTTAAATTTTCCACTTGTCCTTCGTACAACAAAATGTCCTTGTTTGAACTTGTTATATATTTCAGGATGGCGTGTTTCAAGATTCAGCATTTGCTCAAAGAATAGTGAACCCCATCTCAAATAGTTTATTCTGTCAAATACCTGAAAAACTGGAAGGATATCTTTTAGTGTTTGAAGATAGAGACTCCAATTACCTTCTCTGTCAGCTCTTATGAGGTTCTTTAAAAGACTTATTAGATGTAAGAACCCCTCAAGGAATTGACACTGTTCAGACATCCTCATCTGCTCTTCAGTGAAAACATTTAAGGCTTCCAAAACTTCCTGTGATGCTGCAATCAGCTTTTTAAACTTTGCTTGCGCATCTTCTGTTGTTGAGGGATTCATAGCAGTAAGAACTTCTGCAACTCTTGTAGATAACTGATAATCATCGTCAGAAGTATGCAAAAATGCTTTCCACTTTAATCTCTCCACAACTTCTGCTAACATTAACATTCCTTTGAGTGACCTTACATAATTACTCCCTTGAAGGACACTTTCAGCAACTTTAACACCAAACACGTGATTTTCGATGAGAACATTTTCTAATCCACTCCCATTTATGTACTTACCAATACAAGAAAGTAAAATTTTGGTCATATGGAAAGATCCCAAGAGCAGCACTAGGTTTGGAAATTCATTTGAAACTAACTGAATTTCTGCTCCAAAATGAAAAACGCCTTCATCACATGAAATTGACAGAGCTGGTTGATCGAGAACTGAAAGTAAGCTTTGAAAGTTTTTCATACATGAATATACAGTATCATAAGATGTTACTGGATAAGGCAAAATAGGGAGAAAACCAACTTATTGTAGTGGAACATCAGCTTCTGAAAAAACAGCACGAATTCCAGACCATGTCAATGTTTTTTTGTTTGTCAATTCTCCAACAGCTTGCAACATACTTATCACCACCTCTTCTTTCTTGATCTCATCACACGGCAAAGTGTAAGCATCTTCAATGATTTTAAGATCCTGTGGAATGTTCAGCGGTGTTGATGGTTTCTGGTAATCTCTAATTTGTTGACATGGTAAAAGGACACCAGTTCGTTTCCTGAGTTTGTTAAGAGCTACTTCAGATAGTGGTGGCTTACTAGGATTTACACTTGGAGTTTTCTGGAATAATACCATAACAGTACCATGCGTACCCTGTAGACCGGAAAGGCTTGCCTCTTCGTGGTCAAAGTTATCCATAGCACCTACAGTGAAGTTACTACTGACAAAATGACTTGGAAGTGCAAGGTTCTATGAGCATGCCATCATAGTGTATTGTGCAAGATTATGACGAGATTCCATAACTTCATTATAGCTGACTGATAACCCAGCTTTATTGAATAATGTTATCAGCTGTTTGCTCTTACATTTTTCATGAATTGAATGGCCAGTCATTAAATGCAAAAGGGTTTTCCTTTTTCCCTTATGAACGTTATAAAACATTATCTGGAAAAGGACTTTAACTCGATTTGTTATAGGAGTTTCTCTTCTATCGTTGTTGTCTTCAATGTCACTGCATTCTGCTTCTTCTTCGTCTGAGCTCATAAATGTTTGACTGTTATCATTGATGTGAGAAAACAGCGTCAATTTATCCACGTTGAATACATGAGAGAAAAAATCAATTAGCGGTTGGGGAATAGGTGTTGTCTTCCATGATTTTTCTAGTTGATTCGCATCTGCAAATTCATTGTCTAGATTGAAGTCTGTTTCCAGAAGTGATTTTCTAATTAGCTTTCCAGCCTCTCCGACAGAAGAAACAGAACGTAGTTTCACTATTTCACTCACTCACTATTTCATCAACAGTGAGGTTTGATGAATAAACAAGTTGGGACTGGTTTCTTTGTAGTGGTTGGCAAAATTGAATAGTATCACCAAATATATTTTTCATGTATAGTTTGACCTCTTTGTTAGTAATTAAATTCTCTCCAGCCTGCTTGTTGACATAATCACGAATCTCAGAAAGGGTTAGGCCATAGCCATTATTTAGAATGTTCTGAAAAAGTAGTCGACTATCCTCCATTAATTGACTTTTTGTTTTTTTGGGTTGATTCTCTTTTTGTTAACTTTGCTTTTTATATTTTTGAAGGTACGCTTCCAAACAAAGTTTGTGGTAGTATAAATCTGCTCCAAATACAGCGGATTGATCTTCAAGATCACACGTTCTTGTGTACACGTCATCTTGGAAGTACAAAGCTGCTGCAAGGAATAATTTAGCACGATTCGTTTCACTTATTCGATATTTTTCTTTGATATTATTGTGTTTCAAATTTCCACAAATAATACATGGAAGACTGGCAGAATCTACCTTAGGAGATGGAGGGTTATGAGACAGTACGTCCCCTCTTAATCTTTTATATCTTGATGTTGACGAATCTTCCATGACGTCTTCCTTTGGTTCTACTTGCAGATTGGCTTCGTTCTCTCGCTTCTTCAGCAAACGATTTTTATGAGTATAGTTTTTGTAACACTCATTTGAATAATGATATTTGAACTCAAAATCTCGTCCAAGGACACAGATTCGCTGGAAGGTCTCGTCTTGCCATATTTCAGCTGCATCCAAGACTTTTTGTCTTCCTTCTATTGTAGTTGTGGTTTTCTCTTTATTCTTATGCTTTCGGCATATGATGCATTTGGAACCATCCACTTCTGTTCGGCTTCCGCTTCCACGGCCTAATTGTAGGCCAACAGGATGTTCATCATCATTCATTTCAATAAATGGGTCAGCTGAGTACTGAAAAAAAAGAAACAAAATGTCAATGCCTACATTTAACGTGTAGGTGGGTTAAACACTTGAACATTACACCAAAATCACGCGTTTAAAAATTACTTTGGTAGGTGAAAATTCAAGGAATATTTTAATTAGAATGCGGATTTAATTACAATAATGTCCCCTATTGAACAGTGATAAAATTATTAAAGAAATTCCTTAGTTAGTAATACAAACCAAGATTTTGAAACACTGCTTGTTGCAAACATTGAGACAAAGGCTTTGGAGTAAGAACAACAACAAACGTCCATGTAATCAAAACGAAACTTGATTACTTTCATTTGAAAAACTTATTTCTTTTACAACACGCAGAAAATATATCAAAAAAGCCATTCAACTGACTTAAATAAACTACCTGTTCCACTCGAAATTTATAGATTTAAAGTATTTACCCACTATTTACACACATTTAGCAGATAAACACTCTTTACACAATCATCCTTGTGTAAACATTACTCACCAATATTTGCAACCCTCAGGACAAAATGTTACTAACTTTTACACAGCATCGTTTTGTGAGAGTTCATAATATTACCCCCCCCCACACACACACACACACAGATTCGAAACCACAGGAGGGTTGAAATGGATTTTTCCCCCACTTGATGTCACGAAAAAGTGAAATTTACTTAAATTCCCTTTATTTCAATTTGAAAAGTAACTTTTCCCCCTCATTTCTCCGCACATTTCGCACCCTGCACACACACACACACACACACACATCCTTAAAATGTTATATACTAACGTAAACCCCATTCATTACTACCAAACCAGTGTTATTTCCAACGAAACCATAAATTTTAAAAGGGCGTGTCAAAAAATAACGATGAATGTTCTTACCTTTTTGAGGTGATGTGAGGTGATTTTAGTTTAGCATCCCTTTTCAGCAGCGAGGCTTTATGAGACGTGGACCTACTGATTAAAGTGGAATCCGAACCACATGAGCTCCCGCCGGGAATCGAACCCGGGTCTCCCACGCCAAAGGCGCGTACGCTAACCGCTTAGCCACGAGGGAGCTCTCTTACATTTTTTAATCTGAACTACAAAAATGGTGTCTCGCAATGTATATGGAGATTACAGTAGATCTTAGTCGTACTTTTCTGGCACAGTCTACATAAAAATAAGGCGATGCCTATTTTTAATTATTACTTTGGATGAAAATCATGAGGAGATTGGCTTCACCTTACTAAATTTAATCTGAAGCCAAACACCTTGAGCTATTAAAATTTTAATATCTCCGTCAAATTTAAAGATAGAGAAAAGATATTGGTACCGTTGTAAAGCTCTCATTATGCTCTATCCCGTTTATTCCAGGTATGTTTATGGTATCTCTTATAGTTTCGTAGTTATCTTCGAATAAATTATAATAGTGTACGAAAAAGATCGAAATTTCGAAAAACCTGCCGCCATATTTAAAAATGGCGGTACTATGTTTCGACGTTACGAATGTTTCTTGATTACAGTGTTCATTGTCTTGAATTCGGTACAAGAATGAAGTTTCTAGCTTCGTTTAATGATGAGATATTCGTGTTTTAGGTAAATATGGCATTTTGGCATGGCCACCATATTGAATTTCCAATTTGCCAACTTATGCCCGGGTTGCCAGACGATCACCCAAGATTTTTTCCATCACTGAGACGTGTCTTACTTGGATCTGAAGAGAAACTTAGTCCACCTCAAAATTCCTACGGGTCTTATGGACAGGGTCTGTATTAAACCCCTGGACAGAGGAGTATATTCTTCATTTAAAAAGTTAGTTGCAAATGGAATGGATGCATGGATGGAAAACAATCGTGGGTGTGCATTTAGTATCTATGACATTCCGACTATTGTGAAAAAGACATTTCCTCTTAGTGTAAATCCATCTAATATTCCTAATGCATTCAGAATAACTGGTATATATCCCTTTAATAGAGACATTTTTACAGATGATGAATTTTTGGAACCGCAGGTAACTGATCGTTACATTGAAGATGATGATCACATTATAAAGTTAGCACTAGGACGTACTTCGCTAACACATCACTCAAGTTCAACAGCATCCTCATCCTCAACGAACTTTTCAGGTCATAATGAAGAACAAGGACCAACTAACATTACACAAGAAGCGAATTCACAACTCCCAGAATTACGTATGATGAAACAAACCAGCCTTATTCAGCAACAAACCGTAAAGAATCTGAAACCTTATCGAATGTCGTCAAAAGACCTTCTACAGGTAAAGAAGAACCACAACTGTCGTCTATGCAAGTAATGTCTTAAGACGAAACGTCCAGAAATGTCAGTAACCCTCATCATGTTAGTCTCAGCGCCCTTCGTCCGTTACCAAAAGCTATACCCAGGGAAACTAAACAGGAAGGAAGAAACGAGTGTCCCCTGTACTCACTGATACTCCAGTTAAAGAAGTATTAGAAGCAGATGCAGGAGCAAGACATGAAAAGTTTCTGAAGAAGGGTATTAGCCGTAATATTCTGAACAGCTCTATTAAAAAAGGGGATGAAAATTTCAAAACGTAAAAGTGATAGTGACGATGATAGTGAAGATGATTGCTTTTGTCTTGTGTGTCTAGAACCATTTTCTAATTCCAAACCCAGAGAATCGTTGGCTCAATGTGTTGACTGTAATCAGTGGTCACACGAAGCGTGCACAGAACCTAATCCTATTTATGTATGCCACAATTGCAACTCGGACGATGATAGGGGGTCTATGTGGTCTAGGTTTGCATCATAAGTCATTTCTGAAAGAAATTGTGATTCTACTATAAAACTGAGTATTAGGAAGAAAGTATTGTTGGCGCATTTAACTGTGTACGATAACGATAATTTAGAAAGAGTATTCACATGAGAAATTGAAAGTAGTTTCTTTATGTATGCAAAATATTTTTCTTAGGAAACATTACTTTTGCGTTATGTTTAGCACAATTTATATTAAAATTACAATGGCGAAATCGAGCACATTTCTTTCTGTCACAACTTACCCGATCAAAGTCACAACCTGCCCCAGCAAGGGGTATGTTATGACAAAACATTTGTGTTTGTTTTATCTATTGTACTGTTCTTATAATGAAAAATACAGACGCAGAAAAAAATATGGAAGTAGTCTAATGTCCAAACTTTATTTTAAGACAAAATTTTCTGACATTTAATAAAAATGAAATCCTAGAAAAAATAAAAACTTATTTTTGTCACAACAAGCCCCGGTCTCATCTATGTAATTCGAGTTTTCAATTAAGCATGATTAAGTTCTTAATTAATACAGCAGGGCGAAAGCTTAGGTGCAACAAGAAGTTATTCTTAAGCAGAAGTAAGTGAAACAGATTGAGATCTTCTTTCACTCTTTTCTCTTTTTGTTTCAAATCACAATCCTAAATTTCCGTTTTAACATCGTTTAAAGAGAGGAAGGTGAAGATTTGACTTTTGTAGGTCCCCGCGGATGTGGATATCCTAACAATACAGCTTTCTGCGTGTATACTTTCATTTTTGTTTGTGTTTGGCGGATAAACTAGCGGATTTTCGTGAAGAGCCAACCAAGAATATTTAGATCATTTTTCGAAAAATATTAATCATTGATTTTATTTAGATTTTTAGTTTAGCATCTCTTTCAACAGTGAGACCATATGAGACGTGGACCTACAGCTTAATGTGGAATCCGAACCACACGAGTTTCCACCACGAATTAAACTCGTGTCTTCCACGCCAAAGAGACGCACACTAATCGCTTCGAGAGAACTCATCATTGACTTCTTGTATTAAAATGTGTTTGCTGCTATTTCGGGTCGACAAAATTGTGTTTCGTCTGATTTTGCTATCTTTTTCTTTCTTTTCTTTCTTATGTGAGTGTGTTGAGCTCATTCTTCTCGCTCAGTCTTTAAGGTTCTTCCCATATTTGCTTACTGAACAAAGGCCAGTCATGCTTTACAAGTAAGGAGATAAAAAAAAAGGTCAAGAATATAGTCCGAAATTATTTGAGCCAATTACGCAACTTTATTGTTAGAAATATTATATTGAGAGATCTTTAAAACAACTACGTATTTTGTTCCGTTAATTTCGAAATTTGTAATTGCATTTTTTTATTTTATTTTAATAAGTAGTAATCCTAAAGTATTTATTTTAAACTTAAATTTGATTGACATCGTTTCATACGGTTTACAAAACTACAAGGTAGGTTTTCCCAATTATTATGTTAGATATTATTTTTGAAATCACAATTATTATACAACAAATAAGGTGCATATATCTTATTATGTGGTGATGCAGTTGGAAATGTTGAGGATACAGTACAAATTTGAATGTTATATTTTGTATCTATGCATACTTCTAGCTACTAGCCTATACACAGAGAAAAATCTGTTATCCAGACAGCGATAACAGATAGAAATATACGGTATACAGTACAAATATACGGTATCTTCTTGCTTACTATAGAAATCTGTACGGAGCATACGTTATCTGTATGCTACATAGGCACTGCATGCCGTTGCATGCCGTTGCAGGATGTCTGACATCTAACAGTTTTCCGTATATTAAATGCATATACTTATGTTACCTTCGTCAGCTATATGTTATATACGTCCATTTGCATGTGAGATCCTGAACGACAATGTTTCATATGAAAAGTACGTATAAATGGAACACTTATTCAGAAAGTATTATAAAACATGCGTTTTCAGTTATACGTTTGCTGTACGTTAAGTCCAAAAACTACACGAATTACGCATGTAACCTATCTTTTTAAGTACGCCACCTACAATTTTTTTCTCAGTGTAGAATTACTTATCATAAACATTCCTTTATTTAATTTAAGCCACTAACACTCTACTTTGTAGCAGCACAATTAGGGGAGATATCGAGACGACACTTACGGATAGTGTCGAGACGAGATGGCACTATTCTTATTACGTGTCTATCCCGTCTCGGTTGACCAATGGTGATCTCAGTCTTGGTTTTGTCTCCAGTCGAAAATCATTGTATCGGTCTCGATCAACATATACATACTTGTCTCGATCTCGGTCTCTAGGGCCAAGTCTCATCTTCGCCTTCGATCGATAGTCTCGAAATAAATTGTGAGATTTAAAAAAAAAAATGTTTTTAAAAATTAGAAATTTAAAAAAATTAAAAATATCATATTACAGCATAATATTTCCTCTACTTTTAAAATACTTTTTTTAGTTCATTCTTGACGGTAGAACTAGTATAGGCTGAATACTCCTTCGTATCCTGCTAACTGTTGTACTTTCTGTGTATGTGTTGGTGGGTTCAGTTTCCATTAGGTGTATGAAGCTGTGGATGAAACCCAAATAAAGATTCAGATCCTACTTTAAGCAACAGATTTTGTATAATTTATATTCAGTGTCGAACAGGTACATTAAACCTTCAACCAATCAACTCCTGAACTTTACATTACTTTATGTCTACTGGCGCACGCGCTTCTCGTGGAAGGGTCTTAAGTTCCATTCCCAGTCAGAGAGCATTGAAAAATTTGAACGCATTACGGTGGTATGGATTTCATCTTTTACCATAGGTCCACGTTTCGTACTAAAATATATACACTATGTGATCAAAAGTATTTGGACACCTGGCTGAAAATGACTTACAAGTTCGTGGCGCACTCCATCGGTACTGCTGGAATTTAATATGGTGTTGGCCCACCCTTAGCCTTGATGACAGCTTCCACTCTCGCAGGCATACTTTCAATCACGTGCTGGAAGGTTTCTTGGGGAATGGCAGTCCATTCTTCACGGAGTGCTGAACTGAGGAGAGGTACCGATATAGGTCGGTGAGGTCTGGCACGAAGTCCCAAAAGTGTTCTATAGGAATCAAGTCAGGACTCTCTGCAGGCCAATTCATTACAGGGATGTTATGGTCGTGTAGCCACTCCGCCACAGGCCGTGCAGTATGAGCAGGTGCTCGATCGTGTTGAAAGATGCAATCGCCATCCCCGAATTGTTCTTCAACAGTGGCAAGCAAGAAGGTGCTTAAAACATCAATGTAAGCCTGCGCTGTGAGAGTGCCACGCAAAACAACAAGGGGTGCAAGCCCCCCCAAGAAAACGCAACCACACCATAACACCACCACTTCCGAATTTTACCATTGGCATTACACACGCTGACAGATGATGTTCACCGGGCATTCGCCATACCCACACCCTGCCATAGAATCACCACATTGTATACTGTGATTCGTCACTCCACACAACGTCCTTCCATTGTTCAATCGCCCAATGTTTACGCTCCTTACACCAAGCGAGGCGTCGTTTGGCATTTACCTGTGTGATGTGTGGCTTATGAGCAGTCGCTCGACCATGAAATCCAATTTTTCTCACCTCACGCCTAACTGTCATAGTACTTGGAGTGGATCCTGATGCAGTTTGGAATTTCTGTGTGATGGTCTGGATAGATGTCTGCGTATTACACTTTACGACCCTCTTCAACTGTCGGCGGTCTCTGTCAGTTAACAGACGAAGTCGGCCTGTACTTTTTTTGCTGTACGTGTCCTTTCACGTTTCCATTTCACTATCACATCAGACACAGTGGACCTAGGGATGTTTAGGGGTGTGGAAATCTCGCGTACAGAGTTCTGACACAAGTGACACTCAATCACCTGACCACGTTCGAAGTCCGTGAGTTCCGCGGAGCACCCCATTCTGCTTTCTCATCATGTGTAACGACTACTGAGGTCGCTGATAATGAGTACCTGGCAGTAGGTGGAAGCACAATGCACCTAATATGAAAAACGTATGTTTTGGGGGTGTCCGGATACTTTTGATCACATAGTGTATATTTAAAAAAATATATATTCGTTCGAGTGTAATGTGGAAAATGTATTATTGCAATACAAGAACGAATCGGTTAGTCGGTAATATAGTGGGATTATAATGCATTTCCTGTTACATGGAGACCAATGGCATTTCATTCAGATGTGACAAATGGAAGAATAAAAAATTAATAAAAATAAGAGTTATGTATGCATAACTGAAATTGATTAGTATTATGAACGAAACAATTACATATAAGTTAATATTTAAGTAAAATACAAAAGAAATGTTTAAATACTACAAGAATGTGAGGTGCTAATTGGATATTCAATTTGTCATACTTTCCTCATACATTGCAATTAATTATACTTATTCCTTTTTTCTGAATTTGTAATTATTGTCCTGGTGACCTCTTCCCACAGGCTTTTCCATTATTATTTGGTTGACGAATGATCGAATAAGTCCGAAAGATAGAAGGCCAATGATTGCTGAAAGAAAATTGAAGTTTTGGTTGAAAATTTTCGTCTTTCTATATGCACTACTGTTCTTGTTTTGTCCAATTATTTTTGCTTTCCGGGAAATTTTTTACATTGTATTTTTAAATTTTAAAATTCCAAATAATAGTTCTGATAAATAATGTTATTACATTTAAAAACATAATATATTGATTATTTCTGTTTCTCTGTCCAATTTTTGGGAACAAAATTTATGTGTTATTTTTCACATCAGACCATCACCAGTTCAGACCAATAAAGGCAGAATACCTATGATGATGATGGGTGTGAAAGAATACTGTTGGAAGTTGAAACCTAATATGTTTGCTTCACAAAATTAAATTTTTCAACATTTTAGCAACATAGTCTTAGATTATTTTAAATGACTTTAAAGAGAATAAAATACTGAGTTCCAAATCAAAGTTATGTATCGTTTAAAACATTTTCCATATACCTAGGTACGGTACTAAGGTATTAGTGATGCGATTTGCCCCATTTCTCCCATGTTTAAGTCTATAACTATGACCATACAAAGTTAATCGTTTCCCCATCTTATATGTGACATGCAACAAATTTTGAGTAAATGCTGTAATTTCAGTAATTTTTGATAGTATTCGAAACAAGAGAAACTTTCAAGGAGATTGGTCTTGGTCTCATGTCAGTATCGTCTCGAAATACATGTGTCTGTGTCGGTCTCAACTCGGATATATATCGATATGTTGAGACGTCACCACATTTCGATTTATAAATATCAGCCTCGACCTCGGTCTCATCCCGAAAATTCGAGACGAGCCGAGATGCTGTTATCCCTAAGGATAAACGCTTTACCTCGAAATACAGTAATGCAGAATTTGTCAACCTGGGGGTCGCAAGAGGAATCTATGGTGATCTCAAAAAAAAAATCAATGTAGTGTGAAATCTAGTAACGGAAAACTATTTTTTAAATATTATTTATAATTTCTTATCTTCAAAGATATATTGTATGTTCATATTAAAAAAAAACATGTATGAAATGTAAAAAAATATTAAAGGTATTGTATGAAAAAACATTAAATAAGTTTCAAACTATAAACTATTAAAGAATCGTTTAAAAGAAAAGTCGGAATAAAAGAATAAAAGTCTTAAAGAATCGTTTAAAAGAAAAGTCGGAATAAAAGAATAAAAGTCGGAATAATAACTGCTGAAAATACAATTTCAAATGAAAGCTATATATGAACAACAGAGGGCTCTTCTAAAAGTCAAAATGAAGCAAAAGTGCTATACCCTGGCCGGTGAAAGATGACTTCTGACAGCTTTGCACAAGGCCACGGCGAGCGAGCAGAAGACAACAGGCCAACCAACCTTAGGCTCAGAACCTGTCGCGTCTCCATGGTAACCGCCGCACATAGCCAAACTTTCACTCACCCCCTCTCACCCTCATCAAGGAAGCAGACGATTCGCCGCTTGCGCGAGAAGCACATGACAACACCGCACTCTTAAGTCGTCCTCGCGAGCTGAGCTGTCAGAAATCATCGTTCGCCGGCCAGGGCATATATAATGATATACCCTCCGGGACCTCCTTGAGCCTCTATGGAGAAACAAAAATTTCACTATGTGGCAACGTCGTAGATTAACTTGAAACACTTAGGATTGCTCTATCAACCAGTTACATCGATTGTTAATAGGTGGTGCTAGTGTCAATATCTATCGATTTTAACTGTCATCTGGAAAGATTTGACCTAACTATTTGATGCATAGGTACATCTACTCTATAGTTCTTTATCTATGCCTTTGGCACATAGTGCAATTCGCGTCTCCAGACGAGGACCGGAAAAGTACAAAATTAAATATATTTTTCGCTTAACTAAATATATATATATAAGGCGTAACATAAATGCATGGCCAAAAGTGACGAGGTGATTGCGGCCATCCAAATAAGAAAAAATGTTCCTATAAAAATAGATCCGATTCTGCTTTGTTTCCGAGATATAGGGTGTTCAAATGTCGAGTCCGTCCAACGGCTCACTATGGGAAAATGAATGGAAATGTTCAATATTACAGGAATAATACAATCAAGAGCAATTATACATATGTAGATGTTACACCTGTAAAAATTATATGTGTGATGGAGGCTGCATTTTATACTTTAACCACAACGTTCTCTTATAATGTTAGGCTTACAAGTTAGGTCTAACGACACAAATTTTGCTGTATATATAAGTTCCCACTAAAACCAATAATTACCTAATTGTAAATATGAATGTATACTTTTTTACAACCTATAATTCAATTAAAAGCTGATAAAACAAAAACATTTTAAAATACAGAACCATGAACAAATACTTTGTACATCTCAGCTAAAGCTATATAATCCGAATTTTAACAATCCACATAATACACTATTATTTTTTTCTTCTTTTAAACATCTTTACACTTTTGTTATGTGCAGGTACTTGTTACAGCACTTATATCCCAACAATAGATACATTTACACTAACATAGAGAATAAAACTAATCAACATTTGATGTTATCGGGTTGTCAGTGTTGCCAACCTGTTACAAAGTGTTGTTTTCAAATAGCACTAGACATCCACACGTTGCATATGATTGCTGACATCAAAACGTTAGTAAACATGGGGCATTGTCTTCCGAAGTTTATGTGTGGTATAAACGAACGTTGTGGCCTCCATCGAATACATTTCTCAATTACTTATCTTTGGAAACATGTAATAGTTGTGATCTATGAGCCGTTGTTTACTATTGTGAGCCGTTAATTGACTTTACACTCGGACGCCTTATCTTTCTAAAACGAAGCGGAATCTGCCCCATGTTTAGTAACATTTTGATGTCAGCAATCATATGCAACGTGTGGATATCTAGTGCTATTTGAAAACATAACATTTTTTACCTGGCTGGCAACACTGACAACCGAATAGCATCAAATGTTGATTTGTTTTATTCTCTATGTTATTGTAAATGTATTTGCACAGTTATAATTCCACTTGATTATATTATTCCTGTAACATTGAAAATTTCCATTCACTTTCCCATAGTGAGCCATTGAAGGAACTCGACATTTGAACACCCTGCATCTCGACAACGAAGTGTCATCGAACCCATGTTTATAGGAACATGTATACTTATTTCGATGTTCGCAATCACCTCGTAACTTTTGGACATGCATTTATGTTACACCCGGTATAAATTTATTTTTTCATGTTTTCGGCAGCCTATAACTCCGAAAGGAAGCATTTGTGTACTCAGGTTAATCTATACTTTTCGTCTTGTCTTGGTGTATATATAGGATGTTTCAAAACAACACCGACAACGCTTGGGAGGTGATTCCTGACACCAATGAAAGTATAGATAGACCTGAGTACACAAATGCTTCCTTTCGGAGTTATAGGCTGCCGAAAACATGAAAAAAATAAATTTTAAAGGTCCATAGCTCCAAAACTATGGGGCCTACCGTAGTTTGGTAAAGACTTCCTTCAGGAACTACTATGTGTCCTATCCAAATATCCATGTTTTAGAATCCTGCGGTACTTCCGTATCAATTTTTATAGAAGTAGTCGACGAGTACTTCAAATTATATGCCTATAGCCAAACTTCCTCTATAAAAATTGTTGCGTGAGTACCTTAGGATTCTGAAACACGTACTATTTTTGGGTAGCGCACATATTAGTTCCTAAGTAAAGTCTTGACCCGATTACCGCAGGTCCCATAATTTTAGAGGTATGGACCTTTAAAGTTCATTTTTTCATGTTTTCGGGAGCCTATAACTCCGGCTACGAAAGGAAGCATTTGTGCACCCAGGTTGGTCTATACTTTCTGTCTTATCTTGGTGTCAGGAATCACCTCCCATACGTTGTCGGTGTTGTTTTCAAACACTCTGTGCGTATATATATATATATATATAGGGGAAACCATACAGTTATTGGCACTTTAAGGATTTGTTTTCATTCATATCTTTATAACAGACTTATTTTAAAACATATCCTGGCGATTTTTTAATATATACTTTCTGGGAATCTCTAATTGAATAATATGTGGAGAAATTACAATACAAATGTAAAGTTTGGCAATAAAAATATATTTTGTAATGTGACAATGATCTTACAGTTATTGGCACTCAAAAAACAGTTATTGGCACCCAATGAGGACAGTTATTGGCACTATTATAAAGCGTACAGTAGAAGATACGATTGACAGAAATAAGGCTTGTAGGCCTGACTGGAAGTAATATCAGTTATTATATGTATTAATACACAAGAAATAGACATTTTAGACCTTGAACATTATGAAGTAAAAACAAATTGAAGCCGGGGAATGCACAACATATTTTTAAAATTAAAGAAATGGGAAATGCACAATCAAAATTGTATGTTTCAATGATTTATGTCAATCCGTTTCATTAATCTCGTCCTCATCTGACAAGTAAACCTTACGTTTGGGTGAATCGAGTTGATGACTGAGACACATATGAGAAAGTAGTACTAAATCTGGTCAGTATTTCAGTGAAGTTTTAGGTGCGAAGCTCCAGGGGTTTAGGAGATACAGCTACCAGAACATCACATGGAAGTACAGAATAGTCTTCATACAGTTGGAGGTAAATGCTCTGTAAGACCTCTAATAACGACAAAATATGAATAACAAATATATGGGTACATATTAGGACTAGGGGGAAGTCATATAGTAAGGGTATACCTGACGGCGGCCATCTTGAAATCCGCCATTTTGAAATAAGGTTAAGTTTTTAAAATAGGAATAGGGTCATGTGATACATGATTTAAGACGCAAATTTAATCAGAAGAACAATGGTGACGTTAATTTTGATTTACGCGCAATTGGTAAAAAGTTACAGAGAAATTAAATATTGTTGCAGCATATGTATTGGTCCTTTACCGCACCTTGTAAATTGTGTGTTAATGATAATAATTAAATAAAAAGCAGATGGATAAATATTAGATCTATGGTAAGAGTTGCCTTGATGGCGGCCATGTTCAAATCCGCCATTTTGAATCAGAAAAAAGTTTTAAACAAAACGCATAACAGTGACACCTTATTAATAACAAATTTTACCATAACTCGAACGGTATAACCATTTTTGCTTTATCATTAACCAGCACAAAATTAAATGGATCGCTCCTTACGACTACTGCTTTGACGGAATTGTTAACGACAAATGTGTCAAGTGTAACTCGATTGCCTTTGTCAGGTGTGCTCACTGTGAGCAGAGCATTTGTGCAAGTCATGCACTCTTTTCTGAACTACATACTGATTGTACTAATTGAGGACTTTTCTGGAAGAAAGACCCAAGTTCAATTATGACTCAATTCCACTTTGGTCATTTTTCCTTAAATTAGCAACTTGTTTATGCGATAACATATGCTGGTAAATGATAAAGCAAAAATGGTTATACCGTTGGATTTATGGTAAACTTTGCTATTAATAAGATGTCAATGTTATTCGTTTTGTTTAAAACTTTTGTCTGATTCAAAATGGCGGATTTGAACATGGCCGCCATCAAGGCAACTCTTACCATAGACCTAATATTTATCCATCTGCTTTTAATTTAATTATTGTCATTAACACAAAATTTACAAGGTGGGGTAAAGGACTAATACATATGCTGCAACAATATTTAATTTCCCTGTAACTTTTTATCAATTGCGCGTAAATCAAAATTAACGTCACCATTGTTCTTCTGATTAAATTTGCGTCTTAAATCATGTATCACATGACCCTATTCCTATTTTAAAAACTTAACCTTAATTCAAAATGGCGGATTTCAAGATGGCCACCGTCAGGTATACCCTTACTATATGACTTCCCCCTAGTCCTAATATGTACCCATATATTTGTTATTCATATTTTGTCGTTATTAGAGGTCTTACAGAGCATTTACCTCCAACTGTATGAAGACTATTCTGTACTTCCATGTGATGTTCTGGTAGTTGTATCTCCTAAACCCCTGGAGCTTCGCACCTAAAACTTCACTGAAATACTGACCAGATTTAGTACTACTTTCTCATATGTGTCTCAGTCAGCAACTCGATTCACCCAAACGTAAGGTTTACTTGTGAGACCACATTCACTGTCATCCTGTAGAACGTAGCACCCGTGACACACAAATCCATCTTCTATGTCTTCTGGTATGTGTTCCTTATGGTACTATGGAATGCAACGACTGTGGCACAACTCGCATTCAAGATCCATCCTTCCCGAAAAGAATGGCTGAAAACAGTGTTTGCAGGATATTACGTTGCTTCTCGCAGCTGATGACGAATCGAAGTTCAGCATCCTTGTGAGCGTTCCATTTTGTAATAATTCCGTCAGCCCTTTGTCTTGTTCAAAGTTAGAAGTTGAAGGACCGCTTATCTGCGTTGAACAATCGAGATAGACCTCATGCTTTGATTTCTTTGCAGATGCTTTTCCTCTGCGTTTTAACTCTTGTTTCTTTCTCTCAGACATCTTCCTTGTTTGCTTTCTGATCTTTTCTTGTTCAGCTAATTGCTTTCTTCATTTTTGTCTTGCAAAATAGCTTGATATTTATGAGACGTTCTTACAAACGGCAGTCTTTCTACATTTCGTTTCCCCTTTCTCTTAGGAGTTTCTTGCCATACTAAAACATCTTGCAGCAATGGGTGTTCGGTCTTTAACTTTTTTGGAGTTGAGCCGGAACCTTTTTGTAATGCATTTGCATCTGTAGTACTGCCATTGGTAGGTGTACTAGGGTTTACTTCACAAAGAGTATGAGCATCACTAGCAGGATCTGAGTGGTTGAAATCATTGAGTTGGATACATGCAGATGATACAGGTGAACCTTGCTGATTGTTCGCCTGCCCCGACTGAAGATTAACACATCTTTCTACCGAAGACTTAGGCCTACTATTATCTATAAAATGTTGAAATAAGCGATACAGTACATGGAATTCTTCGTTCTTATTTACAAGGACTTGTTCATTGTCAACTTCCTGAAGTCTTCTCATTACATCAGTTCCTACTATACTTTCAAACTCGGTTCTGATTAATACTACATCCTTAGTTTGCTCATTGCCACCGCATATTTCTTGAACTGTTTGTATTGGTTTTGCAAAGCATTTAGTGTAATCTATGTCGTTGGGATCAAATGGGTGTAAACCGCATGCCCTAAATCCATTTTGTATAATAGATGGCGAAATGTAAGTGTCAAGTGCTTGTTTCAACAGAGGAGCAAATTTAGCTTTCGTCAGAGACTGCAATTGATTATAAAGTTGCCACTCTCGTACCACTTGCTTCCACCCATCCTTCAATGGTGTAAATACGGCAACGTCAGCAGGTTGCAATATTCTTGTATAATTGGGATACAGAGCAATTAGTTCAATTTGAAGCTTCCAGCAAAGTTCGCTATGTTGGTAAGTAAGATGAGTTTTATGACCGTCCACAAAATAGATAATCGGAAACTTGACATTTTTCGATTTTAATTACGGATACAACATATTACCTATATATCCATAAAGTACTTCGGCTTTCATCCACCCGTTCTCACTGCGACCGATACCCTATCCTGTAGGCACAGATAGAGCCACATCATTAGGCACACGAACATAAGGGAAAACTATCATTGGAGGTGTTACGTCACCTGCAGCACTGAAAGTAAACATAAAAAACTGTTAAAGACTTCTTTGCATTTCCGCTAACACCTTTCCAGTTTTCGGGCAAAGCAAAAAGTTAGTTTCATCACCGCTGTAAACACGTGTTGCATCCTGCAGAACATCTGTAAGGTTATTGGCTTCAAAATGCTTCTGTATATTACGAAACCATGATCTTATGTCGTTTTCTGTTACACAAGCACTCGCACCTGTAACAGATTCGCACGTTCTTTCCGCAACCTTACGATTTCTTTGAAAGAACGATTTATACCATCCATCTCCCGGCATGTTATTTGGAAACGGATTAGGACGAGGATGTTTCACGAGAAAGTCCTGAACACTTTTAAGAATAGCCTGTTTCTTTCTGGGAAAACTCTTTTCAGCATATTTTATTAACAATATCACCAACAATGGTTCTTCCTATTCTAAAATGGGTCGTGGTCCGGAAGATGGTTTCACATCTTGATTTCTCAGATGGAATTGTAATGTAGACCGAGGAACGCCATACTGCTTCGATCTGTCTTTATTCCTACACTTTTTGATATTGCTTAAAGGGAAGCACATCTCTGTTATAGTGCATATCTTTTTCTTCCAATCTTTGGCATTGCGTGCCGATTTCTGCAACAATAAGAAAACGTTTTGTAATTAATTTTAAACGAAATAATTTAAGTTTGACATTGATCTAGGCCCTACCATTTAAAAAAAAAGTAGAAAATAAATGCCCATGTTGCTAAAACCAACAATGTCCATAACCGTCCAGACGTTTGGGACTAACGTTTTGAATCTCACAGCAGACTTTTCTTTACCGGAGTTTCTTTACTCCGTTACTCACATTGACTTAGGCTAGCTCGCTATTGTTAATAACTATGTTTGTGTCTGACCACGCGCACTTTATGGCCGACTAGCTGAGTTTTGAAAAATACTTTCTTGCTGTAACTCAAAGTTCAAACTATTATAATAAATTTTGATGGTGGGCTAACTCTGCAACTCAGCCGGGTGGGCCAAACTTTGCCAGTCTGCCCCTGAACTCGACTACATGAACAAATAATTTCAATAGGCATATTAGACATATTTCATTGCCAGAACCTATTCTGCTGCAAATCCCTACAGTCATTGGCATGGTCATTTATACAGTTCTTGGCACTGTGCCAATAACTGTTACTTATTAGAGTAGGAAACTAAAATTTTGACCAAGAACAGATGTGGAGATGGAAAGCATTATCGGACAGTTTTCAAGCTATTTTATTCTTCAGCATCAGAGACAGTGATTGGCACTATAGTGCCAATAACTGACATTTTATATTTTCATTCGTACAGTTATTGGCACCCCATGCATTTACTCACAGGACAAACAAATCGGTTGAAAATGTACCATTGGAATGATTAGTAGACCCAATTCCTCTCGTGCAAAAAATATTAGAACATTTTAAACAATAGCAAACTAATTACATCTCTCTTAAGCTGATAGATATCCTTAACAAAAAGTATAAGAATTACCTGCAAAATTGAAAAATCCAAATAGCTTCCACTGTCGACTAGAGTTTGCCTCCAACTGAAAGGTTTCCGGCAAAACAAACAACGGGAACGCGGGCAGAGAGGATCAGAGCTGCCAAATGCAGGAAATTTTTACCAACACGTATTCATTTTTCCTTAGTAAAGAGAAAAAACTAAGGAAAGTGCCAATAATTGTCAGAGTGCCAACGACTATATGGTTTCCCCTATATATATATATATATATATATATATATATAATTATAAGAATCAGCAGCAATAATAAAAGAACTTATACTATAAAATTAAAAATTATTTACAGGTGCCACTCACAAGAATTCATAATAAAAGTTGTTCATCATGAAAAATAGCTTGTGAAAGCATGCAGTAAAGTAATGGTTAGATATAATTTCAGTTCCAGCAGTACTTCCTGTTTTTAACAAAATCTGTGCAAAAGCGACTGTTAAAAAAAAAAAAACCGTAACAAACGAAAAGCAAATAACCAGAGTATCTCGTTATATTTCAGAATAAATACCAGCTGCAAATAATGTTAAGTTTACCTTTTCGAAAAACAAAATACCCTTAGAGCAATTTAATCACAAATCTACAGTAATTACAACATAGAATGTATGTTTGAGCTTTGAGTTTTGTTAGTATTCGTCGGCTAAATCCTCAATAACTGGAATTCACGTTTTGTGTTGACATTGCAAGCAATTTAGTTGATTACATCTACTTAAATACAATACCATATTTACATCGCCAACTTGGGTACACTCGCAGCTATGTTGTTAGTAATTACATGATCCCAAAAGTATTCTTGAAAATATAGAATTTTTGCAAATTATAATTGCGCGACTTATTTTTTTCTGTCCTTTGAAATTGTCAATTTGGCAACAACACATTCGAAGTAATAGGAGGGTAAGTGATAAGGAAAAGATGAGACTTCCGAAGACTGCTCGCAGTTCGCTGTTTGAAATACTCAGTTTTTCTTTTCTTACTTAAGATACAGACATACTAAAAATAATACAAAATTTACAATTTTTCTTTTGCTTGTTTACAAAGCGCGCTCGGTAGTCCAACACCTATGGGGCTAACAAGGTGTTGAACTACTGGATATATTTGTAAAAAACGTGGGGACGGTTCGATTGAGTGTAAATATGTAATAAAACGGCATTACTGTATGTACTGTACTTAAAAACGCATTTATTGGTAAAAATTTAAGTCAAATTTAGAATCACATTTTTCAATCAAAATCATATATAGTAGAGTTGAAACAAAGAAATTCAATAATGTACTCTTTAAATTGCTAGCTTGCGTCGCGTCGTCCGGCTCGGCGGTGAAATAGAGTTTTTTTTTTACAGTACAATGCTGCGATAGCGCCTTCTGTAAGGTCTGTTTGTCAACAGCGCGTTGAACTACTGGACGGCTGAACCCCAAAACCGTTGAAGTACAGAGGAATTTGCTCGCCATTTTGCCAAATGTTGAAGTACCAAAAATGGTGGCTGCAAAACTGATAAACTGTAGAATGGGCCCTGTGCGCCAGGAAAATACTCAAAAATGTTAAACTACTGAGCTTGTTGAAGTATCGAATGTTGAACTACCGAGCGCGCCCTGTATTTGTAAGTGAAAGGAGATAATGAAATTCTACTTATCACAATCATAGATCATATTATTCTACAACAGAAAATATGAACCTGAAGAATTTTCAGTGTACCCATGCATAGACATTACAGTGTTGCCAGAATAACAATTCCCCTAAAATCTAAGTTAACCCAGCGACTAGAGAAACGAACTTAATTGCATTTGATTACGTATTTTTTTTTTTTTTTTGTATCCTGTAAAGTATTTTAAATAACATTACTATTTAGTTTTAATAACTGTGTATGAAAACTATTTTGTTTATTACAAACTAAATACAACTACAACTATTATTTAAAAAGTAGTGTATAGGATACCAAAACATGATACGTAATCAAATGCAGTTGAGTTCGTTCCTCTAGTTGCTGCCTTAACTTCGATTTTGGAGGAATTATTCTTTGTGTCAACACTGAAATTTCTATGGGTGGCAACACTGAAAATTGTTCAGGACAGCCTGTTCATAGCATAACAAATGCCTTCTTCTTGTTTACGAACTTTGGACCAGATCAATGAAGTTACTACTGAGTGTCCTAACACGTGCATTGAACAGTGTTTCGGATAAAACGCATAATGCTTATAAATCATAAACGGTTAAAGATAAAAAAAATATAAAAAAACCGTGACATATGAGAATATTGTATGGCACATCGAATGCAGTGATCTAATTCTCTCTTAGGAACCCCTATCATGAGACCCTGGGGAGCTAACAGGAAAAATGTAGGTAGAAAAATATTGTAAGGTTCCGCATGTCCCCATAACATGCGATAACCATATGTACTAACACCTGCTAATGGTAAACAAATACATCGCAGACAACGGACCCGAAGAGGAGTCGCCCACATTCGCCAGCAGTCGGCAAGACGGAAATTACCGATGGCAGCCGACACTCCAGGATAAAAGAGAGCAGCATGCATCATCGAGCATCATTCTGCCCAGGTTGATCGAACCACCTAAAACCCCTCTCACGACGCTTTGTCACCGAGAGAGAGACCTATCTTAAACCCCTCTCCTTAAGCCCATGACGCTTGGTCACCGGATTCCTACCCTCTCCCACGACGCCTGGTCACCGAGAGAGAGACCTCATCTTAACCGCTCTCACGACACTTGGTCACCGAGAGAAACCTCACCTGTAAAAGCCCACGACGCTTGGTCACCGGGTTCCTATCTTAATTTTACCCAATATATTAGAGGAACTACTCATTATAAATTTTGTATTTAAGAAAGACTTTTTTTTTATAATAAAAGGTGAAGGGAAAGTCCAAATCCCGAGTACATTAATTGCTCTATCCTTATAAACTGAAAGAATTTTACAATATTTACGAGCAGTGAGAATTTTTTTACATTATTAAAAACATAATGGCTAAAACAAACAACTTTTATAGGATAAAGTTTTTTTTTTTTTTTAAGTTGGACACGAAATGCCAACCATTTAACAGTTTGATCTGAGTGTGCAAAAAATTCAGGATAAAATGTGACCATTTCGTAAACGCTGTTTCACACCAGGATTTGTTTTTCTTTTTTTTACAAATGGTGTATACGTTTCCATGAACCTTTGAACGATGTATCAAATTACATAACTTACCATTTAAAATTTTTGGATGACCCTGGAGTCCCCATGATAGGGGTGTCAGCGTGGCAAGTAAAGGGTTTCTATTCGATGCGCCGAACGGCATTTTGCTATCTTATATTTTTGTTTCACCTTTATATCTTCAGTCATTTACAATTTGTAATAATTGCGCGTTTTGCCTCAATCTGTATGAACACAATTGAATGTTCATTTCGTGAAATAAAATGAAATGAAATTAAATCTTTCAGTTTAACGTTTCGTAATTATGCCCTTTAGGCTAAGAGAGACAAATGTTTAAGGCAAGTGAATGATAATAGAATTGGTGGAAAGATAACGTGGAAGGAAACGGAAGTACTCCCAGAAAACCAGTGGATACAATGTTGTCCATCACGAACTTACTTTACCGCGGATCGAACCAAGGACCTCACGCACCAGAGGCAAATGCTCTACCACTGAGCCA
This sequence comes from Thermobia domestica, assembly GCF_964235325.1. NCBI lineage: Eukaryota > Metazoa > Arthropoda > Insecta > Zygentoma > Lepismatidae > Thermobia > Thermobia domestica. The sequence goes on along the minus strand of NC_137465.1, from coordinate 21,406,931 downwards.
CAGTGCCCCCCTTTGTTCATTTCGTAAACGGTGCCCTACATGAGAAACACTTTGCTAAAAAAAAAAAAAAATGCTTTTGCACGATCTTTTCACTAATTTTTGCTAATTTAATTTTTTCAGGTTACCCCAGGGCCTTGAGACGAAAGGTTCAGTGGGACAAGCAGAGGGCTTCCTATGAACCTATAACCTTTCCCTACCTGACTTTTTGTTTCATTCTTTTATCTCTAACCGCTCGTGATTTATTAATAATATTTGAAAGAGCCGGCACATTAGCCAATGCGGTTATTTCTATTATGGTTCATGCTTTTATCTTGTCACAGTGTTGTAAAATTATATTTGGATGATTTATTTTTCTCGACTAAGATTAAGGAAAGAATTCCCAAAACAAGTTTACAACAAAGCAGTGTCGTATGTTTCGTGAGTTAAAAGCTACGGCAGAGTTAGAAAAATTATGGTTGTTTTTTCTTTGAAGGAAAATAAGCAACTTTTATGAATGAGTCGGCAAAGGATCCTTGCCAAGCTTCAACTTGAAGACATTTCGCATTGCGACATAAATAGCTTGCTATTTAAAAGAAAAAAATGTACGAAATATTGTTTCTTATACGATAAAACTTTGTTGTGTCTTCGTTTCACGAAACTTTTGCAGCCATTGTGCAGTTTCTATAGACAATTGCAGAGCTTAAAAACAATTTTTATTTCTTATCAAGACTTTTGAATTTGAGATTCGCGCTAGTTTTCTTTCAACTAGCGCTTTCTTTCTGATTCTTGGCATAAGTATCAGAAGTGTTACAGAATAGCCATGTCTAGTGTTGCCAATTTAGGGATTTTGTCGCTAAATCTAGCGATTTGACAATATATTTTGGAGACAAGATTTGTTTCGTTTACTATTGTTAAACTAGAGATTTAGCGACTTCTGAAATGTCGTATAGCGAATAAACTAGCATTATTTCCATTACGATTAAGTTTTATAGCGACTTTTCGCAGTGTGTTTAGTGACGTTATTGTTAACGTTGTTGGCAACACTGGCCATGACCATCCATCCATCTGTCCATCTGTTGTCTTGCTCTTATCCCAAAAATCTGTATTGAAAGTTGAAAAGGTAAAAAGACATAATTTCCAGTTTAAACATATCAGCATAAAGCAAAAACGGTATTAGATAGCGAGAAACAGTTTCTAAATGGATTAAGCGTCCCAAACTGGGAATCACCGTGGCTCAGTGGTAGAGCGCTTACGTCTGGTGTGTGAGATCCCTGGTTCAATTCCCGGCTACGTAAGTTTGTGGTGCATACCATGATGTAAGTGGGATTTTCGGGGGTTCTCCCACATTCTCATTCCACCAAATCGTCCATTATCATTCATTTGCCTTGATTATCCTTCGTCCTTAGCCTAACAAGCATAATCGTGGCACGTTGAACTAAAAAAAATATTTTCCAAACTTTATCCCTGATACCTCAACTAAAACAAAAATTGATAGGAATATACTGATTCACAGGTGTGCGCAGACCCTTGGATTAGGGGGTGGGGAAGACAAATCAATAGCGGTACTCCTGAAGATATGCAACCACATTGTAATCATTACTTTCTTTATAATTTAATTTTTATTTTCATTTGCCCGGAAAGTGTTGCAGTATCTGGGAAGGTGGCGAACTTACGACCCTACTGATAGTGTTAGGTGTGTGTGTGTCTGATAATATACTGCTTGGAGGAAACAAACGGAAGAAAGATTGAAATATAATTAAATCCGGAAATTTTGGTCGAGTATTGCAAAGTTCAAAGTGTTACTTTATATAGCAATGATTATAGACGTCTTTCAGGGTACGTTTTTGTGAAATATAACCCTTATTAGCTGAGAAAATTATTTTAAAACTAAAAAAAAAACGCAGTGCTAAAACATTAGGTCGAGCGAGCGCCCCCCACTTGCCCCCACGTGCGCACGCCTATGTACTGATTTATGTATTGATTATCATAGAGAGAAAAGAAGTACACCACTCGTACACCACGTGAAAGAGTTTGGTTTGCATGGCATGATATTTTCTCAAAATTCAAAAAGCAAGTGGTAGAGATCTACTATCACTTCCGGTTTTAATAGAGAGATTACAATGAGGACGACATATATTTTTGGAACCCTTAATTGACTGCAGAAAACCACCTGTCGTTTTCTATTATCGTTTTAACTGTATTGCTATTACCATTAAAATAGTGATTAATTTGTAACATTTCCGATTAGAAACGCTGGTTACCTATTCTTAAGATGTTATATCGATTTTTAAAAAGGGGGCATAGTGTGTCTGTCGTATAGCACTTACTTCTGGTATGTGGGCACCCTGGTTGGATCCGCGTCCAAGTAAGTTTGTGGTAGACAACATTGTGTCCGTGGGTTTTCTCCCACATTATTCCGTGTCATATAGCCTCGCTGCTGAAAACGACGTTAAACTCAAAATCAAGTCAACTCAACTCTCCCACATTATCATTCCATTCTTCCATCTTCATTTACTTGCATTAATCGTTTCCCTTAGCCTAACGGTCATAATCCTGTGACGTCAAACGGAAACATTTAAAAAAAAAAGAAAAAAAACATTTATCGCTATCACTTATCGTTGTTGCTTTATGAAGTTCAATGTTGAAACCGGAAGTTGCTGTGAAAATCTTTCATTTCCGGTTTTAACAGCGACTTAAGGGTGGAAATAAAATGTATTCTTGAGACGCTTAATCGAATGCAGAAAAGCGCTTCTCGTTATCTGCTATCGTTTTTGCTCTAGTCATAAACGTTAAAACAGGAAATGGTTGGTTTCTACTACTTCCGGTTTGAATATCAAATTCGTTAACGAATTCGATTCATAACTTTTAGTCCCTATACATTTTGGCCAAAATTGATGCAATAAGGGTGTAAGTCTGAATGCAATAATGGTGTAAGTCTGAAAAATGCAGTTCGAGAAAAACGATGTTGAAAATTTAAGTAGTAATTTTTTTTCTTGCATAAAACAATGTAATGTGCAGTATTTTATTCCGATATTGAATTGAAATGTTACCATGTTACCAGGAGGCGAAACAAGAATGGCGAAAGCCACAAATGCGTTTGATGCAAAAAGGGAGTAAATTCGCTTACGCCCTTATTAAATCAAACTTCTCACTTGATGGTCATCCATCAAGTAGTACAGGGATATTTTTTGGCCTCAAATAGACGGACAGACACTTTAAATATATGAAGAGTTCTGGTAGCTCTTTAAGTGCCACGTGTATACCACGTAAAGAAGTTTGATTTGTTAGGATTAGGATTAGAAATTAGATTTCTGGGCTTTCGGTAACTAAAGCCATGATAGAAAGTTACACATATAAGGGATGATGTCTATCGGCGATCACACTGTCCGGGAATTGTGGATAAAGTAGGGTTGGGCAAAACCGTTTTTTATAATAACCGGAAATCGGTTTCTAGAAAAACCGAAAAACCGACATTTCAGTTTTCCCAAAACCGGTTCGGTTTTCTCCTTTCTTCAAAACCGGTTCGATTTTGGAAAACACAAAACTATTTCTGTGGAAACGGATTCGGTTTCCGAAGAACAACGAAACACTATTCTGGTGAGAAATAGAACAAATTTTGGAAAAAAAACTGGAACCGGTTTTGAAGAAAACCGGATCCGGTGAAAAACCAAACCGGTTTTGGAGAAAACCGATAACCAATTTTGAAAAAAACAGAAACCGATTTAGGTGAAAACGTTCTAAAACCAGTTTTTTTTCTAAAAACCGAAAAACCGGTTTTTGTGCCCACCACTAGGAGAAAGAAAAGATTGGGGAAGGAAGGAAACGACCTGGGACTACCATGTTAGGAACCATCCCGGCATTTGCCTCGTGTGACTGAGGAAAACCCAGGAAAAATCTCACACAGGATGGCTAGTCTGGAAAAGCTGTTATACAACTTTTCGACCAAGTGTTCCCGCCCGGAATCGAACCCGGGACCTCTAGCACCAAAGGTAGAAGCGTTAGCGACTACGCTACGTGGGGCCATGAGTATGGTCTGTGTTGCGTGATATTTTTTCAATTAACATTGAAACCGTTAGCGGTAATAAATTTCTATAATTTCTGATTTTAGCAGAAAAGTTAGCGTGGGTATGAAATATACCCTTGGAACATCTAATCCAGGGTTTCTCAACCTGGGGGTCACGAAGATAAGCAGAAGATGAATGAACTGACCAAATTGGTTTTAGTCCATTCTCTTTTAGGGAAGTTATTGTATCCACTATATACAAGAAAAGGATTCTACTATTATAGAAATAGATGGATATCGTAAGATCTCCACAATAGGTATATTAAAAATCCCACACAAGCTTATTACGAAACAGAAATTATAAGGGAGTCGCTAGCAAGAGGATATGATAAAATGGGGGTTCGTGATAGGAATTAGGTTGAGAACCACTGGTCTAATCGAATGCAGAAAACTGCTTCACTCTTTCTAATACCGTTTTCTCTCTATAGCAATCACCGTTAAAGCCAAAAATGGTTGATTTCTGCTACCTCTGGGTTTAATAGATGTGGAAATGGAGTATATACAGGGTGATCTTTTTAAAACTCACGGATTTCATTTGGGTCTAGAATTTTCTTACTGAAGTCCGATTTTCATGCAGTTTGTGGCAAATGATCAAAGAAGAATGGGAGATTTATTGGACTATGTTTACTGGTTTCAATTCGTCGGGGTATAGACTCCGAATTATTATTTAATCAGGAATTTATTGGGGGGGATTGAGCCCGATACCCTCTAAATACGCCACTAATACTGATATTTATTTTTTTTAATGAAAACTATAGATAATTATTTTATTTCATGTAGAATTAAATAGGGTATTTAATTATATTGTACATTAATTAATCAAATAAACCTGATTAAAAGGAGTACAATAATTCAAAAGTAGTATTGATTTTATTGCCAGGAAAAGTAGATTACATATATTATTAATAATAATAATAATAATAATAATAATAATAATAATAATAATAATAATAATAATAATAAAATCTTTTCATCCGGCTACTTGGTGATGCAAGGTGCACTTCGCTTCCTTGCTAATTAATTAAATACTTATGCATGGTATATTTTAATATTAAATAATATGTATTTCAGTTATGTTTATTATTTAGTATAAGTCTGGCCTGACTATTTATTTGCTCTAGTATAGTGTAAAATAATTTTTTATCATGTTTTATTATATGTAAATGTATGTATATATCATTAGAGAACTATCCAAATCATTTATATATATATACTAAAATTCTCATATTTCTAATTATAATTAACTAGATTAGAAATTTCATTCACGCTTTCTCTGCTTATAGGCCTGGGTATAATTTCTGAAGGTTTTTTTTCTTTGTTCCTTGCCTCTTCCAGTAATTTTCCATTGCTGCTGAAGTATGTAGAACCGTTGCTAAGTCGATTTTTTTTCTCGAAAACATAAAAAGGCGGTTTTTTTTTATCTATTTTGCTGTTTCAGCTCAGGAAGCCAGTTAGGTGGAGGTCTTCGACTGGTGGCTGTCAGTCCGAAGGAAATTAGCAAGAAAGCTTTTTCTTTTTTCGGGAGATTTGTCCTTTAGAAATGTTGCTGGATGTTCTGTTCATATGTTGGTCCAAGGCTCCCGCCTTCCGGTCCCGCTAAAGACAAAATGGTCTCCGCCCCTAACTTAGGTAATTCCCGGGATAAAAATAGGAATTAAAGTGCCAGTTAGGGAGTTGAGTCCTACGTCAGAATAGTGACAAAACTGGACTCTACATTTAAAGTTTATAAAGAATGAAGAAAAATTACTCATCCTAGAGAGATTGTGAATCCAGGACGCTTAGATTATTGAAATCTCCAGGTGCTGGAGGTTTTTCCCCTTGTATTTGAATCCAGGTTGCGATTTGGGTTTGATCCCTGGACAGTCAGGCAATAGTGAGGGTGGTGTTTTATTTATTTATTTATTTATTTACACTGCAACTTTCGTGTTCGAAAGTATAAGAGTGTTTTGTTTACCTTTTACCTAGAGTCTTGAATGCAAGACGTATTATGGTACCTGGGTCATGTGTGACGACTGCTACTCCTATTCCCTAAGTATGCTCATTCTCGAATATTTAGATAGTTTCCTTAATGGATTTTCTGTGAGTGTAGAGAGTCCAACCAGGTGTAGGTCAGACTGTTACTAGAGTCAGGTTTAACAGTCTTTGAAAGCAAGGAATATGGGGTATAACGACTTACCGAGGGTAGTCGTCAACCTGGTTCGGCGAAATATGATATACAAATCTCGAGTGGTAGTAATCTTTAATAATTATATACTATCGTTCTCACCTTTTATATAAAAATGATAACGTCGATAAACAGTGCTAAAAATGGTTTATTAGTTGATATACTTATAATATATTTTCCTTAACACTGTCAAGCACACAAACTTGCTGACTCGGTATCCATAAACATGTACATAGCAACAACTATCCCATAATAATATCTTACATATCTTAAAAACATTCTTCTTCTGTTATTATTAAATTAACATTCTATGAAGTATAGTGCATATGTATGAGCACTTTCTGCCCAAGGTACAGGTAATTATTAACCTATCCAAAGTATTTTGTTATATAAAAATGTCGCCCGACAAATGGACTGAATATAAAAGTCATAAGCGAGTTTGGCTTTTATGTTCAAGAACCACTGGTCCGTTTACAATAATGTTCTTACATTGCATATGTCCATCACATTTTGATCGCACCTTGCATATATCTTCATTACATTTCATATATATATATACATTTATAACAAATATTACACTTCATCAATACTTATTTTTAATTACATTCATTATATTATTATTATATTTTCTTATTAAAAATGTCGTCGCTCATTTATTTAATCGTTGAAGGGTGCGAATTCAAAAATCGTAAGGGACAAACATGAGTTACAAATAGTCAGGGCGCATTATATGAGAATCATTTTAGGTGATATTTTAAAATAAACATTAGATTAATAAGGCATCACAACATAGAAGAATCTCTTTCAAGATAGTTGTCGAATATTTAGTTTTATAGAATAGATCTTCTTCTTAACATAATCTTTGACAGTTAAGTTTTTTACACAAATCAATCTAATATAAATAACCTTTGCTTTTAATCATTTATGAATCGAATTATGATTCTTAACATTAACAAGAAAGAATAAAAATCATTTGAAAATTAGCTTTTCAGTCTACCTAAAACTCTATTTAAGCACTTCAAGTATTTATAAGAATCGTTTTCATTATTGGTATTAACACATAAACTTAAAAATAAAAATTCACAAGAATCTATAACTGATATGAATTTAACCTAATTTCATTAACGGTAATCAGGTTACGTTCGTACTTGCATATAAATCTAATAAAGTACATTGTACTGCACAATCATTATTATGTCCCCTATTACTGTTCTGTACAGGAATTACTTCAATACCTGGATCCGGATGTGAAGTGCCATCTCTTGATCTCCAATTATGTCTATCCACGTAGTTCGCTGTATTCCTGAAATTTCGCCATACATTCCGTCTATTTTTAAACCTATTTTGATTATATGGTCTAACATATGGATTGCTACGATTAATTAGGTTAGGCGGATTCCCTACATAACTTTGTCTATTTTGCTCGTTTTGACTTCTAGAATTTACTCGGCTTAGGTTATGTTCCGTATTGTTCACACTTCGGATATTCAAATTCCGAACAGGCACAAAATGATCTGAATTATTCTTATTTTTACCCATTCCTGCTTGTTGATTCATAGCATGGTATTGAGTTTCATAGCATTGGACAAGCATTAATAAATGGTTGAAACTCATACACTGTGTGGAAAATAAGATCTGTTGTAACTTAAATGGAAGCAAATTTCGAATTGATGCTATTATTCTCGATTCCGATTGCAATGGATTAACGACCTTTAATTCGTTGTATGTATTTACAACAAACTCTACAACAGATTTATGCAATCGAGGATTGAAGTGTTGATTTCTAATGGTGGCATCTCTATTTGCCAGCAAAAAGTCATTTTCATAATTTGCGATCAGTGCCGCTTTAAATTCATCATATGTACTGATGTGATCACGTACTGCTTTAAACCATAGTGAACAAGGTGGGAGTAATACATGAGGGATTAATTTCATATATTGTGATCTATCTATACACATTATATTGCACTCATCCTGGAATTTCTCTAAGAAAGAAGTAGCATTCTCGTTACACTTACCACTGAATTTACTCATGGCTCGTATTTCACTCATCTTAACACTTAATTTTACCTTCGTTTTATCATTCCATGTACCCATTGGGTGACAGTTCCTATTCATGACGTGATGTGTCGTTACACCATCTATGTTTCGTCCATCTGTACTCTTCGGATGAATTTCTTCTAAAATGATATCCTCATCAGATACCGGCGAAGGTGGGTTCATCTCTGGTGAGTGTGGAAACTCCAAGCGACCATCACACAGGTTATTGTGGTATGTGTGGTCCTTAACCTGTAGCATTCTAATTTCTTCCTGTAACGTAGCTAACAATTGCGTATTTGTACGTATGTTGTTAGCATTACTGATGACCTGGATCTTTTGTTGTTGAACAGAAGATTCGGTTACTTCTAAATCCTTTTTTATATCACTGATTTCTTGGCTCAGGTGGTTGTGATTACTCTGGCATTGCTCCGATATTCCTTTTAACTTTTCCTCGAACTGCGAGGTGATATCGCTCATCGTCTGGATAATTAATTGTTTTGTTTCATCCGACTTCTGTTCCATTCGTTTGCTTAATTCCTCGTATTGCTTGTTAGATTCATCCGACTTCTGTTCTATTCGTCTACTTAATTCTTCAGAGTTATGCTTCATCGTCTGCTTTAACTCAGTAGACATCTGCATCAATTGCTGCTGTAATACTAGCAAGATTCGATCTTCTGATGATGTCATTTCTGGTGTTACATTATGTTCACCATTGTCACTATTATGGGATTCCTTTTCCATTGTTTCATTGTCCATTTTTCTTATAATTGTTCTACCACTTCGTAATATGGTCAAATTTGTATTCATTAACTATATGACAAAAAGTAAATTCAACCTTACTCTGCTTCGGGATGTGAATTTGCAGTATTTCCCGGGTGAGGTAAACCAAAATTTTTATAACGACTTACCGAGGGTAGTCGTCAACCTGGTTCGGCGAAATATGATATACAAATCTCGAGTGGTAGTAATCTTTAATAATTATATACTATCGTTCTCACCTTTTATATAAAAATGATAACGTCGATAAACAGTGCTAAAAATGGTTTATTAGTTGATATACTTTATAATATATTTTCCTTAACACTGTCAAGCACACAAACTTGCTGACTCGGTATCCATAAACATGTACATAGCAACAACTATCCCATAATAATATCTTACATATCTTAAAAACATTCTTCTTCTGTTATTATTAAATTAACATTCTATGAAGTATAGTGCATATGTATGAGCACTTTCTGCCCAAGGTACAGGTAATTATTAACCTATCCAAAGTATTTTGTTATAGGGGATAGAGTGAGAGTGAGTAGTAGCTCCTACATTACCACAGAGCCCTAAGAAAATTAGAGAAATTGAACTAATTAACTATTAGAAAATTATATATTAGATGCTGAGCTCCTTATCCTCTCGAATGAGTACTTGGGGAAGAAGAGCACATTGTTAAGTTAATTTCAAGGGCACAGTAACGTCCTTTTCAGTCTAAATTGCTAGTCACAAACCATAATTAGAGAGATATTAATTATAATAAACTATAAACTAGTAATCCATCTTAAGTTACTTAGTATTTCATTTAACTGAATCGTATTTAGCATCTGTTACCTAGACAACAGCGAGCGGATGATTTAGCTTATGGAGAAAAGTTTTCAGTGTAAGGTAAAATGGCAGATCCAATCATTTGAGTGGTGAGAGATTTAAATATTTTTATTTATCATCTTATTAAGAGGGTTACTGCCTTACATAAAATTGGAGCCAACAAATAAAAAAAAATACTTTTCTTACCTTACAGTAAGTGCAGAATATAAATAGGCCTATATCAAAGATATATCTATATGTCTTTCTTTCAAGATGAGAAATGTAATTTCCTTCCGGGAATAGAAGTAATTACCAACAGAATAATTGTCTGATGGTAAAAGACTTCTAAATATAAGATGGTGGACAGTATTTTGCCATTAACCCATGCATTTAGAACGAGTCACTAATGGGGCATGTGACTATTAAGAAAGAACTCACGAGCATCGCAAGTAAAGGAATGTGAATAGTTAAATAACTATCTTAGTTATGTTACGCTTCTATTGGAATTTAATAGTTATTATCTATCACAAAATATGCAAAACAAATTTTTTGTTCATTTATTATATAAGAAAACATAACTCCATGAAATTAAAAATAAAGCATTCTCTAAGCGCAGCTTCCTCCCACTTCTCACAGATATTGTGGTATTGTTGTGGGAAGTGTAAGCGTTATTATTATTATTATTAATGATTCTGATGATGATTTGAGAATTCAAGGCTGTATCTGAAAAGTCGCAGAACGCTGAGCCTAAAAACCACATATGGCAAATAAACAAAAAGGACGAGGGCTCGGGACGTGAAGTATGCAAGGTTTATGGAAGGGGCGCTGGGTAAACAAGATTGCGAACCACTTCCTCTAAAGCTCGTACATCAAACTTCGTTTTGATGTCGTAGTAGTTATTGAAATCTTCTACAGATGGCAGCAGAAGACATCGTAGCCAATCACACCTTGCGAGTACAGCGGACTCTATGGATACAATTCCAAACTACGTTTCTACGTATACATAATTTTTCTTTTTTCTCTCTTTATTTTCTTTTTCATTATTTTTTCTTTCTTTTTTTTGTATTTGTTTTTCTCATATATATAGATCGAATTACATACACAGTGTTACATTAAAACATTATAAAAATAATAAATAATGTAAAAGTTTGAATAAAGAATGCTAGAATTACTTCCCAGAACTGCTACAATGTCCAACAGATAGCTACAATAGAAAAGAAATGTAACACGTCAGCACGAGTTCAATTTTCCTTCAAGGTTTAGTAATCATATAAATAAAAAAAATAATAATCATAATTTCTGAGATTAAATTAACAAGAACAATATGAAAAACAGATACAAGTTCTCACCTATCTTTTCGTTATAATAAATTATCATTTTTTCCTGCGTCTCCAGATAGATGTAAGTACATTTTTTTTGAACGAAAGTGATTATAATAGCAGTCATTTGTCAATAAAGAAAAAGAGACAAAAACAAAAAGAAAAAACTACCCACAATCCAAATAGGAAAAACAAAAACAACAAAAACATCAGGTAAAAACAAAAAAATATACAAGGAAAACATAAAGGGTGTAGGAATAACGTAATTTTTTTTTAACTGGCTAAGATCGCAACACAGGATGTAGCTAGCACACGTTCTCGCAAGTTACAATGGAATAGAATTGGAGTCGGTACGTTTTGTTACTTCGTAGCTACACAATGATCCTTGTTTCTAACATATTTGGCTTATGTCAGGTTTATCTATTTCAAACTGAACGGTGAAACTCATTCAATGGAACTGCAAATCGCATAGAAACGTCATATTATTTAATTTACATGGAAGATGTACGAAACAGGCAAAATTTTGGTACGAGATCATGTGCCCTATACAAGTAAACGGACATATTTGTTCATTATACGCAATATTCTATATACAGAGTTAATTCAGAAATGCGTTCGTTGTTCGTTCACAAGTCTGTGTCGTATTATAAACCTAATCCTAGGTCACTAGGGAAACACATTTTGGATCATAGTCGCACATCTTGTATTAGGAGCGCATAACTGAGTAGGAAGTATGCTGACATGTTTAACACTTATTTGACAAGTGTTCTGCGCACCAAAACAACTTGGTAATTTGTATTGAGAATAATTAGATGATGACAACCGAATGGATAAGGATTGTTTTCTTCCTCAATCGCATATTGATCCCCCCTAAAGAAATCCACTGAAACATTCCAACCGGGATACTTGTCACCCCCGAGAACCTCGATTTAGTTATATAATAAGTTCAAAGTTCTGTCTTGGCGGCAAAGTTCTATCACGTTAATCTGATAGCTAGTCTATATTCCGAAAATCCAAACTCTTAACTTTTGGAATCTTCTAATTTTATATTCACAAGACCATAATATTAACGTATGCCAACGTATGACGTCATATTACAATATATACATTTTTTTCTCTTATTTGCAATAACGCCGACTTTCCTATTTTATTTTGGCTATAATTGTCACTTGCAACTGTACCTTCATACCCTTCAATTCGTCGTTGGAGGTGAATTTGGATGCTTTAAGTACGTATAACGAAGATATATATACTATATAGTATATAGTACATACTATATACATATATATACAGTATATATATATATATATATATATATATATATATATATATATATATATATATATATATATATATAGCCGCGGATCCAAGGGGAGGGCTACAGAGCCTATTGCCCCCCCCCCCTTCTTGACGTTCCAAGATGATTAGAGTAAAAGTGCCATAATGCAAAGGAGGAAATCTAATTTCTAGAAAATCGTCGTTCTAACGTCCTCCGTAAGTGGGTGAAGCGGGACGGGAAGGAATGGTGAACGGTGAACAATAGGGTAGGTAGGATAGGCATTGCCTAGGGGCACAGTGCGTTTGAGCATATTAGGGGGTATGGGGTGCCATTAGGGATTTTGCCTAGGGACCCCAAACGCCATTCGAACGTCACTGATTTGAATTTTTATGTTACGTCATATTTTAATTTTGGCTTGCCTGTCCATGTTTAAGTTAGACCGAAGGTAAGTTCAATTTGAGGATGTAGACCAGTGTTTCTTCCAGACTTGTTTTTAAGGGGGCACTGCCCCCCTCCCCCGGAACTCTGAGAGTGCTTCCCCGGAGGAGACCAAAATAATACGTCTATAATATAATAATAAATAGAATAGTAGGGTGGGTGCGCCATATATGGAATACGTTCCTAATATGAAATACCAGATTATTTTGTCTGCTATGTTCTGTCACTGAGTGGACTGTACGTAAACTTGTACACCGTGGCGCCCTTAATCTGCGCATGAGTGGTTTGCTGCCGAACGATAACAAGCCATTTTCTTTTGTTGCAAAATATTTTTCTGAAGAACTTGAGTTTTTCGAACGTATCTTTCCATACTGCTGAATGTACGCAAAGAGTTATGTATTATTGTTGAGTTTGTGATATTTAGATTACATATATAGTGTACCATAAAGGCATAAAGATTCAGTACACAGAGAATCATGTAAGCGTGTGTAGGAAGAGAACTATCCAAAATGGCGATTTTCCCAATATGGAATACTAGCAGCATCCTAATTTGGAATATTCCTAATTATAATAACTACTACTACTACTACTACTACTCTTAAAGAAAGGAAGAAAGAAATTTATTAGCTTAAGGAAAGGAACAAAGGAAATGTTCGGGCCTCGAACTCCGAGATCACATCGGCCTTTAAATTAAGTCTACGAATTGAAAAGGACTCGACCCTGGCCTAAGAAAAAAGTATCACCCCGGAATACGCCTAATGATACTGAGGGAAAGCAGGGAAAACCTCATCAAAGGCCGGCGCCAGGATAGGCAGTCTGAGCAGGGATTGTGCCCATCCTCGAATTATCCAAACATCGCATTGTAGACAAATGAGTATGTTTTGTTCTAGTATTCCATTTTAAGAACAGGTAGTGTTCCATATTAGGAGCAGGGTGTGCCTAATATGGGAAATTGAGTTTCTTTCAATTTTGTAATATTGTAAAAAATCATTAATGAGGAACAAACCTTCATACTTGTATTTTGTTTTGCAAAGGTACCACAAGTAGTATGATGCATAATATTTTTATTCTGGAATACGCACTTCTGAGAAATAAAGAAGAAACAAAAAGTATTCCATATTCGGTGCCTTTACCCTACCAGCAGTGCTCCCCAGAATACGAAGTGTGCTCCCCCGGAACATAGTTTCTGAAAGAAACACTGATGTAGTCTATACTTTTAGTTTGTTGTCCCCCTCAGTTGTTAAACTTATCAATATTAGACCTATTATTAGTAGTATCAGTATTATTTAACCATATATATTGTTTTTGCCATGCCATATATATATTGTACTTTTCATTAAAACCATCGTTACAATTGTCCAAAAACTCTGTTACAATTGACCCAGGCACGGGGACGATTGTAACAAGACAGATGCTGTCATAAAATGCGTCCTAACTTTCTATTTTAGAAATTGTCATGTATGAAAAAAAATTGAATGGAGCAACGAAGCTTCACTTAAGATATTTTATAATTTTCAGACTTACTGGAGCATAAACATGCGAGAAAAAAATAAATTGTAAAATGTATTACAATTGCCCCCGGTCTCCCTTATTCTTCCAATATCTATAACCTAATTCGCACATTGATTTACATACCGCCCTTTTTTATGATATCACATAGAAGCATACATTTACTATTTTAGTATGGAAGTAATAAGAAAATATTTTTAAAAAACAATCTGTAATATGCAAGAAATATGTTTTATGAAATAAAATGAAAAATAAAACTACTCCAAATCACTTGTTCGATAATCTAGTGTAATGTGCTAGTTCGGGGTTTTGCGGGGTCAAAACCCCTTTACCCAGGAATACTGAAGTTTATACTGAATAAAATTTTACTTTAAATAATTGTATTTCTAGTCCCTCTAATAAAGTTTGGTACGCACAGTGGTAGTGCGTTCACCTCTGGTCCTTGGTTCGATACCAGCTCGCGCCGAGTGAACTTTGTGTTGGACAAACACCGTGTGCGTGGGTTTTCTCGCGGTTGTTCGGTTTCCTCCCAGGATCTTCATTACACAATTTCATTCTTTCTCATCATGACCGTCTCCTTTAGCGTAACTAGCATAATCGTTGGACGTAAAACTTAAGATTTCATTTCTTTCTTCTTTTTCTTCCGAATTTTGGTGTAGGTCGGAACAATATTGAGTGCAATGATTTCCAATGTGGGGTGCACGAATTGGAGATGTTTATTAAGGTTTCAAATTCTAGGGGGGGGCATATGTCTTATTTTCTAGGGTCTCAACTTGAATTTTCTTTCTGCGGGGACCCAAATATTAATGCTTCCCCTCCCAGTTAAAGTTCCACGTTATGGTGTAGCCTGATTGTGTATTATTGGGAATTATCGTGATTGACAACAGATGGCGCCATGCGTTCTTAATAAGGATTACGGTAAGAATATCTTTCATGAAACACGTCTTTCAAAATGTTTTGAAGTTTGTATATAAAGATTACTCACAAATAGATGTTTTCGAATTATAAACAGGATATACGATTAATTACGATCCTTCCGTCAGGTTATTTCCTGGTTATGGGTGCTGGTGCTTACGTATCAGAGGCGTCATTTCAGACTTCACTTGAGGGGGGGGGGGAAAGAGCACCACCGACATAAGACTTTTCACGCCTTGTACTAGTATATTAGTAGACAATCGATTAAGGTGGATCACCACCCGGAAGTCAGTACATATTTTTGCGCATTCTCTTAATTATTGCCCAATGAAACGTTACATATTATAATTATTGTACTATAAGATAGACTTACGTTTGAGCTACAATACAAGACACTGATTCATTTGATTGCGTCTTATGATATCGAAAAAAAAATAACAAATGAAAGAAAATATTTGATTCGTTTTACAATGAGCACACAAGATGGCACTTGCTGTTAGATCTTAACTAGAACTGCTCAGTTTTATGAAATGTTAATTTGTATGTATAAAGTATTTCAAAGTAACGATCTTATTACGAAATAGATATATTGTTTGACCTTTTTCGTGTTGTTTCACATTTTATTTAAATATTAATTTACATTTAAGGAAATAGATTTTGAGAAGAAACTTGCGCAGAACGCCATAATGGGTTGTTGTTAAATTTGTACGTTTAATTCCTGGATTCTAGCGTTGCAGTTCGAGAAGCGGAACTTAGCTGTGAATTGCAGTAAGGGTCGAAAACTAATTTCTCCAGTAAGTATCCAAGCAGAATTTCATGATTACTTCCTTTATTATCTGGCACCAGTAAACACTCGACACTACCTGGCAACGCTGCACTATTCAAGCAGTGTTTAGCATAGCACCGAGGACACCTAGTGATCCACCTTAAAGCATACTCAAAAACTCTTGAAGGAAAATTGCCCCCTCCTACCCCCCTAAATGACGTCCCTGGCATAAATACTAAAACTGGCAGTTCATCGTTTTAGTTCTATGCCTTGTGAAGCTACTGTGCTGCCACCTTCTGTAGTAAAAACGAACATCAAAGCGAAGAAATTGTTCGAGAGATTGGGTGAATATGTATGGGTGGGGCGAATGAATGGTGGTGGATTCACTGAAGCAACAGCGCCACTCACCAAAGCGAGTGAGGTTGGAAGAGGAAAATAGAACAGACAGCAGGTAATCTAACAACGCCATAAGATCCAACTCACACCTTCACACTGACATATTATTGTAGTGCTTGTAGCAATCAGGATTTTTAAAAAATAGTGACATAATATTCGAAATTTTATAAAAATCCTATACAGGATGAAAAGCCACAAATCTTATTAACGCTCTTTTAACTATTTTCTGTATCTTTATGTGTAATGAGTTTATTGAATTTAACGTCCTGTTCAGCAGCGAGGCTATATGAGACGTGGACCTACTGATTAACGTGGAATCTGAACCACATGAGCTCCTTCCAGGTTTATGTGTAATGACAGGCAGGTGCTCACAGTGCTGGATTTAGCTTTTTGAAGGGGTCCTTTATATGTCTAGTTTTTGTTTTCAACGAGAAAATGCTGCCATTCTTTGAGTTGGAATATATTCTATATGGTAATTTAGATACCTACATACATTTACACACAAAATAGGTATGTATTTTTTAAACTTACATATTGATCAATTTACATTTTATAATTCTACAACATTTGCAACTTATTGCAGAGTTCTTTAGAAACACAACATACAGCATCATAATCTAGTTTCTGGAAGCGCTTTATCATGAAATAATAGGAAATATCAATATATTACGCAAACTGGTAATAATTATATATAGCATTATTAATATGAGATTATGTCATAACCTACACACAAACAAATTGCAGTTAATGGAATGCATTTATATATCAGTATCACCATGATAGTCTACGCTATTCATTGGGACAGCAGATCTCTGTACGAGAGATGGAGTGGGTCAGTGGGTCAAGTTTTCTGCGTGGGTCAGTGGGTCGTGGGTCAACGGCATGTGACCCACTGTGACCCACCACCCACCGTGACCCACTGCGACCCACCACCCACCGTGACCCACTGTGACCCACCACCCACCGTGACCCACTGCGACCCACCACCCACCGTGACCCACTGCGACCCTCCACCCACCATGACCCACTGCGACCCACCGACTCAGTATGATCTACCGACCCTCTCTGCTCACTGCATTGTAGACAGTATCTTCTGAAGACTGGTAAATTTGTCACCGTTTTACTTTCAAGACCTTCATTTCTCTTTCTTTTCCACTTGTTTCTGTCTACTTACCTAAGGTGAGTATATCTAACCAAGTGAGAAAAGAACTTCAGGCACTTTTGGATATTGATATTTTTAATAGTAATAATAGTAATAGGACATACACTACAACTTGGCTTTCGAGACCTGTCGGTTTTTAGAGCTAACTACTGGAAAAAATACATTTTTGAATCACTGTAATATATACATTATTTATAAAAAATTGAATGTAACTATGTGTGTCTGATCATCACGGTCAAATTGCAAAGTCAAATGAAATTACTTTTGGTATAGGCCTATAGTTAGGCCTTAATCCAAATTGGGATTTTATGCTGCTTTTATTATAATGCATAATATCCTAAGGAGGTAGTGAGGATCCGAATTTTTGCGAAAAAAAAAAAAAAAAAAAAAAAAGGGTATCTCGCAAGCCGTTAAATTTACGGAGCTGAAATTCAGTGTATTTACTCTTTATTGAAAATAAACAGAATGTGTCCTAGCATTTTTTAAAATTCTCCTTTATGTGGGGGGGGGGGGGGCACTTTCTATATATGGAAAATTGGTAGTGAGTTGGTTTGTAAAAATGAACGAAAACGATCGAGGTTATTTCAGAAAAAAAAAATCAGAAACAAAAAATACAGTGCTTGGCTCCATATATCCATTGCTTTCTGCTATAATAATTGCTGAAGCTTATGTTTATTATTATATGGAGCGCTCACAGCACAGGGCAATCAACCCATAAAGTTGTGAGAAAAATAGGCATAAAATTTGTACTGTAAGCTTAATTACACGGAAATTTGAAGTTTGGATTGTACGCATAATTGTATGGAAAATTTTAAACTTTTTTCCCTTTACGTTGGTCTACTTACTTTGATTTGGAACTTTGAAGTTTCATCCTTTTTTCCACTGAAAAGTATTGATAATTCAAGGAAATAATTATACTATGATAATTTAATTGAAATTCATCGTAATTTGGCACATGGCAAACAGCAGTTTGGTAATTGAAGTTGAAGAAAGAGGGAAATTCCCATTCACCTCTGAATACTTTCCAGAAACCTCGTTCGCTTTCGCTTTCTAGACGGGGGAGGGAACTTGGTAATGGTATCAAACCTTCATGTGTAATTACAAAAATTAAATTTATAAACAAATAAGAAATCATCAGTTTATCAGGCTTTAATTGATAATTTATTCACAAGATTCCCTATCAAAGGCGTGGTAGATGAAGTTTTTTGTTCTACATGGGTCGATATTGCCAACTGACAAGGTCGATATGGAAAAGATGTTGTATCGTGATAGAGAGATGATACTTCTTGCTGAGTATTTCAAAACTGACCAAGAAAAATCATTATCAGACTTAAGTCTAACAAGTAGATTGTCGATGAGAAGTTGCAGAAATCGTGTAGAAGTATTATCAATTTCCACGACAGAGTGCGAACGGGGATTTCCCCTTATGAGTTTGCAGATGACTGATATTAGAAATAGATTAAGTGCTGAAACATTGTCTAACTTGTTGCTCATCAATGTTAATGGCCCACCGCTAGACAAGCTCAAAGTAGACGAGCTAGTCATTTCTTGGCTGAAGGATGGACATCATTCCACTGCGGATGATTTACCGTCAAAAAGTTGTTACGGAAAATGTATACTTGTATTACTAATGGCTTATTTGTGTTATTCAATTTTGTACCTACTTTTTAGTAAGTCTCTTCTTTGCTTTATGTAAACTACTTTGGAATAAATATTCATAATAATTGCAATTATGCATATTTGTAACTTAAATTTAACGTGGTGTTTTAGTGATTACACAAATTACAATTATGAGCATACTTTATGGAGATGCTCTCACATAGGGTACCCGAGCACCCTTATACCTTATGAACAACTGATTTTTCAAGTCTTTTGTGAGAAAAATACTGTGAACTGAGAAGCCATAACCTTTTCCATATTGTACAGGGCTATTTTCCTGCGAATAGAAATTTCTTGTGGAATGCGTTCAGAAATTAACACTTGCAAGAATACTCTCTTAGTACAAGTATATTTTAGGCACACACTAATCCCCCCCCCCCACCTCGAACTGTTTCAATTTCCTCACTGACAAACACTTTACCATTTTATATCGTAAAGGTCAAATCCACCGTTATTGTAACAGAGTGGTGCTTGAGCGATTGACTAGAAATTGAAACTCCGATTAGTGACAATTTCACAGTCTTGTTTTATTACAAGTGTAAATTCTTTAGTCAGTTCAGAAGAGGCCGTGGATTGTGTTCAGAGTTGATGACGATGGATTTTAATGAGTCAGAGTAGGTCAAAGTGGATGACAGTGGTTCATGGTGGGTGGTGGGTCAGAGTGGGTCACCGTGGGTGGTGGGTCAGAGTGGGTCACCGTGGGTGGTGGGTCATGGTGGGTCACAGTGGGTCAACGTTGGTGGTGGGTCATGGTGGGTCACAGTGGGTCATGGTGGGTGGTGGGTCACGGTGGGTCGTGGGTCACGGTGGGTCGTGGGTCAGTGGGTCGTGGGTCAAGTTTTCATTGACCCACGCCAACTCTGCTCTGTACCCCCTTACACTAACTTAGTTGGTGTAAAAAAAGGGGGTATTTTTAGTAATATATCATATTCATATAAAATATCAACAACAAAAATATTAAACGAGACATTAATACATCTGCGCAATACTCATTCAACGCAATACGCATTCATAAGTTTATCATGATTCATTGTACAGGGTGTAACATTAATGCATGTCCAAAAGTGACGAGGTGATTGCGGACATCCAAATAAATAAAAATGTTCCTATAAACATGGGTCCGATGCCGCTTCGTTTCCGAGATACAGGGTGCTCAAATGTTGAGTCCCTCCAATGGCTTACTATGGGAAAGTGAATGGAAATGTTCAATATTGCGGGAATAATACAGTCAAGTGCAATTATACCAGTGCAAATACGTTTACACTAACATAGAGAATGAAACTGATCAACATTTAAGGTTATTGGGTTGTCAGTGTTGCCAATCTGGTACAAAGCATCAGGCTGCCGTTTTCAAATAGCACTAGACGTCCACACGCTAGCATATGGTTGCTGACATCAAGACGTTCCTAATCATGGGGCAAATCCCGCTTTGTTTTCGAAAGACAAGACGTCCAAGTGTGAAGTCAATTAACGGCCCACAATAGGAAACAACAGTTCACAGTTCAAAACTCTTGCATGAAAGTGTTATTGTGTCGTCACAAATGAATGCACATGAGAATAACTTACGTATGAAGCGACAAAGTAATTAAATGTTAAAAGCCATAAGTAATGTTATTGAGTAACAATGTTGCCCACTTCTTGTGGACGCCTAGTACTATTTGAAAACATAACACTTTGTACCAGGTTGGCAACGCTGACAACACAATAACCTCATATCTTGATTAGTTTCATTCTCCATGCTAGTGTAAATGTATTTGCACTGGCATAACCCCACTTGATTATATTATTCCTGTAATATTGAACATTTCCATTCACTTTCCCATAGTAAGCCATTGGAGGGACTCGACATTTGAACACCTTGTATCTTGGAATCGAAGCGGCATCAGACTCATATTTATGGGAACATTTTTACTTATTTATATGTCCGCAATCACCTCGTCACTTTTGGACATGCATTAATGTTACACCCTATATACAAAGATGAACAAACATTATCTACATTAAAATATTTCTCTCCCTGCCTTTGCCAAAGCAAAGTCATTGATGATATCATCAAATGATAAACTCTGTAGCTTGTCACTTTCTATGTACATGAGACTGAGGGTACATAATATATTTTGAGACGTTGTTGTTCTAAATTTATTATTTACCCTCTGTAGCTGAGAGAAAGATCTTTCTCCATGGCAATTTGAAATCATCATAGAAAGGAACACTCTCAGAATTGCTTCTACATTAGGAAATACTGATTGGATATGGTCATTAAACGCTACTTAATACAGATCCTGATGTCAGATTCTCATATTCATGGATTTGACTGTCTAACATATTGATGAAAATGTTTGAGTTCTCCAACAAGGTTCATATCCACATCTGCAGAATATGTTTGGCTTAAAGCATTGACTCCTTCACGATTTTCTTCTGTAGAATCTGGTTTTGTTAAGAATGAAAAGTTTTTTGTAGCATGATAGTATACTAATGTCCTTTGTGTAACATTAGATTCTAATGCATCTAATCACAAGCACTGCTTCGATTCTTAACTTTTCTCTTGACTTATTGTCAGTCCTCTTAACCATCATCTTCATCTTCACCTTTATGCCTCCTTCTAGATCTTCTTCTGCTATTCTTGTAGTCTGCTTTCTTACATTAAAACGTACAATTTACTACATACATCGAGGCTAATTTTGGGGGTCTTGCAGTGATTGACTAACTTCGTAAAACTCATGAACCAAATAACTACAAACATATAACATTAGCATACATTCAAGCTCCTCCATTTTATTCAAAAATTTTCTGGCTTGATTTCTTATTTCGCTCTTCTCTTATCAATATAAAGCTGATGCAGTGCAGAAATTATTTCATCATAACTGTCAAGTATTGCACTTGTGGACCTTGAATGAGTTCCTCAGCTAGTCTTTGACAAATACTTTGGAACTTTTGAATCATCTTGAAAGAATAACAACAGCACTGCTATGGATGCGCACGAGACGAGTCGAGACAGGACTTTCCTGACAAAATTCGAGTCGAGACACGGCTCTTCCAATAGAAAAATATACATTTTTCGAGTCGAGACATCATTTTTACAGCGCATTTTCGAGACGAGTCAACCACAAATCTTGTATCTTGCGCATCCCTAAGCACTGCCCATCTATGTGTAGATTATGAAATCATATATTTCTTGAATAATTCCAAAAAACGTTTACTGCATCTAAGTAACAGTTAACTGCTGCCATACCAACAAGATTTAAGGAATGGCTTGCACATGGAATATACATAGTATAATTAATCTTCAATATTATTTCTTGCACTTGCCTGACATGTCGGCAGCCAGGACCGGATTTAGGGGGATACAAAGGTGCACGTGCACTTCTCCTTCGTTGTACATATGCACTACGTAAAACCAGAAGCTAGCAGTAAAAATAACATTTTTCGCAAATTTCTGTTCTCATGTTTTCTTTTGGGCTTAAAAGAAAGCGAAGTTCTGCAAAACCAATAGTTTAAGTCAATTTTCTGAAGGTTGAAGGAAAAGAATTTACCAAGAGCAGACATTTAGAATTTCTAGGGGCAATTCCACATTTACTCTACAGATGCCTAAAGGCATTTTAAAAATTTCAAATGTACAGGTATTATTGGTGCATCCTCCCTCACAAAATCCTGGATGCGATCCTATCGGCAGCATTATCATATGACTGGCCTCGAAACTTACTAAAATCAATTTTACATTTTTTTTGTAAGATAATTATGCGCCATCTTAGCTATTTTCTCTTGAGTGGCTACCCATCCCTAGGAAGATTAGAAAACGTTCAATGGTAAGTCCATCATCTGCTCAAACATATCTTGTAATAACAATAAGCTGATCAACTTGGGATAGGTCACGACTTGAACCTACAGATAAACTGAAGTATGCTGCACTTTTAAAATCATAAAAAATTGATTCTCTTACTTTCAACGCCAGCATTTAGATAAATTCATCACATATTGTTTTAGAAAGATAAAATGTGACACTCGATCCTGTATTTCCAAATTTGTTCATGTGATCTGCTAGAAAAAGGATCAAATTTGTACATTACAAGCGAGACTCTGAAACAGGGTCTCCATTACATGTCGGGCTGGGAAGCAGGGGCTCCATTACAAGCAGAGCTAGAAGGAAAAGAGGTCCCCATTATAAGCGGGGCTGGGTAATAGACGTCCTATTACAAATGGGCTGGGAAGCAGGGCCCCATTACTTTAATCCTAAGAGCCTAGTATATAACAATACAGAAGACCGTTGTTGTATGTGCGTTTTATCTTATTCACTTTTTCTTATTATTTGAAAATGACATTATAACCATCTTTTTCTTTAAATCTTTTGGGGCCCTAAGCTATAGCTTGTTTAGCTTATACGTAAATCCGGCATTGGCTGAGCACCGGGAAATTTTTGTTAGAAGGGGTAAAAGCTGGGAGCTTCAATATTACAAGCCCAGGGCTGAATTAGACTATCTGGAGGCCCCGGGCTAGAAAAAATATGTTTCCCCTACTGACTTCACCTAATACATTTCTGTAAAAGTACAGTAGGAAAGTTAAGGGAATGTGTTTCATATTTTTGGTCATATTTTATTTCATAATGATGATTCTGTCTTCATGATCCTTTTTAGATAGCCAATTGAAATTTTGACCAGAGTTAAGGTCCCTGTGCACCTGGAGCCCCTTGGCTATAGCCCCCTTAGGCCCCCTTAACCGGGCCCTGTACAAGCCACTATGTCTATGTAGTATTGAACGGGTATTATTCGACACTCGAAAAGACGATATAAGTAATTGTAACATACTTCCACCTATATTATCAGGTCAAAAATGATAGAACTAGATCGCTTTTATAAGAGAAAGAGTACAGATGAAGTGTAAGATATCAAATTTTCATGCTACATCAAGCATTTCTCTGTTAAACAAGTACAGATGACATATTAAAATGCATCACCAGTCAACCAATAGAAGTACGTGAAAGTATCCGTTGCAATTAGAATGCGTGAAATGACACATTGTCTTGCATTTTTCATTCATTCATTCATGAAATGAAATCTTTCACAGTTTAACGTCCCACGATTATGCCTGTTAAGCTAAGAGAAACGGACGATTAAGGCAAGTGAATGATGATGGAAGAATTGGTGGAATGAAATGTTGGAGGAAACGACAGTACCCCCGGGGAGACCCACGGACACGATGTTGTCCTTCACGAACTTACTTAGTCAGGTATCGAACCAAGAACCACACACACGCCAGCCACTGTGCCCCTCATTTTTAATTCATACCTAAAGAACTTATTTTCAAAAGGAGCATTTTCTTCTCCAGTTTTTGGCTAAATTGACCGTTAAGAGTCTTCATCCCGTCGAAATTAAAATACCGCTAATTTTACAGTAATTATGTGATATCTTCAAATAGATAAAAGATAATTGAAATATGGAACAAGAGCGCCCTAGACAATATTATTTTGCGTGAGGTACCGTTATCACAAGTCATCTAGTGGCTTTCTGTTTTCAGCTGTTTAGAAACGCGAAAATAAATGCCGATTTTTAAAATGGCTCGAAATCAAAAGCAGATAAGTGAGTCGTGATAACGGTTTCTCATGTAAAATAATATTGTCTAGAGCGCTCATGTCCCACATTTCGATTATCTTTTATCTATTTGAAGATATCACATAATTACTGTAAAATTAGCGGTATTTTAATTTCGCCGGGATGAAGAGACTTAACGGTTTCTAAATGTATGGGATGAACTCTGTCGGATTACGCGATAGGGTTAATGCGAACGGGAAGCTTTATGCTAAAACTTATAGCGTAGAGTTAGTCGTGTCTATAAAGAAGGTGAAGGGACACGATGGCTCTCTGGTGACTGGAGTCCCTGATTCCATCCCCGTCCAAGTGAGTCTGTGGTGGACAACATCGTGTCTGTGGGGTTTCTCGGGGTACTCCCTTTTCCTCCCACTTTCTCATTCCACCAAATCTTCCATCATCATTCATTTGCTTCAATCCTAGTCTCCCTTTGTTTAAAGGGCACAGTCTTGGGAGGTTAAACTCAAAGATAGTCATTTCATTTCATTTCATATTTGGTCGATATTAAGGGCTTATGTCGACATATTTCCAGCGCTCGCGTTTCCTAACGATTAACGCGTAAATGTGTCATTTTGTCGACTCTGACTTGCAAAATTTTAAGCTGCGAGTCAAATTGGACTCGCAAAGTTTCGCCTGGCACGTTCATTTGTTGCGAGTTATTTATCATTGTAACGACGTGATGTGTTGCGAAACAAATTTGGTGCACTAATGAATACGTATCAATAAACAAGATTAAATCAACCACGTGTAACCTTTGAGGAGTTATGGTAAAGCAACAGAATGTCGTTTTCCTTTCTGCGAGAAGAAGAAGAAATTGAGTTGATTTTGAGCTTAACGTTTCTTTCAGCAACGAGGCTATATGAGACGAGACCTGCTGATTAACGTGAAATCCAAACCACATGAGTTTCCATCCAGAATCGAACCCGGGTCTCCCACGCCGAAGGCACGTACGCTAACCGCTTAACCACGAAGGAGCTCAAGACGGAGAAGAATGATTCCATTATTTCCTACAAGCAGTACACAGGGGCAGCAGTTTATATTCTGGCGTGATTTAGCATTTTTGCATTCTCCTAGGGTGTGATTTCTTCTTTCCCATAAAATGTCGAAGCAAAAATGAAAGAGTAGTTCTGGGTCAAGCAAAAAAACAGAGGATTTTAATGAAATTTGGAAATCCGAGATATGTCTCCAATTTTAGAACAGATCCACTGCATTGTACACAAAGTAGGTTTAGCAGCTTCTCAAGCTAATAAGGGTATTTAAGACTTAGAGAAATATCAAAAAACTAGTACTCTTCCAATTCAGCAGTGAGATATAATAGGTTTTGGAAACTTGAGGAAGTACTAAAATCTGAAGCTGTGTCATTGAAGAAACCATACGTTGGCTGTCATCAATGAAGGCTGCGGACAAATGTTGGAAAGCGCTATTAACCTCTACGGTCCCCCAGTGCTCATTTGAGTTGAGTTGATTTTGAGTCCCGTTCAGCAGCAAGGCTATATGAGACGTGGACCTACTGATTAACGTGGAATCCGAACCACATGAACTCCCGCCGGGAATCGAAACCGGGCCTCCCACGCCAAAGGCGCGTACGCTAACCGCTTAGCCACGGAGGAGCTCCAGTGCTCATTTTAGTATATTCATTTTAATATTACGCAAACGTATGTCGTTTCATTTCAATTGCATCCTTACAAGTTTTGCTACTCAAGTACTCATTCGAGAACACATTTAGTGCACTCTGGGTCCATCATATGGCAGCTTTGAAAAATGAAATGAAATCTTTCAGTTTTACGTCCCACGGTTATGCCGGTTAGGCTAAAGAAGACGGTGATTATGATTAATGAATGAAATGGTGGAATGAAGAAAGTGGGAGGAAACGGGAGAACCCCGAGAAAACCCACGCACACGGTGTTTGTCCACCACAAAGTTCACTTGGCGGGGCCTTGGATCGAACCCGGGACCCCAAGCACCAGAGGTGAATTCTCTACCACTGAGCCACCGCGGCCCCATATGCCAGCTTTGAGTATACAGTGTACTAACTAGAAAATATTCAGAAATAATTATTTGGTGCAGTAAAAAAATTCGGGTCTGTAGAGGTTAAGTTAACTTGATCAAGAGAAATCGTTCAAAAATGCAATTCCAACAGTACTCTGCAGTGAGTTAAGAGCATTTCACTTTGTTTATAATACAAAATTACTTTTAGATGTTCTTCCATGCGTCGAAAAGTTGTGTAAGAGTTTCCAGAAATATGACATTGATTTGTCAATGATACAGCCATTGGTGAATACCACTAACCAAATTGTTCTTCAACTGAAGAGAGTATTCAGGGACCTAATGGAGGAGAATTTCTGGATGAAATTCACTCTTATGTCGCTCCTGATGACCAAGGCAAAGATGATGTGAAATACAAGGACATACAGCTTCGTTTTTCATCTGAAATTTATCAACGGCAAGTTGAAAATGTACAGAACAAATTCATTGCTTATCTAATTGACAATTTGGAGACAAGATTCCCAAATGATTCCCTAAACCTTTTAAACTCGTTTGTTGTCATCTTCAATCCCAAGAAGTGCCCTACATGCCTAGAAAAACTTATTACCTATGAAACTTCCCAGCTGGAGGTGATTGTTGATAGATTTGCCTGTTGTAAATAAGGAAAGAATGTGTGGTGATTTTACAATGTTCAAGCACACGTTGAGAGGATTGAAGAATCTTGCAAGTTTGTGGAAGACAATTCCCAAGTGAAAGAAATTTTCCCTGATTATTCACTTTTGACTTCTTGTGTTTTGATTTTGCCATTAAGCAGTGTTCCTTACGAAAGAGCATTTAGTACTCACAACAAAATTAAACGCAGTCATAGAAGTTCATAGAAAGACTCAAATTTACACACTGTTACGTTCCTAAGATCCAATGGACCACTTGTGCGGAATTTCCATACTGAAAAGCTGTAGCCCCTTTGGAGAAGATGAAGCAGAGACGAAAGTACAGTCTGATGAAAAAAAAAACTGCCAGGTTCTAGTCTGTGTTAGGGATGGCCAAAAAATTTTCGGATCCGGATATCCCGGATCCAGTGAGATCCGGATCCGGATCTTGCCGGATCCGAATCTCAGATCCGGATCTCGGATCTGGATCCGAAATTCGGATCTCGGATCTGGGTCCGGATCTCGGATCTGGATCCGAAATTCGGATCTTGGACCTGGATCCGGATCTCGGATCTGGATCCGGATCTCGGATCTTGATTTGTATCCAAACCTACATCTGAAATTGTGATGATAAAATTGAATATCTAAAATTCGTTAAAACTTTTTCGGATTTACTGATATAGTAGGTTGCTGTGCTTTTAAATGTTTCCATAACACGTTTGTGCTACCTTTGTTCTTTATTTTATTTTAACCTTGCAGTATTTACATGTTGCACTTTCTGTTGAAGTCTCTTTAGTAAAATGTTTCCAAGTTTGGTTTCTTCCCATTTCAGAGTATAGTGAACTGTCTGAAAACTGATGTAAATGGTAACAGATTCTTCTGTTTAGCTCCTCTTCGAAACTTAATGTTAGCTTCACATTGAAAATATTTATTTTATTCTTAGGAAATAAACTTTCTTCTTTTCTCATATACAAATGAAAGATCTTTTAGATAAGGCCCTTCTAATCGCAGGAATACTAGACAAAACAAACTCTTTATTAATAGTAGTTTCTGACACTAGAGTTCAACCATCAACAAATGTAATAATGAATATCTTTCACTTTGAAGGTATATAACTTACAACAAAAAATATAGACTGGTTGGCGTGGAACAACAGTAGATTTTTCAACATACACACGAAAATTTCAGGAAAGCGTTATGGTTGTGTTCGTTGTATGACTTTATTACCTAACTTATGGCTTGCCCTTCTGAGGTCGGGAGTTTGTTGAAGGAGTAAATATAAAGAGATTTCTGTTATTTTTTCTTCACCCTCCAGCTTTCTTTAATCACACATTGGAGGACGTAACCAAAACATATCCATGCATCGTATCATTGAAGCGTTTTGTGTTTTGTATATTAAAGTGTTCAAAGATGTTTAACATATTCGCATTTTTTCATGTGATCTCAGGTTCAATTCTCGGTGGGAACATACATGAGAAAATTGAAGGCTGAAACAATATGAAAATAGTATTTAAAAGTCAGGAAATTGATATTAAAACTTTAGCTATCTATTGGGACTGTAAGGCTGTAGTTAAATTAACCCACACGTTTCGTGAAGATATATTACGTCGTTATTGTTTATTTACTATAAGCTACCAGATACATTCTCAGAGGCCACTTTGCACTGTAGTAATCAACAGATGAAAACATTGGAAAATGAATTGAAGGAATGGAAGGGTATTTTAAAACAACACCGACAACGTTTGGGAGGTAATTCCTGACACCAAGATAAGACAAAAGGTATAGACCAACCGGAGTGCACAAATGCTTCCTTTCGGAGTTATATGCTGTTAAAAACATGAAAAAATAAATTTTAAAGACCCATTGGTCTCCAGAGCCTTAGATCAAGGTACTAACCTAGCATTTGCCCAGTATAACTGAGGAACAACCCTGGAAAATCCTCAGTCAGGATGGCTGGTCTGCGAATTCGAACCAGGTATTATCCAATTGCGAAGCAAGAATCCTAACAAGTAGCCTGAGCTTGCTCCGTATTATTATTATTATTTAATTAACGTAATGTTTTAAAATTAGTGCAAATTAAACCGTACTTTCTTTATTGCTGATGTTATAGTTAATAAGCCTACATGAGACATCAGTCCCCCATCAACAAAGAATACTAGAACTGGAATTCAGGAAGTGGGAGTAAAGAGATTAATGAGGATGAGGAAACTATGTAAGATGCAAAAACTGAGTAATTATGACTTCGTCACAGATATATTCACTTATATACGTCAATTAATATTTCTCTGATACAGTGCACTCTTACTTTCTATAGTGCCAGGAAAATGGCCCGCTTTTGTAAACGAACACACTAAGCACGTGCGTATAGGCGCAATGTCCGTGCAAAGAAACATAGGTAAAACTAGAAAAAAAATAGGGAAAGCGAGGGGAAAATGATAAACCGCCCTTCAACTTTACGAAAGACGTGAGGCGAATTTTATTGAAAAGATTGTTTTTCCTTAGTGATTAGTTGTGCTAACTATGAACATGAATTAAAAAGAAAACAAGTAGCTAGCTCTGAGTTTCGCAAACTAGTTGAAAAGAAACTATTGGATAAAATTTAATAATAAAGAAGCCATTTATGATAATTAAAACAAACTAAATTCTTGGCACGATAGTCCTTTGGTTCCTACCATCGGGCTTACGTAGAAAGTGGGGATGAGTAGTCAACGCATCGACACCCGAAGTCCCTAATGCCGGCTTTCTAGACTGGAGTCCGCTACCTCTTACTTAAGATAACTCCCCAATTGTCTTCACGATGCTGGGTCAACGTCGAAATTGTTGAGCGCCTCTCCGGAAATTGAACCCGTGGCCACGGGCACCGAAGTCACGCTCTCCGTCTTCTATAGAGGAAAAGCTATAGTTACTCACATTATCTAATACAGAAATAAGTTATGATTCTCCAATAGCTGCTGATAGTGATAGTCAAGGTTCACCGAAGCATGATCCCAAACCCAAACTGAGATATTGATGTCACTGGAAAGTCATTGTGGGTAAGTGAATTGCCCACTTGTCAGGATGAAGGACGATGGTGATGTGAAATGCGGGGCTGTCAGAGGTACTACTTATGATAATTGGATTTATAATATTCTATGTTGCCATAAACCCTCTTCAAGAACATAACTGTTAATCTTAGCTTTGAAAATGTTACATAAGGAGTTTTATTGCTATCATTAGCTTGCATTAGGAATTATCGGATTTATTTTAACGCTTAACTTTTACATCTCTTCTGATTTAAGAATATTTAAATCGCGATTATTTCTTTAAGATCAATTAGTGATATTTTAAATCATTTCGAACCAACTTTATATATGGTTAGTCTTGTTATATGGGAATAATTGAGACCAGAATCAATCTACAGGCTAAGTCCAGAAGAATCTTGGCCGACCTCCTGATAAACCACGTCTTTCAGCAAGGTGAATTGTGGCAATCCGATACTCACATGAGGAAATCTTCGGTTCAGTGTGAAAGCTTCCATAAGAACCAGTCAGTACTTGTCTTAACTGTTACGTTTTCTTAACTGTCAATGAAATAGGTGTATTGAGAAATTTTAAATATTCGAGTTTTGTATTCCGGTTTCAAATATAAATATGTGTGTATTTCATCTCGGTCTTGCAACTGGGTGGACCTAGATTCGACATTCGAACTCTCATCCGGATCAAATCAGATTATTTTTTAGTAAGGCAAGCATTTGATCTTTAGTGTAGAATGAAGGAGACAAATAGACTTGTCAATATTCGTCTTAATTTTCTGTTTTCGTCTTCACTGTCAGGACTTCGTGAAATTACTTTCGGCGAATTTTTGATATTCAAGTTTAACACAATTTGGGTGGGATGTGGGTTTGGATAAGAATCAAGATCTGAGATCCGGATTTCGGATCCAGATCCGAGATCCGAATCCAAATCCTAGATCCGGATCCAGATCCGAGATTCAAGATCCGGATCCAGATCCGAGATCCGGATCCAGATCCGAAATCCGAGATCCGGACCCAGATCCGAGTTCCGGATCCAGATCCGAGATTTGAGATCCGGACCCAGATCCGAGATTTGAGATCCGGACCCAGATCCGAGATCCGGATCCAGATCCGAAATCCGAGATCCGGATCCGGCCATCACTAGTCTGTGTGTCACAAAAGAATGTAGTGTTACCCTTATAAAAAAAAAAACTGCCAAATTCTTTTCTGAAAGCTATGTATGAGAATGTAACATAGAAAAACTGTGATGCTTATGTAGTAGGCAAGTATTGTGCATTTTTACAGTTTATTTAAAAATATGTATTTTTTAATTAATCAGAATTTCGTTGATAAGTTCACTTATGTAATAGATTCGCATATTTTGTTAGCTGACTCTCAAATTTCTGTATTGAGAGTCAATTTGACTCGTAAAAATTTGAGTCTAGCGCAAGCTCAGTATTTCGAAGTTTATTTTGGCTCTCTTGAAAAAGTAATTTTTTGAGCTAAGCCCCTTGGACGATCTTTGGCGTGGGAGACCCGGGTTTGATTCCCGGCGGGAGACCATGTGGTTCGGATTCCACGTTAATCAGTAGGTCCACGTCTCATATAGCCTCGCTGCTGAACGGGACGTTAAACTCAAAATCAATCAATCAATCAACCCCTTTGACGATGCACCAAAAAATTAATATGATATTAGAAGACTTAAAGAAAAGTTGCAGAAAGGCAAAAATAATGGTGATCAGATCGAAGCGGTCGGTATCAAATATAACTGACGCAAGGTCTAAGCTCTGTTGGCCCGACGTTCTGATCTCTGTTGGCCCGACGTTCTGATCAGAAGAAATAACAAAAACACTCGTAACTCGAGAATTGTCGGCTAAAAGAGAATATTCATTCATCACAGTCCATCTTAAATTCCATTAATGCTTAATTGAATGTGCCGTTTGAGCGCTGCAAGGATAACTTACAAAGAAATTAGAGAATTTCTAGAATATTTTTTCATAAGTTCAAATTCATAGTCAAGTTTACTATTTCAGTGAGTAAAAACCATAGCACATGGTTTAGTTAGAACACTGATAGATTACGAAATGAGATAGACATGTTTGATTAATCTACTTTGCCTCACTGCAGTACTGATAGGCAAACGTTTTTAGGAAAGGACCAAATTAAAAAAAAAAAAATGATTCGACTTGATTTTGCATTTAACATTCCTTTCAGTGGCAAAACTATATGAGACGTTTAGACCTACAGCTTAATGTGAGATTCAAACTACATGAGTTCCCGCCAGGAATCGAATGCCAAAGAATAAAGAAGATAACTTTAACTGGACCAATATAATTTACTAAAAACAACAATGGAACAATTTAGAAAATTCTTGTAGCATTAGAGCGTATTTCTCATAATCTGGTTGGAACTAAGATATATTGATTCTCAGAAGTGAAATTAGATGCTGATTCATCAGTCTGTATCTGACACAACTCGATCAAAGTAACCATATTCTACTTCTCTCGTCAGATTAATGAATCATATCGCGGACTGGATAGAACGTTTTAGGACCCCCACATCAGTCCCGCCGGCCGTAGTTTGTCCATCACTGCAGGACAATAAATTTTCGGAGAAAGAACTGAAATTAAATTAAATCCTTCAGATTTCATGGTTATACCCTTTAGGGTCAGTGGTTCTCAACCCATGGTACGCGTACCACTGGTGGTACGTACGACGTATGTTAGTATTGATGAGAAACCTATTGGCTAATGGAGATAAGTTAATTAATGCAAGAGAAAGCATTGGTGAATGCAGGTACGGAAGGAAACAGGAAAATCTAGAGAGAACTCACCGACTGTGAACTATTATGGTGTGCGAATATTTGGTCCCGAAGTTACACCTAAAATAAAAACAAACGAGTTGAGTTGAGTTGATTTTGAGATTGACGTTCCTCTCAGCAGCGAGGCTATATGAGACGGGATCTGCTAATTAGCTTGGAATCCGAACCACATAAGCTCCCGCCGGAAATCAAACCCGGGTCTCCCACGGCGGAAAAAAACAAACGAAGGACGATTTTATACGAATATGGGCAAGTTCACTGCTTGTCTTGGAAGTACGATTCCTTGCTTGTTATCATCGATTCAGTTGTTTTTTAACACTTTTTCCACAGTAAGTACTGTACAAACAAAAATTACTCTTTCATATTTAAACTGTAATTTTTATAGGCTAGCACAAAACGTGACGAAGTGGCACACCCACAGGAAAGATATTAAACAGGAAACACTGAAGGATATACGTCATGCCTGACTCCTTGCATCCACAACTATGGATGGATGTTGCGGTTTTTTTGTTTCTTGTTTACGTAATTGCATGCAAACCATATAAACACAACCTAACATGAAACACCAGGATACCATGATATACTGAAAGGTATGCATTGTACACACACATATGTTGCAATCAAATGTTTCAATGTGCAAGGAAGCACTAACCGGAGATTATGCACAGGTTGTGTGTGTATATTAGGGCAGGGCAAAAAAAAATTAATTGATGCAAATTTAATGAAGATCGCTGCTCTTGCATGTGCTAAGCACACTTTCAGTATGATTTCTAAAAAAATCACACTTCTACTGGTCGCAACTGGAATTTGATTCAGTAATTTTATTATTTTGTAATTTTCCAATTTCTCGCTAGATGGCACCACAAATGTATATATACACTGTATATATATATTTGCTTTGCCCGATAGAAAAGAAAGAAGCAATAATAAACACTCCGTTCTTTTATGTAATTTATTCGTTCAAAACGGTGTACAGCTCCAAGTAATTGGTTGGTTACAATTTAATGAGGACCCAATCATTCAGGCTATTTGCCCCTATCAACAACTCCTTAAATGAGACTCATTACTATAATAACGGTACATCTCATCGATAATGCTGCTTTCGAGATCACAAATTTCATGTCTCGCCCTGGAGTACAAGATTTTTTTTTTTTTAATTCGAGAAACATGACCATTCCCGTCGCGTTTTCGACACGAAATGAAAAGTGAAATGAAATCTTGAAATGAAATGGTTGAATGAAGAAAGTGGGAGGAAACGGGAGAACCCCGAGAAAACCCACGCACACGGTGTTCGTACACTACAAACTTCACTTGGCGGGAGCAGGGTTTGAACCCGAGACCCCATGAACCAGAGGTGAACGCTCTACCACTGAGGCACCGCGGCCCCCGTTTTCGACACGAGACGATATTTCATGTCTCGTGGATAACCCTAGTTGACCTATGTTTTAGCTTTCAACAATTGTTTATAACGATGATTCTGCGGCTAAGACCACCAAAAATGTATAAGACGTCACTTATATAAAGGTCCTCAGTTAATATTTGTATATAAATAAGGCTACTAAAACACCACAAAATATTTCACATTGCATTCTAATATTTCCCTTTTTTATTATGGCACATAGTCACTACAATAAATACACACTTTAAAGATTTTTTTTGCGTGTAGCTTTTTACAAGATGGTTCTGGAATTATATGTTATTTATATTTCGTTGCTATGACAACGAATCTCTATTTTAACATAAAACAGCAACGTATATCAACAGCAAAACAATTACATTTATATACCCTTTTTTTTTATATATACCGATATTTCTTCTTTCTTCTTTTAAATAGCTTGTGCATGAATTTGAAGTACAAGTTATGCCCAAAGATGTAAATACAAGTTACGAGTAGGAAAAAAAAAAGTAGAAAAATACACTTATCGTTATATGTTTTATAAGTAATCGCATGTAGTCGTGAAATTTGATCTAGATTTACCAATTTCAGTATCCAATAGAAGTCCCGGTGAGTCCCGGTTGTCAACCTTCATCAGTACGAAGAATATCTCCCAAGCGTACTTACGTTTGTTTTATCTTGGCACACTTCCCGCCAGTGAACGTGATTGGTCTCTAAAGTATAGTGGTTTCCAAAGCTAAACCAAGTTTTCTTATCAGCAGTAAAACTGTCATATGGTTGTTAGCGGCCACGTGAGGTTTGTCATGTCAACCAGTTGGATGTTGCCGGTATTACAAAGGTGTCCCCACAAAACGTACTAGCGACAAAACGTACCACTTGAATTTTCGCGACAAAACGTACCACTTTTGACGACCTGTCATAAATGACAACCTGTCCTGGACTAATTAAAACATTTCAGATATTTAATCCGCGACAAAACGTACCACTTAAATAAAAAAAAAATTGACCTTGAAATGTCAGACATTTAGTTCGAGGAAATCTGACATTGTAAACAGGGTCGGTGGTGGTTATTAAAATTTATTTTCACCAAAGGTTTTCGTGAGGGGGGGGGAGGGGGAATAGGCCTCCTCGTTACTGAGAAGAACTCTACAGAGACAGAGATGTGCGGCTCAAGGAAATAGAAAAGAGCCTAACAACTGTAAAGAAGTGGTGTTAGAAGAAGAAACACTCAAGATGCTTGACGGAACTTCTTTTCTGTTAGCTGATGACGGAGAAGAAACTAGAATTATAATTTTTTGTGGCGATAAGGGCAAAGACAGCTTTGAACACTTTAATCATTTTTTCATGAGTGGTACTTTCAAGTGCTCTAGTAAACAGTTTTCTCAGATTCACAGTATCCATGCAGATTTTGGCAGTTCGTATGAAGAAACATCATCAATCCGGCAGTTTTTGCTTCATTACCCAATAAGAATAAGGAGACAGATCTTCGTTTGTTTCAACTCATCCTTTAGTCTGTCCCGGAGTGGTAACCAGAAATAGTGAACGTGGATTTTGAATCGTCGGCAATATCAGCGCTTCGCCAAGTATTTCTTTCGACAGAAATCAGTGGGTGCTTCTTCCATTTTAAGAAATGCCTTTGGGGGAAAGTTCAGGAGATAGGACTTTCGGTGGAGTATCGATAGAATGAGGAAATCAGGCATGGTCACGGTCTTGCATCCCTTAGTCTTAGTCTTGGTCTTACATCGGTACTTTTCTCATCACCAATCTGTTCACCTTTTAACCTTATTTTGGCCGGTATATATATATACTTATATACCGTCCTTTCAAGTGGTAAGTTTTGAAGCCTGTCATTATTTGATGGCTGATTGGAAGACTCTTTGGAAGTAGCCCCCCAGGCAAGTGGTACGTTTTGTCGCTTGTCATTATTTAAAGTGTTTTTGAAAACCCTTCACAAGCAGCCCTCAGAGTAAGTGGTACGTTCTGTCGGTGGTACGTTTTGTCGCTATAACGTTTTGTCGCGTATTCATTACAAAAGCTTAGCCGCTCTCCCTGTCGCCAGGGTAAACAATGAAGTCTCGAATTATTTTTTGTGTGTGTTGCAAACCAATAAGCAGATACATAAAACCAGAATAACCATTTAAAATAGGGATAAAATACGAACACGTCATTCAACAAGTAATTTTCTCTCCTATTAATATAATATTAATAATAATAATAATAATAATAATAATAATAATAATAATAATAATAATAATAAGATAGTTTTTACGTCCGAGCCGTTTCGGGCTACTGTGCATTTTCGGTAATGCTCGGAAAATAGAATAGATCCTGGACCGCACGTTGGACCGATATTGTATTTTTATCCGTATGAATCGTGTTTTCCCGATTGAACCGTATGAATAGAAATGACCTGATAATCCCGTGTGTCATTATTGTAAATGATGTGTTGTTTCACTTTATTATCATAACACAAATTGTTCTAATTATCATGTACGAACTCATAACGAGTCTATCGGGTCACACGGTCCAAACAGGCCAAACACGGGTCAAACGAGTTTATCAGGTCTAAGGATCGAGTAAACCAAACGCAATGGGTATCGGGCGGGTACAGCTTACCCGAAAAGTTCAAGCACTAATTATTATAGGTTAAAGTCAATACTTAAGAAGTCTAATTGTTTGCATTCTTTTTTTTTGTGTGTGTGTGTGTGTGTATGTGTGTGTGTGTGTGTGTGTGTGTGTGTGTGTGTGTGTGTGTGTGTGTGTGTGTGTGTGTGTGTGTGTGTGTGTGTTAACCGACCAACGAACTTGCGGATACATAAATATAAATGCTCAAATCTAAATTATTGCATTATATTATTGCAATGAGCATCAACGTGATTTACTATTAGGAGTTAGCATGATGCACTAATGTTAGTCTTTTATAAATAGCATTATTATTATTATTATTATTATTATTATTATTATTATTATTATTATTATTATTATTATTATTATTATTATTATTATTATAGAATGAGGCGGTAGAGCGCGAGTCCCTCGTTCGATTTCAGGCGGTATGAGTTTATCTCAAAGCTTTTACCCTTCTTCTATTTTCATTCAACCAATTATTTCAGTCATTCGCTCCTTTAGCCTAAAGGACATAGTCGTTGAATTCGGTACTAGACGCTATTTTTTCACTCGTATTTGAGAATATATTGTTTTCACATTCTACTCACCAAAGATAAAAAACAACTACTATGAGAAATATCCATGTCCCAACAGTGGCAGTGTAACAGCCAAGGTGGGTAATGTTGCCATTACCGTCCCTTCCCAGAAAAACTAAATCTTTGAAAACCAGGAAAGAAAGTTTTACGTTCCCTTCCCTCTACTCAAAGAAGTAGCCCCTCCGAGAAGAGTTTCCCGGGCCAGGTATGTGGTTTACAACGCCGCTTAACGCACGTAAAAATGTAAGCTACTGAAAGAGAATGGTATGCTAAAGTTCAACAAATAATAATAAGTCTTCAAAGGTTACAGGAACATAACTCTACTTGATATACAACACAAAAAAGAATTCCGATAGCATTAACAAATTTTATTATTATTTTTTAAAAAAATAAACGTAGCCTAATATTGAATCTAACAACGAATTTGTAAAGTCCTTAAAAGTTTGTCCGATTTTGAAAAATATTTTCAACTACTAGTAGATTTAAACAATTTCGATTCATGCAAAAACCACAAGAAATTTATAATTACTGAAAAAATTATCAGGCACATGTTGCATGAAGTAAAAGTCCAAGATGGCTCCTGCCTTATCACAAGACATATTCAGCATAAACCGTATTTGAAATGCACATATTTATATTATAGAAATTCAATACCAATATTTGAACTGATGGTTCAATTAAAATATTTAACAATTTTCTATCTACATGTTTTTTTTATATACTCACGGAAAAACCCAGAATAGATTTTAAATTCACAAAATAAAATATACTATACACAATATTAAATATGGTGTAACACATACCTGGCGAAGAGAACAAGTGACGGGCCCAATCACTTAATTTCAAAGCTACTTGATCGGAAGGGTAAACAACCAATCAAATTTAAGTATAGCAATCACATGACATTGACAAAAGACTAACCATAATACCAGATCATTTAAATTAAGAAAACACCAACTCTCTATCGCAAAAATATACTGTAGTGGAATACAGGGAGGAAAAAGGAAGGTGAATAAGTCACCAAAATAATAATAATAATAATAATAATAATAATAATAATAATAATAATAATAATAATAATAATAATATAGAAGGAAACAGTATAGAAGGAAACAGCGCTGTTTCTAATTTTAAATTAAATCCCTTTTTGTATTCATTTTACTCTATAATACCAATGTAAAGATCACTACGGCACAGCAGTAAGTCCTATGAAAGGCAAAAATTCCAAGAGTGCACACATTAAGTACATTCTACGTACGCTTTGCACTCATTTAGTTTTAAGAAAGAAAATGTTTGGCAGAACAACGATAATGCGCACGGATCACGAACAGTGATGCCAATTTGGCCCATTTTTGGGCTAAA
Organism: Thermobia domestica; assembly: GCF_964235325.1. Lineage (NCBI taxonomy): Eukaryota > Metazoa > Arthropoda > Insecta > Zygentoma > Lepismatidae > Thermobia > Thermobia domestica. The sequence continues at coordinate 21,367,678 of NC_137465.1, read as the reverse complement.
TCTAGCATATTGGGAGAGGCACTTAGCCATACAAATCTACAAAATACTTATAGCCTGAAATATAGCTTATTTTGTGAAACATTTTTGCCAATTTGGCCTTTTCATTAGCTGTTAAATTAATTCTAAAAATACCTTTAAGTGTTATTTTTCAAACTGAGCCTATTTGTCATTGTTTATATATATTTGTCATTGATTTCTCTAAACAAGTCGGAGTTTTATTACTCAACAAACACTTGTTTTTCATTCTTCTTCCCTCTCTCCGCCTAGAGATTTAGAACTACTTAGCAATATACCTAGTTATCGATTCAGAAAGAATTTTATTGTCGCTCCTGTCACGGTCGCCTTTGCTTCATTTAATTATTTTAATTTTCACATTTCATTGCAACAATGAAACATTTCTGATACTAATGTAGTAAACTGTTCGGTTCTTCAAGCTGGAGAGATTGATTTTGTTTAGTAAAAGAAGCAAATAGGATGCTGCTATCTAATTAGCTTGAAAACTCTCAAAAGCAATCATGATTCATGTGGGTGTACGGAGAGATATGAAATGTTTGTAAGGACTATGATCTGCCGAAAGTACTGAAACTTGGGACAATATTAGCTTACACAAACACAACCAACCCACAATCCAACAATGGTGCATCCAGTTCCAGCGCCTCAGCTAGCTGGGATGTCATCGATGATGACTTATTTCAATTCAACTGATAATATGGCTGCTGACTTTCACAAATCACATTGATGGATTTTATTGTAATTTAAAGTCATGTATGTTGCTTGTTAGTCTTAAGCGAATAAAATTCAACATTTCAAACTTTACTATAACTCACAATCTTACACAAGAAAGGGAGTTAAAATCTGCAATATGGGTTATACGTTAGCAGTTCAAAACTCTAGCTATTTTTTAAGTAAAAAAGCTTATTTTTGAAGTCCATTTAGCCTATTTTCTTCAGAGGTTGTTAGCAACACTGATCACGAACTAACTTGAAGCCAGTCAGGTCAGTCCATCTACGTCCTCGTTACGGTGCGACAAATCCTATGCAATTCCAACCTCGATCGGCATCATCGGTGGTGGGCGGTCTAAAGGCTGAGTAAAGTACGAACCTAAATCCAAATTATGAGGAGAACATGACGCGCATAGAAGGTGTCTGTACAGTTTATCGAGCGCTCTTTTCTGTTGTTTCCGTTGTTATTTTGTACATTTTTCTTTATTTTTCTTTTTTCTTTTTTATGAATGTTATAGGAATCTTTAAATCGTGTAAAGTAAAACCACAGAGTAAAGAATAAGACTAATCCAGACAGTCGAACATCTACACCATTTAATAAGAGATTTTTTTGCGATCATCGAACAACAGATGGCTCTAGTAGTCTCTGAAGCACTATTCCAGGAATTTCGGTTTCGGTGTTCGGTCCCAGGGCTTGCTGCTTGTTTCTTGGTTGAAAACGTTAAGTTCTGTGATCTCGGCCTTATTCAAAAGCATTTTGTGTCAACACAATGCAAAATTTCCGTTTTAGTATGCTATATTCTATATTACTCATTGATTTCGTCATACAACGTCTGGGACACAAATTTTGCGTTATGGGATTATCTATTCTCCTCAAATTTTTGCTTACCACGAAAATTTCGTAAAACATAAATTGCGTTGCGGTAAGCATATTGTGCAAAAACCTTTACTGAGCGAGGTCCAGTGTCGCCAACTCTGAATTATTGGCACCGTCCCATAAATTGCGTCCACGAGACTCGGGTTCGATTCCCGGCGGGAGTTCTCGTTTCCTACCCCACATTAAGTTTTAGATCTACGTCTCATATGGCATCGCTAGTAAAAGGACGCCAAGCTTAAATCCAATTAATGGTGGCTCGGTGGTAGAACTCCTACCGCTGGTGCGTTGGGTCCCTGGTTCCATCCCCAGTCAAATAAGTTTGTTGTGAACAACACCTCGTCCTTGTGTTTTTTTAGGTATTTCCCTTTCCTCCAACATCTTCATTCCACTAATTATTCCATCATTACTCACTTGCCTTGATCATCAGTCTCCCTTAGCCTACAGGGCATAAACGTGCAACGTTAAACTGAAATATTTTATTTGATTCCGTTTTCAAATTCAATCAACCAAATTGTCCCCAGTCCGAGCCTAAACCAGCGATGAAAAACATCCATGCGTTTCTTGTTTCTGAACATTTTTCTTATTGCTGGAAATACATTGATCTAGGGGGCTTGAGAATACTGCTGGAGGGGAATACACTGGGACTGAAATCAGCTTTACCTCTCCATTCCCCAACTTTAGAGCCTTCAGTGAAAAAATCGCTTAGAAGTCATTGTTCTACGACTTCCCGATCGCCTTCCTCTAGATCCGCCACTAGTTTAACATCTGATGATGTGTGAGACTCATCATCGCGGTGGCTCATTGGTAGAGCGTTCACCTCTAGTACATGGAGTCCTTGGTTCGATCCCAGATCGCGCGAAGTGAGCTTGGTGGTAGGCAAAAACCGTTGGGTGCGTGGGTTTTCTCGGGGTTCTCCCGTTTTCTCCTACTTTCTTCATTCCATCATTTCCTTCGCTTATCATCATCACCTCCATAACCGGCTACAAAAGAATACATATCATACAAATGAAATATTGCATCGCAAATTGCGATATACTTTTGATTATAATAAAAAGCAGTATATGATTGGCTTTCCTTGAAGGCAGAACTGTTTTCTTGCGTCGTTACATATGTTCTACTAGTAAACGTTCAGTGATAAATATTCCCCCGCTCGAAAACTCAACCTTTTTTCCTTTGTACTGTATATAAGGTCTCAATAATACAAACCAATTCACTATGGAGTACACACCATACTACTGGAGACTGATCATAGGATTGGCGGCAAATATACCTTGTGCTCTTTGGCATTGTATTATATCTGGAAATAAAGTGCCTTAATTAGATTTTGAGATGCAAGATCCCATCTTAAGTTTCGGGAAAAAAAAATCACTAGCAAAAGCATGGGAATTTAGTAGTTCTACCATCTTTCCTGTTCTATCATTTCATAGTTGTTTCAAGCTCTGGTAAGAAGTTGGTAAGGAATGCATCTAGTTGTTACATAATATTGTTCCAGAAATATACTTTTTGCTAAGCCCTCATGTTTTCCATTGAAACTAGAGAGAAGAATAAGAACTTTTAGAAGAATGAAAATGAACTTAATGCAAATATCATTTGAATATAATATTCGTTAGCAAATTAACATTTGTGTGCAATTAACTTATTGTGTTCTTGTCGCGAAAATGAAAGTTCATTTCTGTATAATTCTATCTCTCAGTTTTGGACTCAACACTTATTAGAAAATTCAATATGGACTTATTAAAACCACTTGCCAGTTTAGACAGTCTATAAGATACAGTTAGCACTTAAATAAATAAATAAAATGCACTACTTTTTCGTTGCTTTGTTTTTCATCATCATTATTGATTCTTGTTCCCTATCCACATGAATGAGTAAAATATATTATAATAACAATATTTTACTTCACTGCCAAAAATGCGATACGAAACTTACAAAACGTGGTGCAAATTTACCTTTGTTTAGCACCGAAACCAAAACCAAAACGCTGATATATCTCTAAATATATGATAAACTTACATCAAACTAAATATTGCCTACATGGTCGACCATAGCTTTCTATAGGTTATAATTTTCATCAGCTTTATTTAATATGCCTGGAAAAGAGTACCGAAAATAAACAAGTGGACAGTAAAAATTTGGCAACGAGCCTGTAGTGTGGTCATGTAATCCAGAGTTGTTTCAGATTAGATAGTGGGTGAAGAAAACCTGTTTTGTGCACAGGTGGTCTTGGATCCGTGCACCTTCTAATACCATTTGACACAAATTGGGACAAAATAAAGCCCACTCACTTTCTTAACATGGGTGTCGCAGTGCTGAATATCAAAATGAGAATAATAAAATAAAATTTCAATAAGAAAAAAAGTAAATTATTATTATTATTATTATTATTATTATTATTATTATTATTATTATTATTATTATTATTATTTTGACCTGAAAGAGAAATAAAATGATTATGTACGCTGATGTGTTGTGTGGATCGATGATGTGAATCGAATGTGTTGTGTGGATTTATGAATGAACAAATTTATTCAACAAATGAATAACAACGGAATAACTACTAGGAGGTTCCACAAATAAGGTGAGGTCCCGAAAATATATGTTCATTAACAAATGATTTGCGGGCTCACCACCCTCTTCCGGTGTGATTTTTATCCGAATTTTGTCCACTCATATCCCGTTCAACGTGGTTTACTGCTCATTTTACCCCAAATGCTAAGAACCACAAGTAACTCAAACGATTAGGAGAACATGACATGTATAGAAGGTATCTGCACAGTTTCTCGAGCACTCTCTTCTGTTGTTTTCGTTTATAATTTGTTTCCTTTATTTCTTTTTCCTATTTTTTCGTGAGAAGATTACATTGGTTATTATTATTAAGACCATAGTGTAAAGTAAAGCAACGGAGAAAAGAATAGTCTAATTTAAACAGCCAAACATTTACGCTATTTAAGTAAAGATTTCTCTCTGATAGTCTCTGAAACTGTGAAGCACTATTCACGATTTTATGTTTCAGGGCTTGCTTCCTTGCTTCCTCATTGGTTCATAACACGGGCCTCATTCCGTAGCGCTTTCTGTGAACGTATCGCAAATTTGTTAATTAGATTTCGATATTACATTTCCGATTCCGATACAGATTTTGCGATGCACTATCATTCAAATTTTGCGTTATGGAATCATGTATTCTCCGCTTTATATATATATATATATATATATATATATATATATATATATATATATATATATATATATATATATATATATATATATATATATATATATATATATATATATAAACTTAACACCACATGTTTGTAACACATTTTCGCGAAGACTGGTAAGAAATGAGACCAAGTCCCGCCAACTCTAAAAAAACAAAATTATCTTCACTCATGAGGGAGAGGACAAAAGGGGTCAGCTATACAAATATATCTGTCAAACATTTTCCATAAATTTATTCTTTCCGTGCAAAGAACAGGGATTTCAGTTAGTCTATTAATAAAAAATTAACAGCAAAGATTTCAAAAGTTCGTTAACTGCTTCATAACAAGAACGGTTGCACAAAATCGAGACATGACAATTTTCGTAATGAGTTTCGAGACAAGGTAGAGCTCTTCCAATAGGAACGTATTTTTCGAGATAAGACGAGAAATCACTAACACATTTTTTAAAGCCTATTTACACCTAAGGTGTGATATAAGCTCGTTAATAGGTTTACGTCTTTCTTGGCCCACTCTGACCTCGGATTCTCGGTTATTTTATTCCGGAAGGTAGGGGAGCTTTTACTATTCTCATTTATTTATAAGGTAACCAAGAAAGTTCTGTCGCTTTTTCACCTACTTCCTTCGAACATCGATATGTCACCTAAGATGTACCTCAAGATAAAAAGAAATTAGTCCCCATCAGCATTGACGACCTTCTGCCAACGTTCTGGAAGGCCATGGAATCCATCGCCCTAAAACTTGGTGGGCCGTAAAGCAAAGAAGATATCAAGTGCATTTTGCACCTCTACTAGGGATTTGAATTGGCATCCATCCTTTAAGGTGATTGTCGAAGGAATGGAACAGGTAATAATCGGACGGTGCAATATCCGGGGAGTGGGGCTTAGCGTTGTCCGTAACAGGATTCTGATTACGATTCTGAAGTGCTGGCTCCAGAGTTTTGAGTTTTTTTTTTTTTTTTTTTTTTTTTAACACGGCTCAACTGCTGACAGTACACAGTTGTACTGATGCTCTGACCAGTTGGTAGCTGTTTCCGATCCACGATGCCGCGAGCGGTCCGCCAAACACACAGGAGAACCTTCTTCTGGTGCAGTGCTGGTTTCGACTGTTTTAAAACCGGTTCAAGCGATTCTAACCAATGATGACGGTGCCGTGGAGCTTCGTACAGAATCCACTTCTCATCACATGTCAACACTCTGTCCAGAAATGATTCCTTCCTCAGATGAAACAGCAAAGAAACAGAAGTGTCTGCTCGCGCTGTCTTCTGACTCGGAGTCAAATCATGTGGGATCCATCGACTCAACTTGTAGTGCTTGGAGTTGAGTTGATGGAGGTGCTGCCGAATGGTTTCTCCACTCACACTGAATTGTAATTCCAGTTCCTAACATGCCTGGCCACTGATCGCCTCAATTGCTTCCTGCAGTTTTTCATTTTGTACATGTGTTGGTCTTCCGGCACGTGGTGCGTCTTCGGTTGTTTCGTCACCGTCCTTAAACTTGTTAAACCATCGCTGCACTGTCCGCGTAGTCACGACACCCACCAAAGGCCTGGCATATCTTCCGCCCCGCTGTAGTAGCGTTTGACCCCAGTTTTAACTTGTACAGCTTACATGTCCTTATGACGCTCTGTGGGGATCTCATGTTAACTCTGTCCTTACACAAGTTCACGGTGTAACTGAACTGCCACAATCAGGTAGTATGTTGGATATACCCACACCAACAACTGATCTTCGCCTTATCTCCATTCTCATTCACCTTACGGTGTGAGGGGCCAATTGAATACAGACCCCCCACAAAAAGCGACAAAACTATCTTGGTTAAGTTTATATTTTGAATCATTGAATATACTAAATGAATGGAATTTTGTACAGGGAACATCTAATGAAAAACAAACTACAAATATATAGAATATTATTCACATAGATGGGCACGAGACGAGACTCGCTTTGTGTAATGCGACTGAGGCAAGCAAAAAATCATGTTTTTAATTAGCCTAGTTAGTCATAAGTTTGAGCTATGCCGGTATCTCATTAACCATATAGTGTACTGTCTGGCTTATTAACTATGCTACGTACTATCTGTCTTATTATCCATACTGTGTACTGTCTGTCGTATTAACCATACTGTGTACTTACAACAGTACGTTGTATATTTGTGTATTTTTACTACTTGTAAATCCTTATTTTATTTGGGCGTAAGATATTTTAAAATATGTACTAGGCTGATTATCTAATTCGAAGAAGAAAAAGAAAAAGAAATATGTTAATTATAATATCGATATAAAAAGATGCTCATATGTTTTATATGTTTTAAATAATAGGATTTTGGAATGTCGTTGTCAGGAGAGGACAACATATATAAATAAACGGATTTTTATTCAACGGAGTTTGACATTTTAATGGCTCAATAATCTTAAAAGGAACCGTTCTATACTTTTGTCTTATAAATAATACTGTGTACTGTGCGTCTTATTAACTATAGTGTATAATGACTGTCTTATTAACCATATTGTGTATTGCCTTGTTAGTATCATAATGAAAAACTTGATAAGGGCATAGTTGAATACAGGGGCGGATCCAGGACCGACTTCTGGGGGGGGGCGGTGGGTTGTCATACTGCTACTTTCAAGGGTTTTGAACTTTGGGATGGGTTTTATTTATATATATAAAATAAGAAAGTTTTCTCTCCTGGGGGGGGGGCGATCGCCCCGATTGCCCCCCTGGATCCGCCCCTGGTTGAATATCAGTTTCATCTTAAAAGGAGAGGTGGTTATCAAACAGAATCATTTTTTAAGTTTTACATAAGAATTCGTTTTCGTTTATTTTTTCTCGAAAACTACGCATGAGGATTCACATTCACCCATATCATTGTCTTCAACTCGATGAGGTATATCTGTTAGAAAATGTCTTATCTTTGGACAAGAGATTTATCCCTTATATGTAACTCCCACTATATTATTAGAAATATAGAAAAAGTTCGAACAAAAGAAAAAATCAAAGATGGAATACATACCAATCAACACTATTGTGCTGCCAAAATATCTTGAGCCGTGGCAAAAATGCGAACTAAAGCTCACACCCTCACACGCCCACGCGTTGAGCCAATAGGGGTTCAGCTGTTGCTAAGCGAGAGAAAGCGAGTAGAATTCCTTCAGCCGATACCAGCGCTTGAAACGGAAGACTAGGGATCAAGTCAATGAGGTATATCTTTAGCTAAAATTGCTAAGTATTATAAATCATCATTCGCTGTTTTCGAGAAAATCGAGATTATTTGTAAACTTTAACAATTAGCACTGTCACAGCGAAAACCAGGCGAAGAACTTTGGTTTGTTACAGTGTTACACAGTGTAAACGTTGAAGGTGAAATTTTTTTACGGTTCTACAATGCATTTCCACTCGATCTTGTTTTCCCAAACAAAAACTTTTGTGTTGTCATAACAATCGATTTTTATTCTATTTAATACTTATTTTTCTGCTAATCGTTTTGAAAAACACCTCTCGAAAGGACGAAAAACGAAAAATTTTTCGATAAACGGAAAACGAAAACAGAAAATGTTTTGGAGAAACGGAATTTTTTTTTCGAAAAGACGAAAAGTCGAAAAATTATATTTTAGAAAGTAGACACATTTTTTTTTAAAAAAAAGGAAAATTCGAAAAATTAAATTTTTGAAAATAGAAAAATATTTTTGGAAAAGGCCATCCCAAGACGTGATATTTCCCCCAACTAATATTGAAACCAGAAATAGATTTCTACTACTTTCGGTTACAGTAGAAAGATTATAGTAGTGATGGAATATATATTCTTGAGGCTTAATTAATTTGCAGAAACCGCATCTGCCCCCCTCAAGTAGTTGTTGAGATTTTGAGTCCCCCGGATGGACACACAGAAAGAGAGGATAAATATATATATAAATGAGTTTTTGATAAGCCAAACTTCTTAAATTCCTAACAATGTTCTGTATAATATTGTAGAATTAAGCGTTTATTGGTTTAATAGATTCTACAGAACTGGCCCCAGTACTTGGTCTGTGCCATGTAACGTTATACTAGACCTGTTCCTGGTCCTTTGATACGCACGAGTGCACGCAGTGTAGTTGGTGGCGTAGAGTGTCAAGGTACCGCACAGGTGAGATGATTTACCTCCTGTCGCGTTATCTCTTCCGAGTGAGAAATTGGTGATTATTTATGGGCAGGTGAAAACATCTTTTCAAAAGAAAATTATTATGAACAACCCCCGTTTAGAAAGAGGCGGAGAGAATGGTTGAATTCATTAAACTAGCGTATTATGTACCGAGTTAATTCTTTACTCGACAAAATATTTCGTTGAAAAGAAAGTGAATCGAGAAAATGTTTAGAAAAACTAACCATAACAAATCCTTGATCTGTCCCTTTACCTGTAATTAGTGACTATTTATTATGGTAAAGAAAACGTGTAGCTTATGACGTCATCACATATATGGGTCACGTGCCACTCATATACAGGTAAAAGAACTCTCAAGTCACATGCTAACATTGAATACGGTTTTTGTAACTAAATGTGATTGTAACTCAAAATACATGTCCTTGTTGTATTATATGTTCTACTTTTAGCTAAGAATATTCCAAAAATAACAATTACTACTTTTACGTTTGTGAAGAAATACCTTTTTATTATGATTATTCACAAAGTCGTTGCTTTGGTTAAATTCAACGAAAAATTCGCAAAGAGCTGTTTGAATCTTCTATCATGTTATTGATGCCTGGTGCTCGGAGCATTTGTTTTCCCGCCAAACCAGCGCCATTGCCGTGGATTTCCGGAACTTATCGAACGCATCGTCCTGAATATCTACTCGCCAAAAATGGTAGCGTTTTTTGTGTCGTTGTTACTACTAGCACGAGTAATATCGACCATAGTGAGAATATTAAATACCCTAAAGTTTGCTCATTTTCCAAATTACACGTAGAAATTCCTTTGTTACACATCATAACTTCTATTTAAGTCACAAAAGAAACAAGTTCGTCCACGTTTACGATTAGTTTATTTAACCATTTTTCACCTCAATCATGGATAAACAAATTTTGTTTGTGTTAACCACCTCCTCCCCCATGTTTTCTCTGTTGTTCATTGTTGTTTTTGCTTCGTTTTTTAAATCAAAATTTTTTATACATTGCATTCCTCAATTTCCCATTTAACATCATCAACTCCACTTGGCAACAAGAGAACATAACTCAGCAGAAGCAGACGATGATAGATGGCTCTCGCAGCGCTATCCCCAGAGGAATTACATAGTGACGTCGGCCATGAGATGAAATTTTGTATTTCAAATATTATAAGAGTTATTTAAAATTGACGCATTAATTTGTTTCATTAGGCGTAAATAATAATGACAGAAAATATTTCCACTAAGTAAAATTCAATGTAACATAATATTTCTGTATCAGGAACATTTAAGAGGCCCCATCACAGCGAAATTAAAATACTGCTAATTTTACAGCAATAATATGTGTGGTATCTTCAAATAGATAAAAAGAGATGAAAGATAATCGAAAAGTGGAACAAGAGCTCGCTGGACAATATTATTTTACATGAAATACCGTTATCACGACTCATTTCTCTGTTCTCGATTTCCAGCGATTTGGAAAATAGGTATTTGTTTCCTACAACGGTACCTCATGCAAAATAATATTGTCTAGTGCGCCTATTCCACATTTCAATTATCTTTTATCTAATTGAAGATATCATACTTACTAGAAAATTAGCGGTATTTTAATTTTGCAGTGATTAGGCCTCCTAAGAGCAAAATTTTTCGATTCTAATTTCAATGGATCTTCTGCAGAATCGTTCTGACGTGTGATTAGTGTCATACTAAAGAGTTCGACTAACATGTTTCCTGCAATAGTCAGGTCTTTAGTATAACGCTAATCAGACGTAAAAACGACTCTGTATAAGGCGGAATATTTCTTGCCTTGTCTATAATCTAGAAGCTAGGATGGTACTAGATTTCTGAATACCTCGAACATAAAGGGATGTTTTAGCAGTTTCTTGAAAAAAATTTTCTATTAATACTCAGCATGTGTGCAGGCCACAAGGTAAAATAAATAAATAAATAAATCTTCTTCGTTCACCTCAATCATAGGTTGATGGGCAACATGGAAATATTAAAACTTTTCTCTCCCTTGGGAGAGTTATTTTATGATTTGATAAGGCTTCTTCTTCGTAACTGCATCTAGATATTATACATCCTTGGTCTTTCTCTTCCTGGTTTTCGTTCTGCCTTTCCTTCTATCAGCACGTTGATCCAATCGGAAAAAAAATCTTTGAGTTTTACGTCCCACGGTTATGCCGGCTAGGCTAAAGGAGACGGTGATGATGAGTAATGGATGAAATGGTGGAATGAAGAAAGTGGGAGGAAACGGGAGAACCCCGAGAAAACCCACGCACATGGTGTTTGTCCACCACAAAGTTCACTTGGCGGGGGCTGGGATCGAACCCGGGACCCCAAGCACCAGAGGTTGATCCAATCGGAGTTCCGAATAAGATGGCCAAGTATGCTGTTTCTTCTTTTTCCTATTATCTTCATGATCTATCATATTTCATTAGCTTCCTTTAGTACATCTTCATTCCTTTTCCTTTCGGTCCATGATATGCGCAGCACTCTGCGCCAACACCATATTTCAAATTTGTGCCGGATTTATAAACCGCAAGATCCCGTGGTGCGGGGTAGCCCGGACCCTAAGAGGCCCAAGGGCTTTTAAAGGTACCCCTGTTGTCTGTAAGTACTAATATTTAAAACACTTGAAAAAGAATATTTTCACAATAGTTTATCTACTTGAACACGATAGTTTAATTATAAAGTCTGAAGATTTTATTGCTTATTTGCTGAAGCAAGAGAATCCAACTGATAAAGGTCATTATGAAAATGTTAATTTATCTGACAATATTAAGCATTTCATTGTGAAGTCTGGATCCTGTCAACCAAATGGTAAATTTCCCAAAAATGAGAAGAATAGGGGATTTCCCTCTGCAGACAGTCATTGCAGGTAAAATGGCTGAATTATTCAAAGAAACTGAATTGTGCATATTGCTTGCCATGTTGGTTATCCTCTGGTATCGAAAATAAAAGTGGGTGGGCAACAGGGATCAGAGACTGGCAAGGATTATCAAATAATAATTATTATTATTATTATAAAGCACAACAAATCTCAAAATCACATTTCAGCATATTTGGTTTTTGATAAATGGGAAATGGATTAAACCATAGATGATTCACTGGAAAGTCAAAGGAAATTTGAAGCAAAGTTTTGGGCCCAGGTTCTGGAGAAATTTTTCAATATTACATTCACATTAGCAAAAGACACATTAGACTTACACGCAGTAAAGACCATGGTGGAAGCTACGATGGAAATTGTTTGTCTCTCGTACAGTTGTCATCTAAATATAATCCTACAATGGCATTGGTAATCAGTCTACCCAAAGGCCAGATTAAGTATCACAGCCATGATATTCAAAACTAAATCATCCATTGCCTGTCTTCAAACTTAGAAGCTAATTCGTTGAAGGAAATTAAAAGAGTGTCATTTTTCTCATTAATCATTGATACGATTCAAGAGTTATAGAAGAAAGATCAAATGAGTTACATTATAAGCTATGTAAATTTTACGGAAGTAAACGATAGCTTAGAAAACGAAGTTTCTAGAGGGGCCGAGATTATAGAAGTGTTTTTAGGGCTTTACATGTAAGAAATCCAACTGCATCCGGACTTGCCTGAAAAAAAAAAAAAAAAAAAAAAAAGTGAAGAGGGCAGGGATATGATGACACTGCTGTGATGAGTGGTGCTTACTCAGATGTTAAGAAGAGACTTGAAGAATTTGAGAAACGAGCTATATACATTCACTGCACAGTACATAACCTAAACTTTGTTATTAATGATGGCGTCAAAGGTGTAAAAGAAGTTGCCAGTTACTTTACAACATACAGGTATATATATATATATATATATATATATATATATATATATATATATATATATATATATATATATATATATATATATATATTTGGACAAAGTATAAATAGGTGGGATATTCTGTCATCATTGACAGGAGAATCAAATATAACTTTGAAAAAGCTCAATCCAGTCACCTGGGCGTCACGGTATCAGTCCATCGTAGCTATCAGATTGAGGTATCCTGATGTAATGAAAACTCTTCGAAAACTTTCACTGACAAGTAAGAAGACTAACGAGATATCAGAAGCAGAGCGATTGCCGAAAGTCATGGATTCTTTCGATTTTGCATTTCCTGACTGTGGAGCTGTCAAAAATATCTTCACAACTGAACATCGCATCGCAACTTCTCCAAACTAAATTAATTGACCTTGAGAAAGCTTTACGCACTCTTGAAGAAAGCCGAGAAGAATTGAATAAAATGAGAGAATACCATCAAATAAAACAAGAGGCCACAGCTGTTGCTGCAAAGTGGAAAGTGAACCCTGTATTCGCAGAAAAAAGGCAACCCAAAGTGAAAAAGAAACACTTGATAAACTTTTAGAAGATCATCGGCTTTCGGACACAGAGGCTTGCTTCAGGGTTAATGTTTACAATAGGCTTCTAGATATCGCGTACAATGAAATAGAGAACCGTTTTACATCGTTACAATCAATTCTTGATTAATTTTCAATTATATTCCCAAAAGTCCTTTTGAACCTTTTAGACGAAGAAGTTTTATTTGGAGCTAGGAAATACAAGGTAGAAGATTTAAAAATTTTATTTGATGCTAGAAATGAATTAGAGAGACTGTTTTTTGGAAAATGTATTTGTTTATTTTAAAAACCAAAATTAAATCTAGACAAGGTATGGCTGAGTGACGAATGGTAGACGGTTATCACAAAATTTTCACACCATTGCATTGGCATGATAATAAAAATAACATGTGTTGGCAACCTTCCAAAAGAAACAGAAAATGCGCACAAACTGACTCCGCCATATTTTAGTTTGCTTCAAGAATATCTGCAGATCGCTGACGTACTTGACTTGACAACGTGTTTTCCACACAGCTCTTCCCCTTGGTAAGTCCGTTACCTTTTATTTCTTGATGTTTCTGTTCTTTTACTTTCTGTTCCAGGGAGAGAATCGAAAGCTTGGAAATTTAAAGATTCGGAAATTACAGAAACCTGTAAGTAGACTGATAGTTACAATTCCTGAGTTGCAATGTCTGAACAAATTTTAGTTAGGGCTGAAAGACTACAAAAGAAGTACCAGCCAAAACTTGGCCCGTCCTTACCATATTTCAAAGATTAACACTGTTCTTGAATTGGCGATATTACTTGTAAGGACGTATCTTCGCCCTTACTGGTTTATGTAAATAATAAGGTAAAACAATTAAATATATTTTATACATACATACATATACATAATACTGTATAATTTTATTTTCATGATTCAATTAATAAGGTTGTATATAATCTATTAGATCTGGCCAGACACACACACACACACACACACACACACATATATAATATATATATATATATATATATATATATATATATATATATATATATATATATATATATATATATATATATATATACAGTGGCGGCGGTTGGACGTTAAAAGTGAGGGGGCAAGACATGATCTGAATATTTTATATAAATGTTAGTTTTCCTGGTTGTTTCTAACATTTTGTTTGACGAAAGGTTGTATAACTAATAGGATACTATATTTTCAGTTAAAATACCGTATATCGTATATAATAGTTTATTAAGTAAATTGAGAAGAACAACGCAAGTAGATACTAGCCCTTTGTACTCTTAAACAACGAAAGTGTAAGAAGAGATTTGATTCCTTGCTCATGAACATCTTAAAATTCTGTCTGGAAAACTGTGTGATCAGATTATTTAATAAATTTGCAAAACAAATAAATAGAAAGGATAATATTAATCATAGTAATGAATAATGATGCTTGTTTTGCAAAAGTTATATTGAAACTGACGTGAGGATTAATGAAAAACTTAATATTTAATTCCAAACATGATATTAAATGGATGTTATTACTCTTAGAAAATGAAAGACAGTAAATACTACAAGCATATGCTACGACATTTAAAGAAATATTTGCTTTTGCAACTTCTTGAAATATGTTCGTTGCCATTAGGTGCAGATTTCACTTTCTTGGAACACATCAAAACACAACAATACTTACAATCCACACTTCAGTTATACAAAATAAACTTAAAACCTAGAATTATGTTCAATTTACTAAATTTTATTGTATATACACTCGTACATCCTTAAACACAACACTTCACTCGTATATTACACTACAAAACAATGGAAAAGGTAGAAGTTGTTTCTTATCACGCTCTTTTTAATCGATATTCCTTACTTTAGAAAGAAGAAAAGACATTTTAGGAACTGTCAATTTTTGTGCAATTAAAGAATAACTTGTGAAATAGGCCCTACTTTTTTGCATAATGTTCTTTCGATTAGCTTCAAAGCGGCTCACTAACATATCGAGCCCTTGTAAGAAGAAATGAAAGTATGCTGAAATTGTGCTCCAATAGGTTATTTTTGGGGGTTATTTTCTGTGGCGATTAAAACGCAATTACTGTAGCTTTCTTTACTCCACGGGAAGACAACCAATACGTATTCAGGCAACAGCAAATATTATATGGCAGCATTTTTTCCTATTAATCAGTAACACATACAAAATCGTTATATTTCCAAATGAAACTATATACATTAATTGGTTACTTAAAAAAAGTGCGGGGGCAACTGCCCCCCTTTGCCCCCCCTAATCGCCGCCCATGTATATATATATATATATATATATATATATATATATAGTGGCGTATTTAGGGGGGGGTCCAGACTTAAATCCCCCGAAATCTTGCTATAGTAAAGTATATGAAATATCTTGCAGAATTTTCATATTTTCAGGCAAAGCCCCCCCCCCCCGAAACAAAATCGTAAATACGCCACTGTATATATATGATGAGAAATAAAGGAAGTGGTGGAATGTATAAAATGAAAGGAAACGGCAGAACCCCGAGAAAACCAACGAACACGGTGTTTGTCCACCACAAAGCCCATTTGGCGCAAGCTGATATCGAATCAGGGACCCCACGCACCAGAAGTGAACTTTCTACCACTGAGGCAACGTGGCCCCTCAACCAATTGAAAATCACGCTGCTTTGAGTACAAGGGAAACACTGAGAAGGAATCCCTGGTAAGTTTCTCAGACATATTTCAGCTGAATAAGCACAGAGACTTCTCAGAACGCAAACATCAACTCCTTATTGCTACAACGAGAGATTCTCAAAACCAGTTTCTTTACAATTTAATGGTACACAGATAAGGTATGCAGTTAACACGTTGGCTACCAACGTCCCATATGGGACACAGCGGACGAGGGACCGATTCATAGACATAAACCGCCACTATAGACCGGTCATAAGAAAATTACTTTACCCACAGACCATCTGCTAGAACGAGCCCGAGCGTCTCACATATGGGACGCTGGTCCTTGGTGAAAACCAATGCGTCCCAAATATATATTTTTGTGTCGGTAGCAAATGTTTAAGGCATTGTTGTATACAAGTGCAACCTTTTTCGACTAAGATGTCGCCTACTGTATTTCTTTCAGAAAAAAAAATGTTCCGAGAGGGCACAGTTAGTGTTCGGATGGACACATATTATTTTCACACTACTATTTTATTTGTTATTATATTATAGACGTATTAATTTCGTCTCCTCGGGGAGGGGGGAGACACTCTTAGAGTTCCGAGGGGGGAAGCAGTGCAACCAAAAACATGTCTGGAAGAAACACTAGACCAGTTAGCACTACTCTGCTTCTTTTTCTAAAATCAGGCAATATTGACTGACTGACGTCGTTCGTCGTTCAATCGGCTTCTTGAAAAGCAATGTTATTTCTTTCAATGCAGGAAATACATTTCCAATGACATGACTTTTTAAAAAACAAAAATAGTTTCAGAGTTATTATCATATATAATCATATATGTCATTACATATAATCAATTGGTAACCTTCGTTCGCGCTCTTTTCTTCTTTTCAGGCAAATCTTGAGTTCTTAAAATATTTATCTTTTTCTTCAGTAATTTTGGTTGTTCTAAATGACACTCAGTAATACAGGAGCTGTATCATCATTTGATTACACTGTCGAAATCATCAAATTCCCGAGGTGCACACACACACGCTATTTATTCATTCCATCTGCACCTGAAGGGGACTATTTTTTGGCGCGCTTCAATCTGCGCAAGTTACCAAAATATAGTCATTCATAATTAGGAATACATACTACACTAAGAGGTGTTCATACTCCGGCTACATGTGTGTGATTCAACGGGGAACCAACGTTAGCTAGTATAGTAATGACGCGATGTTACGTGGATTGGAGATTCTCGATTCTTGTAGCGTTTCTCAGGTGAAAGGACCTTCAGGAACGTTTAAGAAAGGACTGATCATTCATTCATTATCTATACCATGCTAATGTCCAAAATGATACTTTTTTAAACATAATATGAAACTATTTTTATCGTTACTACTTATCAGTGGCATTCGTGACACGTCGCAGGTTTTCTCGAGTGACGTGATCATTTGGAGAAAGATCAAATTGCTTGCTATTGGAGGAATCGAAGAAATTTATTTTGTTTTAATTTACCTGTTCACCTTCTCAAGATCTTTGTGTTTGCACCTCCTCAGCCATCACGAGCCAGCTGGGTTGTCACTCTTTCGATCACTTTCACGCTTACAAACGTCATTTGCTCGCACGCACGATTAGGAAAACATCACCGCGTAGCAGGTTGTTCAATTCCTAACCATGGGATTTCAAATGGGAGAATCCAGCATCGAAGGCTTCGAGAGAGGCAAAAAGGAAGAGAAAAACATCGAACATATGTGAGTATGTGGAACATGTGTGGATATGTGGAAGATACCCTCTCTTTCCCCTGACACCCCGCAACGTCCTAAACCTTTGCGTAGCTCTATACGAGAACACACAAGGGCAATTTCAAAAGGAAAAACGTCCCAATATTTTGACCAAATCTTCATTTCTTATTTCGCGCTCTGCATGGCCTTGTGTACTCAGTGGTTTGCTCATCAAGAAACGAGGAGAAGGAATACGCATCGTCTTTAGACGCTTTTACAGTACAACCGACCCCCCCGAAACACCTTTGCCAGTCACATCACTTCTCCATATGTTTCCACCCGTGGCTGTATCACAAGTAGGAACACATGACGCAGTAGGAGGTCGAGTGCTCTACATGGAAACTATTCTCAAATGTCGGTTTCAGGTTACAAACCGTTAGCAATATGAGCAGTTTGAAAGATAACGTATGGTAATGAAGATGTCAGATGATTGAATATATATATATATATATCTCAGGTCAGTTAAATGTGATTTTCTCTGCCAATTGTGCTATTCAAAGACATTGCGTGTCGCTCGTTACGGCTAACACGCAAACCACGCTTCTTTCACGATCGAATGTTATTGGAGACAAGACAGACCACAACAGATACACCCACAGGATTTTTCCAGAAGGAGGAGAGGGGATACCAATACACAAGTGAAGTCGCGAGTACATCTGAAGCACATTGTGAAACTTGATTAACTACATACAATAAGTACTGTAGCTAGCTATACTGTAGTGACTGAGTAAGCAGATCTGTTCTGAAATGTATTTTGAACAAAACTTTCAAAAATCCAGGGGGGGGGGAGAGCAATTGCTGGCCCTTGCTCCCAGGCCTCCACTGCGGGCGCGCCTTGAATTCTTATAATGCACAATGTTAGCTGTTTTTTTTTATTTTATTTTTTTTTTTTATTCATGGCTAATGTTGTTTTAAACAAGTTTCAAGCATTTTCTTCTTTTTTGCTTTTAACTGGATGACATAAACGCATATTTCTGGGACTTATTCCTGTTTCGTCGAATACCTTATGGTACTCACTATCGTACAACTGGCCACCATAGGCGTAACTACAGTTATACCCTACAAAGTTTTCTTACCGTGCACACATCAGGCGCTGAAAATAGAGAAGGTACGTACATTGATATTCATTCTATCTGTACTTTCTCTTATACCAGTGAATATGCGTATTGTAACATGTAATGAGTTACCCGGTTTTCTTCCACTTATATTTGAGGTGGCGTTAGTCATTTGTTTATCGGTTGAATGTCTTATTATGAGACCCTTAACGGGTTCAGTATATGAGACCGGTCTCATAATGTGACCCATATACTAATATTGGGTCTTATATTAGGAGCTCATTTGTATCGACATTTCTGTATTCACAAAGTAGTCTCTGAGACAGTCCTGTACGTAGAGCCAGTGATTTCGTTGGCATTGTACTGTCATTTTGGACACATTTATCCTCATTTGGTACATATTTGAACATTGTTCGATTATCATTTAATGTTTGTATATTTCATTTTTATTGCATTATTATCTTCTTTTGTTTTTGCTTACGTCATAGCAGAATTTATGTTTGTCAGATAGATGGCAGTGTTGTTGGTCAAGTCGAACATGAACTACCTGATGTAGTTCCTTCCGTGTGCTTCTTTTTACTCATTAAACAGCAGTATTACATTAAAGTATAATATTCATGCTAATATGTCAGTGTTGTGGTATATCTATTGTGTGACTCTTTCAAAGGCAGAAGTGTCTTATGTGTATTTGTAGAAGTGGTGAAATACTTGTAAGTTAGTGCAGTTTAAATACAAATTTCAACACAGCCTTATTTACTGTATTATCTATCAGCGTCTATGGTAAATAAAACAATATTTTCTGTGCAAGCAGCAGATGGTCCTCCAACAAACATTAAAGGAAGTTATAAAAATCGTTGCAGTTTATGCGCACAAAAAGTGTAAAATTTTACATTGCGTATATTCTAAAATTGAAGAAAATGAGTTACATTGAAAGCGTAACGTTTTATATTTTTGTGCCGTCATAGAATTTGGCAGTGTTGAATGATGAATTAATAAAAGAACTCTTTTAAGATTACACAAAAAGCCGGGGTCTCTTATTAGGTACCCCTCATAAAAATGGCAGTGTAGGAACTTTGGTCACATTTTTCAATATAATTTTTTTATTGTTATATTTGTATGTATTCCAACAGTTTGTATCGTAAATTAGATATTCCACCAATTATATTAAAGTAACAACAGTGTGTTTATGCTATAATTAACCAGTATATAGCATCTTAACTTTTAGTGTCTCATATTCGGGGTTCTTACCCTATGATGAAAACACAATTCTTTTCGCCCGAGATTTTTAGGGATTTCTGACTCGGAAATTTTCGGGCAGCCCCAAAAACTGTTAAATACGGATATTTTCCTATTTCATGTAATGTACGATACGGACACGGACATGGACCCAAAAATGCAAACAGTCCGTACAAAATACGGACATATGGCAGCCCTAGCTATAAGACCCTATAGTCTTCACTTTGGATCTGTGCCTAGCTGGAAGCATAAGTCATTCGGTGAAACAGAAAACACGATTTCTGCTATATTTTTGCTCCAGGAGAGGTTTGCCCAAAACATTATATAAGACTGTACGTATCAAGCAGGGGGGTACGCAGTGGGTGGGTGCTGGGGGTCCGGACTCCCCTTCCCGAAATATCGACTTTTTTTTTTTTGATAATGTAGTCTACTTTTAGGGGCAATTTTAGAAATTTTCATATAATTTAACCCCAAACTGTATTTGGATCCCCCCGAAACGCTTTAGACCCCTCCCGAAATACATTCCTGCGTACGTCCCTGGTATCAAGCAAAGGTATTTTGCTATACACATAGGTCTATACACAAAATAAATAACTATAACTATAGAAACTTGAGCAAAGTACATTAAATTTAAACTATAGAAGCAGTATTGTCCTTGTCCACTATACAGTAGGCACGACGACGACCACACACATGCTCACAAAGAGACGCGAACACACAAAAGCCAAGGTTAATAGAGTAGCACAAAAGCAACTGGTCTAACGGCTCTTTTTCTCACACACATCTTTCCGCCCAAAAAGAAAGAAATTCCGAGAGTTGGCAAAAATTAACCCTAGAGCCAGTGGCGTATTTACGATTTTGTTTCAGGGAGGGCCTTGCTAACTTTCAATGGGGGGGGGCTTTGCCTGAAAATGTAAACATTCTGCAAGATATTTCATATAGCCTACTTTAGTAAGTAAGATTTCGGGGAGGCCTTAAGCCCGGAAGCCTTCCCCTTAAGTACGCCAAGGCCTAGAGCCCGCTGCAGGAGGGAAAAAATACTATTTAAGGATCAGATTTTCAAGGAAGGGCGATCGGCCCGAACAAAGAGAATAGTTGTTATTACATTAATTGTGTTTTGAACTTTTTCCAGATATGTTTAGTAATTGCACATACAATATCAAGGATTTGTGTGTGTGTGTGTGTGTTTCTTTTTCTTCATTTAATGATGGGAGTCTAACAATTGTAAAACCAAACCAGGTTTTATGCAGTGTTGCCAGATTGGCCTACAAGTAGCAGATTGGGCGATTTATTTAAAGTACCCGCGCTTCCAAAATTTCAAATTCGGCGACGCGTTACTTTTGGGGACACTTTTAATTATCTGCAGGCTACATATAACTCTTAAGAATACGTTATTTTTTTTTTTATTTTTATATAAGGAATCATGAATTATTAGTTTTATACAATACAATAAAAATTCTGTTTGTTGAGTATTCTATTCACAATAAACAATAGTTTTACTGAAACTAACATGTTCAACTAGTTTAATTCTTGTTTTAGTACTTTTTCATATCCAGCTCTGGCAACACTTTTTCTTAAGTCTGTGCTGTTGCAGTATTATTAACCGTGTTGCTGTCTCAGTTACTGCCTGGGGTTAATTGTTATGACAGGTGTGTAAATGAACATCGCAAATTTAATTGTTACTGTGTTGTCCATGTTAGTTACACTTTAAACAGTGTTTCAAACAATGCATAACTGGTGCACTGGTTTCACCGACACCTGGTTTCAATATTAATTGAATGAATATCACGAAATGCAAAACGAACTCCAACAGCTGCAGTGGCTCAGAGATAAATCGTTTACCTCTGGTGTGAGATTCCTGGTTCGATCCCAGCTCACGCCAAATGGGCTTTGTGGTAGACAAACACCGTGTGCGTCGGATTTCTCGGGGTTCTTCAGTTTTCCACCATTTCATTCGTTCTCATAGTCACTATCACTTTTAGCCTACACAGAATAATCGTGAGACATAAAACTTAAAGATTTGTAAAAAAAAAAAAAAAAAAAAAAAAAAAAAAAAAAAAAAAGCCACTAAAAGGTTGAGCATTAAAAGCAAACTTAGCTGCCTGCACCATGTCTTCTGATAACAGCTTTTTTTTTTTTTTTTTTTTTTTTGTTTACATTTCTGTGAAACAGCTACATTTCTGTATAATTTCTGTATAATAAATTTTTCTGTATAATAAATAAATAAATTTCTTGTGGAAAAACGCTGACCATCCCCCATCACCACATACTTTTAAACAAAAACGTGAGAAGTCCTCGATTGTACGATGAACGTGAAAGCCAACTCCGCCCCATGATATCATCTGTGAGACGGGGCGTGGCATTCCGGGAACATCTGATTGGCAGAGACGCTCTTAGGTCATGTCAACATCGTCACACATGGCTGAAGAAATACGAGCGCTTTCAAGCGGATCACATAAGAAAGGCAGAGGTTCAGAGAAGAAGAAAGTTCTTGTTGCGCATATGCACAACGTCTTCGGTTGTTTTCCAAGACGGGCGAGAGATGGCGTTGTTAAACTTCAAGCGCAAGAGCAGAAACAAGCTGTGACGTGTACAGCTGGCTCCCTACCTCTCTCTCCAGAGAGCGCAGGGGAGGGGGAGAAGCATACAACGTTCATTTATTATACATATCAATATGAATTATATCTCATCACAACAATAGATTATTTATAAAAAAAAGGTCGAATAACTTTCATTAACTATATTTAGATAATAATATTCACAATATTTTAGAAATTTATTACTTTATTTTGGGAGTTTTTCCCAATTTTTTTTAAATAAGGTATTAGGATCTGAGACAATTAGAAGACGTTACCTTTTGAAAAATTCAGTTTTACGGAAAAATGCTGTTCCATTCGCCTGCGCTATGTCTATATATGCAGAACTTGGGAACGCAAGAGATACCTTCCTCAACGTTATAATCTATATTTCATGAAAAATACCGGGAAATCTTGTGCCATTTGTAAATACTCTAATGTATAAAATATATTGTAATATTTTCGTTTTATCAGAAAATGAGAAATTACAGTAAAAGTGCTTCTTCATATCTCATAGATTAAAAAAAAAAAAATCCTATAATTGCTTGTGCATGATGACTGGTTAGTGAATCATTCATTCATTTTTTCAGTTATATATATAGCTTATTCATACACACATACACATTCGTATTAACAACACACACATGTACACACATGTTTGTCAAGAATCACGCCAAACTGTGAGTAGATGACTTGCACGTGGTGAGACATATTCTACGCAGGAATACTAAGATCTCATAACATCGAGGTAGTGTGTGTGTGCAACCATATGTAACATGTTCTAGCTACATACGTATATGATAATTTTTTGGATACACTTTACCGAAGCCGGCAGTTAACATGTTAAATACATGTAAGGGCAAATGGTAGTGCGTTCCTTTGTATGAGAATGGTTGATTCAGCAACATGCACTGTGTAGAGGAAATGATTTCAGTTTCAGATTTTGATAGTGTGAAGTACTTTCGTTAGGGACATGCATTCCTGGTACAAGATTGGCTGAAAAGGCGGTACTGGCAGCACCTTCGGTGGGGTTGGCCAAATAAAGAGGCTGGGCCAGGATGCACATCAAGGATTCCCGAAATCCCTCCTATTACGGGATCTTCCTATCAAATTATGCCGCCCACTATATTTTATATAAACACTTCTCCCAGCCTATTTTTTTCGCGCTCTACAATGTGAAGCTTACGTACGCTTGATGCAGAGGGGAGTGTCGCATATATTGGCAGCTCGGACAATTACGTCTAGCAAGTAGCTCATAACGCCTTTACTCATGTTCACAGCTCGTTTTTTTTTTTTTTTTTTTTTTTCATTCTCTTTTTTGCGACGAAATAAAATAATGTGTTTTATGAGATTTCCATACAAGTATACAGAAACCATCGTTTACTTACAATCAAGCAACAAATTTGACAAGATTTCTTTCTGTACACTCTCCTGTGTCACCAATGAGTTGACACACAAGTTTCCGTCAACAACAGTCGGACTCCAGCATCAAGCGTGAGTACGCTACGGGTTAGCGATTTTGCTACGCAATCAGGAGGTTCCAAAGGCGAATCCAGTGGCCTGCCAACCTGACTGAGATTTTTCTAGATTTTTCCTCAGTTCTACAAGGCTACTGCCGGTTTGCTTTTCCTATTTGGTTGTGGATTATTAGTAGATTAAGTCCATTGTATCCTAGTTTTGCAAACTGTACCGAAGACCGGCTTTACCATACGTGCAACATACCGGCTTTACCATACGTATATTCACAAGGCGTCAAAATCTGCCATACTTGTATTATTTAAAACAAATATTCTTGCTGGAAACAGATTTCGTGATGATCGTAGTTAAATTTACTAAGCTGACCTATTTGAATACTATATTCATAAATCATGTTTAGGTAGCATTGGTTTAAGGTAGGGGTGGATCCAAGACGGATTTCTGGGGGGGGGGGGCGTTGGGTTGTAATACTGCTACTTAGAGCTACTTTTAAGAGCTCCAAACTCTAGGATGGGTTTTGTTTATACATAAAATAAGAAAGTACCCCTTCTAGGGGGGGGGGGGCGATTGCCCTAATCGTTTCCCCGGATCCGCCCCTGGTTTAAGGTCACATGGACAGTCCTAAAACAATAGTTAGCTACCACAGTTTTGATATGAAAACTGGTTTCGTCTTTGTCAGAAACAAGTTCCTTGTCACAAGGTAGAAACAATTTGTATTTTTTTTTTTAAATTTTAACAGATGCAGAAGGAAAATCAAGAAATAAAAAAAAGAACTAGTTGCACTGGAATTGGAAACTAATATATTGACATTGAAGCTTGATATTGAATCTATAAAAAGGATTACCATCTTTCCTTTTCAAGTGGGTTTGCTTTGTATTTCACTACCATAATAGATTATTATTTAAAGAAAAACAGACATGAGATTATATTAACAGTGTTTGGGCCTTTCTGAGTACGAATTCACTTTCCCTCCCATTCCTTGTTCATGATGAGGTAGCAGGGGCGGCTCCAGGGGGAAGGGGCGATCGGGGCGATCGCTCCCCCCAGAAGAGGAAACTTTCTTATTTTATATATATAAATAAAACCCATCCCAAAGTTTGGAGCCCTTAAAAGTAGCAGTATGACAACCCACTGCCCCCCTCAGAAGTCGGTCCTGGATCCGCCCCTGTGAGGTAGCATACTAAAAATCGTAGCTCTTAAAATTTGTTCTTTCTCCAGAAAGAGGGGAGGGCACCTAATGATGCCATTGTATGGGGGGTGACAAATTGCTAGGGTCGGCTCTGACTGTATCTGGATTTTTTTTTTTTAATCAACTGCAGGGAGACAAGACGAAACATACTTACTCTCACTGTAATTTCCTTACTACATCATATCTGTTTATTAATACAATTTACGATTATACCGTAAGTAATGTCAGTATATATGCTAGTTTAACTTCATGACCTCATTTAAAAAAAAAAAAGGTAATAATGGGAAATTATTTATGAGCAAACTTGTTAAACACGAGCCTTCGCGTTATATAGCGCAAGGTACGTCTTGAGACCTTGCTTTTATAAGATAAATATTAAAGGTAAAATTAAATATTACTCAATTTAATAATTATTTTATTTATAAGGTAGATATCCAGGCCTATAGTACATTAATTCACTGTTATACAATTATGCAAATATATTTATTATTAATGGTATATAGTAATATTTACTTAATTTATGTCGTTTATTTATGTATATATATTAGAGATTTTTTTTTTTTTTTTTTTTTTTTTTTTTACAGTTAGCTAGCTTCTAACATTTATTTTTACATGCTAGTTTTTGTCTTTTATATGCCTGTCGAGGAGGCTAGCAGAGAATCCCATTGTATTCTGTCTTTCTAGCTTGGAATATTCCATTCTAGTTGTTGGCGCTAAAAATTTTCAAAGGAAATTTTTGTAGGTATTTTTTTAGCAGGCTAAAACATATAAAAAGGCAGCCTCCCCCGTCTTTCGTTGCTGTGCGTTGTAGGAGTCCTTGAATATAGGATCTCGGCCAGTCAGTTCGCTGCATTATTAGTGAATTTGCAGTTTGGAGAAATTAGTTACTGTATGTAGTCAGATTAGAGATTCTGCTACAATACAGATGTCCGCTGAAAGAATTGAGCTTTGGCCGTAATACAGTTTAAACCATGTTAGGGAATCAGGAATTGTTTTGTTTTTTAGAATTTGATCCTACGCCTATAACAGAGGCTACTTGGGTCATTTATTGGTTGATTAGAATGGAAGTATGTAAGTTTCCTATGGGGTCTATGTCAGAGGTAAGAGACGCTCGAATAGAGTTAGAAATTGGTTCCGTCCTAGTGCTGGAGGAACTTTTTATTTGAATCCAAATGCGTTTGGGTTCGATCCCCTGTGTATTTATTTATTAGCACAATTAGGTGCTATGGATGATTAGAATTTTTCTCACTGCAACTTTCATGCAGGAAAGTGTGAGAGTGAGTGCCAGTGGCGTATTTACGATTTTGTTTCAGGGGGGGCTTTGCTAGCTTTCGGAGGGGGGGCTTTGCCTGAAAATGTGAAAATTCTGCAAGATATTTCATATTCTTTACTATAGTAAGTAAGATTTCGGGGAGGCTTAAGCCCGGAACCCCCCTCTAAATACTCCACTGGTGAGTGCTGACCTAATTCCTCATTTCTTGAGTGCAAGGAAATTTAGTCAGAAACCAACCTATCCTACAAATATAGTCTATTTTAGATAGATTTCTTATGGTAGACTTAATTTGGAGTCTTAGATTCAAAGTTAGGCCAGACTGTGTCCTGAAAGTCAAGGCCCAGTCTTTGAATTGTAGGAGTGCGGGCCAGAGTTAAGTGTTACTGCAACCCGTATTTCCACAGGTCCCTTCTTAATTAGAGAGACTTTAAATAATTAATGAAATTAGGAAAATTAGAAGTTAGCTTGAATTCTTTCTTTCTCCATTAGTTATTGAGCAGGAGATTTGGATGCATATAGAGACAGAGTGGCGTCCTTAGATTATAGCCATTATTCCACCTCCTAAATTAGAATATTTATTTGTAATAAATAATTAATCTCCACACTAAATTCCTCGAATTTTTAATTTAATTTCTGTGATATGAACCAATCCTAGACATAACGAGCGGGAGTTTATTTTTTGATGTATTGTTTTATATTCATAGAGCTGGTGGTAGTTAATGCGAATTGTTTTCGTAATTTCAAAGTTTTATTTTATTTGGAAGAAAAAAATAATAGTATAATTCTTGAGGGAAGTGGAAGTTATTCAGTTACTTCATTTCAAGTAGGGGCTGAGCCAAATATCAAATTTATATTTAATTTTACGAGTGTGATAGAGCGATCGCCAACAGCGCGATTTTTAATTCCAATAAAAAGAATTCACAGTGCCGCCATTTCAGAAACGGTCAGGACCGTTGGTGTATTTCACGGTTTCTCAACCTGGAGGTCGTGAGAATCTTTCATCGTGGTCGCAAAGATAAGTGGAGAAGATGAATAAAATTAGAATCTAATACAGGAAAATATTTTTAATTATTATTTTGAATTTTGTTCTGATAGGCATATTTTTATTTTTATACAGTACATGCTGTTAAGAACAACAAAAAAATGGAACTACTAAACGTTTTCAACAGATGCAGAGTTGTTTGAAAATCAATATAAATGAAAGAGGCAGGCCTACGATATGAAACTAATGAGAACTGCATATTGAAATTAAAAAAAAAAAAAAAAAAGCAACAAAACCTGCAGATTGGAATACATTTGAAACTGGAAACACTAATCCTCAATAGCTGCGTTGCGTTTGTCGATAAATCAACAATGGACAAATTATTCTGTTGGCAATAAAAGGGATCCTTTGTTGTTCTTTGCGGAATTGTACTGTACACGTAGCCTATGTGTGTGAGCGAATAGTCTTTTTTCCAGCAAGCTGGCCACAATGAAGGTATATTTTTGGTGTGGTTTTATTTGTTCCTAAGTTTTAAATATAAACAAGTTGGTTTTAACAGTTTTTCGTCATACTGAACACATGCACAACAATATACCAAATTCACAACAATATGAGAGAACTCAAAGTGGAGGCCCCTCGAAAATTAAAATACTCAATAACTGTTTAACAACTGTCCAACTTAAAAAAAAAAAAAAAATAGAAATCACTTTATTTTTTATCATTTGACCCAAAACTCCAGTTTTAAAATTTTCAAACGGCCTCCATTTTGAAACAGTATGACGGATCGGATTCGATATTTGTAATATGAATGAACTGACCAAATTTGGTTTTAATCCATTCGCTTTTAGGGAAGTTACTGTATCTACTATATACAAGAAATAGATTCTACTATTTTAGAAATAATTGAATATAGTGCGATCTCCTCAATAGGTATATTAAAAATCCCAAACCAGAAAAAATCTTACATTTATTTATGCAGAATAAGTGAAGAAATCAAGGTTAGCCAACCGGAGCGTTAACGCGATCTACTGAAAATATCCAATCAAGCTACTATTGTGCTGCCAAAATGTCTTGAGCCGTGGCAAAAATGCGAACTAAGGCTCACACCCCGACACACCTTCGCGTTGAGCCAATAAGGGTTCAGCAGCTGCTAAGCGAGAGAGCCTTAGCGAAAGAGATTGGAATTCCTTCAGCCGATAGCAGCGCCTGAAACGGAAGAATAGGTGTCAAGTCAATGTGGTATATTTATAAAGATATATCACATTGACTTGACACCTGGTTTTCCGTTAAAAGCGCTGTTGTCGGCTGAAGGAATTCCACTCTCTTTCGTCATCCGCTCTCACGCTTAGAAACAGCTGAACCCTCATTGGCTAAACGCATGGGTGTGTGAGGATGTGAGCTTTAGTTCGCATTTTTGCCACGGCTCAAGACATTTTGGCAGCACTATAGTAGTTCGCGATCGACGGTTTGGTGATCACTGGTGTAGATGAACAACGAAACATTTCTTATTTCATGCTCCCTAGGCGTTATCTAGTGCTGTGGGATATATCAATCAATCCAGCTCGTTATTTTTCAATATTTCGATATTTTTCGATGTATTAGACTATTATTCAATATTCCGATAAGCGGGGTGTGACGCACAGTGGTCGGAAACTGAGAAAAAGCGGTGAAAAATCGATTTTGTCAACTTTGGCGCCTATGAAATCGGTATTGATACTTGATTATAAGTATCTCTTCTGCTTCCAAACCCGGAAGCGGTTGAATAGTAGTACAATGGACTCAAATACTGTGTGTTTAGTAGTGTTATTTGTTATCCATTGTCATATCATTTATATGATAGCTTTGTTAGTGTTACCGAAAAGTTACATATATACGCTGATGTTAGTAGCTCTGTCGTCTAAGCTTATCCTTGCTTATCTGCAAAATAGGTTTATTGAGTTGACCATGAGTAGTACACAGGTTGAGCATTGGAAGTAGCTGCAGCCAAGTGCAGCTGAAGGACTCAGTCTTATCTAACTGGAAATGCGTAATGAGTAATGTTGTGATAACAATCGAGATCCGCTATCTGAGCCTTACAAAAGGAAAAGGCATATTGCCTGTACGATATTTGGATTACCCTTTGTCCCTGAATCAAAGTTGTAGTGCAAGCCTCATACATATTGCTATATAATAAACTATCAGTCATGTGGATCTGCTGTATATTACACGTTAGCGCAGTAGTATATAAGAAGATTCTATACTGAATCTTTTAATCTTACCGAAACAACGTAATCCTGAACTAAATTGCATTCCAGTAAGTATTAGTGTTTCTTCGAAGATGGTGCGAATGCAAAACCGCGAACTTTCCCAATTTCACCTCACCCAATTTCTCCTCACCTTTATTACTCCCTACATTGTTCCTTTGGTTATATTTTGCAGTATTTGACATTTATGCGAGGGGATTCCATACTTTTGGACCACCCTGTATATATAACTGTATGTATTGCAGCAGGTGTTCTTCGAATCACTTTCGTAGTAGTTGCAATCGATTTAGAAAGGACAATTAAGTGTAGAACGACAGAGAGACGTCCATCATCTTCCATAGTTTCGGAATAAACTTTTTTGTCCCCTTTTTCAAAGTTTCCGACCACTGTGTGACGGGGAACCTGTTTCTCAGCTCTATTAAAAGCGAGATAGCGTTGTGCGCGGCAACTTATATTGTGAAAATCAGTGGCGTACCCAAGGGAGGTTCAGGAGTTTTAATGACTACTCTTGAGCAAGATATTGGGTGATATCAATAAAAAATAAGTAACTACTCCAGAGAAGTCCTGCTCGAGAGTCGGAGTAACTGCACCTGGAGTAATCTCTTCCCTCAATTTCGTATCAATAAAACAAGCCACTACTCAGGTCTAGACTGCTCCAGATTTATGAACGTTCACTCGCGTTTCCTCTACGCGTAGCAGTGAGTCATATCAATAAAAGAAGTGATTACTCATTTCTCCTATCCGTCGCGCGGTCATTTCGTTGTGGGTAACCTATGGCGCAGTATCCTAAACGCCCAGAAGGGACAAGTAGCAACGACAATTTCAATCCAAGTGCATTTGTGGATATTATAAAAGAGTTTCCAATGTACTTTCAAAGTCACAGCTACCAGAAAGTAAACGAAGGAAAGCCGAAGTTTTGAAGGCAATTACAGTGAAATGCAACGAAATATCAAATACACCTACGACTGAGACACAAATCCAAAAGAGAATCTTTAATATTCGAGCAAGAATAAAACAAAAAACTAATTTGGACAAAACAGGGAAACAAAAATGTAATACTCAAACCATGGGAACGAACCTACTGGACCTGATGGATGTTGGATTCGAATCCAGCAATATGAAGATTAACACGACAAGCGCATATCACGTGTTGTTCAAGGTCTTTGTAAATTGTTTGGCTTTAAAAACGAAATCAGACACTTGGCCCCTTTGTTTCCTCTTTTAAAAAAAGCTCAGCCAGTCACGTCATAAAGCACGTCCATCTGATTGCGTTTTCCACACCATACGTGTCCCCTTTCGCCTACATATACATTCATATGTATATTTCCTTCCCATCAACATTGAATTGAGTTGATTTTGAATTTAACATCCCTTTCAGTAGCGAGGCTATATGAGACGGGACCTACTGATTAACGTGGAATCCGAACCACATGAACTCCCACCGGGAATCGAACGCGGGTCTCCCAAAGGTATGTACGCTAATTGCTTAGCCACGAAGGAGCTCTTCCTATTAACGTATTCATCTCCAAAATATTAGGTTTCTTCATTGCCACGGCTCGATAAAGAATGAGCTGTGAGCCGAGCTGCTGGAGCTGTTGAGAACCCTAAACCTGGACCAAGCAGTTTTGAACATGTGTGGTCGGCGCCCTCTAACTTTTAACGATTTGTGGTTCGAACTTGCTCGTCCGGAACTCAAACCCAGAACCTCGTGAACGATGTCCTTGCCTCCTAGTCTTCACGACTACCGAGGTCAATAGTCAACTAGTGTTTAGTATTCTGATACAAACCATTTATCTTTCATGTTTATACACGGTGTTGTTATAATAATAATAATAATAATAATAATGTTATAGTAATAGTAGTGTCATTGATAATAAGAATATTGTCTGTGTAGGATACTTGAAGAAAGTACTTGAAACTACAGCACTTGGCTCGATTGGTACGTTTTAGCTCGACTCGACTCAAAACTCGAGTCAAATTCGAGTCGAATTTCCAGTCGAGTTGGAGGAAATTTTTCAGCCGAGTTCTCGAGTCGAGCCCAAAGATGTCTGTTACGAGTCGGGTCGAGTTTCAATGAAAACTCGCTCGAACTCGCTCGTGTCCATCCCTACGACTTTCGGTTCGTTTTCCTAAAAACTGTTATCCTAAAAAATAAATAGAATAGTACCAGCAGTGTACCCCCGGAATACTAAGTATGCCCTCCAGAACATTTTTTTTTTTTCCTGAAAGAATGACTGTGTAAAACAATCATATACTCTACCATATTTCGAATGGAGTCACCTACTGAGCTTGCTCCACAAATTTGGAGAAGTTACCTGCATCACAGAGGAGTCTCTGATTTTTATTGATATCAAACGTGGAGTAGTTACTCGGCTCGAGAATAGAGGTGTGGTACTCCAAAGGGGCTGGGTTTCCCCGAGGTCAGCCGAACGAGTAGTGCTCAATTCTTCTTTCATTGATACCAATGCGAGTGACTACTAAAAAATTGGGAATAATGAGTAACTTCTCCGTTTTAGTGATATCACCTATTAAGTAAAAATAAGCATTAACAATACTACCTGTATAAAGTTTAGAGCTCTGAATTCCCACCCCGCTGATGAACCTCTGCATCCGCTGCTGGTGAGAGTTGTTTTTGCATCATAGCCTGTGCATATGCCATGCTTCGGACAGGAATCCATGCTTCTTTGTCTTCAGTCACACATACGGAACATCTGACTCTTGTATGGGAATACGAAAGAGTTAAGAAAAATAACAAAACGGTATTTTGCGTGGCCAAGATAATACGCAGGTAAATTTATCATTATTATAATAGCGTTTTAATGCGGCCAACTTCCAAGATAGACAGGTGGCCAATGTATTATGGGAAAATGCAGGTTCAAGACGAACCAGGCCAAGAGGAGCAGGTTGTCAACTTAGAGAGGTGGCCAAGTTGACAGGTTTTACTGTAAATAGGTTTATAGACAAAACAAACAATCCTGACAAAAATTTGTTATAAGCAAGTCAAATGACGCTGTTGCTTATAAAATTCCAGAAACAGCACGCAGTGAATTTACAATAGTACGTTGATGCTATTTAACAAAATAAATAGGCCTAAATACGAATGTTTCTAATGTTTGAAATATCAGCAACCACCAAAATCAATACAGGAAAGAGATATTTGACTGGCGATTACTTCGCATAACATAATCGTATGTTATATCAGAACTGCAACGCCATAAATACATTAGACAGTGGTTCGGGGTCATTTTTCCAGTTTTTAATAAACTGGAAGTGAAAATAGTGAAAGATAGACCAGGTAAACGGTGGTAGTTTCACATATTTGCAAAATAAGAATAGGCAGAGTAGATCACGAACCTTCGCCGCCATCTTGAAATACGCCATTTTGAATTTGTGATATTTTTTTGAAATGGAAAGGTAGTGATGTAATATATCAACTAGGGCCAGCATGTTCTCAAAAAGTCAATTTTGAACTTTAATGATCATTGGATGTACTTATTTGGAAGATTTAGGATCATCTTTGTAGATATTTACGAAAATCTAGAAGACAAATACTCGTGTGTTGAAAGTTTGGATTATCATGAAAACACATGTAAATTAAACATATTCACGAGTCAAGAAAACTTACAGTGAAATTTGTCATCCAAGTTGTATATTATTACATTATTATTATCGTCAAATTTCACTGTTGGATGGTCCTAAAGCTTCCAAATAAGTACAGATAACAATCACTGAAGCTCATAATTGACTTTTATAGAACATGCTGGCCCTAATTGATATATCACATCACTATCTTTCCATTTAAAAGTTATCACAGATTTCAAAATGGCGTATTTCAAAATGGTGGCGGAGGTTCGTAATCTGCTGTACACATTCTTCTTTTGCTAGTATGTGAAACTACCACCGTTTGAATTGTCTGTTTTCCAATATTTTCACAATTCAACAGTTTATTTGAGGTATTTCAATAACATAGCATAGCCCTTCTTCCACCAACTTTGACCACCTCCCCCTCCGTTTCTTACGGCACTCAGCCGCTATAACTTTGCACATATACATATTTTCACATCCTCTATCAGGTGCACTATGTCTCATCCCGCAACTCGATTCATCCATTTGGACCCTTTACTTGTGAGCTTCCTAGTGGCTAAGTGGCTAGCGCATGCGCCTTTGGCATAGGAAACCAGGGTTTGATTCCTGGTGGAAATTCATGTGGTTCAAATGATATCACGTTAAGATGTAGGTCCACGTCGCATTAGCCTCGATGCTGAATGAAACGCTAAGCCGCAAATTAAACTAAATCAATATTAAATGTAATCTGTTTATTTGTTTTACGTATGGACTGATATGTCCTCTTTCACCTTCTACTCCATGTCCTTGCGTAACAACAAAGTTATGATGGACGTCCTTGTATTTAAGTGCAATGGCACTTAAAATAGTGTTTATACAGATGACTATCAAAATAATGGAAACACTTGTGTATCATGGTTGCTTTGTTGAAATTTAGCGTCCCTTTTCAGCATTCACGTTACATAAAACGTGGACCTATTTAAAAAAAAGAATCCGAAAGACTGTAATGCGTTCAAAATTCAATGTTCTCCCACCAGGAATCGAACTAAGGATCATATCACAAAAGGCGCACGCACTAGCCACTAGACCAAAGGGAAACTCTACAACATGTACATAACGTGTTAGGTGTTAATATTAAGGATGCTTGTATAGCAGCTGGCCGTTGTTGTAGAGATCACAACGGGTCGTGAAGCTTGACCTAGCTATACCAATTTCAGCATACAATAGAACGCGAGGGAGTGTCCGTTTGTCAACCGCCATCCATGAAATTTTACCAGCCTTGTTTCTCGCTTTATACGGAGAACATCTCCTGAGGGTACAGTGCTGTCCGATTGTCGTTATGTTTATTTTCGTTGTTATTGTTTTATATGTTTGCTATGCGATTGTCGTTATGTTTGTTTTTGTTCCTATTGTTTTACATGTTTGCTATTATTAGTGTTACCGTTTAATAACAGAATAATTGATAGTATTCGTGTCCTAATTCTTTAAGTACTTTTTTTTTTTTTTTTTTTTTGTCGCTTGTTCGTTAGCTGTAATATTTTACATTGCACAAGCTTTGCTTTTAACAGTCTTAAATCTGATTTAAACTATTAGCTGAGCAAAACAGTACGTTTATTGTAAATATATATATATATATATATATATATATATATATATATATATATATATATATATATATATATATATATTAACATGTAAGACTTTCACCAACTATCCAGTTTGGCTTCATCAGACACTATCTCAGAGACAGTGCTGATGAAGCAAACTTCTTACACGTTAATATAGCCTATATATATATATATACAATAAACGTATCGTTCTCTGTCTTCTAACTTGTAAGTTTCGGTAACATTGTTGCTTTTTTTTTTTTTTTTTTTAACGTTTTGTCAAGTGTGCGTTCGGAAGGTAACTCCACCAATTGAGCCGAATTCTTCTGATGCATCACACGTGAAGCAAAGCAGTTGTGTGCTTGGTGTAGAACCCAGACTTCACGAGTCCTCACGGTCACTAATATGTAATGTATTGTAGTATGCACACAGTCGTAATACAAAATAATATACCTCTCTGAGCCTTAAAGAGGGTAAATTGCATCTCCAGCAGCAGACTGCTCCTCCGCCTGACAGAACTAAGCACTTTATTGTATAAACAGTATTACAATATTCCTCTCGACCTTACCACCAATGTCCAAGATAGATAAATAAGGAGAAGAAGAAAAGAGGAACTCTTTCAGCAGTAAGTTGATAGCTGTTAATTTTATATATTTAATTATATACGGTGTTTGGGATTATTTGTGTATTTAACAGTGTGTGTGCCTTTAGCTGGCAACAGTGTTCAAGTTGCTTAACGCTTTTCTATTGTTTGTGAACAGTGGGAGTATGGAGGCAAGAACATGTAGTTTTTAGCGGACCATATATCATGGTGGAAGATCATACAATATAGTTTGAACAATTAGCCATCGTTGTTACAAGCAGATAGAACTAAAAAGACCTTGCATATGTTTATTCTCGTGTGTTATTTTTGTGTGTAAATTGAAGTTGTAATCATTTAAACACAGTGAATTTATATTTGATTGCATTCATGTGGTATACGAATCAAGCCTTACAGTCCACTACTCTGAACATTGTTTTTAGCATTGTCATTGTACTTTAGTAAAATTACAAACATATACAGTACATTCAAATTGTACATAGGGGGCGCGGTGGCTCAGTGGTAGAGCGTTCACCTCCGGTGCTTGGGGTCCCTGGTTCCATCCCAGCTCGCGCCGTGTGGACTTTGTGGTGGACAAACACTGTGCTCGTGGGATTTCTCGGGGTTCTCCCGTTTCCTCCCACTTTCTTCATTCCACCATTTCACTCATTTCTCATTATCACCGTCTCCTTTAGCCTAACCGGCATAACCGTGGGACGTTAAACTTAAAAGAGATTTTCAAATTGTACATACGATGTATGGCCATCTGCAATAAACTGTTGTCCATCTACTGCTGGACAAGTCTCTCTCCAAATCTCCATATTTATCTACCTTTTCCAAGTTTCTTCTTGAACTCATGATACCACCTTATGGAGGAACGTTGCAAAGGTTCTTGCGGAGCACAGTGGCTCGGTGACACAGCGTTTACCTCTGGGACTTGGAGTCCCCGGTTCGATCCCTACCCAACTAAGTTTGTGACGGATAACATTGTGTCCGTGGGGATTTTCTCAGAGATCCCCCGTTTCCTCCCACATTCTCATTCCACCAAATCTTCCATCATCATTTACTTGCCAGAATTATCGTCTCTCTTAGCCTAAAGGGCATAATCGTGGGAAGTTAAGCTGAAATACTTCATTTCATTTTCATTTGCGAAGATTCTTCTACCATGTTGGTGACAACCGTCAGTTGCTTTGGTTTATTGGCCATTTATTTCTTCATGACCACGCTACGGACTATTTTATCAATGATTTTCACGAATGGTTGCTATTATATAAACATAAAAATATCTTAAAATATGCAGCTTATCTGATTAATACAGGTTTTATACTATACAGATAGATATATAGATATAGATAGATAGACAGATGTAGATATAGATATAGATAGATAGATAGATAGAAAGATAGATATAGATATAAATATAGATAGATAGATATTGATATAAATATAAATATATAGATATAGATATATATAGATATAAATATATATATAAATAGATATAGATATAAATAGAAAGATATAGATAGATATAGATATATATAGATATAGATAGATATAAATATAGATATAGATAGATATAGATATAGATATAGATATAGATATAGATATAGATATAGATATAGATATAGATATAAAATGCCAATCACAGAATCACAAATGTCCACAAAACAGTGTATACTTTTTGAAACTACTTTTTGGGACTACAGCACTGTACAGTTACATCAGATCACAGAGAAACTCAAAGTGGAAAGTCAATGATACAAAACATTGCAAGAAATTAGAGATTGTAGAAATTAGTTCAATATTGAAACTGTAGATCTGGCTATAAGTGAACCAAATTTCCCTTACTTATCTTCAGCGTTGCACATTTTAGTGAAATTAACACATGTAATTTATGTATAATATAGCCTTGTGTATTCACGTAGTTACAGAAACAATAATTGATTTTTCATTGCCTGTTTCAAAATATGAAACTCTACTTTGTTAGCTTAATGCACACTTTAAATTTGAAGTGGAAAGATAGCCTTTTACGTCCATATTCACAATCAGCATAAAGCATATATGTAATATATTGTATATGTAATAAATCATCCTGTCATGAACACATCCACGTCCGTTATGGGCTCCTGTTCATATTTCATATTTAGAACATTAATATTACATATATATATATATATATATATATATATATATATATATATATATATATATATATATAATGCTTATCGATTGCGAGAAGACTCATGCAT
This sequence comes from Thermobia domestica, assembly GCF_964235325.1. NCBI lineage: Eukaryota > Metazoa > Arthropoda > Insecta > Zygentoma > Lepismatidae > Thermobia > Thermobia domestica. The sequence goes on along the minus strand of NC_137465.1, from coordinate 21,329,907 downwards.
ATAAAATGAGAAAGAAAAAGAGGACGACCTTTTTCCTTTATGCTTAGTAACAATATCCTGGAAATGAATTTCCTGTACTCTTTTACAGCATTATTTCTTTTTATTATTATTATCATTTTATTACTTCTATTGCTGTAGGCTTTTCTCAGTTTTCATATGTGTGTTTTGTCCTCTCTATATATGCATGTTGTCTCCGCTGTTCTGCATTAATTTATCTGCATTTATAAACGGTAGATGTGAATGTGTATGCATGGAAATGCTGTACTTGTGAAAGTTCGATCAACGCCTTGTTTGGAATCTGATTGATGGTTATAAGAGTCTCGTCGTTACAATTAGATTCCATGGAATTGACAAGCAGTGGCAGCATCAGCTTTAATTTCTTGATGGGGCAAGCGATGGGTTAGAGACACTTTTAGGAGGCAGCTATTTTTTGTTTACCGAAAATAATTTTATATTTCTTAACCTATATTACAATATAACGTGTGTGCAACAGATTCATAGCACAGGGCCCGAGTCTCCCCCGAAAAAAATTTTGTCGTTCCTTCCATGTGAAAGATCAACACAAATTGCTTGATATGTTTTATACAGTGTGTCCGTAAAGTTGCGCAACCCAAAGTTTGATTGCCTATATCTTTTGAACCAAGAGCGATAAAGACCTGAGACTTGAAACAAATGTAAGCGTGTTCTATGTAGATATTTTCGAGATCATGACCAATGTCAGAATTTGTAACGCTTTTGTATGGTAATGAAAGAAAATGACGAAAGTGTAAAATATAAAATGTACAAAATGAAGAAAATCGATATTCACTTGTAGAAGACTGATTTCCTGCCTGAGTATATGCAATATGCATCAACATTTATCCATTGGTGCAAAAATGTGACAAAAGTGATGCAGTGTTGCCACGTAAAAAGGCTATTTAATTCAAGCATATACATATATATATACAGAAACGCGGCCCCTGCCAACACTGTTGTCGTAAAATTACTGTAACAGATGTGTTTTACGTTAATTAATGGTAAGCAACGAGAATTTGCAGATACAGTAATTGACAACCTGACTTTTTATGGAAAAAATTGGGATTGTGTTAGGTTTATTACTTTAGAAATTTTATTCATCGATCGGTGCTAGTTTTCGTCGTTTCAGGGCTCAAATAGGACAAATTTGAAGTAACGGGGCGAGGGAGGGAGCACAAAAGGACCAAAACCTAAATAAATAGGACTTTTATCCTAGTCTGAACGTTGTTCACTGACATTTACAACAGACGGCGCCTTTAGAATAAATATCAGATCATATATTCTGAATTAAATCATTAGATATTTTGTTCAGCTGTCCTTTCGAATCTCACTAGGTTAAAAAGTTCCATCACGGCGAAATTAAAATACCTCTAATTTTGCAGTAATTATGTGATATCTTCAAATAGATAAAAGAAAATCGAAAAGTGGAACAAGATCTATCTAGAACATATTATTTTACATGAGTTACCGTTATCACAACTGATTTATCTGCTTTCGATTTCCAGCCATTTAGAAAAATCGGCATTTATTTTCGCGTTTCTAAATGGCTGCAAACAGAAAGCCACTAGGTGACTCGTGATAACGGTATCACATGCAAAATAATATTGTCTAGGGCGCTCTTGTTCCATATTTCGATTATCTTTATCTGTTTGAAGATATGACACAATTACTGTAAAATTAGCGGTATTTTGATTTCGCAGAGGGTGCGAGCGATCATACTAATAAACAAAATACAGTGTTTCGTAACCACCCTTGAAAGCATACTTGAATTCACACTCAGACTAGTGACTTTTTTTTTTCATTTTTAAATCAATATTCCATATGTGTCCCTGTATAAAGGTAATGTGATTAACATATTATAAATACCTCCTGTTAAATTGTTTTATCGGAAATTGTTAGGCGCGAAACAATTTAAGCGTTGGATTCAAATACACGGATATTGTTAAATAAATAAATAAAATAAAATAAAATAAATAAATTTCTCAATGAACAAATATTACTGAAAATAGGCGAATGAATTAACGTAGAAAAATCTTAATTTGGATAAAAGTAACGTTATCTAAATAATTCTTTCAAATTTTCAAGGTCCATTATCTTTAAATAACTTATATTCCACATACTCCTATAGGACATTCGTGGACTACCGAATTCTGAAGGAATTAAGATCTCAAACCACCAATACATAACAGTCATAGGTGAAAAGAGACCAGCTATCAAGAAGAAACATCTATAAAATGCCCAGACTACCGTAAAGATCAGTCCTATAGAACTCAACTGGAAGTGGGACCGTTGCAATCCTATAATACAATTGCTAAAACAATCAAATCGAGAATCACAATATCAAGAATGAGGGCAGGGCCCTAAACTTCATGCACAGAAAGGTAAAACCAGCCACCTAACTTGACTTAAATGTTATTACGAGAAAGGAAAATATTGTGTGTTCAAAGTGGAGGTGTTTCTTGTAAACTTCATTTTTCAAGATAGCATGGATATGTTTGTTATTCGCCAGTTAAAAGAACCAAATGCTCAAACCGACAGTCACAGCAAACACGTACCTGGCATTGAAGATTCGGTAGCTAATATTCATAGGAAATTTTCAAGTGCAAAATCTAACTCTCGAATTGCATTACTCAAGCAACGGGTCTTGAGGACGAACGACCTGCTCTGCGTGAATACCTCAAAACAAACTTTGAAAAAGAATATAGTTTCCGAATGTCAGTGGTATGACATAAGCCCTTGGTTAGAATATTCCGTTTTAAGGAACTAAACATTCTGCTATCCTTGTAGGAAGCGTTTAAGGAACAGTTTATGGAATCAGACTTTTACTGTGAGAGGATTTCGCAATTGGAAGGAGGGATGGAAAGGATTTGATAAGCATGTTTCCTCCAAAAGCCACATAGAATTAATTCAAATTTGGGATGGACTTAAAACAGTAGAGGAGGAAATATGTTAATTAATCCTAGGTGCGGAACAGATAGCAAGAAATAGGTACCATGTTAAATGTGTAGCTGAGGTAGTGCAGTTTCTGGCAGTAAATGAGCTACCATATCGTCGGAATGAGGATGTGGACTCAAAAATCTGCAAGAATTAAACCCTTATGAATGAAGTTCTATTGGAATATTTCTAGCACTGCTAAAGTATACAATGGAAAAATATAGGAAACTGAGGTCCATAGTTATATATATTAATCAGTACGCTCAATATACGTTGCCTGAAGTCTAGAACAAAATAATACATCTATTAGCAGAGATAGTACAGGCCAAAATAAGAAGAGAATATGATGAAAGTGAATCACAATTTCTTTGCTTGAAAGCATATGAGACATGAGACTGCTCTGGTGAGGAAAATTTGTCACTGGTTGTTAGGTTTGTGAAAGAAGAAAAGGTGCGTGAACATTTATTGGGTCTTCTTCAATTATCGGACTTATCACCTAAAACCATACTAGAAATAAGTCTTTGAAGCACTTTCCAAAACAAGATTTCGAAACTATAATTAACTAACTCTATGGCCTATAGAACCCGGAGGTTCAATGCCGCGATCACTAAAGCTCCCTACTGACATCTATTCATAGCCAATTGGATCCAGTTTCTACTTTGTATTCCTATCTCTGCGAGATCCACCTTAATATTGTGTTCCCATCTGCGCCTATGTCTTCCTAATGGTCGTTTTCCGATTGATCTTCCAGTCAAGACTTTGAAAGCGTTTCTACTTTCTTTCATCCTAGCTACATGACCTGCCCACCCAAGCCTCTTAGACTTGATGACCCTAACAAGATTTCGAAAAGAAGAAATAATTTGTCAGTATTATGAGTGGTAGTATGATGGCAAGATGTTTGTAAAGGTGTTCAAATGCTATTACAAGAAAAACTTCAAAAAAGAGTCCCTTAACTATAATTAAGGTACCTTACGTTCATTGCAACAATAATCAACTTCATATTGTAATATAATAATTCATACTTTTTCATCGATCTCCAACGGGAAAGAATATTTTGAATTAGCCAAGTTAATGTACAGTAAAACCTGTCTTCAACGGACCCTTTATTAAACGGAAAACTGTCCTAAACGGAAATATTTCACGGTCCCATGAATTTTGGAGAACAAAACGTGTAAAAAGTCCCTTCATTAAGCGGAAACTGTTACGCGGACAACGGAAAGAAGAATAAACATTTAACGGAAAATTTTGAGTTCCGGACTACAGCGTTTAGAAGATGTTTAGACAGTTTGTGAGACATATACATTACACTGTCCGCGATAAAATGTTCGTTCTACCCTCCCCAACCACTACTCATATTCACCCCCACAAATTGTCCTTAATCCCCGCAACTTAATCAAGAATCATACGGAATGTCGGAAAGAAGAAAACGAGATAGAGGAAGAAGAGGAATACGATACCGAGTTCGATGAAGAGTGTAGAATAAATACATGTCAAGATTCTCTCAGAAATATAAAGGAACTGCAAAAATTTGCCTTACGGAAAATGATTCTGATTCACTTAGTATAATTTCTCAGGCTAAAGTGTATGCGGAAAGTCAAGCAGACAAGCAGCAATGTACACAGAAAACCCTGCTTGGCTATTAGAAAAATTAAGAAAACTTGTGCATAGTATATTTTGTATTCATTTTAGTTTTTTTTGTGTATTTATTCGTAGAAGAAAGAAGTACTGTAATCGAACAATGTACGTACAGCAATATGTTTTCCCAGTATGCCCCTTTGTAAGCATGCATTTTTTTTTTAAAAAGGAAAGGTCTACCTCCACTAAGCGGAAACCTGACTTTAACGGAAATTTTTGGAAGTCCCGCGCGATTCCGCTAAAGACAGGTTTCACTGTATAAGTTTTCCAGAAAACATAGTGTGCCCCATATGTACAAAGCCCAAAAGCTTAAGAAATTGATGAATCAAGAATGAACTGGATACTTGGAAACAGTGAAAAATATTCAAGAGAATTTTTATTATATAGCGTATTATTCTGGAGTTTTATTCTCAAGGGGAATTAGTTCATGTAGATACTAAATTATTCATTGAAGCTACAAGTCTTTTAAGAAATTTGCACATTAGAGTTCTGTTTCATTACCATTCTAATGTTACAAATATTATCTACATTTAAACCAACTAATAGTGCATTACAAGAGAGAAATGCATCTAGGAAAAGCAGATTAAGATGTAAGATCTTATCTGTCAGTTTTGGACCAAAAAGTCTACCTGGATTTAACAACATGCTTACTACACCCAAAGACAAGTTACAAAAGTTTTGCACTAAACCAGTGATCGCCAAACCGTTGATCACGAGCTACTAGTTGCTCGCGCTGACATTTTCGGTATATCGCGGTTGGCTAATGTCGATTCCTCCACTGAGCTGGCGCTAACGACAGGGAGCGCTGACGACAACTGCTTGTTTTTCCCGCGCAACTGTCATTGTCACCCTCATCTCACAGTTGATTGCATACGCGTGGAATTATGCACGTTATGTTTTTCGTGTGTACATTAGACATTTGCTAACTTGGATAGTTTGATTTCATATTTATGTTTCTCGTGTGTATATTAGACATTTGCTGACTTGGATAGTTTGATTTCATATTTATGTTTCTCGTGTGTACATTAGACATTTGCTAACTTGGATAGTTTGATTTCATATTTATGTATCTCCTGTGTATTTTAGACAGTAGCTAACTTGGATACTTCGATTTCATATTTATGTTTCTCGTGTGTACATTAGACATTTGCTAACTTGGATAGTTTGATTTGATATTTATGTTTCTTGTGTGTATATTAGACATTTGCTAACTTGGATCCTTCGATGTTATATTTATGTTTCTCATGTGTATATTAGACATTTGCTAACTTGGATAGTTTGATTTCATATTTATTTTTCTCGTGTGTGTATATTAGACATTTGCTAACTTGGATAGTTTGATTTCATATTTATGTTTCTCGTGTGTATATTAGACATTTGCTAACTTGGATAGTTTGATTTCATATTTATGTTTCTCATTTGTGTATATTAGACATTTGCTAACTGGGATACTTTGATTTCATATTTATGTTTCTCCTGTGTATATTAGACATTTGCTAACTTGGGTACTTTGATTTCATATTTATGTTTCTCGTGTGTATATTAGACATTTGCTAACTTGAATAGTTTGATTTGATATTTATGTTTCTCCTGTGTATATTAGACATTTGCTAACTTGGATAGTTTGATTTCATATTTATGTTTCTCGTGTGTACATTAGACATTTGCTAACTTGGATAGTTTGATTTCATATTTATATTTTTCGTGTATTTATTAGACATTTGCTAACTTGGATAGTTTGACTTCATATTTATGTTTCTCGTGTGTATATTAGACGTTTGCTGACTTGGATACTTCGATTTCATATTTATGTTTCTCGTGTGTATATTAGACATTTGCTAACTTGAATACTTCGATTTCATATTTATGTTTCTCGTGTGTATATTAATCATTTGCTAACTTGGATAGTTTGATTTCATATTTATGTTTCTCGTGTGTGTATATTAGACATTTGCTAACTTGGGTAGTTTGATTTCATATTTATTTTTCTCGTGTGTGTATATTAGACATTTGCTAACTTGGATAGTTCGATTTCATATTTATGTTTCTCGTGTGTGTACATTAGACATTTGCTAACTTGGATAGTTTGATTTCATATTTATGTTTCTCGTGTGTGTATATTAGACATTTGCTAACTTGGATAGATTGATTTCATATTTATGTTTCTCGTGTGTGTATATTAGACATTTGCTAACTTGGATAAATTGATTTCATATTTATGTTTCTCGTGTGTGTATATTAGACATTTGCTAACTTGGATAGTTTGATTTCATATTTTTGTTTCTCGTGTGTGTATATTAGACATTTGCTGACTTGGATAGTTTGATTTCATATTTATGTTTCTCATGTGTGTATATTAGACATTTGCTAACTTGGATAGTTTGATTTCATATTTATGTTTCTCGTGTGTGTATATTAGACATTTGCTGACTTGGATAGTTTGATTTCATATTTATGTTTCTCGTGTGTGTATATTAGACATTTGCTAACTTGGATAGTTTGATTTGATATTTATGTTTCTCGTGTGTGTATATTAGACATTTGCTAACTTGGATAGATTGATTTCATATTTATGTTTCTCGTGTGTGTATATTAGACATTTGCTAACTTGGATAGTTTGATTTCATATTTATGTTTCTCGTGTGTGTATATTAGACATTTGCTGACTTGGATAGTTTGATTTCATATTTATGTTTCTCGTGTGTGTATATTAGACATTTGCTAACTTGGAGAGTTTGATTTCATATTTACTAGAAATGTAAGTTTATAGGCAATGAACAAATGTAAGATTTTCTTTAAAAGTTGGTAATTCTTTAAATGTTGGTAATTCTTTTGGTTGGTAGCTTACACACTACGATTTAAAACCGGTAAGATGGCTTAGAAGCTACATAAGTTTGGCGACCATTGCACTAAACTATCAGATCCTTAATTCTCTCCGTTGAAGCGAGTTCGAAAGATTCTCTCTTCTTTAGATTTTGTTGTTGAAGAATGTGTAAATAATAATTCAAGGAATTCACGTAAGCAAATTTTTAATGAGGTGTTCGAACACAGAATACTAGAAACTAAAAAGAGATTAGCAGGGAATAACGAATAATATTTGAAACCCCTCAATTGTTTGCTGCCACAATCAGAAACATTTTTGAACAGCTCCGAAAGTCTCCTAGGTTGCAATAAACAAGCTTTGAAACTAGAAGCTGAAACTGTTAAAGTAAATATTTTCTTTTTACAGTTTTACGTCCCACGATTATGCCGGCTAGGCTAAAGAAGACAGTGATGATGAAAGATGAATGCAATGCTGGAATGAATGAAGTAAGAGGAAACGGGAGAACCGCGAGAAAACCGGTGTTTGTGTACCATAAAGTTCACTTGGCGCGAGCTAGGATCGAACCAGGAACCCCAGGAAAGGAAGCATTTGTGCACCTAGGTTAGTCGATACTTTTTGTCTTATCTTAGTGTCAGGAATCACTTGTCGGTATTGTTTTGAAACAATCTATATGTATATCCTCATCCTCTAGCAACCTGGTGTAGCATATATTCTACATCAGTTAATCGGTTTTATTGAATCATTGTAAAAACATACATTATTGCTATGATATTTTGATTGTAGCATATGCGCTATAGAGAGATTTTGCCCCGTGATTATCAAGCGTATGTTTTATTTTCTTGGGAACTTTTGTAGTGGCGTATCAGGGGGAGCCTCCGTGGAGTGCATATCCTCCTCAAAGTTTTTGATATTTATAAAATTTCGTATACTTTCAGGAACATAAAATGATTCTTTTCCAAATGTTCCCATCCCAGACTTTTTTTTTTGAGTTCTTTGGGGTAGCTCCGACTTCCCCCCCCCCCATTCACCCTCGAAAGGTATGATTGTCTAGAACTTTTATTTTGTAATGGAATTGTATTAATTGAATTGGGATTTCAGCATTTAAAAACGTGCAGGGTCATGATCCAGGTGTGTTAGAGAGGATATGCCAAGAACTCCCGAATGAGGGGGAGGGAATTTTCTTCCGGGATCTCACGTAACACAGCAAAGTATTTAATAATAAAAGAAGGAAATTTTTAGTTTCAGGGATCGATAGTTGCCAGTTTGAGCTACAAGTAGTGGATTGGGCGATTTTCTAAGTTTTCTCGCTACCAAAATTTCAAATTGGGCGACACGCTACTTATTGGGCTACTTTTAATTGTTTGAAAGCTATAACTCTCAAGAACACGCTACTTTCTTTATTTCTGTATATGAAATAATGTATTGTTTTTATACTAATACAATAAAATGCTTTTGTTTTTTGAGCAATTTATTCATAATGAACGACAGTTTTATTAAAGCTAAAATGTTGAGTACTAGTTCAGGTTTTTTATTTATTTTTATTTTTTTTTTTTTTTTTATCTTCTGATCTGATAATACTAGAGTTTTGGTGAGTTTGAGATGTAGCAGTATAATTCACCATGTTGCTGTCTCAGTTAATGCCTGGGCCTAATAGTTGTGCGCAAGGGCGCCCATGTTTTGGTTTCCAAGGTAGGGGGGGCAAGTATAAGCGACGTTTCGAATATAGTTTCAAATTTTGCCGTAACTACTATAAAAATTCTATTGGGTTTTCGATATTCCCAAGTACAATTTCCTCTAGGAGGGGGCAAGTGCCCCACCTTGCCCCCTGATGGGCGCCTTTGGTTGTGCGGGTCTTTGTTAACATTAATAGTGCAAATTTAATCGTGATCTTGTATTGTCCATAGTAACATAATTCGTCAGTGGAGTAAAAATAAATCTTCGAAAGATCATAAAGATTTTAGCAACTGCATTAAGGGTCTTCACTACAGCGAAATTAAACTACCGCTAATTTTAGAGTTTTTCTGTAATATATTCAAAACAAATAAAAATATTCGAAAAGCAGAAACGTAGTGAACTAGACAATACGATTTTGCATGTGATACCTTTACCACAATTCACTTATCTGCTTTTGCTATGCCACTATTTGCAAAACCCGCAAAAAAATGCTAAATCTATCTACAGTTGCAGATCGAAATCAGATAGACGACTTATGATAACAGTATCGCTGAAGGGACGAATAACAGTGAATAAGCATACTGTAAACCTTGTAAAGTGTATTTTAGAGCCCACAAAACTGACCTAAGCAAACATGTCTCATTAAAAATCAGAAAAGCTGCCCATTTTATACTATCACCGCCTCGCCTAGCCAGTTCATTCAGCATGTATACTGTAGTTCTACAGTTAAAGTAACATGGCGTTTGCTCTAACACACCACCGCCAATAATTCAAAACTTCGGTCGCCGCCTGACATTTCCAGCCCACACATCTGGCGTTCGACACCTGACATTTCTATATTTGCTCTACAAATAGTTCAAATTCGCTACTTTTGGGGAGAATCTCGCTACCTTTTTAATCTTCATATCTGACAACACTGGGCAGGACGCTGGAAATGACGCAAACGGGAGTCTGGTTGTGTTGATGCACCCGGGACTTCAGACTCTGGTACAGTGTTCGTAGTTATGAGGGAAACTTCCCCTAATGTAGAGAAATTCCATAGGTAAATTTAGCAGAAAGGGAAAAAGGGAACTTTTCAATAAAAAGTTAAAAATTCAGGGAAATTCTAGCGTTGACTGATTGACAAATATAAATGCTTAATTTTTTCTTTCTTTTCAGAAATGAACCAAAACAATAGGAATAGTTTGTGTATGTTTCGTGTGGGTATAAGTGTGTGTGTGTGTGTGTGTGTGTGTGTGTGTGTGTGTGTGTGTGTGTGTGTGTGTGTTCAAAGTATTACGATTTAAATCAGTTGTTGGCTGGGTGGATTTGTGTGTATTAAAAAAAAGTGAAGGAAAAAGTAGAAAAGAGAAAAGTAGAAGCAGAAAGAAAAAATAAAATGAAATGAAACAAATGTGGTTGGCACTTCCTTTCATTTAGCTAAATTAATCTTACCACATAGCTTCTATTATAGGAATTGGACGTGGGTTTTCTCGGGGTTCTCCCTTTTTCTCCCACTTTCTTCATTCCACCATTTCATTCATTACTCATCATCACCGTCTCCGTGGCGTGGGACGTAAACCTCAAAGATTTCATTTCATTTTCATTTTTTTTCTCAAAAAATTGGGAAAATTTGGTAAGAAAAGTGAAAATTTTGTGCCAGTCGAGGGAAATTTTCTTAATAAAACCTACGAACACTGCTTTGGTAGTGTAAGACTCCGATTGCGTACTTCTCCAAATAAATAAAAAAATTGGCACTCAACAAAGGCACATTTGTATATATACATGAAATGTGCTTTTGTTGAGTTTGCCCTTGCCTTACTTAGTGGTAGAGGAATGCCTCCAGGTGACGGACGTATCAATCAGGGGCGGATCGAGGACGGACTTCTGGGGGGGCGGTGGGTTGTAATACTGCTACTTAGAGCTACTTTTAAGGGCTTCAAACTCTGCGACGGGTTTTATTTACATATATAAAATAAGAAAGTTTTCGTATTGTGGGGGGGCGACTGCCCCGATCGCCCCCCGTGAGTCCGCCCCTGGTATCAATCAATACGTTTTCGGATTTGGTTGAGAAAGGATTTCGAGTTGCATATTTTCTGCTGAATAGCTAACCTATATACATGAGTAAAAAAGCGATACACACGAGGAAACAAGAAAAACAAAAAGCGAGCACACGCATCTATCTATCTATATCTATCTACCTATCTATACCATCCATCAGCAAGCAGCAAGCAAGCACGTGTACCAAATGCCCGGTTTCATCATCATGAAAAATAGGATAACATGTAGGTAAAGGAGGTATTTTATATGTCAGAATCACACCTGCAATCTATTTTGATTGTACTTGCTGTAGTAGTATAAAGCCAGGGGCGTAATAACGGCCCCGCATACCTGCAATGCGGGGGGCTTCCAATGGTAAAAATTAATTGATTTTTTTTTAAATAAAGTATTTATTATAGGAAGCCAGCCAGCGCCACCGTAAATGATATATACTAAATATTATTAACGTTGCTGACATTATATAGCACTGTTGCCAGATCTGAAGATTATAAAGAAGCGAGTTTGTGGTCCAAAAGTAGTGGATTTGAACAATTTGTAGCCCAAGCAAAAAATTAATTATTTTTCAGTATCACTTCACACTATGCAGGCCCGCAACCAGCCACTGAAGTTGGGGAGCATGGATATGTTAGGGGGGGTCAAGTCATTAAAAGTTCTCTTACACATATCTAAATTGTGTTTTTGTGTTGTCTGAAGGGGCCACGAAAAGTTTAGGGAGGCCAGACCCTCCCTAGCCCCCCTCTGGTTGCGGGCCTGGTACTACGTCAGAAGCAATATAACTGGAGGGTGCAATGAACTTCATAGACTGTGATAATAGGCCTATTACATGGGCGATAATTGCAACAGCGCAAACAACAAAAATGTAATGTCAGATCTGGATGTTAAAAAGTACTAAACCAAGAATTAAATTCGTATCGAACATGCTAGTTTTAGTAAAACTATTGTTCATTCTGGATACAATACTTAAAAAACAAAACTTTTATTGTTTTACATAAAAATAATAATTTGTGATTTCATATATGAAAATAAGAAAATAGCGAAATCTTAAGAGTTATAGCCTGCAGATGATTAAAAGTATCGTGTTGCCCAATTTGAAATTTTGGTAGCGTGGGCACTGCACTTAAAAATTAGCCCAATCTGCTACTTATAGCCCAATCTGGCAACTACATTCGTTCACTATCCCAGCAGTTACTCTTCTTTAGAACATGTATGATCGCAGAAATTAAAAAAAAAAAAAAAAAAAAAAAAACGTATTACTGAAAAATGTTTCACGGTTTCAGTTCGTTGAAAACACTCCGACGAAATCCAAGCAGTTGCTTTTTTTTTCTTCTCGGCAAACGCACTATTCATCACAATCCAATCTTGCTCAATGTTCACGTTGCAGGCACACAGATTCATCCTTCCAACACAGCAAAATACCTGTATCACCGGCCATCCTTACTGAGGTACTCAGGGTTTCCCTCAGTCACACCAGACGAATGCCGGGATGGTACATTGAATAAGGCCATGGGCACTCACTTTCCAATCCGTTTGCTAGGAGGTCTGTGTTGGAGGACGTCAGCTTCCGATCTTGAGACGGGTTTAGGTCAAAAATGCCAGAAATGCCTATTCAAATGAAGTTTATCTTTTCCCTATACAGATAGTAAATTTAAATGACAATTTCTCTAGTAAAACGTCATTTCCCTCCAGATATTAGTCTATAAAACGTCCGATATAAGTGTGAACTTCGCTACATTTAATGTAATGTATAGTAGTGATGATTATTTCGGATCTAGCGGCCAATATACATACTTTTCTATTTATAGTTAGTCCAATTGCTTATCCACTAGAACGCGCACACAAAAGTCTTATCTTGTTTTTACTTTTCTTTAGTTACTTCTCTTTTCAACTTTTTCTCGGAAGGGGGCGATTTTTCGAGTAGTTTGGATGTCTCCACTCGGATTAATCCGGCACTGGCTGTGGGTAGCGTCTTCCCCTTGTTATTTCTAATGAGGTAAGTTGCCAGGCCCCCTAGACCCCTCTGGATATAGGCCTGTAAGTTGCTCTGTCGTTGACATCCCACAAATTCAAATAAATGAATGAAAGATATAAAATGTTATATATAAAGCTATATAAAGCTTAGGGGTCTACCTTTACCGCTTGAGAACTTGGTAGAAAAAGCAGTTTTCGCTGCTTTGGATCATTTCCAGCTGCGACAAATGCATTATTCTCTGCTTCTTTACGTTTCTGATATCCATTTTTTTTTTTCCTTTTGATTTTGTGTTAATTATGTATCTTTTCTCGATTCCATCAGTTTCAGACTTTAAAGAAAACCAAATTCGCCAAATGAAACAGTTCTATGCTTAGAGTATCTCATAGAAAACATAATCCTTCCTACAGTTTTGGCGTAACAAATATGCAGCTATTTGTGTACGGTACGTTCCAACCGTTAGCAATGGTTCGCAAACCTAGCGGAATTGGACTGTAACTAGCAGATCCGACTGACCCGACTCGAGCTGACCCGATCCGTTTGAGAGCACTATGTCACGACACTGGGTGAACGCCAAAATGCACTCCCATTGGAATTAAACCTGGACCACGTGTACCGAAGTCTTACACGTTAAGCACTAGCTAAATCAAGCGGTGGATTTTTTTTGTATATGCATCTTAATGAATATTTGGCAGTTTTGAGCTTTGGTTATTTCTTTTTATAACTGATACCAATGTCCGACGTGGGAGAAATTTATTATTATTATTATTATTATTATTATTATTATTATTATTATTATTATTATTATTATTATTATTATTATTATTATTATTATTATTGCTTTAGTTCTATGTGACGAAATTTTTATTCAAGGTCAGTGTTCTCACCTGCTCGGACGGCAGGGGGTCTTCTCGGAAGGCAGTAGCAAGAGTCTCTTCGCGGGAAATCATATAACTACAATGATAAGGTTTGAGGAAACGGGAGAACGCCTGTGATTTTTTCCAACCCTTCAACTTTCATTCCAAAATAGGTTCTTATGATTCCGAGACCCGCGCCACTTTGATTTTTCTTTCTCGGTAATTAAAACGTATTTTACAGTATATAAAGTTGCAAGTAAGAAGATACATAATATGAATTTTGTAATTTAAAATTTAAAAATACAGTATGATAATCAATTATAAAATACTAATTTTATTTCATCACTTTCAGCCCACAATTCGCACCCTGGGTCTTGGTCATCAATACTGCGTCTTATTCTTTGTCTTGCACAGTCAAGTCTTGGTCCTGCATTTCGTAGTCTTGGTGGTCTTTCATGTTATACAAGAGCCAAGAATGCTCGCCTCATCGGTAGAAATGAAGACCAAGTGTGATTTTGATTAAGGGACCCATAGACGATGCACGGTTTGTGCAAACAACATGTTTGTGCAAACACTGTGTTTGCGCAAACATTCAGCCATACACGGTTCAACTGTTTGCACAAACTTCAGTTCAATTTTAAGTTTTATCGTGTAAACATGTCCACTGAAGCAGTTCATTAAGCGATAGTAATTGCTTGTGCTTTGGAAGCGGACAGACCTGCGAAACCAAACCGGAAGAAGAGGGTGTGGATGAGAGAGTGGTTCAAGAAACGGTCTAAGTTTACTCATCAAAATTTATTTAGGTAATATCCGAACTTGAGATAAGCTCGACTGTGGACTATAAAAATTATTTACGAATGGATTCAACTACATGTGGTGCAGTACTGGAAAATTGATTTTATTCCTCACTGACTTTCTATCTGCCTTCTAATCTATTCTCTTCATTTTAGCCACCAATTTCTCATACGCCGCATTTTTCAGATTCCTGTTTTTATAATATTCACTCTTTACCTTCCACAGCTCAGGTAAATTTCGATAAGGTTCAATAAATTCTCTCCAGAATTCTTGATTTCTATTTATTGACGCCATAGCGCAATAAATAAGCGTCTGTACACTAGGCCTCTTACTCGGAAATAAAGCTCGTGTTTGCACAAACATACCCATACACGGTCCACGTGTTTGCGCAAACATCATGTTCGTGTAAACAACTTTTGAACGAGTTCTAGGGTCCATACACGGTCCACGGTTTGTGCAAACAATTTGACCGTGTATGGTGCTGTATGAACTGTTTGCGCAAACGTTTGTGCAAACTTTTTCCACATCGAACTCGTTCAAAAATTGTTTACACAAACATGATGTTTGCGCAAACACGTGGACCGTGTATGGGTATGTTTGTGCAAACACGAGCTTTATTTCCGAGTAAGAGGCCTAGTGTGCAGACGCTTATTTATTGCGCTATAGCGTCAATAAATAGAAATCAAGAATTCTGAAGAGAATTTATTGAACCTTATCGAAATTTACCTGAACTGTGGAAGGTAAAAAGTGAAGATTATAAAAACAGGAATCTGAAAAATGCGGCGTATGAGAAATTGGTGGCTAAAATGAAGAGAATAGATTAGAAGGCAGATAGAGAGTCAGTGAGGAATAAAATCAATTTTCCAGTACTTCACCACATGTAGTTGAACCCATTCGTAAATAATTTTTATAGTCCACAGTCGAACTTACCGCAAGTTCGGATATTACTTAGATAAATTTTGATGAGTAAACTTAGACCGTTTCTTGAACCACTCTTTCATCCACACCCTCTTCTTCCGTTTTGGTTTCGCAGATCTTTCCGCTTCCAAAGCACAAGCAATTACTATCGCTAAATGAGCTGCTTCAGTGGACATGTTTACGAAATCAAACTTAAAATTGAACTGAAGTTTATGCAAACAGTTGAACCGTGTATGGCCGAATGTTTGCGCAAACACAGTGTTTGCACAAACATGATGTTTGCACAAACCGTGGATCGTCTATGGGCCCATTTCGATGTGGAAAAAGTTTGCACAAACGTTTGCGCAAACAGTTCATACAGCACTATACACGGTCAAAGTGTTTGCACAAACAGCCTTGTTTGCACAAACCGTGGACCGTGTATGGGCCCTATTATGGTCTTTCGTACTATACGGAAAGCAAGAAAATATGCTCATCGCTATTTTGTGATCACCAAAACAAGACCAAGAGCAAGATTCCTATGCACTTCGTATTGCATATCCAATCTTTATCTTATTCTTGTATCGATGTTCTTGGGCTTGGTGAAATAACATGAAATATTCAGTTTAAGGTCCCTCGATTCTGCACCGAGGCTAAGGGATATGGTGACCATGAGAAATGAATGAAATAGTGGAATGAAGAAAGGGGGGCGCGGTGGCTCAGTGGTAGAGCGTTCACCTCCGGTGCTTGGGGTCCCTGGTTCGATCCCAGCTCGCGCCGTGTGGACCTTGTGGTGGACAAACACCGTGCTCGTGGGTTTTCTCGGGGTTCTCCCGTTTCCTCCCACTTTCTTCATTCCACCATTTCACTCATCATCACCGTCTCCTTTAGCCTAACCGGCATAATCGTGGGACGTAAAACTTAAGGATTTCATTTTTTTTGGAATGAAGAAAGTGGGAGGAAACAGGAGAATCTCGAGAAAACCCACTACACGGCGTTTCTCCAGCACAAAGCCCACTTAGCACAAGCTGGGATCGAACCATGGACACCATGCACCAGAGATGAATTCTCTACCACTGAGCCACCGCAGCCCTGCTTGGGCTTGGTCGTCCATATCCAATCTTTCTTTTGGCCTTCCTTAAACAACTTCTAGTTTTGTTCTAAATCCAGACTCCATATTGTCGTAGATAGGGTAAATGTGCCAGTCCTCGACCACCTAACTCATTTTCTTATCATCCTTAATAGTTTTTCACTCAATGGAACAACTTAGGAGGATGCAAGTAGCTCACATGTGTTCTTAAAACTATATTTTATCTATACTTTATTCAAAACTGAGATAACTTAAACCATTTATGCAATATTAGTCGGAGAAACACCAATAACCGATTTCTTTTAGTGTTCGACCATTTTTCGTTAATGTTCGACCGCCTACTGTTTAGTCATCGACCACTACTCGGTTAATGTGCTTTTAATTACAGTATGAAGGCTCCAAACTAATAGCATTTGTAGGTGTTACATCATTAGTTTTTCAGCTATTACTTCGCAGTTTCGCACAATAGTCGCTGAGATTAAATAATTTTTGATAGTTTTGTCAAGAAAGGGACCACCAAATTCATTTAAGGTTCAGTGGAATGCAGCACCAAACATGCTTCGTCTTCTCTGAGTTGAAGGGGTATAAACCCCATCTTCTAAATTCGTTTTTAATTACTAATTGTGTTGCTACCTTGTATATCACTCTTTTAATTAGTGGTACAGAAATAACACGTGTAACATTTTACTCAGTTTCCATGTAGAACTCTCGAAAATGATTTGAACACTGATACGTCGCAGGGTTGAAGAATATGTGTGCTATTTAGTGGAAGGCAGTAGAGTACTATAGCATGGCTGGAACAAAATTCGCTTACTTCCATTGCCAAGTGAGTCTTGTGGCCGTCGATTAGCAGAAGGACTGGTTTCTTAATAGAGGGATCATTCACCCATTTTAGGAAGTCGTTTGCTATCTATTCGTAGTGTTTCACTTCGCATCCAGCTGCTATCTGACCTGACCTGCCTATGAAAATCTCTGAAGAAACTGCACTGATGACGTCCTTTGGAAGATGTCTTACATACAGATATACGACCATCGGGGATACAATATCTCCTGCTGCGGAAAAGGTGCAAAGCAGTGTTAATGTTTCTTTCTCGTTGCCCTTCACCTCGTACATATTTTCCACGCTTTGGACCCCAACGCCTTTCCTAATTTGGGACACAGTTTAAAGCTGGATTCATCAGCATTAATTCGCTCAGAATCATTTAGAATATCAGAATGTCTCGTTTCTTCAAGTATTTCTCAAGGTCCTAAAACCACAAGCGAATGTTTCCCTCGGTTACATCGTATCGCTCCTTGTTAAATGTTTAGGGACACGATTTGTGGGTATCTCCTCAAGAAAGTGTAGTACCAGGTTTCACCAGCTCGATTGTCTTTGAACGGCGATTTGCGTTTTTCTGAATCGACTTTTTTTTTTTTTTTTTAACACTGTTCAGAAGATCGTATTTCTTCTGGAGAAAGACCTTTTGCTTACATTAACCTTTTGGGGATCCTATGGTACAATTTGTACCATACGGGGTGTTTCATGGTACATTGCGTTATAACTCTCCTAGGTATATTTGAGCTTTTTCGTCCGGTTTTTTTTTTGTTTGTTAGTTAGTTAGTTTGTTTTTTTGTTTTTGTTTTTCAAGTCCAGAGGCATTGCAGAAGACATTACGGATGGTTTCACAGCTTCCTGTGTCGGGACATAGGAGGTGATGACGTCATAAGTCTAAAATTTATATTTTCGTGTAATACTTTTTTGGGGGGGTTTATGTAAAGTATTTTTGGCGGGCTTATTTTTGCACGTAAAGTTTGAAATTTTTCACAAACATGCAGTCCACCGAGTAGTATTTACCAGATTTTTTCTTCAGATTTCTGTGTTAAAACAGAGGGGGATCCAGAGGGTCAAAAAGTTGAAAAAAGGGATATTTTTACCCAAAAATCCCGTTTTTCCTCATTTTCTCGCCTTAGATACATGATGGAGACAAGTGAATGGTACCGCCTGAAAGGCAGTTCTATTCTGAAGAAAATGATGTGCGACACATGGCCCTAGGGTAATTAGGGAAGTGTCAGGGAATTTTTATCAAAATATACTTCTGTATAGGGAAATTTTGGACATTTTCGGTACTATTTTTGTGCTGGCTTATTTTTGCACCTAGAAGATTGAAATTGTGCACAATCAATCAGTCCACCGAGTAGTATTTACCAGATTTTTTCAGATTTCTGCGTTAAAACAGGGGGGTACAGAGGAGCTAAACGTTGAAAAAGAGAAATTTTTACCAAAAAATCCCTTTCACGGGATTTTCCCGCCTTAGATACATAATGGGGACAAGTGAATGGTACCGCCTGAAAGGCAGTTCTATTCTGAAGAGAATGATGGGCGAAACATGACCCTAGGGTAATTAGGGATGTCTCAGGGAATGTTTAAAAATTTCCCTCTGTATACGGGAAAATGGGACATTGTCGGTATATATATTTTTTTTTTTTGGCGGTATATTTTTTTTTACTTTTGCACCTGGAAAATTGGAATTGTGCATAAACATTCAGCCCACCGAGTAGTATTTACCAGATTTTTTTTCAGATCTCTGCGTTAAAACAGGAGGGTCCAGGGGGCTAAAAGTTGAAAAAAAGGATATTTAGACCCAAAAAATCCCGTTTTTCCTCATTTTCCCGCCTTAGATACATGATGGAGACACGTGAGTCATACCGCCTGAAAGGCAGTTCTATTCTGAAGAGAATGATGGGCGAAACGTGACCCTAGAGTAATTAGGGATGTCTCAGGATATTTTTTTACCTGAGATCATGGTGTTTTACGGTAATTTGGGGCATGGTGGGAATTCCTGATAAAATTTCTTCCGCCCTTGGTATTCCAGATAGAAACTAGAAATTTGGCACACACATTCAGCGTACCAAGTACTATTTATCAGCTTTTTTTTTTTTTTTTAGATGGCTACGTTCACACAGGATCGCTCCAAGGGGGCCCAAAGTGCGAGAAAAAATTCCCTCCGAAATTTTCCCTTTGACATCATTTTTCCCGCTCCTGGTATATGGTATGAGCATGCAAGTAGTATCATTTGAAAGCCAGCTCCATTCTGAAGAGAATGAGGTATGAACCATGATCCTAGGATAAATAGTGACGATGCAGTAGCTGCTTGACTGAAAGTCTAAAAAATAGCCCAAAAACCCCGGATCTCTTAAGGGTTAAGGAGCCAGTTTGCTAATCCCTCTTCTTCTTTCTGTGTTAGGTATGGTTCTGGATCTATTTTTCGCTTTTTGGGACTGTGACCATGAAATTTATCCATCAGTGTTACCCGAGGAATTCCATAGATTACTGATGCCTTTCGTATGGAGCGCTTTTTTTTTTTTTTTTTTTTTTTTTTTTGTGACAAACCTCCAGGGCTTTTTGTAGATCCTCGTTTGAATAAGCTGGCAGTTTAAGCTTAGGCCTACTCACTCATCTCTGAAAGAAACAAAAATTCTTAAGGACATGCAAGGAAAACATATGTATTCCAGATGTAAGCTAATAGTAGCTATTCCGCTAACAATATTTGAATGCGTTCCACGACGAAGCGAGAATAGTGTAGTTCAGTATTAAACGAATTAGACCAAATATAATAAATTTATTATTCAAATTAAATGTCATACCCTAACAGTGCCGTTAATTTTCCATGAAAATGTTGGGAAACTACATGAATATTCAGTTACTTGAATTTGAATTTATTTTATGGCCTTTAAGCATCTACGGTTCCTACCGGGATAGGGTGGGGGAGAGGATGTTGGAAGTTAAACGGCCAGGGCCTATTTTGAAGATACAATCCCAGCATTTGCCTGGTATGACTGAGGAAAAATCCGAAAGAACTCAGTCAAGATGGTCGACCGCTAGGATCGAACCGAGGACCTTCCGAATGCTAAGCCAACGCTTTACTATTTTTTTCAAAGTTCGTCTCAGCCAAGACGTTAAGCCTGAATGCTCCTCGAGCCAAGTGGAGGTAATCTAATCCTGACAGGGACACGAACACAGAAATATCGAGGACAATTAAAATATTCTTGCTCTTGAGAGGGATTCGAACCCTCAGTGCATTGCCTCGTCACCATTACCACTGAGCCACTGCCATTCGGTGAATATCCATGTATTAACGGTAAGACTCAGCAGATGATTAGACAAATGTAAATTGATCACTGAATTAGTGTTTGAATCAAGAAATTCTGCGAGAAAATACAAACGCAAAGCATGGTCGGACACTGAGAAAGAAACAGCTAATCTTCGACCAATACAAATGTATTACGAAAAGTAGTGGTCGAACACTAGTAAATGTTTTCGTATTCCATTATAACTTCAGAATTGGTAACTAGGTACTCATTTCATGCAGATGAATCGAAAGTTAGTCGTTATTGATATTTCTACAATTTTTCAGTGCTCGACCACCCTGTGGTCGAACACTAGTTAACAAAGAATATTACATAAGTCATTGTCCGACCACTACATTTTATTGATTTATTCTTCATACCTGACAGTTATCACTAAAATTTAATTACTAAAATGTGCTCTACAGTTCCATGTACAGAATAATATGTGCATTTCTTACCTGGTGAGATAAAACTATGGAAAAACATGAAAAACAGGGCGCTGTCATTCCCATTTGCAACAGATTAAAGTTGTCGAAAACTCAGTGCGTCTTCCGTAGGCATACATTTGATTGGCTATTACCGAATACATGTGCAATCTATTTTGACAGTATCTTTGTGATTGGTTCAGAATAAGCTGCAATTCAATTATAACGGAAAAGCATGCTTTTTTATCGGAAAATAAGCCTAATATATGGTCTTAAAGTGAAAAGTGGTCGGCAACTAGGGGGTGGTCGAAGACTAGCACAACCACCCTATTAATATTACATTCGATTGGTAAGATCAATCTTCCACATTTAAAAATTAAAGTACACACAAGTACAAAAATAAGCATTTACCATAAAAACACTAGCTGCAAGTGTTCAAAATAGATTTATGGTTTCTATAAAATCAATTGAAAATTGCTATTTTTAATTAGGCAGCTAGTAAAAAACAGCAGCTTTCGACTCCAGCCGAGTTTTAGCTCAACCTAAACTCAGTTGACCAAAGAGAACTGACCCGACCCGACAACCCGACACGAGCTGACCCGACCCGATAACCCGACCCGAGCTGACCCGAATAACCCGACCCGACAACCCGACCTGAGTTGACCCGACCCGTAACCCGACTCGAGTTGACCCGACCCGTTTGAGAGCACTAACTGTATCTGAACTAGAATACTCCGAATAGTGTTTACTTAGCTTTTAATGGACTTTATTTTTTAATGCTTTTCAATTCTACTTAAGAAAAGAACAAGTTCGGATTACAACAATGAGCATGGTTCCTTTTATCTTCTCGAGGTTTTAGACGGTAATTTAAACAATCGGTACAACTTTAAAAAAAATGAAATGAAATGAAATTTTTGAGTTTTACATCCCTGAATAATGCCGGTGAGAAGATACCGAGATTTTAAAACAGATGTTAATAAAGCAAGGGGGGGGGGTCAAGGTGTATAGAAAAGGTAGCAGAACGTTGTTGGACATGGCCAATAGCAAAGGGTGGAATAAGGGGAAAAGAGAGCAGAAAGCTGTCATTTACTGTATAAATTGTAAGGATTGTGATATGAAATACATTGGGGAGACGAGGAAATTATTGAAAGAAAGAATTAAACAACATAAAAGTGATGCGAAATATGGCAGAGAAACTAACGCAATCTTTAAACACGTAAAAGAAAAAGGACATGATGTGAACTGGGAAAAAGTTATTGTGCTGGAACGGAAAAAAAAAAATTGAGTCCGAGAAAGTGGGAAGAGGCGTGGTGGATAGAAAAGGAAGGGGATGTAAATTTAATGAATTGGACCAAAGGTATCAGCATTAATAAAGAATGGAGAAATATTATTGATAAATACAGAAAAATGTATGTGAATTGATGTATTCAAGGAGGGAGATGGGGTTGTTTTCTTTCTGGTAGAATGTTATGTTTCCCATTGGTCAATTGCAGATAGGGAGATGGATTGTGTATATATACTGGAGTACCACAGCTAGATTATCTGGGAGTGCTGCTTGACAAACGACTAACTCTCAACGCCCATATCCAAGAAGTTAGAAGAAGAGCTATCCGCAGCATATTAGTCCTCAACAGAATTGGTACGAATTCCTTGCTGAACACTAAAAATAAAATATATTTATATAAAATGACCATTCGTCCCACGCTTCTCTATGACCATCCTTTATATTCCAGACATAACATAGCTGATGTATCTCGAGCGGAGCGCTTCTGGCTTAGGAAAATCACGAAGAACTACAAAGATGATGTCAAGCCATACTATAAGCAATTTAAGCTTGAACCAATCAAAGACGTAACCAATTTAAGCTTGAACTGATCAAAGACGTAATCAATTTAAGCTTGAACCAATCAAAGACGTAATCATCAAACTCAACAAAAGGTACTGAGATAGAATCCTGCAAAAACAGTTTTTTTTAATGTAAGTTCATAATCGAAGATAGAACTCCAACGAATCGCCCAAAACCAACCTACATTCCATCCTAGCAATGTAAACAAAAGGAAAAAAATCTTCCTCTAACCTACTTAGGCATGTTCTCCTCCATCACCCTTACACAACCAAATAAACTTACCCACACTCACAACATAAATTTCACCCACAAAACAACCACTCCACTATAACTCTCTTCCTTCAAATATCATTCCAGAAAGCTCCTCCGTGGCTAAGCGGTTAGCGTACGTGCCCTTGGAGCGGGAGACCCGGGTTCGATTCCCGGCGGGAGCTCATGTGGTTCGGATTCCACGTTCATCCACGTCTCACATAGCCTCGCTGCTGAATGGAACGCTAAACTGAAATTCAACCCAACTCATCATTGGAGAAAACCTCATTCATCTAATATCCAGGATCACATCATTCAAACATAGGCTACATACACCATCAGAAACACACACCATTAATGTAGCAAAACAGTATTCTGTGACTTGTTTTCTACACCTCTTGCCACAGTGCCCTCATTGCACTGGATAAAAATAGCATCATATGCTAGAAGCCCATCTCTGCTGAACGCAGAGTAAAGTTATTTTTTGTTTGTTTTGTATCACTCAGTGTACACTCATGTCCAAAATGATTGTCGCATATCTATAACTGTCTTCTTGTAAGAATATAATTTGATAATGATTTTGCACTACACTTTTAATACTGACACTATGTGTATAATCGGAAAATGTATGTTTGTGGTAAATTTCATAGGAAAAGAATTATAAATAAGAAAATTAGAATGAGTAACACAAAATGTTGCTAAATGGACAAGAAAGTTTTATTTTCGTTTTATTGCTCTTATTTACTACTTTTTTTGACATGAAATTTTCCACATACATGTCTTTGCCGATTATGCACATACTAACATTATAAGAAATACCGGGCGAATTCGTTATCAAATTATATTCCTACAACAACGTATTTATAGACACGCGACAATAATTTTGGACATGAGTGTACGTATGATGAGGATCTTGGCTAGAAGATCGAAACGTCACGTGTAAATGTGTTTTTTTTTTTTTTTGTATTAAATAAGTGCAGTCTTGTTCAGCAGTGTTTTTATTTTTCTGATTGTATTTGCAAGACGTATGACTATGATTGTGTGTCAGTATATCAAAATTCATAAAATCAGTACGAAAATTAGATTAAATTGAGAGAAAAGTAAGGATTTCTGAGAGTGGGGGAAGTCCGGACCCAGGGCCGGCTGTACCGTATGTGTAACCTGTGCATTTGCACAGAGCCACAAGTTTCGAGGAGCGGCAAAATCTATCATAACTATATTATTTAAAATATGATAAACATTTCTTGTTGGAAATTGTCTTCATGATGATGGTAGCTGAATTTAATAAGCTGACCTATTTGAATACTATATTTATAAATCATGTTCAGGTCGCCATAGTTTAAGGTCAACATAGACAATGGTGAAGCAAATGGGCAAACAAATCCCAGCATGAATTACTTGATTGTTGTCAAATACAAGAACTCAATTCTCGAACAGTAGCGAACACCTGTTCCATTTAGTTACCTATCATAGTTTTGATAAGAAATCTAATCTTATCTTTGTCACAAACAAGTTACTTATCATTGAAGGTAGAAATAAGTTTTTTTTAAAATTCTTTTTACAGATGCAGTACAGATGCAGTTTTACAGATGCAGATGCCTTTTTACAGACAGTTTGGAATTCTTTTCCTAAAATTCTTTTTAGGAAAATCAAGAAATAAAGATAAAGAGTAGGAATTGCAAACGGGTATATTGAGATTGAAGCTCGATATTGAATTCTATAAAACAGTTCTCAAAGTGAGGGCCGCGGATCCCTGGGGGTCCGTGGGATCTAGCCAGGGGTCCGCGGCGCCTAAAAATTGATGTGTTGTAATCAAATGGAACTCACAGCTGTAACGCAAGAAGTATTTTTTCAGTTACTAAAAAAGAGCAATTAGAAATTATACCTACGAAATTAATTTAAATGTTCTCTTACTTTACTAAATTTCTGCCCTAAGTTGGTCAACCGCTATATAGGACTACTTAAAGTGAGTGAAAATTCTTCTTTGTTAGGGAACTTCTTCAAAAACAGTTGTATATTAACTGTACGACGCCTCGGAATTTGATGCTTTTCATCTTAAAGTGGCAGAAAATTTCCACTACTACACAATTCCAGATTTTTTTCATTTTTATAAAAAAGAAGTAAATGTTAGTTATTCCTGTGCTTATAAACATCAAACCCTCCCCCCAATTCTGGGCTTTCTAAAAAAACGGTAAGAAACCCCTTCCAAAATGTGTTCTAGATAGAGATGCAAAAAAGCCGGCTTTTTTGAATCGATGGTTTTTTTCACATAAAACGCCGGCGTTTTGGGGAAAAAAACGAGAATTTTGGAAATTTTGGCTTTTTTCATTTTCATGATTTTTCTATCTAAATAGCTTTCTTATAGTATATTCTATAGTTAGATAAGAATTCCATGACCTAAATGCGATATTTCGCTCCGAAATTCACCATCAAGATGGATGGAGCACATGTTTTACGAATTAAAGCTAACATGAAGAATGTAGTATTTGAGGACAATTTTACAGGCTATTTAATTTTATTTTAACTTTTGAGTTATCGACATCTTTTTTCTTCTCTAGATCATTTCAATTTGTCATCCGTGTTTTATTTCTAAGAGCTTAGTACTCTAGCTTCTAGCACCAAAGTTAAACTTGCCCGTTTTTCTATTTATCCGTCAAAGCGTACGTTTTTCAATATATCCGTCAAACCGTACTTCCACATTTCTATTATACTGTAGTTGTCCAGTGATTTAGCAATAATTTTCCGAACAACCTTGAATACCAATTTATACAAATAATCAGAAGCGGATTTAGAAAAGTACTTTAGGAGGGATTTCTCTGATTGTTTCGTTTTCTAAAAAACTCCTAATTTTATTTGGGAGGTGCTTGAAGTTTATGAGTACAGGCATAACTAATATTTCGTTTCATTTATATGTTTAGCAATAATCTTCCGGATCATTTTATACTGAGAATCAGTAGCGGATTTAGAAAAAAGTATTTTGGGAGGGGTTTTTCTTACTAATTTTTAGTTTTTCTAAACATTCATAATTTTTATTTGACGGTAGCTTAAAGTTTATGAGTAAAGGCATAACTAATAGATATTTCGTTTGTTGCAGACATTCCGTAAATTTGGGGTACAGGCTTCAGTCCGAAAGACCGCCCCCCTAACATTCGTAAAACTGTCACTGCTGGTAATTAGTAATAATAACGATTTAAAAACAATAAGAAAGGAAGTCGGCCAACTCACAGTACACGCACTATTTCTACTTCACAGATGGGATGAAGAAAAGTTTTGTCAGAATGGTCGAATGCTGGATTGAATCCCGGACTTCCCGATAGAAGCGCAAAAGCTAATCACTCAGTCATGTTTGTTGTGCAGTGGTATTTAGCTTAACTTAAATATATTCCGTTGTTGTGCAGTTGTATTTAGCTTAACTTAAATATATTCCGTAGTATTTTTTTTTTTGGGGGGGGGGTCCGTAATGATATGTTGAATCCCTCTTGTTAAAAATTCAGAAAACTTGAGGATTGGGTAAACCATGATGGTGGTTATGTAAAATTTAACTATAGAATTTCAAGAATATACAGAACCAAAAGCTCTAGATGTGCAGCTTTTAAGTGTATCATATAAATCTAAGTATTTCTCTTATGTTTAATTTTAATTTTATTTTGTTTCAGAAAGAGGGTATGGAATATTTTGAAGTAAAAATACTACATACAGTTTTGCTAGTTATTTGTGTATTTTTTAAAAAGAAGTGTTTACTTTTAGGGTTGGCTGGTTTACCCCAACTTTTTTTTTTTTTTTTTTTTAATAACTGGTTTAAACCAAAGAAATAAAAAGAACAAAAAATGCGAATCGTGTGAACTTCATGGTAACGTTTCCAGATATCAAACCACCTGCAATAGTTTTATTTCCCTTTCACCTTTTAATCAAGGTGTCCCATGTTCAATTCTCGGTCGAACCATAACCCTTCTTTCATGCGTAAACCAAGTAGCGGTTCAGATGTCAGTTTAAGCGAAAGTCTTCTCCTTGATAACCTCGGTATTTCGTAAGGATGTTAATCCTAAACATACGAAACGAAACCAAATAGTATATTCCTGCATGCCTAAATGCCTGTTGTTTTATAAAGAAGCCAAGATTGCTTAAATATATTGATAGAAATTGGCAAAATTTATCGATTGCCTACGTAGCTTCCAACATCAGCTTGGATTGGACTTTCAATGATATCTACGCACTAAATTTGTAATTTAATACCTCAGTTTTAGCGTACTGATGATACGTTGAAGTTTAAATTTTATATGCAAAGCAATAACAGAATTTTTCCGTTATTGTCTTACATTTCAAGTAATGACGGGATTTTCCCGATGGTTAGGGCGGGAGCTTCTCAATTTAAGAAATTTACTGACCGGACTTCTTTAAGCTTATGGGAGTTCTTCCGGCATAACCCCGCTGTTGCATAAAAACACCAAGGCGAAACAAACTTATTTCTGTGAATATGTAATACAAATACATAAAGCAAAGAATCTAAATCAAGAAAACCTGGTTTAAACCAAAAAAGCCTGGTTTAAACATCCCCCCAAAACGGGTTTTTGGCATTTTCAAAACAAACCATGGTTCGTGCCAACTCTGCTTACTTTTGTATATAGGAGGTTAAAATATTCTTATTATATACATTGGTTAATCCTTTGGAATTCATAATGTAAATATGTTGAAGAAAAATCGTTTGAAATATCTTTTCGAAATTCATAGTTTATTTTCGAGGTTTTATATTATTATCAGCATCAACCACTAATTAAATGACTTTTTGTGTTACAGAGAAGCGAAACAAAGTCTGCTTTATCAATTTAAAGCAGAAATTTGAAAAAAAAGCTCAAAATTTCCCAAGCAAAAAAGCGAAGCAGAAAAAACCGAGTTTTTTTTTTTTTTTTCAAAAAAGCCGTTTTTTTTCCGAGCCCTTGCATCTCTAGTTCTAGATCTGCCCCTGCGAGTAATTCTTGACTAAAATTGGTTTCCGTGTCCGCTGTGAGAACAAAGAATTGCCTAAAAGAGGCATTGCAACATTTGATGCCTTTTCTTAACACTTACTTGTGTGAGCAGACAGACTTTTTCTGCTCTAAGCAGTATTAAAACCGTAAATCGAAACCATCTTAATGTGGAATTGATGGTGACAAAAATTATACCAGATCTCAATACAATTGTCGAAATACACACATACACACACACAAATTTCATTCCTCACATTAGTGCCCCACACTTGAAAACGTTGTGAACGTTGAAGAATCTCCCTTTAAAAAAAAAAAAAAGTCTTGAAAGTTACTGTATTTTCAATTGAAATTTCGTTCACTAGGAAACAATCATGTATCTTTAGAATAAATTACTTATTGCATTATTTTTCTTGATTTGTTTCTTGTCAGTGATAATTTTAATCAGTATATTTTTAATAGCATGTGAAACTTCAGATAGCATTACAAGGGGTCCGCAGATCTGTTCCCGCAGAATGAGCAGGGGGTCCGCGTTATGGGAAAGTTTGAGAGCCACTGCTATAAAAGAAGGATTACGAACTTTCGTTTGCAGGTGTGTTTATTTTATCTTTTACTAACACAATAGATTATTCTTTAAAGAAAAAAAAGACACAATGAGATTGTATTTGCAGTGTTTAGGCCTTTCTGAGTGCGAGTGTACTTCCTCTCCCCTTCGTTTTTCATGATGGGGTAGCATACTTAAAAACCATGGCTTTTGAAATGTATTCTTTATGAAGAAAGGGGGCGGTAAATTGACTAGGGCCGGCCCTGTAAGGACCCCAGGCGAAAAGATGGTGTTGACTACAAAAGTTTAGGATAATATCGTTACAAATTTGTTACATTCCAATATAATATGTCAGATAAAATTGGTCTTGTATTTTGGCGGTACACTCGAAGTGCTTGCTCTCTATCTTACAATACTTTTATCAGTGGTGCCCACCCCCCCTTATGCTCATGACGCACCCCCCCCCCAATTGTCTATCCGTAGGTGTTCTTTCATGAAAAAATCTTCTTTTCTATTAATTTTACCCCCCCCCATCAAACATATTTATATAGATTTTTAACCCCCCCTCAAAATTTCAATGACGCAGTTTGCGTCATAGCCCCCCCTTGTGGGCACCCCTGCTTTTATTCACTCAAGTTCTATATATGGTACGTGGCAGGAAATCACATACAGCGATAAGTTTCCCGCCTCTTCATTCATCAACGGGACGTGGGCAGTGTGGGAACTCGGGAAACGTGGTTGAGAAAATGCGCATGCGCGTTAGTTATTGATTGCGTTGATTCTGTCGTGTCGCCTAGCAGCAATGCAAACAAGATTCCGGTCGGGTCGACTCGCAGCACTCAAGCGGGGCTTCCCGACGAATCGCAATGGACTAGGGCAACAGAAGCCCACAAGAGGTGGCAAAAACGCAAAAGCACAGCGGGATTCCCAGCAATGTAAGGTAATAACAGGAACTTGAAATAGCTAATGCAAGGGAAATACTTACACAAAAAATGTTATACTATTTACAATTTTATTTCTATTGATACTATGGGACACAAATTAATATAATAATATTTGAATAATGAATTGCAAATACTGTAGTTTCTTTTAACTCGGACATAAATGAAAAAAAAACTTTCCAATTAAATTTGAGGTGGATAACATTGTGTCCATGGGTTTTGTCGCGGCACTCCTGTTTCCTCCCACTTTTCATTCCACCAATTATTCCATCATCATTCACTTGCCTTAATCATCATCTCCCATACCTTAAAGAGCTTAATCATTGGACGTTAAACTGAAATATTTGGTTTCATTTGATTTGAAATAAACACTTTTGTGTGTAGTGAAAATTCCCTGTTAAAAAATAACAAATAAACAAACTCAGTAATACCATGGTTTACAATTTGTCTTCAACAAAATATTTCCAGTTACAGAAAAAGTGAGCCAATTACTTTACAGAAAATGGCTGCCTACATCAAAGCAAGAAGTAAGATTTACAATTCATCAGTGGTGTAGCCAGACCAACTTAAGTGGGGGGGCCTTTATAGAAATACCATATGTTGTTCTTCAAATAAAAATTCCCGGTAAACAAAGGTCTCCTGGGCATCTTAGACTCCTAGTAATCGAAGAACAAAAATTTCAGAAGGCAGAGCAGCAATTTCAGATTTCATACACAAAGGAAGTCTTTATTTTGGATTATCTAACATGTGTCCTTGTACTTAATGTTTGCAGTAAAAATTTACGTTTCCGGCACAGGGCAAGGGCACCAACACCACTGCAAACATTAATTACAAGAGTATTTGTTAGATGGTTAGGGAGCAATTCGAGATGAAATGTTCGAACAAAATGCGTAATTTAGTGTAGGTTAGATTTGGTTAGGATAAATGTATTTACACTTGTATACAGGTAACAAAACAATTCAACCATACCTAACCTTTACGTCTATGCGTAAAAATCGATAGTCACGTCTACATGTTGATGTAAACTATTCGTAGACTATTTTCGGCGCAGACATGTAGACAGCAACGTAGACTATAATGGCTTCTTGTACTGTGTCTTGTGTCAAACTTTGACAATTGATATTTATAATTAAGCATACCACGAAATGTTCGGAGGTGTTTATTTTGAACTAAAACGTTCGGTTAATGCAAAAGCAAAATGGCCAACACAGTTACTTCTAGACTGAAGGCGCATAGAGGTAAGAACCGTTGTTGCTGGGGAACGTTATTAAAACTTAATTTCATTTGTGACAATTAGAAAGGTGACCTCTGAAGAGAGCAACGATGTACTGTAGGTAACTGGTCCACCGTATGTGAAACATTACGAATTCGAGTAGAAGAATGCCGTATATTCTTAATTACAAGGACTAAATGGTTCTAAATTCCATCACTCACACAAATGTTTAATTTACCTCTTCTACAGCAAATTAACTACAATTTCTAAAGCCCTAAACACGCTGCGCCGTTAAAATTGTAACAGCATAAATAAGTACAAGTGAAAATATTATGCGAGAGTACTCTAGAACAAGGGTGGAGGACACGAGTACGGCAAGAGTGTAGACAATTCCCATGCTTACGCATAGCATTAAAAAATCCCTTCTGCATGACTACAAGGGTGCATATGGTCAAAAGTTATATTTTTAGATAAACAATTTTAGATGAAACTCGTCTTTAGAATTTTAAATGAAGATATATCTTTACACAACGAAGTTATGGGCCATGAGGGCACATTAAATATTAAGCTTTTATCACACCTTTTTATAGGACTTGAGGAAAATCTACTGAATGTCTTGAATATGAATTTACTATCAGCTCACAACAAATACATATATAAGTAGTTACAAGAAAAGGGAACGACGGTACGAATTCTGAACATTCAGAATTAAATTCGTAATTGCATTACAGAAAATGATGTTTTAAAGTTCAAAAACAAACAGATGCAGTTTTTGTTTTTCAATATAGGGGGAGTTTTCGTGACTTCTGAGAAAACCTCTTCAAGAACCTGTCGACAGAAATATCCTCAAAAACTTTACTTTCGAACGAAAGAAGTACTAAGTTTGCTTTACGACGATGTAGCATCGAGCGTCTATAGGGTGTCAATACACGAGTAAGAGTGGAAAACGAGTTTTCGCACGATGCAGTAGAGGCTCCAAAAGTTAATCCAGCAGCATACAAAGAATACACCCCTGGAAAAGCCTCTCTGTACGGGTATAACATTTCCGTCAGTCTGTGAATGGTTATGTAGGTAAATCACTACACTGTTTCAATAAAAATCGCTTACAAGTTGCAATTTCCTCTGTATCGGGAGTATATGTAATGAGTTCACACAATGGTGTAAGTTCCTTAACGTCAAGAAAATTTTCTGAATTTATTTCTCTTAATGTCTTGAGAGAAGTAAAAATATTCGTATTTCTTTCACTGAATCGAGATGAAATCTCCCCGGTTACACAATCAATTACATGGAAGTATAGCTTCTTATAAGTATCTGGGCTTGTGTCCCTTTCTCTTCCATAATCTAGGGTATTTTCGTACACCACCATGTCGCGTAGTGAAGAGCTAGTCTTGCAAATTCGTTTTCGTGGAGGGCAATTGTCTGTCTCGTCCGAAAATTCATGACGTATCTCATTTTGCAACTCATTGAAACTGTCTTCAGTGCGTAACGAAGAAACTTCTTCGACGACGGATTGAATAACACCAACTGCTGAGCACAAATCAATTGCTTCAGACTGCAGCATGGCATTAGCACGTTGCACAATCTTCAGAATTTTCCTCACAAAGTAGGCCAGAAACTTGAACATGGGTCTATTTATCTTCTGTAATAGACCTGAAGCCTCAATGGAGAGACTTCCATCGAGATCAGTTTCCTCTTCAATAGCTGTGAAAAGCGCTACCAGTTCCTGGTAACATGCATTCCTGGGCATGTATAACAACTAGGTGCAACTGATGGTTAAAGCAGTGAACATACGGAATAGTTTTTCCAACTGAGTCTTGTAGTAATTTCAGTACACCGCCATGCCTCCCTGACATAACATTTGCCCCGTCGTAGCACTGACTAAGAATGTTTTTTTCGTTGATACCTGCACTCTTCAATACACTAAGAACTGCATTCACTATTCCTGCTGCACTCTGATCATTAATCTGCATCATCTCTACAAGATTCTCACATACTTGTCCTCGAATTACATACCGCACGATTACAGAAAGATTTTCTACACCACTTTTGTCCCTTGTACAGTCGACTTTCAGAGTAGAAAACGAACAATCGCTAGAATTTACCCTGGAAGCAATATCTTCCCGAACTAAATCCGCTGCAATTTGAATCACTTCGTTTTGAATTTCGGGAGACGTGTATTTTGCATTTTTAGGAATAATGCCACTTATTTCACGCAAAGTTTGATCTCTCTTGCAAGTAAATTCAAAGAGTCTTAAAAACATACCTGATGCTTCACTGTCACTGTTTTCATATAGGAAAACTTCCTCAACATCAGTACCACTTGCGCAGCTCATTGCTGATGACAAAGTATCGTTTTTGTTTGACGTGTCGTCTTTACCGCGCAATGGCAATTCGTTTGTAGTTAAGAACTTGATAATGTCAAAAATACCAGTCAAATAATAACGGTACTTGTCCAGTTGTTTCTCTTGCAAGAGTGTCGAAACTCCAGAATTGCTAGCATCTCGCAGATTCTTCTCCTTCCATTCAAGCACAGCAGTTTGGTGATTCTTTGATGCTGCGTGCTTAGCAAAACCCTTGTTGCGTTCTAATGCATGTTTCCAGTTCCTGTACCCAGTCAAAGTAAATGCATCGTCGAGCTTGGTTTGAAAATTCTACATGCAAAACAAAACGCTGCATCGCGAGTAACTGAATATTCCAACCACTCTCTTCCATTGTACCAGTTACTTGAAAAAGAACGTTCTTTACCACCTGTTTTAACTTTTGGGAACACTGATAACATTGGCTGTAAAAGAACCTTATTATTTAAGTCACTTGGCACCTCACTTGACACTGAAATATTTTCTTCTCCTTTAGTTCTTTCATCTTCTTTCCTTTTTTCGATGAAATGGGAGTCATCAGCTGCAGCAGGTTTAGTTATATCTGTCTGTCTCTTAAAATATTTTAACAACGACATTTGAGATTTTCCAAGGTTGCTAATTTACTTGATCGTGTTGAAAACGGTGATCAAATGGAAAAGACGGCGAGTGCAATGGTTTCAATCCTCATGCTTCCCAGACAGACCTTCGTTACGTAGCTAGTTGTGCCATTCTAGATACTACGATGTTTCTATGCTATTCCAGCTTCAAATATCGATCGGGGTTGATTTACACTGTATTCTTGATATTTATGATTCTTCATTTCGCTCAAAATATACTTTCTAAATAATATGAGCGAAAATTCTGTGAATTAATATTGTTGTGACCGCAACATATAAGATCTTAGATGAATTTCAATGTAACCTTTCTCGGCACACAATTTTGTGAAACAAAAATTCTTTTCTTAAACGAGACAGGTACAAATATCTTCCAATCAGAATTTAGCGTTTGGGGGGCACAAAATTCGTTTGGGGGGGCCTTGCCCCCCCGTGCCCCCCCTTGGCTACACCCCTGCAATTCATGTAACACAGTAGTCATTACATATTTTACTACGGGGGGAGGGGGAACAAGATTGTCCACCGACATTACAGTTTCAATTTAAAAAAAAAATAGTATACAATTTGTTATAAAGCATGTTTGTCAAACTCACAGGGGACAATTTTCCTTCGCTCCCCTCCCCAAACAAAAGCTCTGGTGTAACGTCACAGGTTGCTTACTTTCTTACAAATGTCTGTTATAAGCAGTTTTGAGTATTTTGATACTTTTTTCATTTTTCTGAAATTTTCAGTATAATTTTATATGCTTACTTGGTATGTTATTATTAGAGCAATCCACATTATGCTTTATTTTTTTTTGTTTAATTATGCTTTATTGTTAATTCCAATCATTGTTTTATATTAATCGTGTATAATGTATAATATTTAGGGTAGGTGGGAGGAAATCGGAACATGGGGGAAATCGGATCAATCAAAAACAACCCTTGTGATTGGACGTTAAAAGAATACTCTTTGCGTCGACGTGGGGCGCATTGTAGTGTCATCTTTTAGAAGAAATGTGTACTAACGGAAGATGTTGTTGATTTGGCGCCAGAAGAGTTCCAGACAACATTGTTTAAGGACGTGTGTATTTTGAGTGGCAAAAAAAAATAATAATAAAATAAATAAATAAATAAATAAAAATAAAAAAATAAAAAAAATAGCAAATGTAACTCCATTGTTCCAAAATAAGCTTTTCCTAACTGTGTAAGAATTATATTTGGTTTCCAGTGCTACAGGGTGCGGCACGTAAAACCGGCCCGTCGTAATATTCTGGTATATTGTGTTTTTGGCAACACTTAAATAATCTACCTTCCTACCAAGAGATGGCGTGTCGAGGTCGGGTCGACTTACGTGACCTGCAGCAGTCACGTGCAGCCGCAGCCAGTGAAACTTGTCGAAACCAGTTGAGAAAAAGGCCTCGTTGTGTTAAGCCGGGTGAGTGTCAGTGTGTGATAATGCCATGTTCGATACCCGAGCGTGTTGCCATTGTTGAAGGGTTCATTCTCACTGGATCTTTTGTGAAAACAAAGAATTTGTTTCGGGAGAAATTTTGAGGACGTTCTGTGCCAGCGAAAAGCACCATTCAGGAATTGATTGAAAAATGGCGGCGTACAGGATCGGTTCAAAATGCTCCCAGGAACAGACGACCATCTGTCTGCACACCTGAATTAAAGATGCAGGTGGAAGAGATAATGACAAGAAGTCCTCGAAAGTCAACCAGGAGATTGAGTCAACAGGTTCATGCGAGTGAGAGAAGTTGCAGACGTGTTTTAAGGGGACTGAAGTTAAAACCGTACCGGATAAGTGTTGTGCAAGAACTGAAGGAGCCTGACCTGCAGAAGAGGGTGCATTTCTGTTCATGGCTGTTGAGCAATGTTGCCAGTGGTTTCTTGGATCCACTAATGCTCATTATGAGTGACGAGGCGTGGTTCCACCTGTCTGGGTACGTAAATTCCCAAAACAACCGGTATTGGTCGACAGAAAATCCGCACGCAATCCACCAGATACCCTTGCCTGATGAGAAGATTGGTGTTTGGTGTGCCATTTCCGCCACACGCGTTATTGGGCCCATATTCTTTGAGACGACAGTGAACAGTGACGTGTATATGGGAATCCTGGAGGAGTTTGATACACACTTGACCGAAGAGGAGCGTCAGTTATGTTACTTTCAGCAGGACGGTGCAACATGCCACGCATCAGCTGCATCATTGTCCCTTGTGCATGAGATGTTTACACCAGAGAGGACAATCAGCAAAGGCTTGTGGCCTCCTCGGTCACCAGACTTGTCCACGTGTGACTTTTACTTATGGGGACTGTTAAAGGGAAGAGTATACGAAACAAATCCACACACAATTGAAGAACTCAAGACCAGGATCCAGGATGTCACCAATAGCATTACAACACAAGAACTGACAAGGGTATATATGAATTTCCTCAATCGTGCTCACATGTGTGTTGAGGTGGGCGGAGGACACTTTCAGCACCTGCTGTGAAGGCTGCTGTGAAGTTGAGTAGTCATATTCAATACATTACATTTCATTTATGTGTTGTAGTTAATCATATTCAATACATTACATTTCATTTTATGTGTTCACTTTACGGGCCGGTTTTACGTGCCGCACCCTGTATTATTTCATTGACTGATGAATGGATTATTAGGCTACACAACAAGTTGTGC
Organism: Thermobia domestica; assembly: GCF_964235325.1. Classification (NCBI taxonomy): domain Eukaryota; kingdom Metazoa; phylum Arthropoda; class Insecta; order Zygentoma; family Lepismatidae; genus Thermobia; species Thermobia domestica. The sequence goes on along the minus strand of NC_137465.1, from coordinate 21,293,264 downwards.
AAAAATTACTAAACGTACTGTGAACGTCACATGATCTGTGTTGTAAGATGATTTGCATATTTAAATTTTTCGTGAAATTATGAATAATATTTCAATTTAATTAGGAATTTGCATATAAAGAATTTTGAGATTTAAATAATTACCAGCGGGAGCATATAACTTTTATTAATTTACATAAATCACATACATATCCCGTATATCTTAACTTTACACAAGAAATTTCCCAAAATACATCAATATATCATAGTAATAATAAAATGGTAAACTAAGCACTAATAACAAACAAATAATAATTCCTAACATGTCATAATCACTTTATACTCATCATTCTATACTAAATTCATCTCTTTTGTAATATCCTGATTCAGCTGTTGTATTACACTCCGCGCAACTACTCTCTTGAAGGCCAGACGTAAAGAGGTGCGTCTGGGAGTGTTTCTTTCTTCTTCAGCTCTCCATCCTGTATGACGTGCTGTGTTTATTTCCTGCCTTTCCTACGTCATCAGGTCAGCTGTGTCCTGAGGAGGCGTGGCTTCACGCTGAACGTATTTTTTCAGGTGGAACACGTTTCTCTTCATCAATGCTTCTCTAGTCTCAGGATCACCGAGTGTGCAGACATTATTCTGCGCAGTGGAGAGTGTCACGTAAGGTCCCGTGTAAAGGAGCATCATCTTCTTGGTAATGCCAGAGAAAGCGTCAGATTTGGGAAAAGCTCTCACCAGTACCAAATCTCCAACCTCGAAACGCGCTGGCTCGCGACGTTTATCGAAGGCCTTCTTTCTTCGCTGTGCTGACTTCTTCAGATTACTTGCTGCTAGCTCAACGTAATATTTCAACGATTTGTGTCTCTCTACTTCTGGGATCTCAAATAATCTCGCCAGTTCTTTCGACGGTGATTCTCCCAGGTGCACTTGAAATGGACTTAGACCAGTCGACAGATGTACGCTTGAGTTGAGACACTTTTCAATTTTCTCAAGATGTTTGGGCCATTCTCTCTGCTTGTCATGGCACAATTTCCGTAACATTCTCACTGTCGATTTTACACCCACCTCAGCCATGTTTCCTTGGGGATAGTACGGAGTACTATAGATGGGCTTAAGGTTTAAGTCCGAGAGTTCCTTCTTCCACTTGGCACTTGAAAACTGTGTCCCATTGTCTGTCAAGATGACCTCAGCAGACGGACACAGTTTCAGGAACTCCTTCAGCTTCTTTAACGCTGTGTCTGTGGTGGCCCTTCTGCACGCATAGAGTCCAATCAACTTGGAGAAAGCATCCACGCATACGAGGATGTATGACACGTTGCCTACCCCCACAGGTAGAGGCCCCAACCAGTCCAGGCAAACCATGTACCCAGGGCGACGCACTAAAACAGGGTTCAGTGGTCCCGAACGGTACATGTGAGGGGGGGATGCTTTCTGGCACAGACCACAGGAAGCTGAGAATTTCTTTATGGCATTCCTCATCTTCGGCCAAACAAAATATTCAGTTAACATTGGCACAAGCTTGCTAGCAGACAGATGTCCTCGCTCATTGTGGTAATATTCCAACAATGGCTGCACAAGCACTTCCGGTATGCAAATCCGTAGACCGGAACGGTCACGTTTACATAGCCGTCCATTTGAGAGCAAGTACTGGTGGTTCTCGCTGGCTGTTTTCCCTGAGTTTTCCTGGTTCTGCAGCTTTCTCTTGACGTCGCCAAATACAGGGTCAGAAGTTTGCAGCTCTGGCAACACTGCAATAAGTTCCCTTAACTGACTCGGAATGTGGGTCAGTATTGTCATCAAAGATTCATTCAATACCAGTTTCTTTGCCTTATCGAATTGAACTCCTGTATTTGGTGGGTACCTGGAATGGTAGTCGCTTAAATTGTCCTTAGACTTTACATACTCAAATTCGAATGTCAACATATTCAAAGTTAGTACCCAACGCATCAGACGCTGTGACGTAAGCCTACATAACAGCAGAAAACGTATCGATTGATGGTCGCTGCGAATTTTGAAGAAATTGCCTACCAAATAGTGTTTAAACTTACACACGCCATCAATTACACCAGCCATCTCTTTCTCTGAAATTCCATAGTTACGTTCTGCTGCATTAAAGATGCGTGACGTCATTCCTATTACACGGACCTCGCCATTGTCGTCCAGTTGATAAAGATGCGACGAACAACTTACATCGGAAGCGTCACATTCCAAAATAAGTTGTTTGTCAGGGAGCGGCTTCTTCAGCACTACTTTCTCTCTGAAGACTTCGCGTATCCTTTGAAACGCTACGTCGTGACAAGGCAACCATTGATATTTCACTCCCTTCTTCAACAACTGAAACAATGGGTATAAAATTTCTGAATACTGTGTACTGAATATTCTATAGAATTGACAGTACCCAATAAAACTTCTCAATTCTTTCACGTTTCTAGGTTTTCGAAATTCCATAACCTTCTCCAATTTCTCCTGCGACTTCTCAATTCCAGCAGGGGAGAGGTCATAGCCAAGAATGGAAATTCTCCGGCGGGCAAATTGACACTTTTTCAATCTTAAAGTTAGGCCACCTACTTTCAACTTCCCTAACACAATATCAAGATGGCGTAGATGCTCATCAAAAGAAAATGACGATATGGTTACATCATCAACATAATGGCCACAAAAGTCACGACACTCATCCCCGAGAATGGAGTTGATCGCACGTACACATGAAGCTAGGCTCTGCTTGGTCCCAAAGGGAAGCTTCTTGAATACATACGTAATTCCGTCGTGAAGGAAACCTAAATATTTCTGGCTCTTTTCCTCAACTAGAATTTGCATGAAAGAATCCACTGCATCTACACTAGAGAACCAACGCCGTTCACATAAGTCTTGCAGTGTACACAGTGCAGGGATTGGCTGGTCGAATTCTGCGCGCGTAATAGCACCGAGCTTTCTCGCATCCAAACAAGTTCTCAAGGTCCCATTCTTTTTCGGCACAATCACGAGTGGACTTAGATAAGAAGTGGGATGCTTCTTGATTATACCCCACGCCAACCAACGATTAATGGTGTTAGTTACAGCCGTTCGGTGTCGCAGAGGATAAGGATACATCCTTGTCTTCATGGGTCGATCATCGGTCACCTCAATGGAATGCTGGTAATCCCTAATGGTACCGGGCTTCTCGTCAAATATGCTTCGATGTTTGTAGAGCACGTCGTACAACTTTTGCTTTTCCTCCCCACTCAAATCAGTATACTTTTCGACATGATCTCTAATTTCTTCTGGGGTAGCCTGGGTTCGAACCTTCGCCCATTCCTGTGGCGAGTAAACGACGTTTGCAAGTTCGGCTGCAGTTGGGAACTTCCCATCGTCCAACTGGCTGCGCAGGGTAGCCAACTCTCCCTGGTGGCCTCCGCCTGCTGACGCTCGCTCGAACTGCTCTGTAGTCAGCGGTCCTCTCCTCGACACGCACATACTACTAAGTGTGGGATTCTCACAATCAACCACATCCTCTTCGAACTCCCAGGATAATTTTCTTATGAAAAGGTCTTCTTCCTCTATTTCGATGTCTCGAAAAGAAACTTCTATATGGTGGGGATGGTTAAGCGAAAGGACGTTTCTCTCATAATCTAGGATCGCTCTACTTTCTACAAAGAACTGTGAACCCAAAATGAGTTCACGGTTCAGCCCTTTCACTACTATTGCCGAAGTATAGTACTCCTTTTCTGCAATCACAAGTTCTAACAATACTTGGCCGATGATCGAAGCGACGGCGCGACCGAACGCTGAACTGACTCTAATGTTCGCTGACTTAATGAACGCTGGTGGGGGGTCTCGCTTACGTATTTCTTCCCAACATTGCAGTGAGATAGCCGAGATGCTCGCGCCACTGTCCAATAATGCCAGAATTTTGCTATTAAATAGACCTACTTCTACCTCCGGAAGTGTTACTAAATTGTTATTGGGTAGCTTTTCGGTCGAACTATCTAAAAGGTTCCTAAAAATCGCATTCGTCTCATCAAACAACTTTTTGTTTATTTTAATTTTGTCCCCATTTCTCTGTAACAGCATGATTTCGGGATGACGAATGTCGTTATTTCCTTCACGATCGAAATGTGTCGTGCTAATTATACGTCTACAGGTTTCACAATCCCCATTCTCAAGTGTCTCTAAAGTCTTTACAAATGTCTCACTACTTTCTTCTTTTTCTTCTTCTACAACATTGTTGCATGCAATAACACAATTACGCATATCCTCAGAAATACATTTCGCCGGTTTATCCTGAATATTCAGTACTCCAGTATTCAAGTCACCGCTCTGAGAACATGCGGACAGTTCTCAGTGGCGTTGACTAGTTCCAGGGCTGTTTGCACGTGAATTCCCACGAGACGACACTTGTCTCGTGGACTGTACAGTCCTATCGTTATGAACTCGGAGCTCATTAACCTCCGCAGCATAGTCACTATTTCTATTATTATTATTGCGAGTTTGTGCACGACCCCTATTCCTTCCACGTCGTTGTCCTCGATTGTTTTGATTTCTCGTTCGAGAATCTCCAGTGTCACGCTCCTGACCACTGGAATTTCTCGAACGCCAATTGCCATTATTATTTCCATTTCTGTTTACATTGCCTCTTCGTGAACCCCTATTATAATAAGGCCCATTGTCCCTATGGAACCTCCTGTCTCTAGTGGGATTACTCGGCCTACTGTTTCGTGGGGGGGGGGGGAAGATCGTCCTACATCTTCTTCTTCTTCTTCTACCGTAAGTGTATTTATTCCCCTCCTACTGTTGTTGTTACTTGGTGGCTGATAGGTGGACTGCAGCTCACCAACAATATTCAATAATTCATCTATAGATCGAGGTTTAGATGACACAATACACCTATAGATTGAGAATGGCAATTGCCGTGGGAGAACTCGCAACAGTACCTGGGGCGGTAACGGGGGGTCGAGAATACTGTTGGTATGCAGTAATTCCAACAAGTATTCTGTCGGCTTCTTGCTTCCCCGTGTCTCGAAGCGTGACGTCAAAATAGAGGCACGGAGATTAGCAAGTTTCTCCTCGCTAAGATAGGCGTTCTTGAAATGTCTAACGAGATCTTGGTAATTAGCGCATTTCTTCAAAGTCACCTGCATCCACTGACGTGAGATGCCACGGAAGCAGTGGGAGGAAAAGGCCAACCGTCTCTCTTCTGGTACACCCGTTAAATCGAAATAGTTATCTAGCTCTACTAGAAAATTATGGGCCTGTATTTCTGATTCGACTCCTGTAAAAACAGGAAGTGACAGATCTCGATGTAATAGCCCTAAGGCTGACGCTACCTGGCAATTCGCAACACTACTATTGCTACTGCTGACGTTGTTTATGTTTTGAAGGGGAGGGGCAGCCTGCTCGTCTGAGTTCTCACGCCTGGGAAGCTCAGGGAACTGTCCCGCATGGCTCGGTCCAGCGACCGGCGTTTCGATTCTCTCATGCGAGACAGAGGCTGTGTTTTGACAACTGGAACTGTTTTCTCGCACCGACTCCTTTAACAGTTCCAGCTGTTCCTCCCATCTCAGTTCCGCTCTACGCAACTTAGATTGTAAGTGGCCCACTGAACTATCTACTGTAGCTTTTACTCTATCTATTTCAGTAGAAACGGCGGCTACATTTTCCCCCACTCTCTCCATGTCACCACGTAGATGGTTGACATCACGAGAGACCTGAGTGAGATCCGAACCAAGGACCTCAGATATCTCGCCTATCCTGCTTTCAGTATGAGCCTCTAATTCACTAATTTTATTCTCTGTTGCCTCAACTGATGATTTTAGTTCCTGGCAGGATGCTGTTATCTTGGATTCCAGAGCTTCCGCTGAGGAATCGATCCTTGCTTCTAGCTCTGTCACGTTTTGCATCATTTCACGCCGGAAACTGTCAGTGATCTGTTTTTCAACAGCCTCCAACTTATCTAGCATGGTTCTGCTAGCGTTCTCCTGCCTACTTGCTAATTCCGAAAGTGACTTTTCATGAATCTTTTCTTGGTTCTCAAGCTTATTCGCAATCTCTAGAAGTGATTTATCCTGCTTCTTTTCTTGATTTTCTAGTTTCTTTTCTTGATTATCTAACTTGCCTGCTATTTCTCTCAACATGCTAAATAATGACGCGAGACACAGGTCAGATACAGATGTGACTTGCGCTGAGGTGCTAGGAACCGGTTCCCTAACCTGCTCCGATTCATTAGCCCTCTCATTATTAACTGTACCTTCTACAGGCGGAACTACTTCCTGGAGAGAGGTGTTTACATTTCCTACTGAATCGCTTCCGGTGTCCTGAGACTCCGATGGAAATTCCATTATTTGCGCAAATTGATCGTCAATAATGTTGTCGCCTACAAAGCCTTCCATCGCTCTAGCTTGACTTCGCGTTACTACCATCAAGTGATTATGAACTCTAAATAAGTAACTAGGTTCTCTAAAATGCCTAAACTTGATTCACTAAATGTTATTCCCCTCCAAAAAGGGTTTAAAATTTGGCAATACACTTCAACAAAATAAATGCATATAACACAACAATAATACACACAGAAATAATAAACTTTCTGGATGGCAGCGCGACAACCTGAAAGAAAAACACATCTACTGCTACCCGCGTCTGGCTTGCACTAAATATCGTAAAAACGTTGGGTATCTTTCATTTCTTGTGGCAACATTCTTTACTGACCAGAAAATGAAAAAGAAAACAAGACTTTACTTTATTTCTCTTGCCACAAGATTTACTATCAAAAGCAAATTTTAGCAAAGGACATTTCTAAAACAAAACATACATCCAGGATGGTGTGTGTGTCGTGCCCCACGCTGGGCGCCAAGTTCTTTGTGAGCGGAGGACTGTGAGTTTGCATAATATGAATAAATTACTAAAATCATTAATATGGAAAAATGCAAATGTGGGAGGAATCTTAATATTTAACTTGATATTTACTTTAAATTACTGTAACCTCCTGCCACAAAGTTAATTTATTAAAATTAGTTCAGTCGGTAGAGTCTAAATGAAATGAAATTAAAATTTGGAAAAGTAAAACAAGATTATTGTCTGCATGAAACTCTAATTTTCAAGCACTTTGTGGTTTTAACACCCATCCTGTATGCGAAAGATACCCACAATATGCTCATCGCAATTACGATCCATTGATAGACCCAGCTTCCAGCCTGAAAAGCAAACAAGAAAGACAAAAGGGTAACACATTACCTTGCGGCTAACTGCAACAATAAAAGAAGTCAACATTCCAGTGGTAATCCTGATTTAATGCACCAGTTCCGTAATTCCAGAGCACACCGAAATTATATTTACAAAAGCACTCGCGCGCGCGGTCTCGCTAAGAGACCTGAAAAAAAATTTCTTTTAATATTTCCTTCTCACACTTTGAGCTCGCAATTATTACTGTTTGTGCACTTTTGTATTTATCACGCCGCGTTCTTCTTTCTTGAAGTGTTTCTAGTTCCACGATTGAATGTACTTCTGGGTCGAGTTTCTTCCAAAGTTGTGGACCATCCTCTTCCTAGGTTCTGCTAACCGTCAGGTTTTCTCTGCCATGGAATTTCTGTAAACACCAGAGGCGGTTCAACTGGGTAGTCCTTGGTGTGATACAACTATGAAATACATTTGTTATTTGACGAAAGTTCTCATGACGTTCTCTTGCACAAAACCCGCCTACTTAATACAAGCAAAAATAGCTCAGTTCTTGTATTTAATGGGTTTTAATTAAACTATACTATACGATAGCATTGGAGATTTCCTACAGAACACGGCAATGCGTTTTCTTCACTAAGAATGTTACTCGCTTTCGATTTCACTGTTAGTAGCGTGAACAAGTGACATAGCGTGTGACGTAAACATGGCACAAAATTGATACTGGTGCGAAGCACTTTACGAAATATGATGTAAAGCTTTGTCTCTTCCCACTAGTAAATGGTAAACACACTTTTATATATATCTATAATCGGTATCTCCTACTCTCCCATTCCACCACGAGAATGTTAGTCCGGAGAAAACGAGGAAATACTGAAAGTAAACTAGCTATGATTGCCCATTCTACAGCACACACGCACAGAATATCAGTGTGTAACTAACGCACTATTCTTGTACAGACATCTCTGAATGGTAAGAGTTCCAAATAGCTGACGGTCAACACGATTACGACTTGCAGTGCTTGATATGCACTGTCTCGCGATTTAGGAATAACTAACTAACTGGTTGTCCCCTGTACTGTTATATTCCTTTGCAGTTTCATTGTTTCTTTCAACTGCTGGGTTGGGCCGAACCAAAGTAGCCCGCTCCACTGGAATAGGGGTGAAGGTGCATCCCTCACCTGCGAATTTCCAGTGACCTAAATAACTTAAAAAAAACACACTTGTTCATGTTCTTTTCCACTTTGTCGATCACTTCAATGGCATCGTTGTCTGTCACTATGTTTGTTAACTTGCTTAATAATTAAGCTTCAATTTAGTATCTGTTACGCACACACACTGTGCCGTAATTACGAGAAATATTAACACAAACACCAACATTATTTAAACTCTGTCACTTGACATGTTTACTTAAACACCTTTGTCAGGTGACACCACCTATCGGCGACACCAGGAACTGCTTGAACAAGTGACATTGAATATGATGAATTACAGAAACGGATGCATTGAAGGATTTGGTTTCTGAACAAATTAATGATGTTAATTAAACAAATTAAATGAACTATGCAAAATGCAAACAAATTAAAATGACTCTAGATAAGGCTGAAGTAGCCTGACACATGATAAACGACATAATATTACTGATTGGAAGGTCGCTTTTCTTTTGCAACAGTATTGCCTTCTCGGTTATATTAAAAAAAAAAAACAAAGGTATGTGTTAGTCTCCCTGCATACCTTCCACAACCACAAACTAGGCCCACACTGGTGTTCGTACAAGCCAATTTGACAAAACAAAATATATATATATCGAACTACATATGTCTAATACTACGGGAACACCCAGAAAGTTTATTTACATAACATAACACATATTATCATTCAAATCATATCAGCGGTGCAGACGATAACTATATTTTTACAGAGACATCTAGCGGATGTCATGGAACCATTACAAACAACGTTCTAGACAGCTTCCCCTCTAGTTCAAGTAGACTCGTCAATAATTTTAAAATAGTCAACTTCTCTTTCTCTGAGAATGTTCCGTTAGCAGAACGACGCTTTAAAAGTCGAACACGCTAAAAATGGGCGTGTTTAAAAAAAATAACACCTCTTTGTATTCGGATTTCTCTCATAGACATGCTAAAAATTTTATGATTTTTAAGGCATTGTCTTCGTAGGAACTGTGTCTCGTTAGTGATAGTGTATGCAACTTCCTAAACAACACTAGGAAATTCAACTAGCAATACATCTAAGCAAAATCTGAATCTCATAGGTTTTCTATCCTTATTCAGATGGTTATATTGATTTCAAAAATCTTCTACAACGTGGGAGGCCAACGCTCCGTTAAGCACGCATGCTTTCTTTAAGTTTTTTTTTCTCTGTGAAGCTATCTCTGCCTCTATCCATGCAAACTAGCATATCAAAATACAAAATTCGCTATCTTCTTAGACGTAAATATTAATTAATATCAAATTCTCATTGCTTCTCGCTTAAGTCCTGCCCTGTTGTTCATTACTATTCAATTACATAACACCATAAACCATAAGTATACATAGAAATATTAATAAAAGTTATATGCTCCCGCTGGTAATTATTTAAATCTCTAAATTCTTTATATGCAAATTCCTAATTAAATTGAAATATTATTCATAATTTCACAAAAAATTTAAATATGCAAATCATCTTACAACACAGATCATGTGACGTTCACATGTATATTTATGGTTTATGGTGTTATGTAATTGAATAGTAACGAACAACAGGACAGGACTTCAGAGTGAGGCAATGAGAATTTGATATGAATAAATATTAACTTCGAAGAAGATAGCAAAATTTATATTTTAGATGCTAGTTTGCTTGCATAGAGGCAGAGATAGCTTCACAGAGAAAAAAAAACTTAAAGAAAGCATGCGTGCTTAACGGAGCGTTGGCCTCCCACGTTGTAGAAGATTTTTGAAATCAATATAACCATCTGAATAAGGATAGAAAACCTATGAGATTCAGATTTTGCTTAGATGTATTGCTAGTTGAATTTCCTAGTGTTGTTATAGGAAGTTGCATACACTATCACTAACGAGACACAGTTCCTACGAAGACAATGCCTTAAAAATCATAAAATTTTTAGCATGTCTATGAGAGAAATCCGAATACAAAGAGGTGTTATTTTTTTCAAACACGCCCATTTTTAGCGTGTTCGACTTTTAAAGCGTCGTTCTGCTAACGGAACATTCTCAGAGAAAGAGAAGTTGACTATTTTAAAATTATTGACGAGTCTACTTGAACTAGAGGGGAAGCTGTCTAGAACGTTGTTTGTAATGGTTCCATGACATCCGCTAGATGTCTCTGTAAAAATATAGTTATCGTCTGCACCGCTGATATGATTTGAATGATAATATGTGTTACGTTATGTAAATAAACTTTCTGGATGTTCCCGTAGTATTAGACATATGTAGTTCGATATATATATTTTTTGTTTTGTCAAATTGGCTTGTACTAACACCAGTTTAGGCCTAGTTTGTGGTTGTGGAAGGTATGCAGGGAGACTAACACATACCTTTGTTTTTTTTTTTTTAATATAACCGAGAAGGCAATACTGTTGCAAAAGGAAAGCGACCTTCCAATCAGTAATATTATGTTGCTTATCATGTGTCAGGCTACTTCAGCCTTATCTAGAGTCATTTTAATTTGTTTGCATTTTGCATAGTTCATTTAATTTGTTTAATTAACATCATTAATTTGTTCAGAAACCAAATCCTTCAATGCATCCGTTTCTGTAATTCATCATATTCAATGTCACTTGTTCAAGCAGTTCCTGGTGTCGCCGATAGGTGGTGTCACCTGACAAAGGTGTTTAAGTGAACATGTCAAGTGACAGAGTTTAAATAATGTTGGTGTTTGTGTTAATATTTCTCGTAATTACGGCACAGTGTGTGTGCGTAACAGATACTAAATTGAAGCTTAATTATTAAGCAAGTTAACAAACATAGTGACAGACAACGATGCCATTGAAGTGATCGACAAAGTGGAAAAGAACATGAACAAGTGTGTTTTTTTTTAAGTTATTTAGGTCACTGGAAATTCGCAGGTGAGGGATGCACCTTCACCCCTATTCCAGTGGAGCGGGCTACTTTGGTTCGGCCCAACCCAGCAGTTGAAAGAAACAATGAAACTGCAAAGGAATATAACAGTACTCGGGACAACCAGAGAGTTAGTTATTCCTAAATCGCGAGACAGTGCATATCAAGCACTGCAAGTCGTAATCGTGTTGACCGTCAGCTATTTGGAACTCTTACCATTCAGAGATGGTGTACAAGAATAGTGCGTTAGTTACACACTGATATTCTGTGCGTGTGTGCTGTAGAATGGGCAATCATAGCTAGTTTACTTTCAGTATTTCCTCGTTTTCTCCGGACTAACATTCTCGTGGTGGAATGGGAGAGTAGGAGATACCGATTATAGATATATATAAAAGTGTGTTTACCATTTACTAGTGGGAAGAGACAAAGCTTTACATCATATTTCGTAAAGTGCTTCGCACCAGTTCGCTAAGATAGGCGTTCTTGAAATGTCTAACGAGATCTTGGTAATTAGCTCATTTCTTCAAAGTCACCTGCATCCACTGGCGTGAGATGCCACGGAAGCAGTGGGAGGAAAAGGCCAACCGTCTCTCTTCTGGTATACCCGTTAAATCGAAATAGTTATCTAGCTCTACTAGAAAATTATGGGCCTGTATTTCTGATTCAACTCCTGTAAAAAGAGGAAGTGACAGATCTCGATGTAATAGCCCTAAGGCTGACGCTACCTGGCAATTCGCAACACTACTATTGCTACTGCTGACGTTGTTTATGTTTTGAAGGGGAGGGGCAGCCTGCTCGTCTGAGTTCTCACGCCTGGGAAGCTCAGGGAACTGTCCCGCATGGCTCGGTCCAGCGACCGGCGTTTCGATTCTCTCATGCGAGACAGAGGCTGTGTTTTGACAACTGGAACTGTTTTCTCGCACCGACTCCTTTAACAGTTCCAGCTGTTCCTCCCATCTCAGTTCTGCTCTACGCAACTTAGATTGTAAGTGGCCCACCGAACTATCTACTGTAGCTTTTACTCTATCTATTTCAGTAGAAACGGCAGCTACATTTTCCCCCACTCTCTCCATGTCACCACGTAGATGGTTGACATCACGAGAGACCTGAGCGAGATCCGAACCAAGGACCTCAGATATCTCGCCTATCCTGCTTTCAGTGTGAGCCTCTAATTCACTAATTTTATTCTCTGTTGCCTCAACTGATGATTTTAGTTCCTGGCAGGATGCTGTTATCTTGGATTCCAGAGCTTCCGCTGAGGAATCGATCCTTGCTTCTAACTCTGTCACGTTTTGCATCATTTCACGCCGGAAACTGTCAGTGATCTGTTTTTCAACAGCCTCCAACTTATCTAGCATGGTTCTGCTAGCGTTCTCCTGCCTACTTGCTAATTCCGAAAAGGTTCTCTGATGCGTCTTTTCTTGGGTTTCTAATTTACTTGAAATTTCCGAAAGTGACTTTTCATGAATCTTTTCTTGGTTCTCAAGCTTATTCGCAATCTCTAGAAGTGATTTATCCTGCTTCTTTTCTTGATTTTCTAGTTTCTTTTCTTGATTATCTAACTTGCCTGCTATTTCTCTCAACATGCTAAATAATGACGCGAGACACGGGTCAGATACAGATGTGACTTGCGCTGAGGTGCTAGGAACCGGTTCCCTAACCTGCTCCGATTCATTAGCCCTCTCATTATTAACTGTACCTTCTCCAGGCGGAACTACTTCCTGGAGAGAGGTGTTTACATTTCCTACTGAATCGCTTCCGGTGTCCTGAGACTTCGATTGAAATTCCATTATTTGCGCAAATTGATCGTCAATAATGTTGTCGCCTACAAAGCCTTCCATCGCTCTAGCTTGACTTCGCGTTACTACCATCAAGTGATTATGAACTCTAAATAAGTAACTAGGTTCTCTAAAATGCCTAAACTTGATTCACTAAATGTTATTCCCCTCCAAAAAGGGTTTAAAATTTGGCAATACACTTCAACAAAATAAATGCATATAACACAACAATAATACACACAGAAATAATAAACTTTCTGGATGGCAGCGCGACAACCTGAAAGAAAAACACATCTACTGCTACCCGCGTCTGGCTTGCACTAAATATCGTAAAAACGTTGGGTATCTTTCATTTCTTGTGGCAACATTCTTTACTGACCAGAAAATGAAAAAGAAAACAAGACTTTACTTTATTTCTCTTGCCACAAGATTTACTATCAAAAGCAAATTTTAGCAAAGGACATTTCTAAAACAAAACATACATCCAGGATGGTGTGTGTGTCGTGCCCCACGCTGTGCGCCAAGTTCTTTGTGAGCGGAGGACTGTGAGTTTGCATAATATGAATAAATTACTAAAATCATTAATATGCAAAAATGCAAATGTGGGAGGAATCTTAATATTTAAACTGATATTTACTTTAAATTACTGTAACCTCCTGCCACAAAGTTAATTTAGTGAATTTAGTCAGTCGGTAGAGTCTTAGAATGAATAAAAGTTAAAATTTAAAAAAAAAATAAATAAGATTCCTGCTAGGCATGACACTCTAATTTACAGGTTGATATGGTTTTAACACCCATCCTGTATGCGAAAGATACCCACAATATGCTCATCGCAATTACGATCCATTGATAGACCCAGCTTCCGGCCTGAAAAGCAAACAAGAAAGACAAAAGGGTAACTAGTCCGGAGAAAACGAGGAAATACTGAAAGTAAACTAGCTATGATTGCCCATTCTACAGCACACACGCACAGAATATCAGTGTGTAACTAACGCACTATTCTTGTACACCATCTCTGAATGGTAAGAGTTCCAAATAGCTGACGGTCAACACGATTACGACTTGCAGTGCTTGATATGCACTGTCTCGCGATTTAGGAATAACTAACTCTCTGGTTGTCCCGAGTACTGTTATATTCCTTTGCAGTTTCATTGTTTCTTTCAACTGCTGGGTTGGGCCGAACCAAAGTAGCCCGCTCCACTGGAATAGGGGTGAAGGTGCATCCCTCACCTGCGAATTTCCAGTGACCTAAATAACTTAAAAAAAACACACTTGTTCATGTTCTTTTCCACTTTGTCGATCACTTCAATGGCATCGTTGTCTGTCACTATGTTTGTTAACTTGCTTAATAATTAAGCTTCAATTTAGTATCTGTTACGCACACACACTGTGCCGTAATTACGAGAAATATTAACACAAACACCAACATTATTTAAACTCTGTCACTTGACATGTTCACTTAAACACCTTTGTCAGGTGACACCACCTATCGGCGACACCAGGAACTGCTTGAACAAGTGACATTGAATATGATGAATTACAGAAACGGATGCATTGAAGGATTTGGTTTCTGAACAAATTAATGATGTTAATTAAACAAATTAAATGAACTATGCAAAATGCAAACAAATTAAAATGACTCTAGATAAGGCTGAAGTAGCCTGACACATGATAAGCAACATAATATTACTGATTGGAAGGTCGCTTTCCTTTTGCAACAGTATTGCCTTCTCGGTTATATTAAAAAAAAAAAAAACAAAGGTATGTGTTAGTCTCCCTGCATACCTTCCACAACCACAAACTAGGCCTAAACTGGTGTTAGTACAAGCCAATTTGACAAAACAAAAAATATATATATCGAACTACATATGTCTAATACTACGGGAACATCCAGAAAGTTTATTTACATAACGTAACACATATTATCATTCAAATCATATCAGCGGTGCAGACGATAACTATATTTTTACAGAGACATCTAGCGGATGTCATGGAACCATTACAAACAACGTTCTAGACAGCTTCCCCTCTAGTTCAAGTAGACTCGTCAATAATTTTAAAATAGTCAACTTCTCTTTCTCTGAGAATGTTCCGTTAGCAGAACGACGCTTTAAAAGTCGAACACGCTAAAAATGGGCGTGTTTAAAAAAAATAACACCTCTTTGTATTCGGATTTCTCTCATAGACATGCTAAAAATTTTATGATTTTTAAGGCATTGTCTTCGTAGGAACTGTGTCTCGTTAGTGATAGTGTATGCAACTTCCTATAACAACACTAGGAAATTCAACTAGCAATACATCTAAGCAAAATCTGAATCTCATAGGTTTTCTATCCTTATTCAGATGGTTATATTGATTTCAAAAATCTTCTACAACGTGGGAGGCCAACGCTCCGTTAAGCACGCATGCTTTCTTTAAGTTTTTTTTTCTCTGTGAAGCTATCTCTGCCTCTATGCAAGCAAACTAGCATCTAAAATATAAATTTTGCTATCTTCTTCGAAGTTAATATTTATTCATATCAAATTCTCATTGCCTCACTCTGAAGTCCTGTCCTGTTGTTCGTTACTATTCAATTACATAACACCATAAACCATAAATATACATAGAAATATTAATAAAAGTTATATGCTCCCGCTGGTAATTATTTAAATCTCAAAATTCTTTATATGCAAATTCCTAATTAAATTGAAATATTATTCATAATTTCACGAAAAATTTAAATATGCAAATCATCTTACAACACAGATCATGTGACGTTCACATTTATTCCCCTCCTAAGGAAATGCAACCGTTAATCGCTTAATCGTTGCATTTTCTCAGAAGAGTTACTAATATACTTTACATAAATCACATACATATCCCGTATATCTTAACTTTACACAAGAAATTTCCCAAAATACATCAATATATCATAGTAATAATAAAATGGTAAACTAAGCACTAATAACAAACAAATAATAATTTCTAACATGTCATAATCACTTTATACTCATCATTCTATACTAAATTCATTTTTTTTTGTAATATCCTGATTCAGCTGTTGTATTACACTCCGCGCAACTACTCTCTTGAAGGCCAGACGTAAAGAGGTGCGTCTGGGAGTGTTTCTTTCTTCTTCAGCTCTCCATCCTGTATGACGTGCTGTGTTTATTTCCTGCCTTTCCTACGTCATCAGGTCAGCTGTGTCCTGAGGAGGCGTGGCTTCACGCTGAACGTATTTTTTCAGGTGGAACACGTTTCTCTTCATCAATGCTTCTCTAGTCTCAGGATCACCGAGTGTGCAGACATTATTCTGCGCAGTGGAGAGTGTCACGTAAGGTCCCGTGTAAAGGAGCATCATCTTCTTGGTAATGCCAGAGAAAGCGTCAGATTTGGGAAAAGCTCTCACCAGTACCAAATCTCCAACCTCGAAACGCGCTGGCTCGCGACGTTTATCGAAGGCCTTCTTTCTTCGCTGTGCTGACTTCTTCAGATTACTTGCTGCTAGCTCAACGTAATATTTCAACGATTTGTGTCTCTCTACTTCTGGGATCTCAAATAATCTCGCCAGTTCTTTCGACGGTGATTCTCCCAGGTGCACTTGAAATGGACTTAGACCAGTCGACAGATGTACGCTTGAGTTGAGACACTTTTCAATTTTCTCAAGATGTTTGGGCCATTCTCTCTGCTTGTCATGGCACAATTTCCGTAACATTCTCACTGTCGATTTTACACCCACCTCAGCCATGTTTCCTTGGGGATAGTACGGAGTACTATAGATGGGCTTAAGGTTTAAGTCCGAGAGTTCCTTCTTCCACTTGGCACTTGAAAACTGTGTCCCATTGTCTGTCAAGATGACCTCAGCAGACGGACACAGTTTCAGGAACTCCTTCAGCTTCTTTAACGCTGTGTCTGTGGTGGCCCTTCTGCACGCATAGAGTCCAATCAACTTGGAGAAAGCATCCACGCATACGAGGATGTATGACACGTTGCCTACCCCCACAGGTAGAGGCCCCAACCAGTCCAGGCAAACCATGTACCCAGGGCGACGCACTAAAACAGGGTTCAGTGGTCCCGAACGGTACATGTGAGGGGGGGATGCTTTCTGGCACAGACCACAGGAAGCTGAGAATTTCTTTATGGCATTCCTCATCTTCGGCCAAACAAAATATTCAGTTAACATTGGCACAAGCTTGCTAGCAGACAGATGTCCTCGCTCATTGTGGTAATATTCCAACAATGGCTGCACAAGCACTTCCGGTATGCAAATCCGTAGACCGGAACGGTCACGTTTACATAGCCGTCCATTTGAGAGCAAGTACTGGTGGTTCTCGCTGGCTGTTTTCCCTGAGTTTTCCTGGTTCTGCAGCTTTCTCTTGACGTCACCAAATACAGGGTCAGAAGTTTGCAGCTCTGGCAACACTGCAATAAGTTCCCTTAACTGACTCGGAATGTGGGTCAGTATTGTCATCAAAGATTCATTCAATACCAGTTTCTTTGCCTTATCGAATTGAACTCCTGTATTTGGTGGGTACCTGGAATGGTAGTCGCTTAAATTGTCCTTAGACTTTACATACTCAAATTCGAATGTCAACATATTCAAAGTTAGTACCCAACGCATCAGACGCTGTGACGTAAGCCTACATAACAGCAGAAAACGTATCGATTGATGGTCGCTGCGAATTTTGAAGAAATTGCCTACCAAATAGTGTTTAAACTTACACACGCCATCAATTACACCAGCCATCTCTTTCTCTGAAATTCCATAGTTACGTTCTGCTGCATTAAAGATGCGTGACGTCATTCCTATTACACGGACCTCGCCATTGTCGTCCAGTTGATAAAGATGCGACGAACAACTTACATCGGAAGCGTCACATTCCAAAATAAGTTGTTTGTCAGGGAGCGGCTTCTTCAGCACTACTTTCTCTCTGAAGACTTCGCGTATCCTTTGAAACGCTACGTCGTGACAAGGCAACCATTGATATTTCACTCCCTTCTTCAACAACTGAAACAATGGGTATAAAATTTCTGAATACTGTGTACTGAATATTCTATAGAATTGACAGTACCCAATAAAACTTCTCAATTCTTTCACGTTTCTAGGTTTTCGAAATTCCATAACCTTCTCCAATTTCTCCTGCGACTTCTCAATTCCAGCAAGGGAGAGGTCATAGCCAAGAATGGAAATTCTCCGGCGGGCAAATTGACACTTTTTCAATCTTAAAGTTAGGCCACCTACTTTCAACTTCCCTAATACAATATCAAGATGGCGTAGATGCTCATCAAAAGAAAATGACGATATGGTTACATCATCAACATAATGGCCACAAAAGTCACGACACTCATCCCCGAGAATGGAGTTGATCGCACGCACACATGAAGCTAAGCTCTGCTTGGTCCCAAAGGGAAGCTTCTTGAATACATACGTAATTCCGTCGTGAAGGAAACCTAAATATTTCTGGCTCTTTTCCTCAACTAGAATTTGCATGAAAGAATCCACTGCATCTAAACTAGAGAACCAACGCCGTTCACATAAGTCTTGCAGTGTACACAGTGCAGGGATTGGCTGGTCGAATTCTGCGCGCGTAATAGCACCGAGCTTTCTCGCATCCAAACAAGTTCTCAAGGTCCCATTCTTTTTCGGCACAATCACGAGTGGACTTAGATAAGAAGTGGGATGCTTCTTGATTATACCCCACGCCAACCAACGATTAATGGTGTTAGTTACAGCCGTTCGGTGTCGCAGAGGATAAGGATACATCCTTGTCTTCATGGGTCGATCATCGGTCACCTCAATGGAATGCTGGTAATCCCTAATGGTACCGGGCTTCTCGTCAAATATGCTTCGATGTTTGTAGAGCACGTCGTACAACTTTTGCTTTTCCTCCCCACTCAAATCAGTATACTTTTCGACATGATCTCTAATTTCTTCTGGGGTAGCCTGGGTTCGAACCTTCGCCCATTCCTGTGGCGAGTAAACGACGTTTGCAAGTTCGGCTGCAGTTGGGAACTTCCCATCGTCCAACTGGCTGCGCAGGGTAGCCAACTCTCCCTGGTGGCCTCCGCCTGCTGACGCTCGCTCGAACTGCTCTGTAGTCAGCGGTCCTCTCCTCGACACGCACATACTACTAAGTGTGGGATTCTCACAATCGACCACATCCTCTTCGAACTCCCAGGATAATTTTCTTATGAAAAGGTCTTCTTCCTCTATTTCGATGTCTCGAAAAGAAACTTCTATATGGTGGGGATGGTTAAGCGAAAGGACGTTTCTCTCATAATCTAGGATCGCTCTACTTTCTACAAAGAACTGTGAACCCAAAATGAGTTCACGGTTCAGCCCTTTCACTACTATTGCCGAAGTATAGTACTCCTTTTCTGCAATCACAAGTTCTAACAATACTTGGCCGATGATCGAAGCGACGGCGCGACCGAACGCTGAACTGACTCTAATGTTAGCTGACTTAATGAACGCTGGTGGGGGGTCTCGCTTACGTATTTCTTCCCAACATTGCAATGAGATAGCCGAGATGCTCGCGCCACTGTCCAATAATGCCAGAATTTTGCTATTAAATAGACCTACTTCTACCTCCGGAAGTGTTACTAAATTGTTATTGGGTAGCTTTTCGGTCGAACTGTCTAAAAGGTCTCTAAACATCGCATTCGTCTCGTCAAACAACTTTTTGTTTATTTTAATTTTGTCCCCATTTCTCTGTAATAGCATAATTTCGGGATGACGAATGTCGTTATTTCCTTCACGATCGAAATGTGTCGTGCTAATTATACGTCTACAAGTTTCACAATCCCCATTCTCAAGTGTCTCTAAAGTTTTTACAAATGTCTCACTACTTTCTTCTTCTTCTTCTTCTAAAACATTGTTGCATGCAATAACACAATTACGCATAGCCAACTGCAACAATAAAAGAAGTCAACATTCCAGTGGTAATCCTGATTTAATGCACCACTTCCGTAATTCCAGAGCACACCGAAATTATATTTACAAAAGCACTCGCGCGCGCGGTCTCGCTAAGAGACCTGAGCAAAAGAAAAAAAAATATTTCTTTTAATATTTCCTTCTCACACTTTGAGCTCGCAATTATTACTGTTTGTGCACTTTTGTATTTATCACGCCGCGCTCTTCTTTCTTGAAGTGTTTCTAGTTTTACGATTGAATGCACTTCCGGGTCGAGTTTCTTCCAAAGTTGTGGACCATCCTCTTCCTAGGTTCTGCTAACCGTCAGGTTTCCTCTGCCATGGAATTTCAGTAAACACCAGAGGCGGTTCAACTGGGTAGTCCTTGGTGTGATACAACTATGAAATACATTTGTTATTTGACGAAAGTTCTCATGACGTTCTCTTGCACAAACCCGCCTACTTAATACAAGCAAAAATAGCTCAGTTCTTGTATTTAATGGGTTTTAATTAAACTATACTATACGATAGCATTGGAGATTTCCTACAGAACACGGCAATGCGTTTTCTTCACTAAGAATGTTACTCGCTTTCGATTTCACTGTTAGTAGCGTGAACAAGTGACATAGCGTGTGACGTGAGATACCGATTATAGATATATATAAAAGTGTGTTTACCATTTACTAGTGGGAAGAGACAAAGCTTTACATCATATTTCGTAAAGTGCTTCGCACCAGTATCAATTTTGTGCCATGTTTACGTCACACGCTATGTCACTTGTTCACGCTACTAACAGTGAAATCGAAAGCGAGTAACATTCTTAGTGAAGAAAACGCATTGCCGTGTTCTGTAGGAAATCTCCAATGCTATCGTATAGTATAGTTTAATTAAAACCCATTAAATACAAGAACTGAGCTATTTTTGCTTGTATTAAGTAGGCGGGTTTGTGCAAGAGAACGTCATGAGAACTTTCGTCAAATAACAAATGTATTTCATAGTTGTATCACACCAAGGACTACCCAGTTGAACCGCCTCTGGTGTTTACTGAAATTCCATGGCAGAGGAAACCTGACGGTTAGCAGAACCTAGGAAGAGGATGGTCCACAACTTTGGAAGAAACTCGACCCGGAAGTGCATTCAATCGTAAAACTAGAAACACTTCAAGAAAGAAGAGCGCGGCGTGATAAATACAAAAGTGCACAAACAGTAATAATTGCGAGCTCAAAGTGTGAGAAGGAAATATTAAAAGAAATATTTTTTTTTTCTTTTGCTCAGGTCTCTTAGCGAGACCGCGCGCGCGAGTGCTTTTGTAAATATAATTTCGGTGTGCTCTGGAATTACGGAAGTGGTGCATTAAATCAGGATTACCACTGGAATGTTGACTTCTTTTATTGTTGCAGTTGGCCGCAAGGTAATGTGTTACCCTTTTGTCTTTCTTGTTTGCTTTTCAGGCCGGAAGCTGGGTCTATCAATGGATCGTAATTGCGATGAGCATATTGTGGGTATCTTTCGCATACAGGATGGGTGTTAAAACCATATCAACCTGTAAATTAGAGTGTCATGCCTAGCAGGAATTTTATTTATTTTTTTTTTTAAATTTTAACTTTTATTCATTCTAAGACTCTACCGACTGACTAAATTCACTAAATTAACTTTGTGGCAGGAGGTTACAGTAATTTAAAGTAAATATCAGTTTAAATATTAAGATTCCTCCCACATTTGCATTTTTGCATATTAATGATTTTAGTAATTTATTCATATTATGCAAACTCACAGTCCTCCGCTCACAGTACCGTGTAAAGAAGGAAAAATAAGAAAAGTGCAGTTTGGGGTAAATTGGATCACTGAATTTGTAATTTGCATTAGATGTTTGTAAGAAGATTGGGGAAGTATTGAAACTACCTGTCTTTATATATATATCGTTTTATGAAAAAAAAAAAAACTTTTATATGATGTTACTATGATCATAGCGAGACACTGTGGCTCAGTGGTACAGCATTCACATCTGGTTCCAGGAGATCCTGGTTCGATCCCAGGATAAGCAATGACAAATGTGGAACGTGGAGAGAACGTGACAGTACTAACTTATGTACCAGCAATAGGAATTTTACATTCCACCGTTTGTTATTTCCAAGGGGAAGAGACTGAAAGTTGAATATCGCGATAGTATGCCACCAGAATCCGACGTGTATCTATATGACGGAATCAGGATGGTTGAAGAAGGAGGTTTTCATGAAATGGGTGGAACATCTCCACAAACATCGAAGTCCTGGTAAAGTTATTTTAATTATGGATGGACATTGTTCGCACACATCCCTGCCTGTTAGACGTGTGTGAAAAATATGATATAAAATGTTGTTGTTGCCACCTCACACAATACATGTTCTGCAGCCGCTTGATGTTCGTGTTTTTACGCCATTAAAGGCATATTTCAATCAGCAGGCAAAAAAAAGTTTATTTGCTGCATTTGCATTTCACAATCATTGTGATCCGATTTCCTCCAACACTGATCCGATTTACCCCACATGTACTTTTCGTTTAAATAGAACCCAATGAACATCCAATTTGACGTTTTCTGCAAAGGTGATCCGATTTCCCCCTACCTACCCTACTACATATTAAATATTCTAAATATCTATCTATCTATCTATCTATATATATATATATATATATATATTATGCAAGCAGTTTCTTTCATATTTAATTAACTTTCTACTTATTAAAGCACTGTAAAGAGATATGCTTTACTCGAGTCAGTTTTTTATCACTTGTGTGCGCCTTAGAGGTGCATATACACAGAAAGGGAAAGTAAAAAATGCCACCAATAAATACAGAAAAGTGCTCAAGTTCAAGAGGTACACATAACAACATAGTATGGAGTTCTTGTGCACTTTTTATACATTTCAAAACATCATACGTAACTGCGCAGTTACACTTAGAATAAAACTATTGTTTATTCATTGTTGGCGGAAAGTTTTCTTCTTTTCCATTTTTCTTTTCTTTCTCCACTTCAAAGGATTACACCGAAAAGTTTACAGAAATAAAAAAAAAAAGCCTTTTATTGTTGCACTGTTATGTTATCAAAGGTTTTGGACTGTAAATATTGGTTAAAAAAAAATATTAGGCCTATGTTTAGCAGAAGGGGTCCAGATCTTTTCTCTAAAAAGTGATACAATTGTGGTAGTTTCTGTTCACATTCGGTTAGTTTAGGGTAGAGTTGGTTAGTTTAAGTTAGGTTAGGCTAGTTTAGGTTACGTTAGGTTAGTTTAGTTTATGTTATATTAGCGTAGGAGTCCCGCATAATTTTCCAAAAAATGATAGAATGTCGCTTATTTCTACTAATATTACGTTAGTTTAGGTTAGTTCAGGTTAGCTTACGTTAGTTTATGTTAGGTTAGGTTACATTTGGTTACGTTATGTTATGTCTAAGTACTTGCATCATCCATTTCTCCTGTAAATTTTGTGTTTTTTACGTGCTTTTGGACCCCTTGTACTAAACATACCCCAAATATTAATACAGTACGTTAAACAGAATTTTCCAAAAATTGTTCTAATAGAATTTTCGAAGAATTGTGCTATAGCCTATATTTTAAATTATGCTTTATTTTCCAAAATTATGCTTTATTATGCTTTTAAAATTAGTTTCTTCTGGACCCTTAGACAACCACAACTATATTAAAGGTACCAACCATATGCGTAAGTTGTTGTTATGCTTTTTATGCTTTTGGGTTGCTCTACTGATCAATAACTTTACTATATTTCTCTTCATTTTCAATGATTATTTTGTATAAGCTAAGCATAAAACTGATAAATAAATAAGTAATAATAGACTTACAATAGCCCTAAAAATATTCATACCCAAATCGAGGCAGATTCGGATTTTACGTAAAGACTTAAATAACATAAAATCTGATTAATAAAGGACTAATAGCTGATCTTGGGAACTTGAATTCCTACCACAAAATCGTTTCTCGCTACCTGTGATTGCTTTGGCTATATGGGGACCAATATTCAAACCGGAAGTTGCAATAAACGTAGAAATAAATATTGTTTAATATTTATTCTCATATCGTTTTTCCTTATTTTCTACTTCTTGTTTCCCACTTTCTCTCTCTCAACGAGAATAGGGACGCGCATGAGACGAGTCGAGACACGATTTTCCTGACAAAATTCGAGTCGAGACATAGCTCTTCAAATATAAAAATAAGACTTATACATTTTTCGAGTCGAGACATCACTTTTACAGCGCATTTTCGAAATGACACAGTCACAAATCTTGTCTCGTGCGTATCCCTAAACAAGAATCCTGACACTTTAGCCTTTTCAGGACCAACGGCTCAGGAGCTGAGCCAGCGGTTTAAACCTCCGTAGTTCGCGGCGCTGTCGACTTGGATTGTTAAAAGCAGCCATGTGCAACAGCCGGCCCACGGACCACACCCGGCCCGTCTAACCCTGTTTTATGGCTCGCTGGTCAATTATTGAAAATGATAATTATTATATTTTTCTTGAACAAGAAATTTTCCGTCGATCACGCAATGCAAAACGTGACAACGCCATGAAGACAATCACTTGACTTTCGCAGGTAGTTGGAGGAAAATTTACGTCAATTTAAGGATTGCTATATGTAGCGACAAAGTTGTGAGTCGACAACACCGACCTCGAGTTCGGCTTACTAGAAAGATAACGGTTCATAGCCACTGTAATTCGACTTTTTTCGTTCTCGCCTGCGTAAGTGTGTTTGCACACTCATAACGACTTCCTTGTGTGTGAGGCAGTGTTAGATGACTGTAGGGAACTGTAAAAAAAATATATAATAATAATAATAATAATAATAATAATAATAATAATAATAATAATAATAATAATAATAATAATAATAATTACAGAAAGGAAGAATTAGTTGAAAGAAAAATTGGTATCAGTAGTGTTTCTTCCATTGCATTTTACACCAGGAGAATCTTTGTATCAAAACATTGAAATTTGCCCATGTTATGAATACAGGGACTTTTATGTGAACTAAAAGTCGAAAGGCCTCAATCATCTCCAATTTAAAGCCCTTTTCACGAACTGGAAACGGAGCATGAGGATCTGATCTACTACTGTTCTGAAATACAATGGAACAAAGGAAGGATGCTGCAGCGTTTTTATAATCTGATAAAAGAGGTGGCACTTTTCTTGGACATGAAAAGAAAACCCATGTCCCAGTTAAGCGATAAAAAGTAGTTGTGTGATCTTGCATTTCTTGTGGATATTATATGTTACTAGGTTGGCGTTGTTAACAACACCTGAGAAGTTAAATTCTGTAATTTATTATTATTATTATTATTATTATTATTATTATTATTATTATTATTATTATTAATAATAATAATAATAATAATAATAATAATAATAATAATAATAATAATAATAATAATAATAATAATAATAAACATTTTTAAGTGTCCGGGACTACCATTTCTTTCTTTTATTAAAATGAGCGGAAGAAATCCTATTACGGGGAAAAACAAGCACATATAACGTAAAACGTTACGGAAAAAATGCAAGATCTCGCAAGTCTAATTTACATCGTAATATTATTATTTCTGTCTAACACTGATTAACGGAGCGGTTTTCATTGAAGTTTTCGGAGTTCTTTTTAGGTTCTTCTGCAAAGCCAAGGTGTAGGGCACCTCCTCTAGTGATATGTTTTCTTGGCGTGGAACGTACAAGAGCGGTTCTAAAGCGTGGGGTAAAATGGCACACTCACTCAGTAAGTGAAGCAGTCTAAGTTAGTTAGTTATCTATCTATTTTTCTTGCTCTGTAAGAATGGATAAAATACATGACATGACAATTGGATTAATCGATCTTATTCCATCTACGAGAATATTGTTTTCGTCCATCCTTCGTGAAAAGTGGCCCTTACCCTCGCTGTGAGTCCGTCAGGTCGTGTCGATGTCCAGTACTTTTGCTGTAATCACAAAGTTCTGGCCAGATGCAACTCAATTTACACCTCGGGCCGCGGTGGCTCAGTGGTATAGCGTTCACCTCTTGGTGCATGGGGTCCCTGGTTTGAAAATCGATATACTTAAATTACTGTATTTTGAGTTAATACGTACTATTATTGTAAGCAGTGGCGTATTTACGATTTTATTTCGGGAGGGGCTTTGCTAACTTTCGGGGGGGGCTTTGCCTGAAAATGTGAAAATTCTGCAATATATTTCATATACTTTACTATAGTAAGTAAGATTTCGGGGGGGGGCTTAAGCCCGGAAGCCCCCCCCCTAAATACGCCACTGATTGTAAGTTATATTTTAGCTCGAGACTAAATGAACAGCAAGGAAACTAAGCAAGCTCGATTCGTCTCGTGCGCATCCCTCCCTACTACTTTTATTTTCTTATTCTTTGTGCTCAATAACACAAATAAAATAAATACCATTTGATTTATGAATATGAGACAGAATTTAATATTAGTTTAGGTATATGAAGTATTGATACAAGGAAGGTAATTTGCATTGAGGCTCATATCAAGATTAGCAGTGGTGCCCAGCCCCCCTTATGTCTATGACGCACCCCCCCCCCCCAATTGTCTATCCGTAAGTGTTCTTCCATGAAAAAAATCTTCTTTTCGGTTAATTTTACCCCCCTCATCAAACATATTTATATAGATTTTAACCCCCCCAAATATTTCAATGACGCAGTTTGCGTCATAGCCCCCCCTTGTGGGCACCCCTGAGATTAGTTCTTTTTAGCTGCAAAACCTCAGAAGTGTGTTTTTCACACAACATATGTCACTTACACTAAACTAAACTAAAACTGAACTCCTGGCAGAAGAATCCTCGGAGATCTAGGATCTACCAACCGCCTTGTTGCCTTTGTGGAGATCTGTGGTCAGCACACCGCTAGTCCCCCTTCGTAGTTAATCCTGGGTTTCTAGACCGAAGTTTATTACTTCTTTCATTCAAGTTGTTCCTATTTGTTCTCACGATTTTAAGTGTAGCCTACAGTGTGCGCTGCGCACCATTTGGTGAATACGAACGGTCACCATCTTTTCTCTGATCCCAATCCGGTACCGGTACTGCTTAACTTCGCTGATTTCACAAGAAGCAGTACGCCAGCGTCGCTAGAGCGTTTGGCAGATAACTTATATCAAAATACGAAGTTGAAGGGTAGTTTCCAAAAGTCACTCGGTCTACTATGGTTTTCTAATTTTTTTTTTTTTTTTTAATATTATTTGACATAGATTAGTACCAACCCCCATGATACAGGGACATTTCATGAACATCCATGCAACGCTAGTCTTAGGATATCAGAGTCCCCGCAATGGGCATATATCAGAGTTCCATGTAGCAGTTGAAATCCTTACGAATATTCAAATGTCTGCTTATATTCACGGAATGGGATTTTCCACAGGGTTCATGTAGGGTATTGTTGAGCCCTTTTGCAGTGATAACTATAGGGCAACTCTTTAGTAGTCAAATACAGTGGACTCAAAGGTTAGGAACTCCTCGGTTCGCAAACAGTTTGGTTTATGAACATGTTTTCTGAACGATTTTTCCGTTAAATCACGATCATTATGCTGCCGGTGTACGACCGCATACACACGCCTGTAGCGATAATTTCACATGATTAGTAGTACTTTTGTGCATTTACCATGAACATACTATCAGACTTCAGTGTTCAAGAGTTACTACTTTCTTGTATTTTTTCTTTGCTGTTTTTTCTTAGGATGTATAGAGTTTTATTTAATTTAGTGGTACACCTCTTAGGATCATGCGTGGGACTTTTAAGATTATGATAGCATAGTGTTAGCAGTATTTGTCTAACAAGGGCCACCAAGCTCCGTATATTTTGTGTATCACCTATTATAGTGATCGCAACGAGTCGTGAAGCTTGATCTAGATCTACCAATTTTATCACCCAAATAGAACGCAAGGGTGTGTCCCGATTGTCAACTTCCATCCATGAAATTTTGGCAGTCTCGCTTCTCGCAGTTTACGCTAAACATGTCCCGAGGGTACAGTATTGTCGGATTGTCGCTAAGTTTCGTTTTGTTTATTTTTGTTTTTGTTGTTGTTTCATACGTTTTGTTATTGTTATTGTTACTGTTTAATTCAAAGAACTGTTACCGTTCGGCCACTAGTTTGCCAACATTGTTAGAGCACTTCTGTTGTTTCTCGTTTTCTCAAGTGTGCGTTTGGAAGGCAGCTCCAGGAATCGTGCCGAATTCTTCCGATCAGTGTTGCCAATTCGGGAAAAAAAGTCGCTAAATCTAGGAGATTCGACTTCCAGCAAAGGGACAAAAAATAATTTTTCTGATTAGCGACTTTTTTGGTGATTTTTCAATTACAATTTGGGAATTTACTTAGAAATATAGCGACTTTTGTGCTGTGATCAACTTGTCCTGTAATCAAGTACTATTAAGCTCGAATAGTTCAGACATATCTTTATTTTCCTCTTGGTTATTTGAATCAGGGCTGCTGTTGACGAGGTAGGAAAGGACATAGCATTTGCCTCCATATTCCCGCTTTGATTGCTGTTATTTCTTGCCCTCTAAAGGGGACCAACTCCACCCTTTTATGTCCTTTAGTTTGCAGAGCTTCCGTTTAGAGGCACAAATAATACATTACCGATAGCAACGTTATTATCTATAGAAGCGTGAGTAAAAGTGAACCGTGTAAGTTTTTTCTTTGTAGACTCTTACTTTTGTTCGTTTTTCTAAGCTCATTTTTATATAAAGTAAAAAAAGTATATATTGTATTATAAGTGAAATTGAAATTATTCTTAGTTACATATGATTCATCTACGTTTTTGTTTGTATTTTGGCTTGAATTGATCACATACACACACACACACACACACACACACATATATATATATATATATATATATATATATATATATATATATATATATATATATATATATATATATATATATATATATATATATATATATCTGAGGGAGAGAGAGAAAGAGAAAAAAAAAACAAAATTCCAGGAATAATTTTTTAAAGCGACTTTTCACCCAATATTGGAGTAATTTCATCTCCCATTTAGCGACTTTTTGTATAAACTTGTTGGCAACACTGCTTCCGATGCATCACACATGATGCAAAGCAGTCCTGTGATTGGTGTAGAGCCCAGGTTTCACGAGTCTTTGCGGTCGCTAATCTACACCTGTATGTCCGTTACTATACACTAATTGAACGAAAGTGAATTTATTATTATTATTATTTATTTATTTGCAATAGATTGCTAAAGCAGTTATATCGGCCGAGTTCGTTAACCGACTCAATTCGTTAACATATTAATGGATAATGGTGACTTTAACTGTGACTTATCCATAGCACATATTCTGCTATTGAAACGAAAGTAGTAGAAGATACACATTGTGCTTGTAGATGGCAGCCAACATCCTCAAGTAGTGGACATCCACAGAACGAAATTAAAACTTCTAGCTCGTGATTCTTTCTACTGTTTACCATAGTTTATTTGTCTTTAAAAAGAGGATAATGCTATTTTCGATCAGGGGCGCATCCACGCGGGGGGTGTCTACTAGGTCCGGATCCCTCCCAAACTTCTTAACTCAACATACATTTGTACACTTTTTCTAAATAAAACCATTGTTATTTAAGGGTCTTTACTACAGCGAAATTAAACTACCGCTAATTTTAGAGTTTTTCTTTAATATCTTCAAAACAAATAAATATATTCGAAAAGCAGAAAAGTAGTGAACTAGACAATACGATTTTGCATGTGATACCGTTATCACAACTCATCTATTTTCTTTCGATTTGCTACTGCAGAAAGATTTAGCATTTTTTTTTATTTTTATTTATTTATTTATTTATTTATTTTGGTTTCTGTAAATAGCGGCGTATCAAAAGCAGATAGGCGAATTGTGGTCAATTCAACCTCCAATCCCAGAAAAGAGAAAATGCGCCGTTCTCTACAACAGGAAAGTGAAAGGAAATGAACCGAAATGGGAGATTCGTTTTTGATAAATATTTGTTATCTTTGTATAACGATAACTGGAATTCGAGAAGACATAAATGCTACATTTTTTTGCTTTTATATTTATATAACTTTCATGAAGAATATGGTTATTTTATATTTGAATTTTATATTATAAGTATGTGGAAAATAATTTTAAATGATAGCCATTTATGTTTATTCTGTTCTAACAATCCAGTTTCCAACATGTTACAAACTTTCGTTCTATTGAAAATAGACACAAATATGCAGTGGACGAAATGAGAAGGGAAGTCCAAAGTTTATTTTAAAGAAACCCCCATGTCTTTACCTATAAGGTGAATTATTGAATTTCAGTCAATCAGCTACAGCATCATCCCTATTTATCCTAGGATCATGGTTAGTACCTCGTTCTCTTCAGAATAGAACAACCTTTCAAACAGTTCCATTTACGTTTTCCTATCATGTTTGTAAGGCGGGAAATTTTGAGGGAAACATGAATTTTTCTGATTTTTTTAAACTTTGATCGCCTCTGAACCCACTATGTTAACGCACAGATCTCAAAATCGAGTAAAAAATAAGAAAGGGGTGTACTAAATGTGTATAAAAAAAGACAAGCTTCTATCTTGAAAACTAAGTGCGGGAAAATGTTTACCAATGAGCTAAGAACATTCCCACAATGCCTCAGATGACCCAGTTGTAATATAAAATTTTCCTGAGACATATTTATTTATCCTAGGATCATTGTACGTACATTATTCCCTTCAGAATAGAACATACTTTCAAACGGTACCACTCACATGTCTCCATCTTGTACCTGAGGTTGGAAAATCATGAAAAAATGGATTATTTGTTTAAAAAATATTTCTTCTTTGTACTTTTTTGCCCCTCTCTACACCCTTGTTTTAACGCAGAGATCTAAAACAAATCTGAAAAATACTAAAGGGTGTACTAAATGTGTGTGCAAAATTTCAATCTTCTATGTAGAAAAGTAAGCCCGCAAAAATTATATCTCTATAATACTCCAGATTTTCGTATAAAAAAAGATCTCAGGTAAAAATTCCCTGAGACATCTCTATTTATACTAGGATCATGTTTCGTACATCATTCTTTTTAGAACAGAACATTCTTTCAAACGGTACCACTCATTTGTCTCCATCATGTATCTGAAGAGGGAAAATCACGAAAAAAGGGATCTTTGTTAAATAACTTTTTTGCCTTTTTGCCCCTCTGGACCACCCCATTTTATCGCAGAAATCTGAAAAGAATGTGGAAAATATTAAGAGGTGCACTGGATGTGTGTGCAAAATTTCAATCTTCTAGGTGCAAAATTAAGCCCTGCAAAAAGTAATAAAAAAGTCATAACATTTTTTTTTTTTTAAGTTTTTACGTAATCACACTACATCTCGACGCAGAAAGGCGTGAAAGCATATGTAACGTGTTCTGCAATGCCTCCAGTCTTGAGAAAGAAACAGAAGTAGAAAGCTTTTTGGTACTTTTTAAATCGAATAATGAAGATTCTAGTCTATCACAGAAAAATAGATGATATAATTTAAAAGAGTTAAGTGGTCACTTAAAAAAAGTGGGGGGCAACTGCCCCCTCTTGCCCCCCCTAATCGCCGCCCATGATGATGATGATGGTGAGTATAACTTGGGAAATTCAATATCAAAATTGGACTTTTTTGACTCTCAACATGACATTTTATAACTTTTCAAGTTGGCATCACTGTATCGGGCATCGAATTTTGGAATGTATTGTAAATTTACGTGATTAATTGGCTTGTATCTGTCCTTATATATTGAAACAAAATATTATTAAACAAAACAACTATTCAATAATGTTATTCGGGATTCAAAATATGGTAACAACTCTAGTACGTACATTTTAATCTTCATATGCTAAGTGTCTGGCTGGAAATTTTTGTTTCATTTCTCTTTCTCTCTCTCTCTCTCTCTCTCTCTTTTTTTTCTTTTCTTTTCTTTTTTTTTTTTTTTTTTTTTTTTTTTTAATGAAGTCGTATACTGTGTGCAGCTACGTCAGAACATTTGTGTTGAAGTTATGTAGAAAGCGTTTATTGTAGTATTCTAGTAAGGCATGCTTGCCTGGTAATTAATGTGAGCTGTGAGTGACACATAGCAAAGCGAACAATACGCAATATCACTCAGTTATCGTTACGTTAGTTAGTTCCGTAATACACATACGGAGGCAGCACACTGATTAATGCGGGATATGTATGGATCTCTATGTATAAGCATACGTACGAGGTATTAATTATTAAGTGAATGTGAATGTCTTAGTATATTTTAAGAAAGGCTCGCAACCAGCCACAGACGTTTTGGGAAAGACACAACAAAGTCATTAAAAATTTGAAACCGCTTATATCAATAATTACTGAGATTTTGCACGTGTGGTAACCGTAACTTTGATTAAGTTCCAAAGTCGGTTATCCGTTTGTACCAACATTTTTCAAACTTATCGAGTGCTCGTTTGTGTATTGGATAATATGTAAGAACAGCGGGACTTTTGTTAACTTTTTATAAGCAGATATAATCATAGAACTATTAGGCAAGCGGATGGAACTACTTCGCGCAAGGTTACCGCATGCTTTAATACACAGAGGAACATCATTAATGACAAGAAGAAACAACAGGGGACCTAGATTAGATCCTTGAGGGTCTCCCGATAGAATATTGAACTTGAAAATTATAGGTAATGTCAAACATCGTCTAGAACTATTCGACTGAAACTCTTTCCAGTCCTTTGTGAGAAGTTTTTTTTTTTTTTAAATTTTGGAATTTAATATTTGTATTGTTATTTGTATATTCTATGTTATTAGTATGTTGATGTGTATCAAATTCAAAATAAAATAAGAATAGCACTCGATTTCAGTAATTCAAAACCATGTTTTCATTCACTATTATGTTTTAACTACAAAACCCATTCACTTAAAAAAAATGGCATAATACCAACTTTTTTTTTTAAATCTTACATTCCATATTTAAACCTAGGAGTACAGAATGAACTTTGGTTGTTTCTCGTAACACATTGGGGAGTGGGCGCCTGGAAATTCTCGTCCCGAGCGCTTACAACCCACGCGACGGCCCTGCTGTTATGCGTAGATTCTTGAGAAACTTCCTGTAACGAACTTCTATTTATAGAAGTTGGTCTATATTCCAAGTAATTCAGGAATTTAGCAGCATAATGGAACTATTAATTGTATCATCTTTTATTATGTTTTTTGTCATATTTATTTCACACCAACTTATTTTATCCATAATCTGGGAAAGGTAAATGTAGGGGTTTCTTAATACTACTGTTAATAATTCAATGATTATAAAATAGAGATAGATTAGATAGGATTAAGTAAGCATAAAATTCTCTACTTTTTAAAACTGTTTAATTAACAATATCACCTAAGTCTATTTAAAATACATATTTAAAGAGAAATTAAATAGAAGATACAAACACGCAATAAACTTTCTCCTTTCCATTTATAAAGTACAAGTTTTTAATAGTCGTACTAAAAAAAAAAAAAAAAAAAAAAAACCTTCTTAAGAGTATACCTCCAGGACCAAATTACTACTTGCTGATATTGAAATGAGGTTTGTTATGGTATTGTTTATTTAACAAAAAAAAAAAAAAAAAAAAAAAAAAGAGCAAAATTATCCGAAGAACCCACTTCAAGAATAAACTTCCAGTTATGAATATTTTCAAAAGAAACGATTTACACATTATAGCGTTGTTTTATGAACTATGAACAAAATCAGTTGAGGAGTTTTTCAGGAAACCATCCGAAAACGAGAGTTAAACTATGGCTATTCGAGGATGCGTTTCCGATGCGTTACCCACAGCAGCGAAAGCGACCAAAGTGGCTATTCGCTGGTTACTTTCGTCAGAGTTATAAATCATACTGTGAGCCAGTCAGGGTTTCCAGAGCTTACTGCCACACCCTTATTCTCATTCATGCATATTAGGAGAAATAACCCTACTGTGTCACACAGAATTTTTCTGTGATTAGGCAATTTTTCGGAATTTCCTTGTATTTGTGTAAATTTTATTTTGTTATACATTCACATACTTTATAATAGCAGTTCGAATACTCAGCACAAAACATCTTCCAAGCAGCTGTTTCTTGCTAAAAAATCTCCTTGCCTGGCAACACGTCTTTCCTTTCTTTCGATATCTTTACTGTTTCCAAAACAGCAGGCGGTCGGTCTATTGTTCCGAAACGCATTAAATACGCTCGAGCCTACGTATTCTGCGTGTTTTTATAGCTTTCGCGTTTGCAATGCATTGCGATTAGCCATCCACATTTAAATACGTGGTCAGCGTATACCAAGCGTACGCATAAGCCATAAAAATACGTTGCGAACGCATCAATTAGCCGTGTACTTATATTTTTCAGTTTAGCTTCCCTTCCATAATGAGATTATATGAAACGTAGATCTATAGCTTAACATGGAATCCAAACCACTTGGGTTCCCGCTGGGAATTGAAACTGATTATCCCACGCCAAAGGCGTCTAGAAAGAACTGGGTGTCTTTGACGTGGGAGACTAGAGTTTGATTCCCGACGAGTGCTGATGTGACAAAGCTTACTTTCCTCCCCCCCAAAAAAATGTTCGTTTGTAGATATCTTCAGTTCACACTGCTTACGCTACAGTATTAACGAAACTGTTAAAATAAACATATGAATGAAATATGAAAAAAAAATCAGAGAAGTTGTTGAGAAAATCGTTCCAGAAAATCTCACTCTCAAGCAGTGGCGGATCAAGAAGGTAAAAAGGGGGGGGGGTAGCCAGTACCCAGACTATGATAGATATATAAAATTTCAAAAATATACAGTCTAAATAATAGCTTAAATTATTTTGTCACTGAAAAAAACTGGGGGGCTAGGCCCTCCGTCCTTGGCCTAGATCCGCCACTGTTCTCAAGAATTAATCCTTCTGGAATTTTTCATAGGAAATAGCTTTCGTCATATCACAAGATAATTAATGAAAATATTTATTTATGAAAGAAGAACAAAGTCACTTAATTGTTTCTGAAAAAAACATAAGAAGAAAGCACATCGAGAGTAAAATAGCAATTATGGATTTTTTTTTTTAAAAAAAGGAGAAATGACTTACGCCATATGTCTGTTAATGAAATATTTGTTCATAAAATATGAACAAAATTACCTGAGCCGTTCTTTAGAGAATCATATAAAATGCCCCTTTAGAATACTTTCTAGAAAAATGACTTATAACATATTAACTGTTGTTAGTGATGTATTGATTTATGAAATGTAAACAAAATTGTTTGAACAGTTGCAGAAAAAATAGCAAAGTTTGATAGTGTACAATGCTATTAAGTAAACCAATAACTATGAGTATTTGCAAACCTTTTCTTATAGACTAAAAATTTGGATGCGCAGCTTTATGTCGTCAAATTTAAACACTACACGCAGGTCTTGTAAACAATTACTAATCCATATAATATAGCATATTGTATATTGTAAGGTTTCATATCCTCACATGAAAGCCACTACCATAAACGCATTTGAACACGTGTCACTGTGTTCAAAACATAAACACCGGCAGACGATGGGAGGCAGATAGGAAAAGGACACGAAGATGGATCGGAAGAAAACCGAAAATGGCCGACCCTCTCCTCACGGACCTCCCCTTCAGAGGACACCCATGAAAGAGGACCGCAAGTGGAGAGAGGCATCACTCAACACCTTATCATTAACCTAACAACACCTCTTCCCGGGGGCCGCAATGGGCTATGGAAATCGCAGACTTTGGTGAGCGAAGGATATATTCTATAACCACCTATCTCCGTAGGCTGCAATGAGCAAAGGAAACTTCTTCTAATAACCTACCCCAGAGGTGCAATGAGCGAAGGGGTTCCTGTAATAACGTAAGACACATTGAACCTGCATTTCTTATTCCACTACTGTGTGTGCTGAGGATTCAATAGGTTCTAAAAGCATTTAGTGTATTACAAAGAAACTTCGTAAAACCATTATATATATAGGCTATATTAATAAATAGAAGAAGATAAATGCCCCGGACTTTCGTTAGACTGCTGAAAACGTGCGGTTTTCCACTATACTACACTAACACAAGGATCTTCCTACAGGACGCTCTTTTTACTAAAATTCGGACTCTGTTTTTGGTATTTGGATCACTTTTCAAGGTTCTTCATTATTTTTTAAGATATTCACTGAAATTACAAAAATGTTGGTTTGAATTTAGGAAAGAGTCTAAACGGGTGTAGATATAACTTTTGAATTTTTTGGAAATGGTTAAAATTTTTCGAATGCACAAACTTATCCTTCTCCTTTTGTTATCTTTTACCCGCTTTTTTTCTTCCCTTCTAGGGACCTAATGGAAAGCAGAGAGAGGGTTTTAGGAAATCCCCACCCGTTTTTTCTTCTCCTTTTCTTCCGTTGCAAGAGAAGGTTAGGAAAGTACTCGGGAAACTCCATCCTCTCCACATGCTTCTTCTTCTTCCTTAAGGAGGGGAAAAGATGAAGAAGGAATCATTCCCTTCTCACTCTCTCCTTCATTGTATCTCATTCTCCCTAATGAAAAAGAAGAGAGGAAGAAAGAAATAGAAGAAGGATCTTTACACTTTCTTTTTCCCTCTTCTGCTGATTTTCACTCTCTTTCTTTCTTTCTTTTTTTGTGGGGGCACTCCCGTTTCCTCCCTTCCTTTAACCTCTAAATGCCCATTGATACAGCTGAAGCTAGGAAGATGACTTTCGTATCAATGTATTCTGAAGAATAAAGATTTCCCCAGATATGCATTGTATGTATGTGGCGGTACCACGATGGAATGGAGGGTAAAG
Organism: Thermobia domestica; assembly: GCF_964235325.1. Classification (NCBI taxonomy): domain Eukaryota; kingdom Metazoa; phylum Arthropoda; class Insecta; order Zygentoma; family Lepismatidae; genus Thermobia; species Thermobia domestica. The sequence goes on along the minus strand of NC_137465.1, from coordinate 21,256,601 downwards.
TTTTTGTTTTTTTGCATTAGGTTTTTTTGTAGGGGCATTCCCTCTCTTGAGAGTACACTCATAAAAATTAGTATATGAAGCGATGAAGTAGTCCACTACATGGTAGTATCCTGTGTGTGTACTTGTTGCTTGCATGGGAGGGGAGGGAGGAGAGGGCAAAGTTGGTTGACTTTTTGAGTTTATGTTTTTAACGTAAATTAAGTTACATGATTTATTTGTTACTTCTTCTTCTTCTATGAACAGAGCAGGAATTGCACAAGTGTTACATCATTAGAATCTGTGTTTCGTAAGCTTTCCAACGATGTATCAATCATGTTTCTGTGATAATTAGGGAGAATCACCAGGGCCTCCAACGCGAGAGCCTATGGTTTCGTTCAAATCCCATTCGGGCATAGAAAGGTTAATATAATCAATCTTTATTGCAGAAAAGTTTGTCATGGAAGGGGGAGTGTCCAAAATAAAAAGTGCGAGGTACTGCAATGAGAGGAAATGCTAAAAGTCTAGCGATCCACAAGAGTCACATGTAGGTCTATATACAATTTAACTTTGCGTGAAAGTAACACTCAACATACATAATCGAAGGAAGATTCAGTGTATGAATTGTGTGTTTCTTCTACAAGTGTATGTTATCCTGCTAATTAACGTGTCGCTATGTTCCACATGTAATATGAAGAACAACACCAGCAAATGAACTTGATGACTGTTGAACGAACGAATCAGACATCCAACTAGTGCATGTTGAATGAACGACAACCAAGCAACATGCCTCCCGCCCCATCCGCTACCATTTATGATTAACGATATGCTTAACCGGATGACCATATATCATCGCTATATACTTGTTTGCTTTTCATTAGTAGTAAACAATATTCGACTTACTATATATAAAATTACATGGACTGACTGCCATAAAATAACGGTTGACATGGAAAGTTAAAATTTGGCATGATTGTAGTTTTCCGTGATTTACCACAGGGAAATTGCCAAAAGTGAATATTTTTTAAGTTCTAGGGTGTCTAAAGGTGGATGAAGAAACTCTCTATGTTGTTTAAATGGGCTTGATTTTGGACCTATAATCTCATGTTTTACGTACTTGGAATTGAAATAAAAACTTGAAATTCGGTATGCTTGTATGTTTTCTATACGATTATTTAAGAAAATTATTTAAAAAAAAAAATCCAAATTGGGAGTGATTTTATTGGGAACTGAAGAATCTTTCCCATGTTATTTGTATGGGACACCTTATACTCCCCAAAATAATTGGGCACTTCCTGTAGGGCTACAATGATTAAATTTGACATGATTGTAGCCTTCCGGTACTAACCCACAGGAAAACTGCCAAAAGTGAATATTTTTAGCTTTAAGGGATCTAAAGGGAAGGATAAAAAATCCCATGTTATTTAAATGGGCGTTTTCTTGGGTTACAAAACCTTATTTTTCAGATAGTTGAAATGGGAAAAGAAACTTGGAAGTTTCGTAGAATTGTGGGTTGAAGAGGACGAAGCCCTAGGCCGAGCAAACGTGGGTCTCTGGCCGAAAGCTAGTTACACTATAACAGTGTAAGAGTAAATAACTTTCTATCAAGTGACTCTTATGTGATACTAAGCATTATTGGCTGGAGTTTTTGACTCCTATAGTCCTTTTCAAAATTGATTTTTAACTAATTATGAACTGCTTCCTAGTTTCTAAATTCTAGAATTTCACGACACACCGATTGGGAATCACTGGGCTAGACTATTCATTCATTTAGTGGATCTGTTTGTTCATGGTCCAGTAAAAACTACTTCCCTCCTATTTTCCGACTCTGCTCTTTAATAAGTGTGTTACAGATGGTGTTTGTTGCCTACGCGACGAGAAATAAGGTTGTCTTGTCTCGTATTTGTTGTAGATGTCTAATCTCGTCTCGATAATTGAAGAATTCTTTCTCGTTTCAATTTTCAAAAAATATTTCTCGTCTCAGTTCTCGAAGAATTCTTTCTTGTCTCAATTCTCGAAAAATTCTTTCTCGTTGCAATTCTCGAAGAATTTTTTTCTAGTCTAAATTCTCAAAGAATTCTTTCTCGTCTTAAATGAAGAAGACGTGTGAAAATACGTCAAATGGAAAAGACAAAAGAAAGAAAGAAAATATTGGCGTTTGTTAGATATTAATACGAAATAATACATTGATAGACTGGATGCGGAAACGTGAATCGTGATTTGTTTTCATCTGCTTTGTATGTTTCAAAACTATTATTAACATGATTTTTTTTCTTTTCTTTTCTTTTTTCTTCTTTTTTTTTTTTTTTTTTTTAGCTTCCATTGAACTCCATGAGAGGACATTATTTTTTATGATTATCCTTCATGGCATGTGCGATTCCGAAATTGATTTCCTTACGAGAGAACTGAATTTTATTTATCAATTATCAAACCTTAAACAAATAGTGAATAGTGTCACCAAACAATAACTAACGCAGTAATAATTAGAAATGAGTGTGTATGAGAAGTTGCTGTAGATGTCGTGGTAAAAACCACAATGTCTCATCTGTTTTTGTTTTTTTTCTCAGGAGGATGAAGTACTTCCGCCAGTACTTCTAGAATCATTTGTTTCCGTTGCGTTTAAAAGAAATATGCTACTATGGAATGGTTCAGTAGCGTCACTTTAGATTATTCTGGGAAGAAGGGGGTAGAAGAGGAACTAAATGATTCTTCACCTACATAGGCTAAGTAGTTTCACGTTTTTCAAATTTAACTATACATAGGTTTTATACAACCTGTATAACAGAAGTTAGATTGCATGAAGCTGTAAAAAAATGTTTTAAAAATGCTATTTTTCAGTTACCTATTCTCAAAATTTCTGAAGCACCTTCTGCTTCAGCAGGGACATGTAAGTACAAATGTTCACAATAAACAAAAACTTAAATTTTATCTAGGGGCTCAGTGGTAAAGCGTTCACCTCCGGTGCTTGGGGTCCCTGGTTCGATCCCAGCTCGCACCGTGTGGACTTTGTGGTGGACAAACACCGTGCGCGTGGGTTTTCTCGGGGTTCTCCCGTTTCCTCCCACTTTCTTCATTCCACTATTTCATTCATTTCTCATAATCACCGTCTGCTTTAGCCTACCCGGTATAAGCGTGGGACGTAAAACTTAAAGATTTCATTTCATTTTTTAAATTTTATCTAAAATGTCAAATTGAAAATGAAATGAAATTTTTGAGTTTTACGTCCCACGTTTATGCCGGCTAGGCTAAAGGAGACGGTGATGATGAGTAATCAATGAAAGGTGGAATGAAGAAGGTGGGAGGAAACGGGAGAATACCGAGAAAAGTCACGCATGCTGTTGAGGATATTTTCTATATTGAAAACTTCTAAATTTTCCCCCATATTTACACTCCTCGCTCAGGACAGTTCTAAGTCCGCTCCTGTCCCTTGTTTTAACGGACTAATAGAGGGTAAGACCAGTCTGATATCATTGATTGTCTTTGACTTCCTACACTAAGTCTACCATTCCTAGTATCCAAAATTACATTGCGAGAAAAATAGGAAAATGTAGTATTGTACTTTTAATTAAGCACATTAATTCAATCTGACTATGAAATAGCTGGTAAGCTGTAAATATACATTGTAACACCGTAAATTCAAAATTTTAAGTTTACAATCAGGACTTTCAGACTGCATCGGGAACTTTAGATTTCGTCCTTTTTTTAAGTTCATTAAATCGAGGTCCGCACTATGGAGACATGTGTGTATATATTGTAATGCACTACATGCCTATATAACCAAGATGATTCCATGGACAGCTATTAGTCTCAATTGGTCAACCCCTCCTTTAGCTTGCCCGGAGCTCTAAGAGATACTCAACCCAAGACTCTAGTTTGCTTCGGAACTCCAGTGTGTCCTTCCTCCCGCTTAGCTGGCTTCGGAGCTCTGTCGGGATTCCCAACTTTGCCTCAGAGTTCTATGGCTTTTTGCTTCCTTCGGAGCATTGACGATTTCTAATCCAGTCCCCCTAGCTTGCTGCGGAGTTCTGTGAAGATCCTGCCTTAGACTGCTCGGGCTTTGGGTCACCTTTCTCTACTTTGTATTATGTAATTGTATTATTCTTGTAGAATACAGTGTATAGAGAACTGTTACATAAAACCGGTAGTTAAAGGCGATTCCGGACTACCCTTTACCAAAGCTCTACCTAACTGTAGAGCCAGAGAGAAGTGAGGGAGACAATTACCCCTTGATCTCTAAATGACGCCTTTACAATGGGAGTTGAGGGCACGGTAGCTCAGGAGTAAAGCGCTTACCTGTTCTGCATGTGTTCGATCCCCGGACAAGAATGTTTGTGGTGCACAACATCGCGCTCGTGAGTTTTCTCGGGGTACTACCGTTTTCTCCATCATTCTCATTCCACCAATTCTTCCTTAATCATTGACTTGCCTTAATCATTGTTTCCCTTAGCTTAAAGGTCATAACCAAGGGACCTTAAACTCAAAGATCTTTCGTTTTTGTCATTTTTATCCCAATTTCCGAAACAAGAAATTTTGGGGAATCAAATAGATAAAGATAAAAAAAAAAGGTAAAGAAATAAACTGCATGAAAATTAATATGAGATACAAACTAACCTTACCTATTAACCATGCTGTTTGGAGCCGAACCTTGGTCTTCGTTGTTATCGAAAGAGACGAATATATTGATTCATTCATTGTAGTGTGTTAAGTGAAAGTGAAATGAAATGAAATCTTCGAGTTTTACGTCCCACGATTATGCCGACTAGGCTAAAGGAGACGATGATAAGAAATGAAGGAATTGGTGGAATGAAGAAAATGGGAGGAAACGAGAGAACCCCGGGGAAACCCACGCATACTGTGTTTGACCACCACAATGCTCACATGTAGCAAGCTGGGATCGAACCAAGAACCCCATGCAACAGAGGTGAACGCTTCACTACTAAGCCATCGCGGCTCCTTAAGTGAAAGTGTGTAAAGTTTGTATCCTGGAGCTCCACTAGGAAAGAAAAATTCATCTCTCGAACTCAGTAAGTTAATAGATTTAATACTGTTTTATCCACCATAATTCGAATTGTAATTAGGGTCATGTTAAATACTTTCAACATCCAATACTTAGTATGTATAAAAAGAAAAGGATATATTCATTGTCTGCTGTAGTCCATGAGTACTCCTCGAACCATAATACAAGCAGCGCATTGTCTCATTAACCTTTTCCGATGTTATGCATCCCTGAAATTTCATTTTATAAAGTAAGTAAAACATAAATTGTTATTCGGAAAAAAAGTAAAAGAGCTCCCAATTTAATTACATTTATTTATTCAGTCCAACTTTCACATTTATGTTCAAATAAAATGCTAACTAAGTTTGTCATGCATCCAAATTCATAACATTTTAATTTTCTCTTTTATTATTATTATTATTATTATTATTATTATTATTATTATTATTATTATTATTATTATTATTATTATTATTATTATTATTACTTCTACTACTACTACTAGTAGTAGTAGTAGTAACATGCACTGTTTATGCGGATAATATTAGTACGGCAATCGATCAGTGGCGATTTCGTTCTTAGAACAGATAGAACAACCTGTTCTTCTCCGTTTATGTCGTCTGTGTATTACTTACATCCAGGACAGGGGTGCACGCACGTTGTGAGGTCCAACAAATCCGGACCTTCCCGAAAACTTCCTTACTCAAGAAACAATTAACATTTCTGACCAGAATATATACACTTACTTATTACAACTAAAATACAGTGTTACAGTTTCGACAACTTAATGTTATCTTCTTCAGAGCATAGAATTATATGCTAAAAGGGAGAGTACTAATGGCAATAAATAAAAACTAAAAGAAAGTTTTTGAGGCAATTGGTCAATTATAAACAACAGGTAGATTACAGATGTTTAAAAAGGATATGCACAGGTGGAAGGGTAATTAAGTCAGGGCAGGTATCGACAGATGAGGCCCGAGGAAGAAAAAAAATTAAATGAAATTTTTGAGTTTTACGTCCCACGGATATGCCGGTTAGGCTAAAGGAGACGGTGATTATGAGAGATGAATGAAATGGTGGAATGAAGAAATGGGAGGAAACGGAAGAACCCCGAGAAAACCCACGCACACGGTGTTTGTCCACCACAAAGTTCACTTGGCGGGAGCAGGGTTTGAACCCGAGACCCCTAGCACCAGAGGTGAACGCTCTACCACTGAGCCACCGCGGCCCCGAGGCCCGAGGAAGAGTCTCAGGTGGTTTCCCATGAGGGGTCTGGACGCAAATTTTCAAATATAGAACCATATTTTGGAGTCTTTTCGGGCCTAACTTTGTAATTATTCTACACAACGATATTTATTCGACCGTTCTTTCTGGAGAACTTTCTAAGCGCAACTAAATTACGCCTTTAATTGCTGTAACTAAAAAATATAATTTTGTGTTGATTATTAAATTTCTGTAACTCGTGTTTATTTCGGGCTCATTTGAATATCACAGAGCTCGGGCTGGGCTCGGGTCTAAATGCTAAAATATATATTTCGGACTCGTGTTGGGCCTCACATTATGAATTTACTGGCCGGGCCGGGTCGGGCCCAGACTAAATGTTCTGGACCGTGCAGACCTCTACTTCCCATATAAACAATGACTCTTAGTACTTTCACTTTTAGTATAAATATTTATATGCTCTGAAGATATTTCTTTTAGTTAGTATCTTATGAAGATAACGTTAAGTTGTCGAAACCGTTACACTGTATTTTAGTTTTAGTAAATAAATGTATATACTCTGGTCAGAAGAGTTAATTGTTTCTTCAGAACGAGGTAAATGGGTGCTGCTTCAATCATGTCCAAGAAGTAATTGTTCATATATATTATAAAAAAAAGTTCGGATGCTCCTTATGGTACACACAGACTTAAAAAAAAAAAGTATCAATTAAGAGCAAATTCTTCTTTTTCTTGAAGATTCGACAATCCAACGAACGCTACATGCGAAATCACAGAAGGGAGCAGACAGAAAGCATGCATGATTTATGAGCGAGATGTAAGGAGGGTCCCGTAAAGCATCCAGTATTTACGAATTTGAGCGACAGCTATAAAAAGTTGGGAACCGCTTCTCTGAAACCAAAAGAGAGAGAAAATTGCACTATATTAGTTGAATTAACCTAATTTAAAAATGTAGGCAGACATCCTGGTGTTTTACTTAGGACTTGCTATCCCTGCATGGTTTCCTGGTATGTCGTGTCCCAGTGCGATGAGTGTTAACCCTTTGGAGTACCGTTAATTCCCTAATTATTGATAGATAGTCTGTATAAGCCCACCACCATACATGCACCTCTGTAAAGTTTGCTCCCCTCTGTTCTTGAAAGGACCAATCAACATAATGTAACGGATTTCTCCGTGGTAGGGCAATGATGTTAGAGGAATAGAGGAAAGGAACTGTCTGCTGTCTCACATTTTTTATTGTTATTTTATGATGTCATAACCCCTATAGTTAAGCGTAGGTATCTTTCTGCGTGTTTCTAAGGTTTCATAACGGACTGTCCGATACTAAAATGAATACATGGTTCCCCCAATCCCTCTTCCTTCTCCCTAACCCCCTTTCATTTGGCTTATATAGATTAACAATAGAAGCTATTTCATTCACTTGTGAATTGAGAACACACATGCACACACTGTATGAGAGTAGAACGAGCGAGCGATTGGTGTGTGTGTTTCTCCTATCTGACGCTTGTTCCACATATGATGCAATTATGTTAGAACAACACCAGCTTTACTTGGATGTGGAAACCTAAAGGTAGATGAACATTACGGGTAGGCGTAAGGGCAGGACTCCTTCCGAATTCTTAACAAGTAATAAACAATGTCACATTTAGTACACTCACCATGCTCAGTCAATTACTAATTGAACGAGATGTACGTTGTTGGTAGGGACGGCCTTCTTTGAAAAATCTGTTTTTCGATTTTCGGAAATTTTATTTTTCGTTTTTTTCGAAAAATTTTCCGTTTTCGAAAAAAATTTCGTTTTCCAGATTTCGAAAATTTTTCGTATTTCGTTTTTTTTTGTTCAACGAAAAATTTTTCTTTCTTCGTTTTCCAATTTTTTTGTTTTTCGAAATATTTTTCGTTTTTGCGAGAATATCTTTTTCAAAAAGGTATTTTGCGAAGAAATATAGCCATGACTAATACATATTCCCATTTTTAAAACGTTGAAATTTAGTATGCACACTTTGATTTTAGTGCTTGTACGAAATTTATCTCGTTTTAATATTTTAAATTTTCTTCTTCTCCTGGATAAACAATTTTCTTTTTGAAATGAAACGAATAAATTTATTGATTTAATTTCATGGATAGCTTTCGCAAGTAAATTGTGCATAATTCGGGAGTATAATACCAGTCCAAGATGTTTCCACAAAATTAAGGGTAATTCTGGTAAAGATGTACAGTCAGTGACAAAAGTTCTTTTTCATTTGATAAAATTAGTTTCGTAAATAAGTTGAGAATAATAAATTTTACCAAAAGGAGAGTACTTTTGTCGCTGACTGTACCATGAGATAATTATTAACTTTTGAACCTCTCAAGCAATCACAATGAAATTTTTGGCATTATGATCTTTGTTGCTTCTAATTAGCTACTATAACTTGTCATTGTCGTATTTATGGTTATCATCATCATCATCATCATCATATGGTTAGGTTACACAAAATTTGGGAATGCCTCAACAGATCAAGCCCAATTTTTCTGTGTGGTCTCTTGGGGTTCCTAGGTGAGTGCAAACTCGCTAAATATTGTCGGGAATAACATTACTCATACTTTGGGCAAGTATATTCGCCATACGCAATACAAAATAGCCAAAGCAAAATGAAAGCGTATATATACGCCATCCGCACAGCAGGTGCGTTTTGAAGACACGAGTTAACTCGCCACCACACTGAAGGGGTTAAACTATAATGCAACAAAGTATGATGAATGAAGTACCAGGTGAGACATGCATTTGGCCTGACAGCAAGCGTTGAGATTCAGGGTGCCATTTTTGCTTCCGTCTAGTACCCAATTGAAGGTAGAAGTGTGTGATATTATCATATATACAGACACCAGCAAAAGTATAATCCCGCCTACGTGCTCTAATTCCATTACTTGGGGTCCAAGTATTTTGCAGTTGTGAGAACGCCTGGACAGATGCAACCCAACTTATACATAACTTTACTCAGCACTGACAGCAGTTGGTAGCACTGAGGCAGGTCTTTATGCAAGTTAAAATTGTGAGTAGATGACGTACGAAACAGTTCTCCATTCTGAGATCAATCTCTATTGTTCGGATCGTGTTGTCCAATGAACATCATACATTATTCTCAATATTTTTGTGTATGTAATGTATTATTTCGTTATATACTGTAGGTTCAAAGAAATAAAAATACTGACCACGCATGAATAAGAAAATGCTTGAAAATAAATGAAAACATCAAATCTAGAACAACTGCTGGAAATAAGTTTCTAAATGATTGCCTCCATTGAGATACCTTCCCCAATTCTCTTCATTCCAACATCTTTTTCTTACTGGAGAGGAGAAGATCTTGCTTGAATATGCATTGAAATTGATATTGCAATATTTGAAAAAGTTTCAACCCGTCCGGGATTTGAACCCGGGTCCGCCGATTACAAGATCAATGCACTAGCCACTTACCTACCGCGTCACTTCATCTTCCATGTAAACTATTAGTTAGTTAAAATCATTGCATGTAAGAATATACACATGAACTAATGCTCTATAAAGAGAGTCCTCATGTGAGTGTCACAATGACACTCGAGGTTTCCTTCTTTAACTCGAAGACAAGCTATATAGACCTTTGTCACTGAGGAAAATATCACGAAACGTTCTTCAAGTTGAGGCCAATTCAAAGTTTTTAACGATGATCCCGATTTACATTGTTACTATTCTTCCTCGCCGTAACTTCTAATTTCCAAAGAAGAAAAGACGGCAGACATTATTTTCGCATTCTTTGAATTGTATCAACGCGTGCAGAAATAGAAAGTTCTATTTCTATGTTCCGTAACTACTAGTTTATTTCCTTATCTTTGTATGACGAATTGTTAGCAGAGTGGTAAAGCATAAAACTCGTATGGCAGAGACATAGTCGAATCCAGTCGTGGCAATTATTTTTTCTTTATTGGAAAGTATTGTTTACGTAATTGGTATTGTAATTATACTATTCCTTTATTATCAGTATTATTGTTATTATTATTATTGGAAAGTGGAGACTTGGCTACATACTTCATATTTTATGAAGTGTTTGATTGAATTTCAAGTCATTTTGTTGATATGTAAGGGATCTGAAATGGTGAATTGCTTTAAACATGAATATTTCTAGCAGCAGTAGCAGTAGAAGTTCAGTTGAGTGGATTTTGAGTTTAACGTCCCTTTCAGCAGCGAGGCTATATGAAACGGGACCTACTGATTAACGTGGAATCCGAACCACATGAGCTCCTGCCGGAAATCGAACGCGAGTTTCCCACGCCAAAGGCGCGTACGCTAACCGTTTAGCTACGAAGGAGATCGCAGTAGAAGAAGTAGTCATAGTAGAAACTTATAAGCAATTGCTGGAAAACGTTTGTGTTTAATCATTTGTATGTTTGACCCATACTAATGATATGCCTTACGTATTCATCAATTGTTCAGTAAACACGTTATGTTCTCAGACAGTACAAGTCGAAGTTGATATAGCTGTCATCTTTCGTAGTTCACTTTTCTATTGCGAGTGCATTGAAGAAAGGTGTCTGAACACTAAGACTGAGAGAAATTGAATTTTTTCCATGTTATATCGCATTGGAAGTATCAATATTACAAATGATAAAAAATTCCTCTAATTAGTCAACTTGAGTGGAACCCGCGACCACTGGAATGTGAACCCAACGCTTATTCCACTACTCGAATACATCACTATTAATACAGGGTCGAAGAACTTGATGTGAATTGTCTTCAGCTAATTGCACACTTCTACGGTTCCAATATTGCACGGTCATAATAAATAGAAAGTATTACGTGGAAATAACAGTCAAGAGCATTCTAATCTAAATTGTCAAAGTAAATAGTTGAAAAGGAATGATAGAAGTAGCATTAGAGGATGTTATTTCAGCATTTAGATATGAGGAAGTTTAACGCCCTACTTGAGAACCGAAGCTAAATTGTTATATGAAACTGCAGTTTAAATATATCTCCTTGGATATGTCTTTTAATTATATTCTTTCACGAGCCATTAATATTCATTACAGATTGTCGAATTCAACATTTTATCCAGTCTACTCGATACTGGGGAAATCAAATCTCTAACCGTTGGCCCGCGAAGACGTGGTGTGTGTCCCACCGCACTCAAACGTAGTTTTTTATAGATATTTTCTGTTTATTACAGCTTTTATGAAATGTAGAAAAGAAAACTTATATTTAGCAACCTGAAACTTGTAACCTGCCAGCCCCACCAACTGTTTTACATATCAAAATGTAAATATAGTAATTTACATATATAATTTAATTTAATTTGAAAGCCAGATTAAGTAGTAATTTTAATCATATTAGGATTAATTGAGACACATAAATAGGTATAAATGGATGTATTTATATTCAAAAATGATATTCATATTATAGTTTAAACGCACTACTAAAAAAAAAATATCTGTCTAAAAAGCACTCAGCTTCACAAAATTTCAACTTTAGCATCACACAACAGGAAAATTCGAGAAGCTAAGAGTTCAATAACCTTTGAGCTAACATAGTTGCTAACCTAAAGTAAGGGGCATGTCCAAAAAGAAGCAGGTTTATAAAGTATATTCTATAAGGAACAGAAAACAGAGAAATAAAATGAAGTTAGAAGCATTGACTAGCAACTATTGTTACTTCCAAACTCAACTCTATTGTTTGCGGGTACACACTTTAATGCTAAATTTTTGTGACAATAAGTGTGAAAAATCCAATTTGACCTGTATCTTCACACCTCTGAGGAAAACCGTTAGTCTGGTAAGCGAGCCTGACCGAAAAAAAAAGAAAGAAAACATAGCATTTATGTCAGGAGTACCAGATTTAAAGGGTATATTATTAATAAGTAATATTTAATATTAAAATGTTCTTGGAAATTCCGATACCAGTTAAGAACAATGTTTTACGCGACCCTGCATCGTATTTTGTTTCCCACATGCTTCCAATTCACTCAAAAAGATTTTTCTCAGCCACTCCTGGAGGGTGTCGAGTGGTATGTCTGGAGGGGGGAGCTAGCAGACAACTCACCACCAAGACGGATTTTTTTTGTTTATCTAGCATCTGAAAGGATGACAGCTCCACAAATTTTTAAAAATATGTAAAACAATTATGTATCATGTTGTATTTAGGGTTATTGTTCGGCCTATATAAAGGTTTAATCTCAATTTATTCATATTTTGATAATGTAAACAATAGTGCAGACGAATTCTTTCTCAACCCGCCACCTGAGCGCAGTTTTGAATTCGGCCACCAGAGGCGTCACCCATCAGAGGCAAAAGGTTTCTGCTTCTACTTGTCCTAACTGTATCCACGCCCTATAATAAAAATAAACAAGTTGAAAAAAAACTATGATCCGAAGTAATTAAAATAATGTTTGGTATAAAAGACATACTGGGAGTGTGTGGATAAACTCTAAGTGTACGTATAGATACAGAAAGTAGAGTGACAATAAGTAACTTTTTAATTATTTACAAAATTTGTCAAAATGTCGCCGGCTCAACGCGGGTGGCACATCACAAAGGGGATCAGGTCAACAACCCCAAAAACAATGAAGGTAGAGGGAGTCTACAACTATTGAGAGGCAACCGGCGGAAGAAAAATAGAGAACCATAGGGAGAGGACAGTTAGTTCGTGGTTAACCGCAAGTTCGTCAACTTCAATAGTGTTTTCTTCTTTCGGAAACGGTGATCAGTTTATTGTTAAGTTGTGATGCAGGCATGGACAATTAATGGACCCTGGTCCAGAGATTAATTGAGATAGTTGTGAAGGCTCGTTGAAATTGAACAAAGCTAGATATTACTTGTGGAAGTTAAAAAAAAAAGTATAAAATAATTTTGGATTTGTGTTGAGTGATAGTGCGAGTAACTGTGCTACCGAACAAAGTCGTGTGTGTTCAGTGAAAACTATGCGTACATAATTATCTATAAATAAATAAATAAATAAATAATGTTAGAAGTTATTAGCTACGCTAATAAAGAAAATGTGGAATCGTAAAAAAAAAACTAATGCCCAATTGACCTGCATCAGAAAAATTTTTCCTTGAGAGACAGTGTAAAGTAGGCAACGTATGGATCACAAAAGTTCTTTACTTCTGTCATAAAGCCTATCTCGGTGACCAAGTTCCAGAATCCCAAATTCCTAAATCAAGGCAAGAAGGACTTTGTCAGAAGCCTTGTTGTGGAGGAACAGAACATATTCACCACCCATCGACTGGAGAGCGGTCGGAACACTAACGGAAGCAGAAGAAGATATGAGAAGACTATCCCAGAATTGGAAAGGATAAGATTTGGAGAAAAAAGAAAAGGAAGAGAAATACTCATAGTGAGGAGTGAAAAAAAAAGAGACAAATCTTATAGAGACATTCCCCTAAACAAACAAAAAGAGAAAGAATGGACTTTACCGAAAATTTAAAATCCCTACATTGAATCGATCGATTCTACATATATATAGTTTTATATTAATTGTGTCTGTGTACAAAAAGTGTATAGTGCTAGTGAAGTAGTAAAATAAATCTGTCTTGTGATAATCCGATCTTGGAGCTATGATCTTTTAGATGCTTACAACCATCCTGGAGGCAGAGGTGAGTACATTTGCATGTTTGCTAATCTCTTTCAGGTGTGCCGCTTGGCCGGGTCCAGAAGAGGCTGTGAACACTCTTTCCCAGTCCTCATTTAAAATTTTATCTGATGGTAAAGATTCTCTGGCAACAAGATGGCAGGAGGAAGTGTTATAATGGCCATACCAGAGAAAGTCGTCCAAGGGGCAAGGCGACTATAAACTTTGAACTCACGTGGGAGGAGGATATTAATTTCTAAAAAAAAAAAAAAGTTTGATTAATTTTCACCAATCATTTTGGCTTAATTGCCTAGTTTCTATTCATATAAATCCTAATTATAACCTTGTTAAATATTTAATCTCATTAGATAAATGTATTACAAGTCTCAGAATGTCCTCCACCCATCTCTCATGTGCTGGAAATGTGAGAGTATTTTCCTTGTGGTGACTTTAAGTAACTACTTAACGACGACCATCCAGCTCTGAACATGAGAGAGCCCTTTACATGGGGATTATCCAGAGTGATGCCCTTAACAATTTGGCGCCCAGCTAAAGTGCTATTCCCATGCTAGCTTTAGGCTGCTGGGAAATTTATCATCAGATAAAAAGTTATCTTGTAAAATTTCGCGGATATATGAAATATTTTGTGTTCCCCAAAATTTCCAAGAACATTTTAGTATCCTTTTGAAAAGTTCAAAATGGTGTGTGTTAAAACGAAATCTTATTGTTACATATGTGTCTAATTTGTGTTTTCAATTTGTGTCTTAAATAGAGTTCAAGGGGGGCATTAAATTTTAGAATTTTAAATTTAGAGAATTTATAATATTTAGAGATAATTTCAATTTTAGAGATATTAGCAAATTTATGGTTATCACACGTAGTCAATTACGGAAAATGGATCAGAATCTGCTACAATTTCAACACGCGCAACCGCGGAGTCCAGAGTTACAAGGAAGTTTAGGAGATAGCGAGGATAACCAAGAAAATAATGTTAGTAAGGGAGGTAATAATCAAGAGATTGAGAGTAACCCGGATAATCCCACTTCAAAAACGGGAGATGAACAAATTGGAGGATATAGTCAGGTGTTAGCATTTTTGAAAGAAATGCAGAACTCTCAAAAGGAATTTGAATCTCGTATGGTAAACGCGCACTTAGAATTACAAAAATCCCAGACAGAAATGCAGAATTTCTTGTGTAAAGAATTTGAGTCGCGGATGCTAAAATCTCAAGAATTATTGTCTAGTAAAATTGATAAAACAAATTTAGAAATTCAAAACACGCGTAAAGATTTAGAGAATGCGCAGAGAGCTCTTGAAAATAGACTAGGTGAGGCATTAGAAAATTCAAAACAAGAATTCCAAGAAAATTTAGAAACCACCGTCAGACAATTGAACCAATCGTTAGGAGATATGAACCGGAAGTTAGAGGCGACCGAAGATTCAATCGAACAGACTAGAACGGATCTTAGTGTCAAATTAGCAAGTTTAGAAGAGAAACAAGAAAATATACAGGGTCAGGTAGACCAAACAAGGGTAGAAGTAGCAGAAAGAATAAAGGAAGTAGTTGTAGAACAGGCTGGATTAAGAGAGGAAGTTAGGAGAGAAATTCATGAATTAGATGATTCCATGAAGCGTTTAAAAGAAACATTAAGAAAAGAAACAGAAGAAATGATAAATACAAAAATCGGCGTAGTAAACAATCAAGAGAGTAGACAGACCGGAGAATTACAATTACCAGTAATTCAAGAAATTTCTTCGTGTACACCCACTGCTCCTCATGACGCTTTTCCTCCGCCTGTGAGTCCGCAACCCACTTCACAGATCACACGGACTGATAGCCAAATGGCTCAGTTAACCTCTGCTATGAATTCTTTCATTCACCGTGATCTGAATTTACCAGTTTACAATGGAATGGAAGATGAGACACAAACTTTCAACTTTTTGACTGACCTAGATAATTATTTTGAACTGACAGGTGTAAGTAACGAATCACGCTTATCTTTCATTCCCAGAACATTGAAGGGGTCCGCTAGTCATTGGTATAAGGTAATGAAACCAAAAATTTCTTCCTACTCGGAGTTTGTTGAGGCATTTAGGTCCAATTACTTGAGCCGAGAGCGACTGGCAACCCTGCGTGCTAATATCCTTACCAGTCGGTATGATGTAAAATTACACAAGAGCATGTGTGAATATTTACTAGAAATTTTACACCAAAACTCGATCCTTTCACCCCCATTAGACGAAGAAACTTTGCTTAAAGTGATCCCACGCCAGCTTCCATTATGGGCCTATCGAATAATTATTGCCTCTAAACCGCAGTCGATAGCTAATCTATTGGAGCTCGTAAAAGAAATTCAGGCCACGAACCGAGTACCAGAAAATTTCCTGCAAAGAAGAAGCATCAATGTGATGGAAGTCTCACGTGAGCAAAGACATTCAAATGCAGTGAGACGGGGAGGAAGAACGGGAAACAACACACAAGACCCATATCCTCGGAACAATGGAAGGAATGCGAGACGCAACTCAAATACAAATATGGGAAGTGGCCCTGGGAACCGTTCACGAAATAGGAACGGTGATTCACCACAAAATAATAATGAAAACAACACCTACAGGCGGCAGGGTACAAGGCCACAGCGAGGTGCTTATATGGGTCAAGGGGGGAATCGCTTTAGAAGTAATAACAACCGCCACGATTACAACGACAATGAGCAGCTTCAAGCTCTAGAGTTGAATGACCCCTCACCCGCGGAGAGAAATAGTAACACTCAGGCAAACAATACAAATGCTAGAGAACGTACCTCACATGTGCCATGAGGATTTGTTGCACACACTGAGGGAAGTTCTGATACAAACATCTTGAGTACCACATCTTGTATTCCATCAACAAATTCTACCCAGTGTGTGCTAATTTGTAATAATAGTAGTAATAGCAATTGTGCAGCAGAAGAAGAGAAAGAAACCCAGGTCAAATTAGTAGAATATCGTGAAAAAGGGGAAATAGAAAATTGTAATATTTGTGAAAACATTGTCAAAACAAAACATTTCAACACCCTTCCAGATACAGATACACTCACATTAATGTTAAAGAATGGAAAAAGGGTCCCTCTAGACAAGCTAAAATTTCAACAAGCTAATGCAATTTTTGATCAATTATTAGAAACAAAAGATGATCCTGTAGTGAAAAATAATATTATCACCTTACCAGAAATTCAAGTAAGTATTTTTGCACATCCTGTAAATGCGCTACTCGATTCTGGCAGTTCCATTTCTGCTTTGAGCTTAGAATTGTGGGAAACGGTGAAATCGTCTCACCCCACACCAGCTTTTTTAAGAGTAAGTAATATGAAGGTTACCTCTGCATTTGGAAAACGGGTTGCAGAAGTCCAGGGGCAGACGATGTTACAAATTGTCATTAGTGGGAAAACCTTTAATACAGTGGGTATTATAGTACGCGGGCTGAATCGTGATTTGATTTTAGGTTCTCAGTTCTTTTCTGAAACTGGCGCAATTTTAGATTATTCAAAGAGTCTGCTAACTCTTCAGAAGCCACACGAAGTGCAAATTAATTTTCGAGACATCGAGATTAGTGAGACAGACTTAGTGTTGAGAAGCTTAGAAGAAATGCTTCACTGCGGGGATTTAAATGAAAGTTGCGGTGAAAGTATGTGTGGACCGGAAGTGCCCATCACTTTTCGTCAGGTAGAATTGTGTGAATTTAGGGAAAAAAGTCCCATGCATAGGGTGGATAAGAGGAAGTACCCCACCCCTACCGAATTAGAGAGTGTAGTTCTATCCCCTGCAGACTGGCTTCAAGTAGAAACTAAAGCCACAGCCAGTGAGATAAAGGAACATGTTAATCAGTATGAAGAGTTGGACATTAGGCAGAAGAATGAGTTAGTAGACTTATTAGTGAAACATCGAGATATGTTTGATGAAAGGCCTGGTACTATTAAGAATTACGAACATACAATAGAGGTCACCGACTCCAGCCCTATTAGATCTAAAATGTATGCTTTTCCCACCAAATTTCAAAATCTCATTAAAAATGAACTCAACCGATGGATCGCGTTTGATGTTATTACTAAGAAAAAATCTGAATATAGCCAGCCCTTGGTAGCTGTATTAAAACCCAACGGTAAAGTCCGGCTTTGTTTGGACGCTAGAAAACTCAATACAGTGATTCGGGGACAAACCGATCAACCGATCCCAGCTATAGACATGTTAAAGACGTTAAGTGGCATGAAATATTATACAAAACTAGATATAGTGGAATTTTTCATTCATGTGAAAGTGAGAGAAGAAGATCAAAAGTTCTTAGGCTTTGTATATGAGGGTATTTCGTATTGTTTTAAGAAATTGCCTTTCGGCACAAAAACTAGTTTGTCATCCTGCATAAGAGCGCTTGATAATATTCTGGGGGATCAAGTGAGACTCTTCTGTAATAGTTATGTCGACGACCTGGTAATATCTAGCCCTAGTTTTGAGGAGCATATAAACCATTTAGACAAGGTCTTAACATTATTAAAGGAAGGAGGAGTAACACTGAGATTGCGAAAATGTGAATTCGCAAGAACTAAAATTAAAATTCTTGGGTACGAACTTTCACAGGAAGGAATAGGAAAAGACAAAGAAAAAATTCAAAAAGTAATGGAATTTCGAGCACCCCGGAATGCTAAGGAAGTAAGGAGTTTAATTGGATACTTAAGTTACTACCGGTGTTTCAGCAACAAGTACTCAGATGTCCTGTTCCCACTTTTTCAGTTATTGAAGAAAAATGTGAAATTTAAATGGACAAGTGAACACCAAGCAGCGCTAGATAAAATTAAGGAAATTTTCCAGGAGGAAGTAGTTCTTAAGAAACCACTTCCGGATAAAGAAGTAATTCTGGAAGTTGATGCCAGTGACCGAGCGTGTTCAAGTTTAGTGTATCAGATAGATGACCAGGGGGACAAACGGATCATTGGAATGTCCTCTCGAGTTTTCTCAGGTCCCCAGAAGAACTACACCACGACCGAAAAGGAAATGGCTGCACTAATAGAGGGCGTAACCAAGTTCAAACAATATTTGGTAGGAAGAAAGTTCCGAATTCGCTCGGACCACCAAAGTCTGAAATTCATACTGTTGTGCCGACTCACGAGTCAGAGATTGGTTAGGTGGGCATTATCGTTGGCAAACCTGAATTTCACGTTTGAATACGTCCCATCAAAAGAAAACATGGCTGATTTTCATTCGAGATACCCACCAGGCGAATATTCCAATTTCGAAATCGACGCGAAACCCACACTGAAAGAATCTCTTATGGGAATCTTAGAAGAAATACCATGCGAATTACGAAGCCTCATAACTATTTTGCCTGAACTCCAAACCTCAGATTCTTTCTTTGGACCACTAAAGAAAAAGGTTGAGAACCAGGAAGACTCTCCAAAAATCTCGGGAAAGAACCATAAATATGAAATATTAAATGGCCGACTTTGCAAAAGAGACAGCATGGGAGTGAGAATCTGTGTACCTGCAGTGATGGTAAAACCCCTCTTGAATTACTATCATGAGCAAAAAGGTCATATGTCAGCAAGCAAATTAGTGCCACAGTTGTCAGAATGCTATTTCTGGCCGAAAATGAGACAAAACATTAGAAAATATTGTGGGTCATGTCATTTATGTCAAGTCACCAATCCACCAAACTGCTACTTAAGTGGGCCACTAAACCCAGTCATACCACAGCAAAGTGGGACCTTCATTTGTGTGGACTTCTGTGGGCCCCTCGTAAGAGGAAAGGGTGGTTTTCAATATATTTTAGTATTCCTGGATGCTTTTTCTAAGCTTGTAGGATTGTATCCTTGTAAGCGGGCCACCACGCAGATCGCCGTACAGAAGTTAAAAGACTTCTTAAAACTCTGTCCGAATGCAGAGATAGTACTTACGGACCGTGGGTCACAGTTCAAATCGGGCCTCTGGGAAGAAGAGATGAAGAAATTAGGCCTTAAACACGTCATGAGTACGGCCTATTACCCACAAGGCGAAATGGCCGAGACTGCTGTTAAAAGCACTGTTCGTGTCTTACGGAAACTCTGCCATGACAACCAAAGAACATGGCCAGAACATTTAAGCAAAGTTGAACGCTGTTTGAACACTGCCAAACACCTAACTACTAGCTTATCACCATATGAAGTACATTTGGGTGTGTCACAGACGAGAGATGTCGCTAAACTTTTCGATGTACCGGAAGTTGAAAGATCAGCTAGTATACAATATTACGTAGACATAGCGAGAAAAAATTTGGAAAAGAGAGCCAAAGCCAGGAAAGAATATTACGACCAACACCACCACACTGTACAGTATGAAATTGGAGACCTCGTACTAGTGCGCGTCTTTCCCAAATCAGATGCACTCTCAGGGGTGTCCAAAAAACTCATGGTTCTCTATTCTGGTCCCTGGCAGGTATGCAACAAGACCAACACGAACGTCTACACATTAAGAGATTTGAACACAGGAAAAGAAGTCATAAAAAGAAATGCATTCCACTTGAAGAAATATCATCTTCGAGAATCAGACGAAGGAGAGAAGGGAGTAGAAGAGCACGAAACTACTCAGGAGAAAATGTAAATATAGCAAGTTAATTATGCAAAATGTAATATTATCGCATATAGATCCTCACAAGTATAAAACTCTTATTTTATTCTTTTTGTAATTTCAACTTGGTAGTATTTCTATTGCATGAGTAAATTTAGAGTAAAGTTTGCAAAGAAGTTATATGAGCATATTAAATTAGGACAAATATATGTATAGTTAAAAAAAAATAAAAATAAACACTATGTTATTAAGAATTGTTGAATGTGTCAATACTTGAATAAGTTACAGTGTAACATTTGTGTTCCTAGGATAGAGCAAGTGAGTTTTTGTTAATGAATGACTTAAAAAAAAAAAAACTAGCACTTCGCCTTTCTAATTAAGTGTAGTAATATCTATAGGATGGTAATGAGCTATATAAAGACATTTCCTTGCAATTTTTCTACATTTGCATGTTTTTTTAGGTGATATTAAAGTGCATGTAAGAGCATTTAAAAAAAAAAGGAATCGTAGATATAGGTACATACATATATGTATATTATAGTATCAAAAGAGAAAATAAATTGACTAGGTACGGAATTATAGAATATTATCTACAAAAAAATCCTAAAATTCCGTAAAGGGGGGATTGTAACCTGCCAGCCCCACCAACTGTTTTACATATCAAAATGTAAATATAGTAATTTACATATATAATTTAATTTAATTTGAAAGCCAGATTAAGTAGTAATTTTAATCATATTAGGATTAATTGAGACACATAAATAGGTATAAATGGATGTATTTATATTCAAAAATGATATTCATATTATAGTTTAAACGCACTACTAAAAAAAAATATCTGTCTAAAAAGCACTCAGCTTCACAAAATTTCAACTTTAGCATCACACAACAGGAAAATTCGAGAAGCTAAGAGTTCAATAACCTTTGAGCTAACATAGTTGCTAACCTAAAGTAAGGGGCATGTCCAAAAAGAAGCAGGTTTATAAAGTATATTCTATAAGGAACAGAAAACAGAGAAATAAAATGAAGTTAGAAGCATTGACTAGCAACTATTGTTACTTCCAAACTCAACTCTATTGTTTGCGGGTACACACTTTAATGCTAAATTTTTGTGACAATAAGTGTGAAAAATCCAATTTGACCTGTATCTTCACACCTCTGAGGAAAACCGTTAGTCTGGTAAGCGAGCCTGACCGAAAAAAAAAAGAAAGAAAACATAGCATTTATGTCAGGAGTACCAGATTTAAAGGGTATATTATTAATAAGTAATATTTAATATTAAAATGTTCTTGGAAATTCCGATACCAGTTAAGAACAATGTTTTACGCGACCCTGCATCGTATTTTGTTTCCCACATGCTTCCAATTCACTCAAAAAGATTTTTCTCAGCCACTCCTGGAGGGTGTCGAGTGGTATGTCTGGAGGGGGGAGCTAGCAGACAACTCACCACCAAGACGGATTTTTTTTGTTTATCTAGCATCTGAAAGGATGACAGCTCCACAAATTTTTAAAAATATGTAAAACAATTATGTATCATGTTGTATTTAGGGTTATTGTTCGGCCTATATAAAGGTTTAATCTCAATTTATTCATATTTTGATAATGTAAACAATAGTGCAGACGAATTCTTTCTCAACCCGCCACCTGAGCGCAGTTTTGAATTCGGCCACCAGAGGCGTCACCCATCAGAGGCAAAAGGTTTCTGCTTCTACTTGTCCTAACTGTATCCACGCCCTATAATAAAAATAAACAAGTTGAAAAAAAACTATGATCCGAAGTAATTAAAATAATGTTTGGTATAAAAGACATACTGGGAGTGTGTGGATAAACTCTAAGTGTACGTATAGATACAGAAAGTAGAGTGACAATAAGTAACTTTTTAATTATTTACAAAATTTGTCAAAATGTCGCCGGCTCAACGCGGGTGGCACATCACAAAGGGGATCAGGTCAACAACCCCAAAAACAATGAAGGTAGAGGGAGTCTACAACTATTGAGAGGCAACCGGCGGAAGAAAAATAGAGAACCATAGGGAGAGGACAGTTAGTTCGTGGTTAACCGCAAGTTCGTCAACTTCAATAGTGTTTTCTTCTTTCGGAAACGGTGATCAGTTTATTGTTAAGTTGTGATGCAGGCATGGACAATTAATGGACCCTGGTCCAGAGATTAATTGAGATAGTTGTGAAGGCTCGTTGAAATTGAACAAAGCTAGATATTACTTGTGGAAGTTAAAAAAAAAAAGTATAAAATAATTTTGGATTTGTGTTGAGTGATAGTGCGAGTAACTGTGCTACCGAACAAAGTCGTGTGTGTTCAGTGAAAACTATGCGTACATAATTATCTATAAATAAATAAATAAATAAATAATGTTAGAAGTTATTAGCTACGCTAATAAAGAAAATGTGGAATCGTAAAAAAAAAAAACTAATGCCCAATTGACCTGCATCAGAAAAGTTTTTCCTTGAGAGACAGTGTAAAGTAGGCAACGTATGGATCACAAAAGTTCTTTACTTCTGTCATAAAGCCTATCTCGGTGACCAAGTTCCAGAATCCCAAATTCCTAAATCAAGGCAAGAAGGACTTTGTCAGAAGCCTTGTTGTGGAGGAACAGAACATATTCACCACCCATCGACTGGAGAGCGGTCGGAACACTAACGGAAGCAGAAGAAGATATGAGAAGACTATCCCAGAATTGGAAAGGATAAGATTTGGAGAAAAAAGAAAAGGAAGAGAAATACTCATAGTGAGGAGTGAAAAAAAAAAAGAGACAAATCTTATAGAGACATTCCCCTAAACAAACAAAAAGAGAAAGAATGGACTTTACCGAAAATTTAAAATCCCTACATTGAATCGATCGATTCTACATATATATAGTTTTATATTAATTGTGTCTGTGTACAAAAAGTGTATAGTGCTAGTGAAGTAGTAAAATAAATCTGTCTTGTGATAATCCGATCTTGGAGCTATGATCTTTTAGATGCTTACAACCATCCTGGAGGCAGAGGTGAGTACATTTGCATGTTTGCTAATCTCTTTCAGGTGTGCCGCT
Source organism: Thermobia domestica (assembly GCF_964235325.1). NCBI lineage: Eukaryota > Metazoa > Arthropoda > Insecta > Zygentoma > Lepismatidae > Thermobia > Thermobia domestica. The sequence goes on along the minus strand of NC_137465.1, from coordinate 21,233,213 downwards.
TGGCCGGGTCCAGAAGAGGCTGTGAACACTCTTTCCCAGTCCTCATTTAAAATTTTATCTGATGGTAAAGATTCTCTGGCAACAAGATGGCAGGAGGAAGTGTTATAATGGCCATACCAGAGAAAGTCGTCCAAGGGGCAAGGCGACTATAAACTTTGAACTCACGTGGGAGGAGGATATTAATTTCTAAAAAAAAAAAAAAAAAAGTTTGATTAATTTTCACCAATCATTTTGGCTTAATTGCCTAGTTTCTATTCATATAAATCCTAATTATAACCTTGTTAAATATTTAATCTCATTAGATAAATGTATTACAAGTCTCAGAATGTCCTCCACCCATCTCTCATGTGCTGGAAATGTGAGAGTATTTTCCTTGTGGTGACTTTAAGTAACTACTTAACGACGACCATCCAGCTCTGAACATGAGAGAGCCCTTTACATGGGGATTATCCAGAGTGATGCCCTTAACAAACTGAAGCTGCCGCATGCCGAAAGCGTCGGTGGACCAGCGATGGGCAACTAGTGAGCTCTCGGCAAAAATTGGATGCCCGGCGGCGACGATCCACTGTGATCCCGCTTCCGTTTTGAAAATTATAACACCAGCGGCAGAGACGCGACGAAACGCCAATAAACCACAAAATTACTCCCCCAAAATATGTTAAATCGCCTATATGTGTGCTTGTTTACATAAAGTGCGTTGAAAATTACTAAAACAAAGTACCCCGAGGTGAGCGCAAACCAGCGATCTTATGTTCAATAGGAGCGCGTTCTTCCGATTTCACCACGGAGGAGGTGAAGAAAACGTTGGATGTAGAGGGATAAATTTTTGAGGTCTTTCTAATTTGGCCAATCACAGTGCTCCTTAGTGTGAACAATCTGAAACTCAAGCCATTGGCTTTTACAACCAAAAAATGGTAAAATAGTTTTTAAATAAATAACATTTATATTGATGATGTCCATTATGGAAAAAATGTTAAAACAAGGATATTTTCAAATTTTGCCACTTTTCCATATTCATTCCAATGGAGTAAAGTTTTAAATTCATATTAACAAGTTTTAAAATTGAGACAGTTTTAGTATTTAACTTTTATAAAAACGTTGACACGTTCTTAAGAAAGTGATTTTTGGAAGGACACTGCTTTCATTCTTTTAATTGTTTCCGGCAACATGATACCCAACTGCTCAATGGCTTGATGGGTTCAAAACAACAATAAACAAAAGAAAGTTTATGTACAGTCTATCCACTAGAAATGTTGCAAAATATTTATTAAGTTCTTAACTGTTTGGGTACGGTTTACGTTTCAAACTGAATGTGTTGGCTATTTTTAGAAACCAAACCGGAGTTGGCTCTGTTCGGTTTGAAACAAACACTGGACTGAACTTTTTAAGAATAATCTTATATATTTTGAAACAAAGCCCGAACTATATGTAATGATTTCTTTTTAGATTAAGTAATTGTGGATCTGCTATTTTCACTTTTGAACGAAATTACGATTCGCCATGTCTTTCTCTTAATAACTTACTTTTGAAGAACACGTTAACGATCAATAGAAAAGAGAAACATTTTTCGGTTCGGTTTGGTTTCGGCTAACTGTTTGAAACTAATAATTGATATTACAAACCGAAACTACGGTTTACAATTCCTCTAACCGTCCAGGTCTACTGGCATTGATCATACCCCAGTCAGTGAACATTCACTCGCTGTAAACACTGACTGGGGAATGTAGATCAGACGAATGGACAACAGTCTTCTGCATGAGTTGACAGTTAAAACAAGAATAAACATGATTGAGTATCATTGATATAGCAAGCAGCAAGAGCAATAAGTACCTATGGACTTTTTGTCGAGTGTACATTTGGATTTTTCTCGCCTTCTGCTGACAGTGGCATTCTTCACTATTGTTGTTGTGGGTGTGATAAGACAGAGTCACAACTAGAGGAAAGAAACGGGCTTTGGGAACCTTGACTGGACTTACCTTTCAATTTACTTTATTTTACATCACAACAACGAATTTCCAGTTCAATTTGTGAACAAAACACTCCTAGAGTATGACATCATTCCTTACTTCTTTGACTCTCTTCTGCTCGAAAACACAAAACGCGTTTTGTTATGCAATGAGCACTTTCAGGCCCATTGCTAGTTATGAAATGAAATGAAATGAAATTTTTGAGTTTTACGTCCCACGGTTATGCCGGTTAGGCTAAAGGAGACGGTGATGATGAGAGATGAATGAAATGGTGGAATGAAGAAAGTGGGAGGAAACGGGAGAACCCCGAGAAAACCCACGCACACGGTGTTCCATTGCTAGTTATATATATATATTAATATTTTCATATATATTAATATATATATTCATATTTTTCTTTGATTATTAATACATATATAATTAGGGTAAGGAACCAGCGCTGGTAAAATTATTATAGATTGGTATTTTTGTCTATTAATCTTATATAAATTTATATATTTCATGTGTGCATTTATGTATTGTTTAATGTATATATATATATATGTATATGTTAATCTTTAAAGTTATTCTTTTCAGTTAAAAAAAATATTAATTCCAAGTAAGGCAAAAGTTTAGTAGCTAGCTAGCTCATTTGGAAACACTGCTAAGCTCGGTGACAGTTTCTTCTCGTCTTAGCGGAGAGGGGGGAAGCTGTTAAATCGTATATAAGTAAGAAGGGAAATGGCAGCGGAGAGGCAGGCAGATTCTGGATTCTTTTGATAGAGTCGAGACGGAAATTTTTAGCGGGAGGAGCTTTCGTGCTCCTTGGGTCTCTTTTTGCTTCGCGACTTTTCTTTTTAACTCAGAGCAGGGATACAGCCGTAAGAGATGGTTGTGAATAGGGTCAACCTTTAGACTTGTTAAGCGGAATACGAATCAGAATATTTGAGTTCTGGTTGTATGTCCATGGGTATAGTCTAAGAATAGGTTCGATTCCCGGATAGGAATATTTGAAGAAATGAAATTTAGCAGGGATCTTTAGATCTATTGTGACAACGTTCCTTCCGAACGCTGTATGTTTTCAGAAATTTTCTTTATTTTGATTTTAGGGAAGGCTGTTGCTATGGCAACCGAGCCGGATGAGTAATATATACTTTTTTTTCGGTTAGTTGCATTTGACTAGCCGATTAGATTTTCACAGCTGATTCCTCACATAAGGGGATGGTAGGCTGTTGTTTGTTTTGATTTTTTATTCCTACTACCGAGCCTGAGTGAAGGTGCTTTATTCCTAAATGAAGGAATTTTCCCTTTCCCTTTACCTTATTAAATTCTGTTAGCTAGCTATTTCCTTAAGGGTTGTCCAATAAAGGGCGATTCCTGAATTAGGGACTTAGGCCAGACAGTACTCAGAATGTTGGGTCTGTCTTTAGAGTATGTGAGGTTCATGATGGCTTGTACGAGGACGCATGTTCAGAACCTCTCTTAAGGAATTTTAGACAAATTTTAAAGGAAGCTTCATGTTTGGAGCGAACTGTTATTTAAGGTTTTAAATAGGTGGGGACCTCTGGGTCTAGAGGTGTACCTGAACGAAATCTTTTTTGATTAGAGAAATCATTTTCATTAAGTAACATTAATCTCAGAGAACAATTTTGTTGTTTGTTTATTTTGGAATTTTTAATAAACTAGTCTACTTGGAAAAGTCTGATTGATATAAAATTTCCTGAACCTTGGGTATTGATATTAAGTTTATTGTTTGCTAGTTACCTAGACGATTAGTAAACAAATTTATTTATATTATGTGAGTGTCTCAGTAATTAAGTTTCAGGTTTGGAAGCATAGTATAAGATAGTAGAGGGAGCATACTTTATCTTATACGTGTTATATAGGGCACATCACATTATGTAGGACTAACTATGCCCAAAATTTCAGATTTTTTAAAAATCCAGGCCCATTCGAGATATTGGACTCTGAAATATGCCAAATTGGCATAATTCCCCAACTTTACGATTTTTTCAGGCCTTTGGAAGAAGCTACCGGTGTGCAAATTTTTGAGTATAAACTTATGACCCCGGACTACATGCACACAAAAATTCAGGCCTCTACGTCAGTTGCTTCCTCTTACCAAACATGTCTTCAATGTCCAAAAATGTTGCTACTATAGGCGCTCTGATTTCACCCCTTGCAGATGGTTTTAGACAAAAATGTTAAAGAGATCAAAGTTTTAGCTCTGCACAAGTTGGAGACTTCTAGCAATTTTCAATTTGGTAGGACAAATACAAGCTGAGATGTTCAAAACAACGTAAACACCTGAAATCGAGAAAACGCAAAATGGCGGTAGCCGCTACGTCGCCATGCGATGTTGTAAAAAAAATAATTAATTATGGTTTTGAAGTACTCTTATATCTACTTATCATTTCTGAAAAAAATTGGATTTTTTTGAAAAGGTCGAGCGGCAATTTTTTTTCTCGATCACTTAGCATGGATTGACCCTATATTGAAATGCTAGGTTCATATGTTTGTGGACAAGAAAATTTTATATGTTTATGGCCAATCCTTTCGATAATAAGATCTCGAAAACCACAAGTGCTAGAAAGTGTTTTCGCTGGTCGACTCCAAATTTTGTGTAGATTTGCCACTTCTCATCCAAAATTTTCTCTTCTCCATTTTAGGCGTCTTTTTTGACCCTATTACTTAGCTATCAGGACGTTAAGGTTCATGCTCTTGTGAAATGCAACCAGTAGAGGAGCTACTCATAACGGGTTGATGGACAGGCGCTGTTTTAATCTGAATGAGGAAACCTATTGTAATCTGGCAATTTCGAATGCTTGTAGTACCCCCCATGAGGCGTACTTGGATATGAAATTATAAGGGAAAAAAATTGCATTTGGTTTCATCTATTACTTATCCAAGTTTGCTACAAACTTCTCCCAACATTCTATACGGTGGCCCAAAAGTAGGCATACAGTCAGCTCAGTGCTTTTTGTATCATTTCTTACTGTTATCCATCAGGTAGACTTAGTTTCTTTATTATTTGTTCTGAATGTATTTTTACTTATATCTTAAGCTCGGAACAGCCGAAACATATGAACCTGTAAGCTAGAATGTTATACTTGATCAGTGCAGGGGTGTATACCTACTTTTAGGCCACCCTTAAACACTACATTTATATGTTTATCTATAGTTATTCACTCCCTTTGAGAGTCTTCCTGTCCTTTACTTGTGTTCGTAAAGGAATTTGCACAGATATAGGGAGAAGTTGGGAGGAGGTTCACGCTCATATTAGAACTGTGCATTATGTAAAAAGCGGAGATTCAGCTAGTTTTTATATTATTTTAATTGCTTTTTATTATGTTAATGTCTCTTTAAGAAGCAAAATAAAAATTAGTTTATTTTTCTATCTTTTTAAACAAGTGAACTACTGTTTCCTTAACTTGTTTAACATACCTAAATTCTCTAATAGCCTCCATAAAAGGCCCCATTGGGGCGTGTACCCAATGTTATGGATCATAGAACTTAGGCAAGTTTCTTCCCTTATTTTGAAGCGATATACTAGAAATTTGATGTTTAAGGATGTTATTTCCATCATCTGTCGCCACCCAAGAAATAAGATATCTGAGCAGCAAAGTAGTAAACAAAAAAAATAAAATCTTTGAGTTTTACGTCCCACGGTTATGCCGGTTAGGCTAAAGGAGACGGTGATTATGAGAAATGAATGAAATGAAGAAAATGGGAGAACCCCGAGAAAACCCACGAACACGGTGTTTGTCCACCACAAAGTCCACACGGCACGAGCTGGGATCGATCCAGGGACCCCAAGCACCGGAGGTGACCGCTCTACCACTGAGCCACCGCTTCCCCTAGATAAAATTTAAGTTCTTGTTTATTGTGAACATATGTTAACAAAAAATTGGCTACTTACCAATGAATCCTCCCTTAACAATATTTACATAATATAAATCAGGTTAAAGTAATAGGTTCAGCAAAATAAAATAAAATAAAAAAAAAAACGGGAAATTAAAGAATCATTCTTTATTCATAAATACAAACTTGCATTGAACCTTGATACTGGCAACGTTGATCGAACTTGGGTACCTACCTTTGATGCATACTTTGGATCTGGCAATAGTGGCCTAACACAGACACCGCGTTCTTTTTTATTCAGTTCATTCTTTTTTTTTCACTCTGCTCTGTTCATCTCAGGATCTTTTTTGTACGTTACTTTTATATAGTGGTATGTATTCCTGGTTTTACTCCTTTGATCTCCTTAGCGTACGCGCCTTTGGCATGGGAGACCCGGGTTTGCTTCCCGGCGGGAGCTCATGTGGTTCGGATTCCACGTTAATCAGTAGGTCCACGTCTCATCCCCATCAGGATTCTGCCGCCTATAGTCGGACAATTTGTCCATGCCGACCAGATGCCGCAGTCGGATTGCCGGCGCCGGACGCCGTCATCTTTCAGCGCGATTTTCGACCGCGACGAATAGTTGACTTGGCGAGCGGTCGGCAAACAGCCGGAAATGAGCATTAAATGCGCCGGCACCGCCGTCGGAAAGTTGTCTTGCCGAGCAGTCTGCAAACAACCGTAAAGGCGCAGTAAATGCGCCGGCGCCGCCGTCGAAAAGAGGCCGGCATAAGGACTCGGCAGAGGGTCGGAAAGAGGTCTTTCCGATTGTTTTGCCGGCTCTGACGGTCGGCAACAGTTGGCAAAGAGTCGGCAAAGGGAATTTTACTTGACGATTTTCGACCGCTTGCCGCCTCGGCAAAAGGTCGGCAACTTTGAACAAGTAGATCGTCGTGCCACCGCGGACGGGTGCCGGCTGCCTCCGGCGGCCCGCCACCGTCGACGGCGGCAATCCCTCTTTCCGACCGCGACTTCCTGATGGGGATATAGCCTCGCTGCTGAAAGGGACGCTAAACTAAAATCAACTCAACTCAACTCCTTTGATCTCCTTTCAGTTTTAATTCTTTTTACCTTGCCACTGAGGAAGGAACCAGCTGAGAGTTCCGAAACGTCAAAATCTAAATTTTTCAAGGGAGGATTCATTGGTAAGTAGCCAATTTTTTGTTAATATCTTTGTTATGTTTATCGAATGGACTAGGTTTGATTTGGATGTCCGAATGACACGTTCATGTCTGTTCTTTGTGAGTAAAATGGTCATACATTTGTTGTCTTATCTTATCTAGAATTTCATTGATAGTGCTCTTCACTTTAGTCTGTGTAGTCAGGGGTTCATTCTTTGCTTCTCCATGCATGCATCTCCTTCTCCTACTGTGTGTACCCAGTTATGTTCCATGCCCTGCAACTTCCTTCAGCTACATATATGATTTCTTTGACCAGTTCATGTTTTCAGGTATCAATGTGTCGACCAGGCTCTGTAGCTGAATAACAGTATTGATTTAAACTCATATCCTGAGATTGAAGTCATTTTTGGATCCGATCAATATATGAGAGAAGTTTAAACTTGAAATACAGTAAAGCGATGAAATGAAATAACTGGATGCTTGCAAGAAGAAGGCCAGCATCTCGTCGAGTATCAAGCGTTTCAGTCGAGCTGTCACGCAGTTCTTCCAAGACATCAATTACTTCATCCAATTGAACAGAAAGTGCCTTCACAGCTTCTGCTTTCGAACTCCATCTGATGTCACTTTCACGGTTTCAGACCAATCTGTACGTGCTTTTGCAGCACATTCCATCGGTGAGTAGATCTAGAGAAGGATACAAACAAACGATTCATTGCTCCAAAGAAAGTGACCGCCAGAATGTTAACGTGTGCAAAATGTTAATGTACGCCATAAGATTTAATGAATTTACAAGGAACGAAAATAGCCAAAGGAATTATATTCCCTATCAAAGTTTTAACTGTAAAATATTGCCCGGCCATTGTAGTCTGATTATCATAAGACTGGCCTCTGCAATCTTAATATCAAGCCTATCACACTGAAGTTCCTTCAGCAGGAATACTCTCAGCAGTCTTTACTTCGACAGAGATGAAATCAATAAATGCTTCCCGAACTTGAAGAGAATCACGTTGTATGTCAACAAATAGAATGATTTGTGACAACTGTTCCACTTCAGAACAATTAGAAGTTGAATCAAATATAATGCTGAAGTATTTTGAATATTTAAGTATTTGAAGACTTGTTTTCTTATTGAATAACGTCAAGAAAACAAGAGCAACATTGGATAAACCAGCTAAGCCAAATGGATTTGCTCGCTGAAAATTCGACTTGTAAAGGATAAAAGGAGAAAGACAGTGTTGGAATATAAAAGGGCACAAAGTGCTTGTTAAATGGACACTAGCTGTTGCTAAGGAAAGTAGGTGATATTATGTGCAAATATCATGGAAGATAAGATTAGTTGTTGTCAGATAGATTGGATTTGTATTCTTAGATTTGGATATGAGTTCTAGATGCCAAGAACGAGATTTATGGTGATTAAGATAAGGAATGATAAACAGATGTTGTACTTAAAGAAGTGAATTCAATTGTATCAGTGCAGATTCGGAATAAAGTGGCTAAATGCGATACATAGTTTTTCGGTGTTAAGAAGTACTAGGTTAACTTTGATTTAGTATCCCTATAAGAAAAGCTAACATATTTGGCGCAGTCGGTAGGATCCAAATATGTTAGCTTTTCTTATAGGGATAATAAATCAAAGTTAACCTAGTACTTCTTAACACCGAAAAACTATGTATCGCATTTAGCCACTTTATTCCGAATCTGCACTGATACAATTGAATTCACTTCTTTAAGTACAACATCTGTTTATCATTCCTTATCTTAATCACCATAAATCTCGTTCTTGGCATCTAGAACTCATATCCAAATCTAAGAATACAAATCCAATCTATCTGACAACAACTAATCTTATCTTCCATGATATTTGCACATAATATCACCTACTTTCCTTAGCAACAGCCAGTGTCCATTTAACAAGCACTTTGTGCCCTTTTATATTCCAACAGACAGAAGGAAAACAAGTGAATCAGAGGCTATAGCGTCTGAACCAAAGGGCTTTTAGTTAGCAACAGAATCCTAAAGCATTATGTACGTTGATTTCTTCTTCGTGCCCTTCTCTTGAATTCATAAATAAATAAATAAACAATAATATTTTAGGAAACAGGCTAGCAGACGGGGCCCCATTACTTGAATCATAAGATCTTAGAATGTAAACAACACATGACTCTTCTTTTATTATACTTTAATCTACAGTCAGTTTTTTCCGTTAAATTTCTCTGAGGTTATTGTAGAGAGTGAAACTTTTATTTTATTCATATTTTGATCTACATATATTTTTTTCCTATAAATTTCTTTGGAACCCCAAAAGAGTGAAACTTTTATTTATTTTTCACCTACATTCAGCTTTTTTCATTAATTTTTGGGGGGCTCCAAAAGAGTGAAACGTTTGGTTTATTTTTTCACCTACATACAGCCTTTTTCTTTAAATTTCTTAGGGGGCCCCAAGAGCGTGAAACGTTTACTTTATCTATTTTTCACCTGTATTCGGAGTTCTTTCCTTTAAATTTCTATGGGAGTCCCCAAGATATGAAACTTTTATTTTATTTATTTTTAATCTACATCCAGTTTTTCTCTAAATGTCTTTGCGAGTCCCCAAGAGAGTGAGTCCCGAAGCTACAGCTTGTTTAGCTTATAAAGAATTCCGACACTGATTCGTTTTATTAGACAGATACTTGTTGTTTCATATGATATTTGGTATAATATTTGCGTTTACTTTTAGGGAAAATGTGGATTATAAACCTTGATAGCCCTTGTACGGCTCATCCTAACAAAGTTCCTTTTTATAATTTTTTATCTACCGTTCGGGGGTCCCCACAAAGTGGGGCCCCGGGCGGCTCGCCCCGCCCTTACGCCGCCACTACCCTCAAACTTCCTAATTCGACATCCGTACATTTTACACTTTTTCATAAAACTATAACTATATATTTGTTTAACAGAGAAGTGATTTATGTAGCATGAAATTTTGATGTTACACTTCATCTGTACTCTTTCTGTTATAAAAAAAATAATCTAAGTTTATCTTTTTTTTCTGAGAATATAGGTGGAAGTATTTTACGACTACTTACTATCTTTTCGGGTGCAGAATAATACCTGTTCAATACTACATAGACGTAGTGGTTTGTAATGTTTTACTCCCGCTCAAACGTTAGACTCCTTTCAACAAAAAATTGTGGGTGCGCGTCTGACTATGTCAGATGTTACATATTCCGCTTCAACACGCTATTGATCGAACACACACATATACGCGCAGTAAGCACCATATCACATGTGCAGCATATGTGAGTATGTGAACACGTTTCCACTCGTGTTAGATGCTTCGATCGTATAGTTCCCTGATAATGTATGTGACAGAGTGAGCTACGTGTGGTAGATGCCAGCACCACACACACATAACAACAACATACTACATACACACACATACATTACATATTGCGCAAGCGGATTGGATTTTATCTGTAGCCGGGTTTTGTGCTTGCGTAGCGAACTCGCTTTGTGTTCGTACTACACAGTACTTTACCGCATAATACGCATTGTATTCTTCGATTTATGATGCTTCGTGAAATGCATAGTAGCGTCGTTTCGAAAAAAAAAAAAAAAGTAGGATAGTTATTGCAAATAATATACGTGTAAACGAGTATTTGTGACGTCGTTATGAAAAGACAAACAATAGGTACAATCTGTTAGTTATTAGTGTGTTTCGCTACATATGCAGTACATACATATGCACTAGAGTTCCTAAATAATAATAATAATATCTAATATATTCCAGCAGGCAACAAAGAACCTTTTAGTGGCACAAAAATTCGATTTCCTGGAAATTCAGTTATGACAATTTGGCCACAAGTATGTTGTTTTCTTCCGCTCAATATAATTAATCGACTGATACACAGTGTGTCATATCTTTGAACACTATTTCAGTGAAATCGAATCTACTGATATATACAGTTTGTCTCATCTTTGAACAATATTTCACTGAAACAAAATAATCTGATCCAACTAGTCTTATCTTTGAACAATATTTCACTGAAACAAAATAACCTGATCCAACTAGTCTTATCTTTGAACAATATTTCACTGAAACAAAATAATCTGATCCAACTAGTCTTATCTTTGAACAATATTTCACTGAAACAAAATAACCTGATCCAACTAGTCTTATCTTTGAACAATATTTCACTGAAACAAAATAATCTGATCCAACTAGTCTTATCTTTGAACAATATTTCACTGAAACAAAATAATCTGATCCAACTAGTCTTATCTTTGAACAATATTTCACTGAAACAAAATAATCTGATCCAACTAGTCTTATCTTTGAACAATATTTCACTGAAACAAAATAATCTGATCCAACTAGTCTTATCTTTGAACAATATTTCACTGAAACAGAAACTAAAATTTAATAATTAATGATTATTTTATACTATATCTCATTAACTACATTATGAATTATCATGAAGACAATTGCTAGTATCATCATAAAGAGCAATTAAGGAGAGTATATTTAAGTATATAAGTTTCATCTCAAGAACTGACATGGTTCTCGTATACTCATGTCCAAAATGATTGTCGCTTTTGCATGAATATAATTTGGTAATGATTTTGCAGGGTACTTTTAATACTGATGCTATGTGTGTAATCGGGAAATGTATATTTGTGGTAAATTTCATAGGAAAAGAATTATATGTAAGAAAATTAGAATGAGTAAAACAAAATTTTGCTAAATGGACAAGAAAGTTTTATTTTCGTTTTATTGTTCTTATTTACTGCTCTTTTGATATGAAATTTGCCACATACATGTCTTTGCCGATTATACGCGTATGCATACTAACATTCTAAGAAATACCGGGCAAATTCGTCATCAAATTATATTCCTACAACAACATATTTATAGACCTGCGACAATAATTTTGGACATGACTGTACATCATCAAGAGATTCATTGTGGCTAACTGTTTTTGATGTAGGAGACCCGGGTTCTATTCCCGGCGGAAGTTCATTTGGTTCGGATCCAACATTCAACTAATGGTCCGCGTCTCATATATGTTGCGGTCCGAAAAGGGAATTGCCCAGTTACTGATGAAAATTGAAAGGGGCGCTTCAGAAGGAGACTCGAGTAAATTAGTATTTCTAACCAGAAGGTTAAGGCGTATGACACTTGAAAGAACAGTCGGAGGATTTATGTGTTTATTACTCCCAAATCTGGCAGTATTACAGTCCCAAATTCTACAGAATTCCAAGTATTCTCTGAGAACCGGAGAAGGATGTGTGAACAATCGTGAGAAGTCTCGGCTTTAGAGAAGCGAACTGAAGTAATTTGATAATGAAAATGTCAAGTTGAATTCCTATTTGATGATTCTTCAGAAAAAAAAAATGAATATACACGAGGTTAGAGGAAAAACCAAACTAAATGAATAATAATAATAATAATAATAATAATAATAATAATAATAATAATAATAATAATAATAATAATAATAAAACAACTAAACGAATGGAGATGCATCATATATAGCCTTGTTGCTAAAAGATACACTAGAATCAAAATCAAATCGTATATCATCAATTTTTAGGTAGCCTACAGAAAGAAATTAGCTTTTCTCCACTTTCTTGGAAACTACGCATGAGGTTTTTACACTTATGCATATAATTTTCTTAAGCACAATTAGATATATTTACTAGTATACAGGTATGTCCAGCTTTTGTCATTTTTTCGTTAAACATTAATAATATGGATTTTTAAAAGCAGATTCTACCATTGAACACGGCATGCATTTATAGCCTATGTTTAGTTTTTCAATAAGTTTCTTATAAAATTTTCGATTTTGATTTTTTAAAAACTTAGTGTTCGTTCTCTTAAAGGCTTTCCGATTGAAATTAGGTCAAGAATAAGGTGGTAAAAGGACATAATTGAACCCCGAACTTCGAAGTTGGATCATGCAAATCAATCATTGCATGTATTAGACAGTTGAATTTACTCCGTTTTCTCTTGTTTATTATTGTTGTAAAAAATTCATTTGATTTTGATGAATCGTGGCGTATATTTCTTTTGATTTTTAATAATTACCTTTGTTGAGATTGAAATCAGTCAAGGATAAAAAGTTAATTCCTCCATTTGTTAAACCTCTTGATTTAATTTCTTTGAATTTAAGGGTCTTCACTACAACGAAATTAAACTACCGCTAATTTTAGAGTTTTTCTGTAATATCTTCAAAACAAATAAAAATATTCGAAAAGTAGTAACGTAGTGAACTAGACAATACAATTTTGCATGTGATACCTTTACCACAATTCACCTGCCTGCTTTTCATATGTCGCTATTTACAGAATCCGCAAAAAATGCTAAATCTATCTACAGTCGCAAATCTAAAGCAGATAGATGAGTTGTGATAACGGTATCACATGCAAAATCGTGTTATCTAGTACACTACGTTTCTATTTTTCAAATATTTTTATTTGTTTTGAAGATATTATAGAAAAACTCTAGAATTAGCGGTAGTTTAATTTCACTGTAGTGAAGACCCTTAATTCTTTCAGTTTAACGTCTCTTGATTACGCCCTTTAGGCTAAGGGAGAGGATGGTTAAGGCAAGTGAATGATTACGGAAAATTTTGTGAAATGAGAGTGTGGGAGGAAATGGGGGAGTATCCCTAGAAAACCCACGGACACGACATCATCTGACACAAATTTAGTTAGCCGGGGATCGAACCAGAGACCCCACACAGTCCTCTACCACGGAGTCACTGTGCTGTCCGCTTCTATTTCTTGCATTGCTTACTATTTAACCAGATTTTCACAAAAAATGTCGTAAGTTATCATAGGATGGTTTTAGGATTTGGCTATACGGACGCTGTTAACGCGGCGTTAGCAGTCCGGAAAAATGGGCGTCAATATCTCCACCTTGCCGCGGTTGGGGGGGAAGGGGACATGCGTACTCTAATGATCCCAAGAGCTATGCCGGAGATAGTTTCGCTATCAGAAGACTTCCCATGCCGGACAGGTCTTTAGGGGTAGGAGTCAGACGAAAAGAGATATTGTGGTAGCGGACAGCAGCTCTACTATTACCACACTGAGGCTGAAGATTATTGACATCGGCAAGGCTCAGATGTGAACAAAAACAGGCAGGGACAGGATGTCCTCTGTGGCTGTTTTGCTGCGAAGTAGGAGGACGTGAGACACTTTACTCAGTCTCTAGAAAACAACATGGGAAGAGAAATAAGAGAATCTAATATTAGGGAATACGACACTACTGTTTCACAGAGGGTCGTCCCCGGCAGTGAAGGAAAACCCAGCAGGACCTTCTCAGTCTTCATGAAACGAAACCCCTGCAGGATAGGAACCTGGAATGTGCGATCGCTGTTACAGTGTGGAAAACTGGAAAAGATGAAGAAACAAATGCAACGCATGAAGATAGATATCTTGGAAATCAGCGAAGTTAGATGGCCTGATGGAGGAGGCATGTGGAGCGGAGACTTCAGAATGATTTACTCAGGAGCTGTAAACGGTACAGTAGGAGTCGGCTTTGTATTGATTAAGAAGATAGAACAGAAAGTTATAGGCAGCCGGAGATACAATGAAAGGATAATAATGTTAAAGATAGCAATCAAACCGAGAAATATGACGATAATCCAAGTATATATGCCTACATCAAGCTACCCAGATGAGGAAGTAGAAGAAACCTATGAGCAAACAGACGAAGTATTGACTAAAGTTGAGACCAGGACAATTTAATCATCATGGATGATAGGAACGCAGTAGTTGGCAAAGGCAAAGAAGAGAATACAACTGGGAATTTCGGCCTAGGAGAAAGGAATACGAGAGGTACACGATCAATTGAGTTCTGTAAAAGCCATAATTTAACTGTAACGAACACTCTCTTCGAGCAACCACTAAGAAAAAGATACATATGGACAAGACCAGTAGACAAAGAAATATATCAAATAGACTATATACTGGTCTGACAAACATTTAGAAATCAAGTGAAGAACAGTAAGAGTTACCCAGGAGCGGACGTTGACTTAGATCATAATTGAGTTTTGATGAAAAGCGAGCTCCGACTAAAGAGGAAACGAGTGGTAGCACCAAACGAAAGATGGAACACAATCAAGCTAAGAAGAAATGAAAACATGAAAAGGGAATTTGCAAATACGACAGACAAAGAAACGTGTACGATAGCTTTAGCAGGTGATGACATCGACTCTAAATGGGAAGCCATGAAAGCAGGAATTACAAAAGCTGCCGACGAGCATATAGGAAGAGAAACGAGAATCCAATATAAACTCTGGATAACAGAGGAAATATTGGAAATAATGGAGAAAAGAAGACAATTCAAGATAACAAACAAAGAAGAGGAATACAGAAGGTGCAGAAATCACATCAACAGGGAAGTAAACAAGGCCAGAGAAAACTTGATAAATAATTTATACAAAGAAATTGAAGAAAATATAGTCAAAGGCAATGCAGAAACGGCATATAGAAAGGTAGAAAACAGTTCGGTGAGAAAAAGAAAGGCACAGGCATTATCATAAACAAGGACGGAACAACGCTAAGAGAAGAGGAGCAGATAACAAGAAGATGGAAGGAATACATTGAAGAACTTTAAAAGGAGACAGAGAGAACGAAGAAGAGACAGAGAAGAATTAGGACTATCAATTTTTCAGTACGAATTTGACAATGATTTGGAGAAAATGCAACATGGTAAAGCCCCAGGAATAGACAAAATACCAACGGAAGTGATTAAAAATCTCGGAATAGCAACAAAAAAGAAACTATTTAATCTTATTAATGAAATGTACATCTCGTGAAAAATACCAAGAGAATTCGAGAAAAGCATATTGGTACCTATCCCGAAGAGGCCCACGAAAATGCGAAGAATACAGAACGTCAAGTTTACTTTCCCATGCATCAAAAATACCGTGCAAAAATATCGCACAACGAATAGAGGGGAAGATCGAAGAACGGTTATCGGAGGATCAGTTTGGATTCAGGAGGAAAAGGTTAACATGGAAAGCAACACTGAGTCTACGGTTGTTCATGGAGCAGCACATGAGAATAAACAAACCAATTGTGATAGCATTTGTAGATATAGAGAAAGCTTTTGACAACGTAGATTGGAATGTCATGTACAGAGCGTTGAAAAATCTGGAAATAGAATACAGAGACAGAAAAATAATATACCAACTTTATAGGAACCAGACAGCTGTTACAGGAAGAGATCAGAAGGAAGCAAGAATAAGTAAAGGAGTGAGGCAAGGATGTGGACTTTCACCTCTCCTGTCCAACGTCTATATAGAAGAGGCTATGAAAGAATTCTTGGATAAAAACGAGAAAGGCGTAAAAGTAAATGGTCAGGTTTACACAATAAGGTTTACTGATGACATAGCATTGATAGCGGAGAACGATGAGGACATGCAGGAAGCACTTTCAAACTTGAACGACCAACTGGAAAAAACATGCCAAATGAAGATAAATAAGAAGAAAACGAAAGTGATAAAGTGTACAAAGACGTTCCCCTATTTAGAAAGTCCAATATCCTCGGACGGAAAAAGTGAAAAAGACGTAAGTTCCAGAATAGCACAGGCTAAACAAGCATTCAATAGGAGAAGAGGACTACTGACATCAAGAAATGTGTCGCTGGACGTTTGTAAACGATTTATTAAGACAGTAGTATGCAGTGTGTCGATGTACGGATCAGAGACATGGACATTGAGAAAATCTGAAATATCCAAGCTCGAAGCATTTGAAATGTGGTGTTGGCGCAGAATGCTGCGCATATCATGGACCAAAAGGAAAAGGAATGAAGACGTACTAAAGGAAGCTAATGAAGGACGACAGGTCATGAAGATATTAGGAAAAAGAAGAAACAGCATGCTTGGCCATCTTATTCGACACTCCGATTGATTCACTGTGCTGATAGAGGGAAAGGCAGAAGGAAAACCAGGAAGAGGAAGACCAAGGATAGAATATTTAGATGCAGTTACGAAGAAGAGGCCTTATCAAAGTATAAAACAGCTCTCCCAAGCGAGAGAAAAGTTTTAAAATTTGCATGTTGCCCACCAACCTATGGTTAAAGTGAACAAGAAGACAAGAAAGTAAGAGGAAACAGTCTATTGTAAGTTATTAACTATTTTATTGTGTCTACCAGTAAATAAACAACATTCCATTTGATATATTTATTTTTGTGTTTAATGTCCAACAATGAAGCACCGAGGCTAAACGAGATGATGAAGCTGATGATAAACTAACTGATGGAATGAAGAAAGTGGGAGGAAAAGGGAAAACCCTGAAAAAATCCATACACACAGTGCTGGTCTAGCACAAAGCCCACTTGGCAGGTGGGATCGAACCAGGAACCCTAACCAGAGGAGGACGCTATACCACTGAGGCATCGTGGTCCTTTATCTATCTGTGACCAGGCAAAGCATAAACTAACATGTACGTTGTAATTAGCATATACATTGCGAATACAGTGCTTGTGAAAGTATACAGTTAAGATGGTTACAAATATAGAATATAGTGAGAAATGATGTTATATAGTTAAGATATTATCCTATACAACCTGCGGTAAACCTTAATAAATTTTCAGGATGCGCCACTGGTTACAACCCAATTTCCATCTGTAGAGCAATATTTGAAATTAGGATCTGTTGAAAATATGTAATTTTCAGTATGCAAAAATGTAGTATTACAGTTTAAAGTATATAGGATTAATATTTTACTAGCTTAGTGAGAAGTAATTGAGATGTCAAACGAAACAAGCTTTAAGTTGTATGTAAAAGAAGTCGCAAAGGATACACCAGACTTCGAGGAACGCTTGCGTCACATAAAACAGAACCAACCGTATACATGTTTACGTGATGTTAGTTTACAAACTTTTCAGTAGAGTGCAGCACTTACCAGTTTCTGTCTGTAAGTCGACAACTGTAATAACGTATGCACTGGTTAGTTATGTTTCCCTGGTGCGAAACGTGGATTTACGGTTCTGACGTCTGTTTGACAGACACCACGTGTCTCTCACGAGATTAGATATGGATGCTTTGTCTATCGTTCGGATTTCGGAACAAAAAAAAAAAAAAAAAGAAGTTACCACGAAATGATCCATTCCTACTGGAACATAAATAAATGTGGTAATTTTTAATAAACATCCTTAAAAAAAAGCAATTAAGTATATTTTGAAATCGGATTTGTTTTAAATTACCTTAAATTACGATATTTAAATTAGCTACTTTTGTTCCCATAGGCAAATGTTCGAAAGTAATTAATTAGTCGGTCAGTGAAGTCCGACTCTTTCGTTTCTTCTACCGGTAAATAAGGTAAGTTCGCTTCAGAAGTGAAAGTACGACCATTGTTATTACAACTGACGATAAAATAACTGTAGCTTTCCGTGTAAGCAAATTATTGTCATATTCTCTATTTTTAAACATTGATTGCTATTTTGTTTTTTTCAGTATATGATTAGAACGTGTTAATTAGGTGGTTAATAATTGTATTAGTTACGTAATTATATGAAAAAGATGATTAGACAAGAGTGAACTATCTTGGTATTTATCGTCGAAAATTTAAAAGTGAAAACAAGAACTGTAAATTGTGTTGTTGCGTATTTTCGCATATAATTGGCAACATTGTATCTGTTGACAGATGTGACTCATCATACTAAAATTTTCTTATTTAATCAAGAATCGGTTATAATATTTACGCCTCTCTTTTAAGGTTAAAGGAGCCGGTAAATTACACTGAAATAACGAAGCACACAGTCTTTTCACAGTATCTGGTGTTCCTTAAAGTTCCAGTTTAGTTCCGTTTTTTTGTCACGTTTTTAGACATGATTCATCGAATTGAGTTGGAAAATTGGACTATTTCAGTACCATCAATTAATTGTATTTGTTTACTTAACGATTGTTTTGTGTAATTAACGGACGTTAAGATAGCAACCGTGCTTGAAATCGATGTTTCTCGTTTGTTTAGCTAGCATAATATGACTGTAACAGTGATACGTGAACCTGTAAAATTTCTTCATGCCACATAAATATTGAAACACAATTTCAACAATTGTTTACTTAATAAAATACGAATTGGACATACATACGAAAAACTAGAAACAAAGTTAGTCAGGTGATCGGAGTGACTAGTGCCGATCACCTAAAATTGTACAAAGGAGCTTCTGAGTATTAGGGTAGCATAAAGGTATAAGAACATACAACTGGATTGTCTATCTTCAATGTGTATTGATCGAAGTTGAAAAAACACAGAATCTTAATCCTGGACTGGAAAGTAGGACATCGGTATTGCAGAGTATACTGTGAACAGATTAGTTTTTTTTTCAGTTAAATAAATATAGAATTGGGATAGTGATACCACACATTACAATGAGAAACAGAACAGGTGTCTGAAAAAGGACGTTCGTTCATATGAATGAAAATCACATTCATCTATGCGTTCAACTTCTAGAAAAGTTAATGTCTGTGGATGTTTGTGGCCATTCCTTTCGACAGTGAGTTCTCGGGAACCATCGGCTCTAGAAAAATGCCGTTTCCACTGACCGATTGCAAATTTTGTATAAATCGTTCAGTTTTAATAGATTTTTTTTTAAACGGCCGTTATATCTCGATTGTATTTTTAGGGGTATACTGGAAGTGATGAAATTTAAAAAGCATCATATCCTACGGGTTATACATTCCAACACTACATAGTTGTATACAGGCGTTTGTTTCATTGCCAAATTATAATCAGAAACGAAGAATTTCTTGTCTAAAATGAGTCGTTAGTGTTTATAGTGTTTTGCCGAACCAACATCATATATCACTGACATTAATTGTATGTTACTCGTATAATGTGTTTGCATACAAGAAGAACACCGATCATACATGAATTGAAAACTTTAACTGGAAGTAGGCTCAAATCTTGCAAACGGAGCGAGATATTGCAAAAATATCGAAAAAAATCTCCCCATTATGGTACCTCTTCCCGATTTTTATCAAAACGTCTTTCAGTTGTGTTGGAAAGGGACATATACAGATGTTGTAAGGAATGACAAAGAGATTCATGTTTATATGTGAATGATGTGCTGTGTAGAGAGCGCAGGTTCATCTAGTAGGTATTATAAATGTATAAATGTACACAATAATATTCTAATAATGTAGAGATATTATTGAGATCACAATAAGGTAGTTCCGCCATGCTTATAATGTAATCATAGGAGGGGGAGTGGAGTTCAAGCACCCAATTTCCTATCTCTGTACGCCATACAAGATCTTTTGTTCATATTTTAATGTAGCAAATTTATAGTTTCCGATCGGGAAACTATTCATGAATGGTAATACACCTTTCGGGATTGTCAAACTCTGGGGTAATATTAGCATGCGTTTATAACATGGACATGGGCTTTCTCGACGTTCTCTATTTCCACCTAAATCGGCATTCCATGAATTCTTTCCTAATAACCCGGTTTCTTTAGCATAACGACATAATCGTGGGACGTTAATTGAAAAGTTCCAATTCATTTTTACATATCCTCGGCCAATACCGCGGATGATCGATTTCCTGTAATATCTGTGAATCACGGGAATCATTATTTTACCTTGCTACACTTTGTCACATAGTGTAACAATACTCAAAATTGATACGCCTGTTATTTTGTGATTCAATGTTGCAACAAAGGGAGAACTGAAAATTCTACGCACTTCTTCATTAAATATTTCCTCTATTACAGAACTGTTTAGATCATTTGGAATTCTATTGCAAGTTATAGCAAACGTAGTTGCGTTTAGCAAGTGATTTGCAACTTTCTAATCATGGTATTTTGTAATCAAATTCAGCAATTCAAGGTAGTTGCTTTTGTTCATTGACTCGCTATCCATTCCAAGTCTTCTATGGTTCAATCCCTGGTTTGCTAACCTAAACCTCTGGCACTAAAGTTCTGCTCAAACCTCTTGGTGTCTGTCGAAAATCAATGGTGTGCGTGAGTAATGTTCGATTTCGCTTCCTTTCGTGTACAGGCATAAAGTGAAACATTAACACGAAAAATTAAGATATTGAAAAGCACCAAATTTATTAACGCTATAGTGACATATATCATAAGGATATACCTTTGAAATTGCTTTCTTTCTTCTAATCCAGGAACAAAGCTATTAGACAACGTCACCTAACTTGCATTGGATATTGTGAAAACGAGGATACGCCTTAAACGTCAGGAAGTTTGAGCCGAACTCTAACCAGACTTTTTCTCGTTTTACGCCGTTGTTACATTATCATTGTTTCTAGCTATGTCATAGCAGTGTTGGCAATCCACTTGACTGTAAGTCCTTGTGTAATCGAATGTTTTTAAGGAACACCTTTTCAGTGACAAAATAAGTCATTACTAATATAGCAATTTATCATTTAATGAATACTCACAAGGAAACCGATTTAAGTTTGACACGAAATTGTGGACGAATTTATGCGCAATCGAAGAGTTTTTGTGAATAATGCATTCTATTAAAGGGAAAAAAAACCCTCGATCTCAACCGTTTCAGTGATACAGAGGGATAAGGGGAACATTGGTGCTCTGATATTTTGTGGATTTTCGGCTATGTTGCGAGTGAATATGTTTGAAAATTGCTTTTAAACGTTAATAAAGATGCACCAGAGCGAATAAAAGTGGTGTTGAATGTTGAGGTAAGTGCTGTAGCTTTTTACCCTGGGCCGGAAAAACAAGAGACTATGAGGAATAACAAATCTCATTGACATGAAGAATAAAATTGTATGATAGTACATGCTAATATATCATGTCTATAATTCGTAGAAAATGAGAAAAGATGATATGAAAATGTATTAATTATTTTGCCAAAGGAACAGAGACGTTATTTTGTGAAGAAAGATACAAGGTCATATTCTGTGCAAAAGCGCTATAGAGAAATAAATCAGATAAAATGATAACAGTGTGTAGTGTTACATATATTAAAATGCAAAGAGGAATCAATAAACAAAAATAATATCAACTTAAAAAAAAAAACGAAAAACTTTACGCCTGATATACTGTATATTACATAAAGTTGTTGCATGTAAACATGTTGTATGTATACCTGTTGTATGTGTATACTAGCGTTCGGTTTGGTGTCCATCAATGCTTTCATTTAAATCAGCATTGACAGAAACAGAAAATTACAACTCCTCTTTCACATTTTGACACAGAGCTGCAAAAGACAAGTAGATCTTTTTAATTACTAAAGGCCGCCAGTTTGAAACTATATTGTTGAATTATGCTGATATTCCTAATCTCCTAAGGTATTGCAATCACCCATTTCTGTTCCAACTTTGATTCATATCGGTTGATAATTGCGGAAATTACGATTATTTGGAAAGTTTAAACGGCTCTCATTTTCATTTTTTTTTTCTGATGGATGGTTCAGATTTTCACCTTCGACTATTAAATAGTAAAACGCACTTTTGAGCCATTTTTGTTCCGATCGGTCAATAATTGTAGAAATTATTAATGTTTGGAAAGTTCGGACGGCCACTATTTTTACATTTCTCATCCTATTTGACCTGATGATTCTTTTATTCGATTCAGCGTACCAAGAAACCTATAAATAGACACCTTACACACCTATTTCAGAGATCAACTGAACTCCGTTTTTTTTGCCTTTCTCCTCCAAAACACTCTTTCCCTTGAATTTTTATGGACTCTTTGGTTTTGTAATCCTCATGTCTAGGCGACGTATTACTAAAGTTTCTTGGATGACGGAATGCTTCATTTCTAAAAGTTTCTTTTACCTATACTATCGCAACATATTCAAAAATTCGCAAAATATCGGAGCACCAGCCTTCCCCTTATTCCTCTATATCTCCAGAACGGTTGAGATCGAGGGTTTTTCCCTCTAATGGGTTTAATTGTACACAAAAACACTTCGTTTGCGCATAAACTCGTTCACAATTTCGTGTCACACTTGAATCGGTTTCTTCGTCAGTTTACATTACAGAATTATGTCATTTCCAGTTTCAAAATGCTTAGTGTAAGATTTTGTTTTTGTTTTAAATTCTGTAAAGTGAGGGGATAAGCCTACCATTTAAAATAACTTTACATTATCACAAAATTTAGTGTACCAAAAGGATACAATATCACTTGGTCAATCATACACTGGCTTGTTCACTTCTGTGCAAGACGAAATTTCCAAATTTGTGAACGTGGAACAGCTACTACCCACCTAATCCACTGTTGTCTTGTTTGCATAGAGTTAACTTGCAGTATGGAAACCTGTGACTTTCCGACTTTTGTCTAAAAATGATACATCACATACAACGTTATACAAAAGGATTAACAAATTCCTTTATAGCATACTTCAGCAAATTAAAAATACGTAAGCAAACTGAACTGTATGATAAGCTAAATTGCACTATGTCCAGGGAAGAGGCAAAACGCACAGCTCTCTCTGCTTCGTCACTATGCTCGGGTCTGCTCGGTTTCATTCGGAAGAAAGCATACCGCTTTCTACCGACAGCAATTGAATGTTAACCTGAACGGCGTTGTACTCTTGCAGAGGAGACAACATGGTGCTTGCTTGCAGTAAGGCATGGTACTTGCTTAGGAATGGATATTTTCCCTCAGAAAACAATTTTAGAACAATAGATAATATAAACATTACTTAGAACGGCACGAAATAGGGGGAACAGGCTGTTCCACGGAGAAATTGCCGGTGATATTTCCTCATAACAACACACAAGGTGGCGCACGAACTGTTGGCACATTGTAAATTTTGATGGAAGAAAAAATAAACAGTTGTCGACGCTTAACAATGCTCTAGCGCATTCTATAGTTCCTGAAAACATAGAGTGGTGGTCTATCGTCAGTGTTGCCAACAATAGTAAGGCCAAATCCCTACAACTAACTTAAAATGTTCTTATGTTTGATCGAAAAGTCCGTACGGGAAATTTTAACTATATTAATATAGAATATAGCATTACAAATGTTACCATATGGGGGAGGATCAAAAACTAAGGTTACAAGACCGATATTTGTGGAGTTTTATCTGTTATAGAGGAATGAGGAGGGAACGGAAATTTTAATACATGGAGTTGGCAACTATGCAGAGTTTCAGTCACTCGCCACCTACGGCGCTAGTTGTATGTAAACGCAAATGGCGACTCGTTTGGAAAACTGGTCTCTCGAAGAAGTACGCTCATTTATTCGATGTCTATGGGCGAGGCATGTAACCGCTGCTGAAATTCATAGGCACCTGATAAAGGTTTACGAAGAGACTGTAATATATCGTCAGCATGTCGCAGCAGCGCCTACATAAACCCCAAAAGACCATCACGTTGTTGAAGCAGTTTCGCTGGGACATCATCGACCACCTTCCCTACAGCCCGGATCTCACTCCAAGCGACTTTCACCTGTTCCCGCACTTGAAGAAGGACCTAGGAGGCCGTTGCTTCACTTCAGACGAGGAGGCAACGTGGCTGAACAGGCAAGGACAGGAATTTTACCAGGACGGAATCTTCAAACTCACCCCACGATGCGGCAAGTACATTGATCAATATGGATACTATGTCGAAAAATAAGCTAATGTATGTACTATCTGTTGGCTGTATTGGTTGTATGAAATAATATATACACGTTTCACTGCAAGCTTTCTAACCTTGTTTTCTAATCACTGTTCCTTCATAACTTTACTACATAAAATTACGTCTAAATAAATTGTGTATTTTCTTACAATACTTTATGGATGCTGATGTTTCTATATACATTATGTTATTCTAAAAGCATTGAAAAGCACGCTTGTGTTTCACATAAAGTGCTTTCCCAATACGACTGAGTTCGAATCTCATGAAGAGAAAAAAAAACCCGAACCTTTATACAACTTTGGTTGTGGAGAGATATGTGCTGGTCCATTATGTCAAATGTTCTACTGGCTCTCTCTTTTGCCTTCAGGTAGAAATTTGAAACTAGAAGTGAATTTAAAAGCTCTGGGTCCCAATTTCATTTCTTTCTTTATCTTAGCGTTAGATAGTATAGAGGAAAGCTAACAAGAATGCAATCGACTCATATTCTACGCCATTTTTTCTTTTCAAAAGTTAGAAAGTGTACCAATCTAAATTAGGATTGGTAAGTTAGGTACAATTACAATTTGTCAGGATAGCGTGAAGTATGGCGACATTGACTAATTGCACTTTATTTTCATGCGTTGAGTTTCTTTGTCTTTTTCTTTAATCCCCACATTTCGTACCAATTTACGAAATTTGTCCTTATGGCAAAAATGTTAAGTTGCCCCTACGTTTAGAGATGTATCTCTACAGTTAGCAACATTGCCTATCGCTAGGCGTGGTGTAGAAAAATGAATCCGTTTCTTCCCATTCAGTGTTGGTAATTCGGGAGAAAAGTTGCTAAAACTGGAGGACAAACTTTCAAGATAGCGACAAAAACATTTCATTTTTCCGTTTGGCGACTTTTTTGATTTTTAAATGACGATAGGGTGGGTGATTTATAAATCTAGAGACTTTAGTGCTACTAAAATCTTGTTCTTCTGTAATGAAGCACTATTAGTTCGAGCAGTTTTAATGTTTCTTTTATTTCTTTCTGTTTGTTTTAATCAACGTAAGCGACGGCGACTTGGTTCCCCTACAGTGTGACATATGCTTTCTGTTACTTCTTTAGCTCAAATAGAGAACAACTGTAATCTTCCAACGGCTCATACCATAACAGAATTTGTAAAATTTGTGGATAACAACCGACCGTAGCAAATTCTAAGTTGCGTTAACGCAGATTGGTACAGAATGAAGTCATTTGAGCATAAAGAAAACCCTTATCCGGCAAGTAAGGCCTCCCAGGCCCAGTATCTTCATTTTTTTTTTCGAATTTCTCAATAACAATAAATATTTCGATGACATAAAATTCAGAATTATTTTATCGTTAGTCGAAGTTAAAGTCATGAACATGTCGAATTGCTAAGGCTAATAGAGTTGGTTAGGCCCAGTTGTCCGTCTACGTTACAAAAATATCTTGCCCGGACAAGGGTTAAATAAAAATAAAACTTGATCAAAGCACTTACTGTTACTAGTATAATATATGTTACAGATTAGGCAACATATCGTTACCTTCATCGGAGACATTATATATATATATATATATATATATATATATATATATATATATATATATATATATAGGGTATTTGTTTCAAAACAGCACCGACAACGTTCGGGAGGTGATTCCTGTCACCACATATGCTTCCTTTCGGAGTTATAGACTGTCGAAAACATAAAAAAATGAACTTTAAAAGCCCATAGCTCGAAAACTATGGGACCTACCGCAGTCAGGTCAAGACTTCACTTAATAACTAGTATGTGCTCTATCCAAGTATCCATGTTTTAGAATCCTGCGGTATATCCGCAATAATTGTTATAGAGGTAGTTGGTGAGTACTTCAAATTATACCCCTATAGGGAACCCCCTGTATAAAAATTGTTGCGGGAGTATCGCAGGATTCTGAAACATGGATATTTGGATAGAGCACCTATTAGTTCTTAAGCGAAGTCTTGACCCGACTACGGTAGATCCGATAGTTCTGGAGCTATGAATAGGGATGCACACGAGACAAGATTTGAGGCTGTCTCGTCTCGAAAATGTGCTGTAAAAGTGATGTCTCGACTCGAAAAATATATTCTTCTCTATTGGAAGAGCTGTGTCTCGACTCGAATTTGGTCAGGAAAATTCTGTCTCGACTCGTCTCGTGCGCATCCCTAGCTATGAACCTTTAAAGTTCACTTTTTTCATGTTTTCGGCAGCCTATAACCCCGAAAGGAAGCATTTATGCACCCAGGTTGGTCTATACTTTTTGTATGATCTTGTTGTCCTCCTCCTCCCAAACGCTGATGGCGTTGTTTTGAAACACCCTCTCTATATATGATTCTTTTGGACGGTATAAAATTCTGACCATTCTTATGGGCTCACCCAAAGATCGTCGAATAAGAGAACGAGAACTAATATCGTCTGGAACTTCTTCCCTCATTAGCTCTTTTCTTGTATTAAACAGAGACCGTTCTCGTCTACCTACTAGAAACTTACGTACAGAAGTATTATCTATCACAAAAGAAAGTGCATGTTTTTCACGGCATAGTATGTTTTTCACGACACGGCATTGCTTTTTGAAGCAATGGAATATGTGTGATAAATCAATTCGCTTTATAATGTAATTAAGTTTATTAATACTTTGAAAGCTGTGAATTTTGGTAAAACAACAAAATATTCTATGTTACATTTGCAAATCGACGGTCCTTTCCAGCTACCTCGTATCTTTTAAAATAAATTACAGGAGAATGAAAAAAAAAAACGTTTGAAAAAGTTGGAGATTAATTAAAAGTAGAGATGCAAAAAAGCCGGCTTTTTTGAATCGATGGTTTTTTTCACATAAAAAGCCGGCTTTTTGGGAAAAAAACGAGAATTTTGGAAATTTTGGCTTTTTTCAACTTCATGATTTTTCTATCTAAATAGCTTTCTTATGGTATATTCTATAGTTAGATAAGAATTCCATGACCTGAATGTGATATTTCGCTCTGAAATTCACCATCAAGATGGATGGAGCACATGTTTTACGAATTAAAGCTAACATGAAGAATGTAGTATTTAAGGGTAATTTTAGAGGCTATTTAACTTTATTTTAACGACATCTTTTTTCTTCTCTAGTTTGTCATCCGTGTTTCATTTCTAAGAGCTTTTAGTACTCTAGCTTCTAGCGCAAAAGTTAAACTTGCCCGTTTTTCTATTTATCCGTCAAAGCGTACGTTTTCAATATATCCGTCAAACCGTACTTCCACATTTCTGTTATACTGTATCTGTGAAGTGATTTAGCAATAATTTTCCGGACACAACCTTGAATACCAATTTATACAAATAATCAGTAGCGGGTTTAGAAAAGTACTTTAGGAGGGGTTTTTCTGATTGTTTCGTTTCCTAAAAAGTCCTAATTTTATTTGGGAAGTGCTTGAAGTTTATGAGTACAGGCATAACTAATATTTCATTTCGTTTATATGTTTAGCAATAATTTTCCGGATACAACTTTAAAAATCATTTTATACTGAGAATCAGTGGCGGATTTAGAAAAGTATTTTGGGAAGGGTTTCTTACTAATGTTTAGTTTTTTTAAACATTCGTAATTTTTATTTGACGAGAGCTTAAAGTTTATGAGTAAAGGCATAAATAATAGATATTTCGTTTGTTGCAGACATTCCGTAACTTTGGGGAACGGGCTTCAGTCCGAAAGACCGCCCCCCTAACCTTCGCAAAACCGTCACTGCTGGTAATTAGTAATAATAACGATTTAAGAACAATAAAAAAGGAAGTCGCCCAACTCACAGTACACGCACTATTTCTACATTCACAGATGGAAAGACTATTCATGGCTTTGGATTAATTGTTTTAACAAAAGAGACACTGACCAAAGCTTAAAATTTTACTTTATTTTAAATTATAATTTGTAACTGTTTCGGATATCTAGCATATCCTTCTTCAGACACGATCGAAATTAATGAAAATACAGACATATATATAAAGAATTTAAACTCTGTTATAACAACATTTATATATATGTCTGTATTTTCATTAATTTCGATCGTGTCTGAAGAAGGATATGCTAGATATCCGAAACAGTTACAAATTATAATTTAAAATAAAGTAAAATTTTAAGCTTTGGTCAGTGTCTCTTTTGTTATCACAGATGGAATGAAGAAAAGCTTTGTCAGAATGGTCGAATGCTGGTTGAATCCCGGACTTCCCGATAGAAGCTCAAAAGCTAATCACTCAGTCATGTTTGTTGTGCAGTTGTATTTAGCTTAACTTAAATATATTCCGTAGTATTTTTTTTTGGGGGGGGGGAGTTCCGTAATGATATGTTGAATCCCTCTTGTTAAAAATTCAGAAAACTTGAGGATTGGGTAAACTGTGATGGTGGTTCTATAAAACTTAACTGTAGAATTTCAAGAATATACAGAACCAAAAGCTCTAGATGTGCAGCCTTTAAGTGTATCATATAAATCTAAGTATTTCTCTTACGTTTTATTTTAATTTTATTTTGTTTCAAAAAGAGGGTATGGAATATTTTGAAGTAAAAATACTACATACTATTTTGCTAGTTATTTGTGTATTCTTTAAAAAGAAGTGTTTACTTTTAGGATTGGCTGGTTTACACCAACTTTTTTTTTTAAATAACTGGTTTAAACCACAAAAATAAAAAGAATGAAAAATGCGAATCGTGTGAACTTCATGGTAACGTTTCCAGATATCAAACCACCTGCAATAGTTTTATTTCTCTTTCACCTTTTAATCAAGGTGTCCCATGTTCAATTCTCGGTCGAACCACAAACCTTCTTTCATGCGTAACCCAAGTAGCGGTTCGGATGTCAGTTTAAGCGAAAGTCTTCTCCTTGATAACCTCGGTATTCCGTAAGGATGTTAAGCCTAAATATACGAAACAAACCAAATTGTATATTTCTGCATGCCTAAATGCGTGTTGTTTTATAAAGAAGCCAATATTGCTTAAATATATTGATAGAAATTGGCAAAATTTATCGATTGCCTACGTAGCTTCCAACATTAGCTTGGATTGGACTTTCAATGATATCTACGTACCGGTACTAAATTTGTAATTTAATACCTCAGTTTTAGCGTACTGATTATGGTACGTTGACCTTTAAATTTTACATGCAAAGCAATAACAGGATTTTCCCGTTATTGTCTTACATTTCAAGTAATGACGGGATTTTCCCAATGGCTAGGGCGGGAGATTCTGAACTTAAGAAATTTACTGACCGCACTTCTTTAAGCTTACAAGAGTTCTTCCGGCATAACCCCGCTGTTGCATAATAACATCAAGGCGAAACAAACTTATTTCTGTGGATATGTAATATAAATACATAAAGCAAAAAATCTAATTCAAAAAAGCCTGGTTTAAACCAAAAAAGCCTGGTTTAAACATCCCCCCAAAAACGGGTTTTTGGCATTTTCAAAAACAACCACGGTTCTTGCCAACTCTGCTTACTTTTGTATATAGGAGGTTAAAAAATTCTTATATACATTGGTTAATCCTGTGGAATTCATAATGTAAATATGTTGAAGAAAAATTGTTTGAAATATTTTTTCGAAATTCATAGTTTATTTTCGATGTTTTATATTATTATCAGCATCAACCACTAATTAAATGATTTTTTGTGTTATAGAGAAGCGATACAACGTCTGTTTTATCAATTTAAAGCAGTATTTTGAAAAAAGCCCAAAATTTCCCAAGCAAAAAAGCAAAGCAGAAAAAACCGAGTTTTTTTTTTCCAAAAAAGCCGGTTTTTTTCCGAGCCCTTGCATCTCTAATTAAAAGTCAGCGACTTTTGTGGTGGAGAAGTCAATTTGATATCGTAATTGACCTCTCCATCAGAAAAATCGGTGACTTTCACCTAATCTGCAACTTTTTCAAACTTTATTTCTTCCGCAAATTTGTGTCTTGTTTTTAAGGTACGAGGTAGCTGCAAAATACCGTCGAAATGCAATTTACACAATGCATAACAAGCAGGGAAAACAGATAAAACTGTTTTATAATAAGTTCCACACAACATACATATAAAAGCCACTTCCATATTTAAAGTTCATAGTAGAAATACAGCGTGAGAGTGTACGGCGCAGTGGGTAACATTCTTACCTACCAACCAACTGATCCATGTTCGAATCTTCATCAAATAGCCTTTTTGTTTTCTTTTTGCAGAAGAAACAGCTAGTTAATATATCATTAGAGTTTCAGATATGGCTCCATTCCAATAGATTTTCTTTTATTTTTTTAAAAGGTAATAACATAAGGTTACAACTATGATTCTACATCATAAGTAAGGGTATTCTTGATTTTTTCCATTTATAAAATAAGGTTACATCCGAAACTAAATACATACGTAATTGAAACGAAAGTAGCAAGTGTCCATCAACTGACTCAACCAACATTTGTGTCTGTCCGTTCGTCTGTAGTTTCACCATAACCCTAGTAAAACTTATTAGATTTTAATGAAACTTGGCATATGACTTCCTCCAATCTTTGAAAATGACCTTATTCTTTGATGTTGCAAAAATCTATCAAAAATTAGGGAGCCAAAGAGAGTGAAACTCTCCTCATGCTGCAAGTTTTCACATAAAGAAAACAATTTTCTGGTAGGAATTACATAAACATGATTTGAATTCGATGAAACATAGTGCATATTTTCTTTAGGGTATCCGGATCTTTCCCCATGATAGCGGTTGAAACCGATCGAGGTAAGTTCGTAAAAGATGTAAGTTACCAAAACTTCGGTTTCATTACAGAAATAGTTCTATACTTAGAAAATAATTTTCTTGATAACTTTACAACAATGCTTCCATTTTGATGCAATATGACACCACTTTCTTCTAGCCTTCCCCCTCACTCCATTGGATGGGGTTAAAATCTGATAAGAACTTCAGGGTGAATCCCCAATGAAATATATAGTTATATATTTGATTTTGTCTCAATATAGCGTATGATGGGGCCGCGGTGGCTCAGGGGTAGAGCGTTCACCTCTGGTGCATGGGGTCCTTGGTCCGATTGCCAAGCTCGCGCCAAGTGAACCTCGTGGTAGATAAACACCGTGTGCATCGGTTTTCTCGGGGTTCTCGCACTTCATACATTCCACCATTTCATTCATTTCTCTTCATCACCGTCTCTTTTAGCTTACTCGGCATAATCATGGGATGTAAAACTTAACGATTTCATGTTCATTTTTAATTTTCAATATAGCGCATATTTCCTTTGAGGTGTTTGATGATTCTCTTTGTATATATTTCGTGAGTAAAACAAAGAAATAGAATTACTTTACCGATCAAAAAAGCAGTTCAACGATAACATTCGTCAACAAACATTCGTTATTTTGTGGTATATAAGATACGTAATTCTGACACAGGAATTAAACACTGGAAGGTGGAAATCTAGAACACAATGTATAATGTTGGGGAGGGTTCAGTAAGCTGTATACGAAATGGAAACCATTTTGTGCAGAATGAATCTGATTGCAAGAAAAAGGCAAAATGACTACGAGTGGAAAAAAAAAGCACCGAGTAGGTAGTCGTTTACGGAGCGTAGTATAGGATACCTGTTACCTTTCATCGTATACTAAGTTTCATCTTCCTAACGTGAGATACTCTGTTTTTGGCATAAATTTTTAACCCTTTCTCCTTCATTTGGCCACGCATTTTAAAAGTAACGTGACAATCAAGTTCGAGGTAGCGGTTAAGTATGTTTAACAATTCATCTCAAACGGTTGAGCCATTTGTTGTTATGATAGACATTTTTCGTTTTTTCATATGTCTAATATACAGGGTGCGGCAGCGTTCATAGCGTAATTTGACTTGCGTAGTACAATGAAGTACTGCATGAATGCGCGCCAGCTCGTGCCGCATTCATGTACTAATGAGCTGCCATTTCGAGTGTGACAGTGATAAAAAAAATGAAGCGGTGGAGTGCACAGCATTGTGCTTTTGCTGTTGAAAGTTATTTCAAGAATAACGACTCTGGTATTGCTACCCAGCGTCTATTTCGGCAACATTTCAACTTGGGACGTCATGGGAAAGTTCCAGATGGACGGACCATTGTGAGGTGGTACGTACATTTCGAACAACAGGTTCTGTTTGCAATGGCAAACCGGGAAGAAGTGAAAGAACTGTGCGGACACCAGAAGCCGTGGAAAATGTTCGTGCTGCAATATTTCGTAGCCCAAAAAGATCTGCTCGTCGTCATTCGCAAACTGTGCATATGTCCGATCGCTCATTTAGGAGAATATTGCATGAAGATCTCTATTTTCTCCCATATAAGCTCCATTTTCACACATTGTTCAGGAAATTAGGCCTCGCGATTACATTTCACGAGAAACATTCTGCTTAACCATGCGTGATCTCCTTCGTCAAAATCCACAAATGTTGCACACCATCTTGATGTCAGATGAAGCTCATTTCGAGTTATGTGGTTCAGTGAATAAACAGAATATGCGTTATTGGAGTGATGTAAACACACATGAACTACACATCAATCCCTTGCACAGTTCTCGTGTCACAGTGTGGTGTGCAGTTGCTTCCTTTGGGATTATTGGACCTTACTTCTTTGAGGATGACAGCAGTGTGGCTGTAACTGTCACCAGTGAACACTACCTAAAGATGCTGCAAGACTTCGTTCTTCCCTAATTAGATATGGTCGATTTGGATGTGGAACAATTGTGGTTTCAACAAGACGGAGCGACCTCGCATACAGCCAGAATTTGCATGGATTTCTTGCAACAGACATTTCCAGGTAGAGTAATTTCCCGTTTTGGTGACATTTCCTGGCCGCCTCGCTCACCTGATCTTTCATGTTCAGACTTTTTCCTTTGGAGCTACCTGAATTAAGAAGTGTTTCGAACACGTTGTGCCACCATTCCTGAGTTGAAGAATCGCATCAGAACTGCCGTCGGCAATGTCCCAGCGAATACGTTACGCCGAGTTATGGAAAGCTTTCAACGCCCTAGATGAATGTGTTGTGCAGAGGGGGCATCATTTGACAGGAGTCATACTCAAAAAGTAATCCACGTAATGGACAATAACTCACACATTAGTAAATGGCATACCTTTAACTATTAATTGACATAAGAGGTAATAAATAAATTACAGTTATTGCCTGATGGTGTGTTTTTAATATTCTACTATGAACACTGCCGCACCCTGTATATTAATAGTATTCATGCTGTGTTGTATGCGTAAGTTATTTATTGATATCACAAGTGAGTTTTATGTTAATGTGGTAAAGAATACATAACAATATTTTGCACATTATCAACATTCAAGCTGTGAATTTTATCTGTAAGATTTATCTTACGCTGAATAAAATACATCACACTAGTTGCAATTTAAGAGCCTGCCTCACTAAAAATTATACAAAATTTATCTATTTCTTTCGCTTGTTTCTCATAAGTGAAAGAAGATAATGGAATGCAAGTCACCATAATCAGAGATAATGCTATTTTACAGCAGAAAATATGAACCTGAAAAATGTTCAGTGTTGCCATCCATAGAAATTACAATGTTGCCAGAAAACAACGCCCTTAAAATCTAAGTTAAGGCAGCAAGTAGAGGAATGAACTCAACTGCATTTGGTTACGTATTATGTTGTTTTGGTTTTCTGTGAACTACTTTAATACAAACTAAATAATAGTTATATTTAGTTTGCAACAAAAAAATAATTGTTACATACAGTTATTAAAACTAAATAATAATGTTATTTAAAAAGTAACTTAGATTTTAGGGGCGTTGTTTTTCTGGCAACACTGTAATTTCTATGGATGACAACACTGAAAATCTTTCAGGTTCATATTTTCTGTTGTAGAATAACATTATTTATGATTGTGGAAAGTTGTATTACACTATCTTCTTTCACTTATGAATAAACAAGCAAAAGAAAAATGGTAAATTGTGTGTTATTTTTAGTAATTCAGGCTCTTAAATTTGAATGGTGAAAAAGTGTTCAGTTTCATTTCTAGAGAGATTTTTTTCTATCCAACTATTAGTTTGTCAAAAACTTACAAACAATGGCACCTTTTCTCAACTTTCTCGGGTTCAGTTGATTATTTTCCTCAATACCCTTTTAGTACTTAAAATTGTTCGTGTAATAATTCACCACCACCACCGAACTTGAAAAGTGTCAAAAAGAAAAAAAAATATATCGAATATACATCATGTTTAGGTTGCTTATCATACAAAAGTTTTTTGCTATCGATATCGTACATTCTTATTTTTTGGCAAGTTATTTGCTACTTCTGCAACTTCGATCACTTTGGTCACGACTACTATACACGTCACCCCGGTCGAGGATTTCTTCTGAGAGCCGGTCTCACTCGGATAGAGCCGATAGCTATTCGGACAGACCAGATGGCCCGAAAGTAACCGGAATGTCAGCTTTACAGCATTTTATAAGATTAATGTTGTTTAGTATGCCAGCTCGAAAATTCACATGTTCGATTCATATGTGATATATTTATTCTACCAAGTCTTCGCTATTTTGAATATAATATTACGTTTGTTTTCTCTTATACTAAAAGTAATACAGTTATTTTGGACACACTTTACACGAAAAGATTTAACAAAACACTGTTTGGACTCAAAGTTAACTCTATTCTGCACAAGTTCCATGGGCTCGCTTGGTTAAATCTTGGTCCCTTATAAGAAAATAATATAAGTTATCTTACGCTATGTTATATGTTCTCACGCCTCTATACTCTTACATATCTTGTAGTTATTTTTAAGTACAATATTTTGACAAACACATACGCATACATCGACAGAAAGATAATTACAGATTTAGTGAGACTGATTGATTGGTTTTGAGTTTAACGTCCCGTTCAGCAGCGAGGCTATATTTTTCTATGAGACGTGGACCTACTGATTAACGTGGAATCCGAACCACATGAGCTCCCGCCGGGAATCGAACTCGGGTTTCCCACGCCATAGGCGCGTGCGCTAACCGCTTAGCCACGAAGGGGAGAGCAGAATCATGTTTGCTACAGAATTACATTTAAAAATGAAATAAACGTTAATGAAAAATTAGTTTAACATCCCACATTTAAGCAGTTTAGACTAGAAGAAACAGCTGATTAATGCAAGTAAATCCTTGTTAAAGTATAATTTTAGTAATTGAATTCAAGACTATATGAACCAAAGGCGCACGTGCTAGCCACTATACCAGTAGGAAGATTCGAAACTACAATAACA
This sequence comes from Thermobia domestica, assembly GCF_964235325.1. Taxonomy (NCBI): domain Eukaryota; kingdom Metazoa; phylum Arthropoda; class Insecta; order Zygentoma; family Lepismatidae; genus Thermobia; species Thermobia domestica. The sequence goes on along the minus strand of NC_137465.1, from coordinate 21,197,506 downwards.
GTTTTATACAAGTTCTCCAATGTGTATGACGATGTTTTGTCGTCTCCAGATCTGTTCGGATCATACCAGGTCACGAAATTCGTAACAAATGACCTTTAAATATATGAGTACAAGTTAAGAATAGCCCGCCAAATTAAAAAGTACATTTTCTTTGATTTTTCTTGCTTTAAGTGATTCCCAAAGACGTTCTGGACAGTTATTATCCTATAGAATGGCCAAATATTTGCGAACAAACTCATGTGCCCTGGAAATGATTACGCGCTTTCCTATTATAATCATTTATTTCATCTCGAAATCCACTCGTTAAGCCTTAGAAATTGTTTCTTTGGGTAGGAAAATGAAATGAAATCTTTCAGTTTAACATCCCATGATTATCCTGTTTTTAAAAGGGACGATGATTAAGGCAAATGTATGACGATAGAAGAACTTGTGGAATTACAATGTGGGAGGAAACGGGAGTACCACAAGAAAAAACACGGACACGATCTTGTCCACCACCCCGTGCACCAGATGTAAGCGTTCTGCCACTGAGCCATCGTGGTCCCAGCTAATAAGATAAAAGTTGCGTTCGTGGATGCATATTAACCTTTAAGTACGCGTTCGCACATATACCATAGAAATGACTGAACCAAAACAACACAAACCAACTTGTGCTAGGTGGCAGCTAAAAGCAAGAATGCCATCTAACCGAGTCAATGCAGTAGGGGTGTCAGTGTGGAAGTATATCCGCAGGGAGCAGCCATGTCAGCGTATAAAGGGGGATAGTGCAAAAAAAAAAAAAAAAGAAGAAGAAGAAAACTTGACATAAGATAAATTCATATAGCTTACTACAGCTCTTCTAATGGTTCGACAATAACATTACACTTGTAAACACAAAATACTGGTTTCCTATATTGTGCAGGAATGCTCCGATAGTGGTAATTAATATCCTAGACAATCCTATTTCATATGTATCCAGTCATTTTAACCACAAAATTATCATTTTTAGGATGGACTATTCTTAACCGTACCGATATCAGTTCGTCCGTCCGAATGTCCGACCTTTCGTCCCAATTTAAATGTGTTCAATCGTCTAAGAGACCATACCGTTAAACGTATTCACACCAAATTTTATACATGAGATATTCATTAGATTCCTCATGGGATTGTTTCGATTTTTCTTCCTACCTTCAAAATTAAGTATAGTTTACTCAACGATGAAAATAAAAGAAAAATGCAATTTTCTCAGAAAGGACTCTAATCATTTTATTTTTTATATATCAATATTTTTATCAGCAACCCTATATTGTGGTACAGGCGCGGACCCCAAAACATTTGAGGGGGCGCGGTGGCTCAGTGGTAGAGCGTTCACCTCCGGGGCTTGGGGTCCCTGGTTCGATCCCAGCTCGCACCGTGTGGACTTTGTGGTGGACAAACACCGTGCTCGTGGGTTTTCTCGGGGTTCTCCCGTTTCCTCCCACTTTCTTCATTCCACCATTTCACTCATCTCTCATCCTCACCGTCTCCTTTAGCCTAACCAGCATAAGCGTGGGACGTAAAACTTAAAGATTTCATTTCATTTCATTTCCAAAAAAAAATTGTTGGGAGAGGTTCCAAGCTTTGGGGGTTTGGTTCATTTTTACGTTATGTAGTATTGAACGGGTACTATTCTGCACCCAGAAAGACGGTAAATAATTATAAAATACTTCAACCTATAGTTAAAAATAATGATAGAACTAGGAGCCTAGAGTGTTTTTATAAAAGAAAGAATATAGACGAAATGTAAAATTTTATTTTTATGCTATATCAATCTGTAAATGCTTATGTCCCCAGTATGCCGACTAGGCTAAACGGAACGGTGATTATGAGAAATGAATGCACTGGTGGAATGAATGTAGTGGGAGAAAAGCCCACACACCCGTTGTCCAAAGTAAAGTCCACTTTGAGCGAGTTGGGATCGAACCAGGGACCCCACACACCAGAGGTGAATACTCTGCCAGTAAGTCACCACGGCCCGCTACATCAATCATTTCTCTGTTAAATAAGTATAATTTTGTTGAGAAAGTGTACAAAAACATGTTGAGTCAGGAAGTCGTGGAATGGGTCCGTACCCGGTGGATCCCCATCCCTGTGGGTGCGCCACTGGTGTGGTATAAGCTATTCCTCTGAGAAAAGTCCAGAAGTGGTAGCTTACTTTTTGAATGAACACACCCGTGTCATTAACAACCCCAATATGCCACAAATCATTTCCCATGAAAAAAAAAAAAATCACAACGCGTCGTATACTTGTGGGGTGTAAATTTTCTTCGTATTTTCCAAAAACGTCTTATAATTTGTTCCGTATTTCGTTGTTACAGTAATAACCGTAGCTTAACATTAGCGAGAAAGTTTAGTCCGATGGCCCTGCCTCATATTTCTTACTCCTTACGTATTTTACGTACAAGAGTATATTTTTCTTTGAAGTAAAAATAAATTGATTTAAATTTACAAAGCAATATTAAATGAACAAATGGCGTCTACCTTAAAATAGCATAAAACAGAACAGAGAGAGAGAGAAAGAGAGAGAGAAAAGTGCACGTGAACGGGTTCCCATTTTCCCTCCTCTGAGGAACAACCCGTAGAAAACCTGTAAAAACAATCGAAAAATAGCGATACTTATAACCAAGGATCTTATAAAATAGAGGATCTGCCCTTACAACAAAATCTTGAAGCCATACGTCACAGTTTTGCCACCCCTACTCTGCCCACTCCGTCCAATAAGATCTCAATGTTTTGAGCCAACTATCATGACGGAAACGAAAGTAGCCAATCAGACGATGGCAAAAGCGAGAGTAACCAATCAGACTTGCCGATACTCGGTTGTTTTTTGCCTTTATTAATTTAATAGGATGAAGATACATATAGGTAGATCCTCTATTTTATAACATGCTTGCTTATAACACACGCTTACTTTTCTCTTCTACTTCTAAACCACTAACGGTTAATTAGGGGCCTCGAACATAATTCATGTAGGCTACAAATGTAACATTTGTCTCATGTATACCTCACATGGACTTCTTTTTAAAAATAAAAACTAAGTTGTCCGGAGGTAAAGGTCACAATGAGGAAATAAAATGTCAAAATTGGGAAAGGATCAAAATCGGAAGAGAATTTCAGACAGTGAAGAAGGACGACGATCATTCATTGTTCCAATTCACAAGAAAGGCGACAAAACTGACTGTAATAATTATCGAGGCATTTCCCTTCTTTCAACATTCTATAAAATCCTTTCAAATATTCTATTAGCAAGACTGACCCCATACGCAGATGAAATTATTGGAGATTATCAATGCGGATTTAGACGAATTCGATCAACTATCGACCAAATATTTACCATTCGCCAAATACTCGACATTAACATTAACTATTTATTGATTTTAGAAAGGCGTACGACTCGGTTAGGAGAGAAACATTATACAACGTTCTTACAGAACTTGGAATACCGAGAAAGCTAATTAGATTAATTAAGATATGTTTAAATGAATCCCAAAGTAAAGTCCGGGTAGGAAAATTTTTGTCCACGAGCTTTCATGTCGAAAATGGCCTCAAACAAGGAGATGCGTTGTCGCCATTATTATTTAACTTCGTTCTGGAATACGCTATAAGGAAAATCAAAGATAGCAACCAGGGCCTAGAGTTGAATGGTATTCACCAGGTTATGGCATATGCTGATGACGTAAATTTAATAGGTGATGATAGGAGAACAAAGAAAGAAATGCAGAGATCTTATTAAACGCTTGCAGGGACATGGGTTTACAAGTAAATGCAGAGAAAACTAAATACATGGAAGTGCGTCGGGACCGGAATACAGCAAATTATAGATGCGTTAAAATATTAAATAATACTTTTGATAAAGTGGATAGTTTCAAATATCTAGGATCAATATTAACAGAGGAAAATCATATTCACGAAGAAATTAAATATCGACTAAAAGCAGGGAATTCGTGTTACTATTCGGTTCAAAATCTCTTGTCGTCGCGAATTCTGTCGAGAAATTTGAAACTTAAAATATACAAAACGGTAATCATGCCTGTTGTTTTGTATGGCTGCGAAACATGGTCACTTACTCTGAGGGAAGAACATAGACTGAAAGTATTTGAGAACAAGATCCTGAGACGAATATTCGGACCCAAGAGGAACGGGAATGGGGAATGGCGGAAACTTCATAACGAGGAACTACATAATTTATATGGTTTACCCAACATTGTTAGGATCATGAAGTCTAGTAGGCTTAGGTGGGCGGGTCATGTAGGTAGAATGGAAGAAAGTAGAAACGCTTTCAAAGTCTTGACTGGAAGACCACTCGGAAAACGACCATTAGGAAGACCTAGGCGCAGATGGGAGGACAATATTAAGATGGATCTCGCAGAGATTGGAATACGAAGTAGAAACTGGATGCAGTTAGCTAAGGATAGAAGTCAGTGGAGAGCTTTTGTGAACGCGGCATTGAACCTCCGGGTTCCATAGGCCATAGAGTTAGTTAGTTAGTTAGAAGAAGGACGAAGTGATGAACAACGCTTGAAACGTGGGGAAAAGTGAGAAATGTGTAGTGAAAAAGTGTGAAAGAAGTGGGTGTATAAACAAGTGTGTACAAAAAAGAGAGAGATAAGTGTAGTGCATATCTGAAGAAAGTCGATAGTCCCTCTTAATCCCCTTCCTCTACAAAGCCCCACGGGAATACAATATGCACTCGAAGGCTGTCACTGACGAACTCCCACGTTCACTTATACTACATTCAGTTACTTTACTTAAGTTTCACGAAATAGCACTAGGTGGCAGATAAATCAAAACGGTTGCTAGTACTCAAGTGCTGAAGTTACAGTATCGTTTAAGAAACTATCAGTTAGAAATACTTTGAGAAACCAAATGTTTTGTTAAAGTTTCGCTTACTGTAACAAAGAGCTACGTAAATTATACATTAATTTGAGCTGAAAAAAACTGACCCTGAATCAGTTTTAAAAAACCGCTTTTCGCTACCTGTTTCTGTTTTCTGATCTGATACGTGCCGACAGTCGGACGCACGAAAATAGCCCGTTCTGTACGACATCCTATACTCAGATATAGAATAGTCTGAAAACCTAAGAAAGAGACGAGAAAACAAAACGAAATGAAATCTTTCAATTTAACGTCCGAAGATTATGATCTTTAGGTTGAGGAGACGGACGATGAACTACTGATTCACCGTGCCCCCACGAGAAAATAAAATGATACGCTAAAAATAAAGCTGTTGTCTTGTGTGAAAAGCTTTTGCACCCGTCATATAGCGGGCGAATAAGAAAATCTATTTTATATATATATATATATATATATATATTGAAGAACCGAACCACTTTCGAAAATACAGGGGGGGAGACAATTGCCCTTTCTTACCCCCCACTGCGGACACTCATGTCTATAATATTGGCCGAATACTCTTTCTGAAGTTTGCACTATTAGCGATAACTGCAGTGTTACTCATACGACAAAGAAATTCAAAAGTTATCATAGCAGTTCTCGTTTTCAAGCAGTTCTCACTACTCCTAATAGATGGCAGCAGAGTGTTGTTCCATGAAGCAGCATGTTAGCACCACGCTTCAGGAAATTACAACGTTTCTCGTCAGATGGCAGCATTGTCATCTCCATTGAGACAAGTAGTAAACGCGAACGAGTGTGTGCGGATTGAGCAGTGAAGCTTTTGGAATTGAACCACACCCCTTTTCATCTCGTTTACTTCTTTTGTAAAGCATTCCAATGAAAAAAAGTTCCCTTCTTTTTCTATCCTTCTTCTCTTCCTAGATCTCGTGTAAAAGCGAGAGAAACTATCGGATCTTCACGGTTCTCGGTGCTGCGTGATTTAAGACGGATTAGAAACTGAAATGGAGAAAGAAAATAAATATAAAAAAAGGAAGAGGATTCGTGGATTATCCTGACAAACTTGCTAGGAGGGGAATAAAGCTCTCAAGATGGATGCTCTACTAGGCTGATTGATTTTTTTTTCCTTTTTTGTTTTGCTCCTATCTTAAAATCATTATCTGATTTTCTGAACTTAACTCTAGCCGAAACGATAAAATGATGACATCCCATCACGGCGACTGAAACAGCTACACTTTCCAGTAAGGCTTAATTTCTTTAAGAGTCGGTTATAGTTTGGTTTAAATTTTCACCTTTGATTGCTCACAGTAGCAAATTACATGGTTACTGAAGTTAGACACTTCTCTAAGATGAAATAAGTTGAGCTAACTAGCTCTGTGGCCTATGTACTCGGAGGTTCAATGCTGCGTTCACAAAAGCTCTTCTTTGACTTTTGACTTTAGCCAACTGAATCCTGTTTGTACTATGTGTTCCTATTTCTGCGAGATCCTTCTTAATATCGTCCCCCCCATCTGCCCCTAGGTCTTCCTAATGGTCGTTTTCCGATTGGACTTCTAGTTAAAACTTTGAAAGCGTTCCTACTTTCTTCCGTCCTGGGTACATGACCTGCTCACCTAAGCTTACTAGACTTGATGACCCTAACAATGTTTTATAAACAGTATACATTAGGTAATTCCTCGTTATGAAGTTATCGCCATTTCCTATTCTCGTTGATCTTAGGTCCGAATACTCGTCTCAGAATTTTAATCTCAAATACAGTACAAAAAGCTCACAGATGACGAGAAGAACCCTAGCAGAAGTAGTGTGACGTAGGTATGGGTTCGCCCACTTTTCGCACGGGGGTTTCAAATTACATCACGGAATAGCACACAGATAACTACCCGGAGTAGCAGACGACATCTAAGTATAGACCACACTTCAAATACCGAAAATGGACTTGACCGTGTCGTTGACCTTTCCCCGCTTCCCCTGTTTTAGGGTTCTTCTCGTCATCTGTGAGCTGTATTTCCAGTTTAGGTTCTTTCCTCAGAGTGAGCGACCATGTTTCAAAACCATACAGCACAACTGGCATGACTATTGTTTTAAGCTTGGAATTTGCGAAGGCAAAATACGTATTTTGAACTGAATAACTGAACGCTAACCACTTAGCCAAGAAGGAGCACTGCCTTTCTTCCGAGACGAGAGCCTTGAAGACAAGCATCGTGTTGGTCGTCCATTCATTCTCGATAAAGTCCAGCTGTAGGAGGAAATCAAGCAGAATCCTCATCAAACTTTACAGGAGCTGCCACACAGGATTACATTATCTGACGAAACCTTTCGATCATATCTTCATAACTTTGGGATGGCATGAAAGCTATGCAAATGAGTTCCTCATGTCCTATTCGAGAGAAACATGCGCAATGGTTAAACGTTTGCCTGTCACTGCTGTCGCGCCATAATAAAACCTCATTTCTGAATCAAATCCTGAGATATGATGAACAATTGATCCTGTATGACAACTGGAAGAGGAAACATAATTGAACGACTTCTGGTTCGGTCACATTGGCTGCTAAATCGGACGTTTAACAAAAGAAGGTAATGCTGTGTGTTTGGTGGACCAGCGCTGGCATAGTCCACTATGAATATCTAGAAAACGGAAAAACCAAAACAGCCGAGGTCTACTCGTCACAATTGCAAAGAGTTTCAGCTGCGCTGCTTCAGAAACAGGCAACAGAAGAGGAGTTCTCCTCCTCCACCATCTTCCCAAACCTCATACGGCAAAAGCGTCTAAAGTGGTTATCAAAACATTGGGCTGGGAAGTTGTACCTCATCGACCCTATTCCTCGTACATCGCCCCATCAGACTATTACCTGTTTTGGACATGGATAATCACCTGCGGAAACAGTAATTCCGAAAGCTGGACGATGTCACAAAGACTGTATCACACGAGTGTGAACTTAGCAGGACCACTTTTGAAAATTATAAATATTTGCATACCATACGTTTATACCGTAAAAATTTTCGTTTCTCTCAGTCTCAAATTCGAAAAAAATCGAAAAATAAAGTAGTCCTGCTAAGTTCACGTGAACCTAGCAGGATCAGAATACAAATTTCTACAAATCTGAAGATTTTTCTGTACGAATCGTTTGTACTGGTTTGTACCGGATTGTACCGTAAAAATGTTCGTTTCTACCAATCTCAAATTCCAAAAAATTGAAAAATAAAGTGGTCCTGCTAAGTTAGAGATAAGATTAGAGATTAGAGACAAGACTCGCTAGAGCTCGCTGGGGGCTCCGCCCCCAGGCCCCCGGTCAGGCCTTTGCTATGAGGTGTCATGTTCTAGAAAACTATTCCTTCAGGAATTCACTTCCCTTTACAGCAGACACCTGTTACCAACACATACTTCAATTCAACCGGTATTATTCCTTCCATGTAACTTTGAAAAGCAAACACACAATTTATTAGAAAGAACTCTATTCCTACTTCTACTCTGGCAATCATGTGCATGGCTCATTATGTACACTTTGCGCACACCTATACATGTTAGAGGCAATAACAGAATTTATATTCTCAAACATAAACAACGGACACTGTCTTCCAATAGCCTACGTATTAAACCTTGCATTTTGCGAGAACACTCACTGTTTACAAATATGATTTTTGCAACCTTTCAAATATTTATCGTAGCATTTTTTAATAATATGTTTTGCAGTGTAATTTAGTACAAGGTATTATAATAGTGTTCTTGCAGTTAATTGTACATATTACCTGCAGGAAAAGTAATTCATATCTGTGATATAAGGGTGGGAATATATTTCAGTCTTCCTGCACATTTATTCTTGTATTTACAATGAAGACTACAATTTACTAGATAATTTACAAATATGAATATTGTTGGAGATTGTTTAAATTTTTTTCATAGCATTTGAGTGAACACTACTTTTGTACTATAATGTAGTACAGTGGATTATAATGGAAACCTTGGGCATAGTTGTACATATTACCTACAGCAAGACTTCTTGAAAAGTTTCATATATACTGCACAAATTCTTGCAGTCTCCCTGTATATTTATTCATGTATTTTCAATGAAGACTACAATTTGTAGGTGATTTACAAATATGATTATTGTTGGAGGCTTTTTAAACATTTGTTGGTAACATTTGAGATAACACTACTTTTGCACTGTAATATAGAAAAGTCCCTTATAATGGAACCCTTCGGCATAGTAGTACATATTACCTGCAGCAAGACTTTTTGAAATATTTCATATTTACTGGACAATTTTTTGCAGTCTACCTGTATCTCTCGTCTTGTATTTGGTCCAGGAATTAATTCGTGCAGGTGGACAAGAGATGGCGCAACGAACGGAGCGTCCCACAGTTCCGCGTATCCACACATGTGTTGCAAACCCCTGTCATCGCGTATCGTTCGTACTATAGGGCAGTGGATTAAAGCGTCAACAACACCAGTTTGTAGTTAAGTGAACATGGAGCAATTTGTGCCTGATAAAGTGTGCCTGATAAAGTGAAAGTCATCGTATTTTGGTGGAAGTGTATGGTGACCATGCTCTAGCTGAGCGAACGTGTCAGAAGTGGTTTGCACGGTTTAGAAGTGGTGATTTCGGCTTGGCAGACCAAGAGCGAGCTGGACAGCCAAACAAATTTCAAGACGAAGAATTGACAGCATTGCTTGAGCAGGATTCGTGTCAAACGCGGGAACAACTTGCAGCAGCATTAGGCGTTGATCAAACAACAGTCCCCAAACGTTTGAAAGCCATGGAAATGATTCAAAAGATGTCACATTGGGTTCCACATGAATTGAAAGACAGAGACGTTGAAAGACGAAAAACCATTTGCGAATTGCTGCTTCAACGACAAAACAGAAAGGGGTTTCTGCATCGAATTATTACGGATGATGACAAGTGGATTCATTACGAGAACCCTAAACGAAAAAAGGCCTGGGTGAAACCAGGTGAACCAGGTCCATCACAACCAAAACGAGATATTCACTGTGCAAAGGTTATGCTGTGCATATGGTGGGATATGAAAGGTGTGGTGTACTATGAGCTGCTGCAACCGGGTAAAACTATGAATGGAGAACGTTATCGACGACAATTAATGCGTTTGAAGCAAGCTCTGGCCAGAACACGACCAGAATGGGAGAACAGATATGATAAACTTATTGTTCAACATGATAACGCTCGCCCACATGTCGCAAAACCGGTCAAAACCTATTTAGAAAATGTCGGATGGGAAGTTTTACCCCACCCACCGTATTCACCAGACGTTGCTCCTTCGGACTACTACTTGTTCGATTGCATGAACAACGATTTGATTGGACAGCGGTTTACTTCTTCAGAAGATATCGAAACATGAGTCTCTGACTGGATCGCTTCCAAGGATGAGGACTTCTTTCGCCACGGAATCCGTACATTGCCTGACAGATGGGCGAAAGCGGTGGCTAGTGACGGACAATATTTTTCTTAAGGTATTTATGTATTTTGTGTTTGTACTACAGCTTCAATGTGTGCGTACCAACCGCACGAATATTTTTATGAAGAATAAATTTGTTCGATTTTACAAATATGAATTTTGTTAAGGCTTTCTAAAAATTTGTTCATAACATTTGATTGAACACCAATTTTTGCACAGTAACGTAGTACAGTGTATTACAATGCTGTCCTTTGGTACAGAAGTAATTATTGGGCAGCAGGACTTGTTGAAATGATTATTTATACTGGACAATTGCATACAGTCTTCCTGTATCTTTTCCCTTATATTTTCAATAAAAACGTTTATTTACTAGGTAATTTAGAATATGAATATTATAGGAGGCTTTTAAAAAAATTGTTTATAGCATCTTAAACAACACCACTTTCTACATTGTAGTAGAACATTGTAATAGAATCGTGTCTTTCTAATTTCTTATTACAATCAAATAACAAGACATCATTTTCATAATCATCCTAAAAAACACATATATAACACGATTACTATTCCGATTTTAGAGGTGTAATTCCACAGACGCGGGCCCGCTACGTACCAGTAAAATGTGAGCATTAAGTAGGAAGTCGATAATCTAAGGAATTGAGTAGTGTAGGGGAACGACGTGAGACTACTGTGCGAAAGGCCTAGGTTCGATTCCCAGCAAGTTTTTCTCTTACTTTTTCTTTCTTTGAAAGTTTATTTTTATAGCATAGGTGATTGAAAATAAGCTTGACTTTATTATATACGGCATTTCATTCCAACCTTACCCGCAACTAAAACTATTAAATCGAAAGGGCACTTTTCAACGTATCTTATATATTAAAATTATGTACGCTGCCGACGAGACAATTTTCAAAATGTGCCCATTTGTGTGTGTGTGTATGAGCGTGTGTGCGCAGTAGCGTACGCAGGAATTTATTTCGGGAGGGGCCAAACACAATATCAGTGTATTTTATATTGAAATTCCTAAACTTGTCCCAAAAATTAGGCTAAATTTACTCAAATTTGGAATTTCGGGGGTGGTCCGGACCCCCAGGACCCACCCCCTGCGTACGTCTGTGTGTGTGTGTGTATTTCCTTAAAATTAATATTTTATACTTTCTATTTGTCGTATTCACTTCAAATTTGGTATACGCATGTATCTTAACTAGGAACATAAAAGGGGAGAGAGATATTTTGCAATCGTTTCCGGTTTGAAGCAGACACTGTTGTTGTGAGACAAAATGTATTGTTGTCTTGTATGTACACTATATCGTGAAAATGATGCCCAATGTTTCTTTCAGACTCTTTTTGGGGGACACTGCCTCCTCAGAGCGCCCCTGGCGAGATCAAAATAATACGTTTATAATACAATAACAAATAGAATGTTATCAGCAGTGCCCCCGGGGTAATGCTCCCCTCCCCCGAACATTGCTTCCGATAGAGAAACTGGGGATCTCCATTTCCAAAGCTACATATGTTTGATTTTAAATACTTCAGTATCGTCTCGAAACTTTACACGAACATACTGCTAGTTTCGAGACCATCTCAACAGTTAGCGTATAAATATATCCTTTCTGTCTGTCTGTGATAACGAAAATATTTTGTTCACGCAATGCCAACAGAAACTATTTGTTAAAATGAAGCAACGTGATAAGAAAAAAACGCAAGATAAAACAAGGTCTACGGGGATTCGAACCCAGACCTGCTACTCAGAAAGCTGACACTTTACCGAGGAGCTAACTTACTACGTTGAAATCTGTTTGTTCTATTCTCCTCAATATACCACATAAGAGTCCAAATGAAGGTAATTCAAAAATATGGCACTTTTGAATTCAAGATGGCGACTTCTCCAATGATTTGTTTCTTCACTTAAACTGAACTACGTCCTTAATAACATAGCGAAACCTGGCTTACCTACCAAGAGCACAACTTACAATTTTCATGGTTACAAATATTAGAGCCGCCATTTTGAATCGAAGATGACGACTTTTCCAACATGTCGTATTTTTCCCCACACATGCGTTGTACTCTACACACTTGAAGGCAATTTCGTGATTCCACCATATCTACAAGTTGTGTAGAATTAGACGCCCCCTTATAACATTCCTAGCACTTTCTTACACCGAACATGACTATCTTTTTCAAGTTTAAGGGCGGATTCGCAAACTACGCATCAGAATAAACATCACCTCGAAATTTCAACATCCTAGATACAGCCATTACAAATTTCACATTTTTTCGAATTGCGCCGCGAAACGAAAACGAATTTTAAAGCTCTTTTTTCTATCATAAACTATGTGCCTAGCTTCACTGCCTGACAAAATATGACGTTTCTATAGTGTGCGGAACTACCCTAAAAACCAGCATTTCGAAACGACGAAAAATTTCGACACTTCATTTACATGGAAAATGTCGCCTTTTTCGTGATATCGGAATTTTCCCATTACTCACATCCCATGACGAACAAGTATGCAAAATTTGGTGTTTGTATGTTTTGTGGAAGTATGCAAACAATTAAGTGTGTTTCCGACTTTAGAGGTATATAATTAGAGATAAGATATATCCTAAAATTTCTATAACCATGCTTATAATTGTTGCAATACTCAAGAATTATTGACATTTTATTGGCATTAAAACGTGCAATCTGAAAATTATTGGTGCCGTACAAATGAGAGAACTGCAATTATTGTTTCTGTCCAGGATGGAAAGTAATGAAAGATTCGTTTTAATACATTCGAAACTGTACTTTCACAATTGATAAAGCAAATGCATGCAATAGAGAATCAGTAGCACATGTATTTTTGGTGCATATAGGACGACACTCCATACAGTTTCCTAAAGGTCCTATCAAAGTGTTTATTATCTTGCTACTTATATCGAATGTTACATGTGAATTTATTTGTTTTAATTATTGTGTATAAATCCTTCAGTTAAGTTTAGGATATTGTTTGCACTTTAAGTAAGACACCCTATTAAGCATATACGATGTAAAAACGGGTCTTACTTTTACAATATAAACAAAGTTTGTTTTGTGTTCTGTATCCATTGACTTTTTGTTTAATTATTATTGGAAAATATATTTTTAAACTTTGAGGAAATTAGTCAATAGTCCTGTTTTCCTCAAGTGAACTTAGCACGTCCACATTATTTTTCGATTTTCCCCAATTCGAAATCGGTACAAACGAAAATTTCTACGGTACAATCCGGTACAAACGATTTGTACAGAAAAATCTTCAGATTTGTTGAAATTTATCAGTGGTCCTGCTATGTTCACGTTAACTTAGCAGGACCACTTTATTTTTTAGATTTTTTCTAATTTGAGACCGATACAAACGAAAAATTGTACGGTACAAACCGGTACAAACGCAGTACAAACGTATGGTCTGCAAATATTTATAATTTTCAAAAGTGATCCTGCTAAGTTCACACTCGTCAATATCAGTTTTTGGACTCCAGATTTTTGTTTTTTTCTTTCTTTCTTTCTTTTTTTATTTCAAAAAATCATTTTCAAGCTTGTGTCTCGTTGGGAACATGTCCCTGAAGCGAATGGTGATTATTTCGAAGTTTAAAATGGGTGTTTAAGATTTTTGTGGATTTTTGTGTGTTTGATAAGTAACGAAAACCACACGAACTCCCTTGGTTACCTGATATATAACTAAGTGATACAAGGGAAAAGCAAAGATAAGTCATTTGAAGTAAAGACTGACTCGTTTCTTTTATATTGGTATTTTATTATGAGAATCATATGCACATGATAAGCGACTAAGGTAGTTGTAAACTACTTAACTTTAATATTTTTTATACTACTAAATCATATTCTAGTGTGAAGGAAATATTACCGCACAATGGAAATATTACAGTTATACTATTTAAATGAGTACTAAAACAACCTAAAATTTAACAATTTTTATTACCCCTTTGAATAATAGGATATCTACCTACAAAACTTCGTATTTCTAGGTTTGAAGTTTGCCATTCTGATTGTGAAAAAATCTGCAGTCCACCGTTTGGGAATTTCACAGGCAAATTCCCCCTTTAAGCAATAGGCTATCGGTCTACCAAACTTTACCATCCTACGAGTTAGGGATATTCTTCCTTAGATAAAGGAAAATGGAAAAGACCATTATTTAATTGTAATATATATATGCATCAACCCCTAACCCTAAACAATTGAGTTGAGTTGATTTTAGTTTAGCGTCCCTTTCAGCAGCGAGGCTATATGAGACGTGGACCTACTTATTAACGTGGAATCCGAACCACATGAGCTCCCGTCGGGAATCGAACCCGGTAACCCTAAACAAGTCCATGAAAATAAACTTAATATTATCACTATCCATAATGGTCCAATATAATTCGATTACACTTAAAAATTTTGGCACGTAAAATTTTTTTATTATACACAAATCTGCTAACTGGTCGTAAGTTACGAGTGAGCTAAAGATTTAATTCAGCTCCATTTGGACACAGCTGCATTCTCTTGGACGGAGCTCGCTTAAGTTTTGGTTAGTCAATAGTAGGCTAAACAAAACCACGTTTCAAACTCTTTTTCTCGGTTTGACGACAGTTCAGTTCGGTTTGTGAACAGTTCGATTCGGTTTGAGAACGGTTTGCTTCGGCTCGGTTTGGGAACGGTTCGATTCAGTTTCGGTTAACCGTTCCAAACCGGTTTAAGTGGCAAACCGAAATCGCGGTTTACGTTTTCAGGAAGTGTCCACCCCCACTAGCGTTAAAATTACTGTTACTCGTTAAGATGTTAACGGATTTACTCTATTAAAGAGCTCGATCGAGATAATCGCCCAAGCTATCTACAACAAAAAAGCAAACGAGTTATCATTCCGTTGGGGTAACGGAAGGACAGACTAACAAATGTAATTACAGCATCATTTTAATACTCCCACTGCATGTTCCTTAATTATACAGGGTGGCCCAAAAGTAGATATACAGTCCCGTACTGATCGGTCATGACATTTTATATCATTTACTTATTGTTATCCATACAAGTATTGATTTAGTTTTTTCCTTATTTGTTCGTAATTTATTTTCACTTATACCTTAAGCTCGGAACAAACCAAAGCAAATATTAGAATGTCATACTTGATCAATGCTGGTCTGTGTACCTACTTTTGGAACCGCTAGAACTCGTGAAGCCTAGGCTCTACACCAATCACATAATTGCTTTGCCTCACGTGTGATACATCGGAAAATTTCGGCTCGATTCGTGGAGCTACCTTCCGAACGCACAGTTGAAAAAAAAATACTGAAACAACAGAAGTGCAGTAACAATGTTGCCAAATGCCAGAAGACAATCCGAACGAGCGAGAAAAAAAAAAAGAAACTACTTAAAAAACTATAACGAACGCTAACAATTATTCGAACAAAATGGTAGCAATAATAATAGCAAAAATGTAAAACAACAACAAAACAAAAATAAACAAAGCGAAAGTAAGTAGTAAATCGAAACACTGTACCTTCAGGAGAGTGCGAGAGATGAGACTACCCAAATTTCCTTGATGGGCGTTTACGACTGCAACAATCCTTCGTGTTCTATTGGATGCTGAAATTAATACATCTAGGTGAAACTTCACGACTCATTGCGGTCACTATACTTCAACAAAAAAGCATAATTTTACAGAACTCAGTAATTACTAAATGTTGAGCTTTTTTTTTTTTTTTTTTTTTTAAAGTTCTGATGACTTATGGTAACAAATCACATGGTTATCAAAGTTGAATAGTTCTCTAAGACGGAATAAACAAGAGGAAACCCACGCACACGGTGTTTGTCCACCACAAAGTTCACTTGATGGGGGCTGGGATCGAACCAGGGACCCCAACCACCAGAGGTGAATGCTCTACAACTGAGCCACCGCGGCCCTCAAACGAATCTGGTCACATACATTTATCTAAAAATCCATATAGTATATGTTTTTTATTCATAGATTGAATTAATTAAACGAGGAAATTCTTTCCCTGTTTTTTTTTTGTTTTGTTTTTTTAAATAAATCTTTATTTCGAGTTGGTTCAAGTTTAGTATGTAGAACTGCCGGGAAGTGTCCCTTGGAAAATTCAAGTCAATTTCTATTTGATCTATCTAAAGGATCCCTTTTCCTACATTTTCCGATCACGAGTACATCTACCTTCATGTATTTCCCATGCGTGGCCCCGCGTAGCATAGTCGCTAATGCTCTTGCCTTCGGTGCGTGCGGTCCCAGGTTCAATTCCCGGTGGGGACACTCGGTCGAAAAAGTATAAAACGTTTTTTCATTCTAGCCACCCTGAATGAGGTTTCCCTCATTCATAACAGGCAAATGCTGGAGTGGTACCAAATTTCACAATATTAAATCCCCACGTTAAGCGGGTTTGCATATCCAGGCTCCTAACTATGAAAACATTTACGCTCAGTCCAACCTCAATCATTTCACGAATTCAACCTGTTTTACGTATGTTATTAGGACATAATATCGATTGTGATTTATTCTAAAAACACTTTTATACATTGCAAGAGCTGTAACGTCCAAATATTTACTGAGAACTCATAGTCGTATCGGGATAAACAAAAGCGAGTATGGAACAGTAAACTGCTATAACAAAAGGCAAAAGAAGGTATGCAAAGGCATACAAAATGGTCGAGTGGTTTGGGTCAATAAACTATCAGTCACATGTTCGTGAGTTCAAACCCGGTAGCAAGTTGTTTCTTTTTTAAGTGTCTTCCTAGGCTGAAAATATTTGTTTGAGTAACTCATTGAAAACTTCTTTTGTTTCAAATTCGATTAGAACGGAACATTATATGAATTGCGAATCTTAAGTCCATAGCTAAAAAAATGAAGTATACTCACTACTCTATTATCCTCTGATTTGTAACGAAAAACTATTTATAAACAGTGGTGACTTCAGAAAATTATCCTCGGAAGGAATTTCAATATGCGGGTGGAGGGCAAACATTGGTAGTCCACATTGAGCACGATCGAATATATGGTCCTGAAGGCGGAAATTTCTTAGCTCCAGAGGGGTCTCAAATTCTCCCTCAGATCACGTCCTGAAAGCATCATTGCTTAAAAGCTTTTCGTAACAAATATAATATTACACTTGTTTCTCATTCTACATTTAGAATTGGTAAAATCATAACTTATAGAGGATTATAATAAAAGCATAAAAATTACAATACCAATCATGTATAAATTATCCTGTAAGTTACTAACTTTGGGTCAGATTAAAACTCAAATATTTGTTTTCGGATTGCACTTAGAAGTAAGTCCTCTCTATATAATCCTGATTGGAAAGCCATGTTTAACACTAATTAATTAGTCAATATTTATACGAATATTTTTTCGTGGGAGACCCGGGTTCGATTCCCGGCGGGAGCTCATGTGGTTCGGATCCCACGTTAATCAGTAGGTCCACGTCTCATATAGCCTCGCTGCTGCACGGGACGCTAAACTAAAATCAACTCAACTCAACGAATATTTTTTTTATTTTACTATTTTTACTATTCAATATTATATGCACTTCATTTCCAAAATCAAAATCTCGAAAATGTATATTGCACGAGTGCAGACTCGCAAATAAATGATTATTTATCATATATATTGGTCTCTATCCGAAATTCTATTTAATCGAATACAACAAGAACACAGACAGAAACATCGAGAACAGGTGAAAAAATTAAAGAAAAAGGCATTGTATCCGGCGGGGACTCGAAGTAAGTTCGAATGGTGCTTTACAAGTCGAACGCCTTAGACCACTCGGCTATGGTAACAACTAGTGATTGTAGCAAAGACTTCGGGTAGTAGTTCTTATTACAGAATAACATTTTCTATTGCCTAAAATTGAAACCTAATTTACTTTGATAAAATATATCTATTAATTTGTTTCATGAACGTTTTCGTTACTTTGATGAATGATGTATGTTGTTGATATAGATTCTATTACACGTTCTTTCGTAAATATTATAGAAAGTATCAGGGTTATTTATGACCTTGTATGGAAATTGGCTGGCGCATGCGCAGTACACAGACAGTTCAATTGGAAGGCGAGGAAGGAAACGCTAACACACTGTTAGAATGTTTCCCTCGCAAGCAGTTGTTCCGAACCGAGGGACGGCGGGATGCACTTCGTCCTCCTAGGGTGGCGTGAAGGGTTTACGAAGTCCCTTGTCTTATATTTCTTGAATGATTATACACAATATCCAGTCACATCTTCTACACATTTGGAAGTGATAAATCGTTGAATAAATAAACCGTCCTCCACACTCAGTGATTGTTGTTTTTCCAAGATTATAAACTGAAACACTTTTTATTTCAATAGAATATAAAAGTTTCAATGGGAGGGGTTAGAACCCCCTCAACCCCCTGGGTCTTCGATATGTCACCGCCTAAACTGTAACTTTCAAGTTAGAATCGAAAAATGGAGACATGTGACCTACTAAATATATTTTTAGTTCATTATACATTTTTATAAATAAAATATCCACAATTACAATGACAGTAAATGCTAAGTAATTATTGTAAATCTTTGTACTTTCATTTTCCCTCTTTCTTCTCAATTGAGCTTGAAAAATGTAAAAATGGGAGGTTAAGAACTTCAAATATTACGTATATATATATTTTTTTTTAGCGTATTACGGAATTATATTTAATAGAATCCGGCAGGATCACAAACAGAAACGTCAAGAAGAGGTAAAACCAAATTGTACTGTGGTGGGATTCGAACTACTCTTGAATGGTGCCTCAGAATTTCTAGCCGAATGCCTTAGTCCATTCGGCTAATGTGACAAGTTTGAAAATACAATAAGCTTGTTACATGTTCAATCTTTTGTTACAGTATGAAATTTATTTTGTATTCTCTGAAGTTTAAGCCTATTTTGGCCTGATGTAATAGTCTGTTGAAATTGTTTTATGTTTACGGTATTCTTTACTTTGACGAATGATGTTGTTAATATAGGTTCTATTACGTATTCGTTCATAAATATTACAGCAATTGCCAAGATTATTTATGATCTTTCATGAAAATTGATTGGTGCATGCGCAGTAGAAACAGAAAGATGCACTTTACCGACATTTGTCATACACGCCGGAACGCAAATTTCTAACAGGTTCTCAAAATGCCTCGTTCTAAAGGTTCTGGAGAACTGTCTGTTGCTCTGAGAGGAGAAATCATAGGCCGAGCAAAAATGGAACAAACTGTGCCTCAGATTGCTAGAGATCTGGGATGTGAAAGAAAACGGTCAAGAAATGGGTTCAGCGACATGAAGAAGGTGGTGAATGGTTCAGGTCTCGGTCAAGAAGTGGAAGGCCAAAAGTGACAACTGCAGCTCAAGATCAAGCTTGAGTTACAGAAGTAATCAACAGACCTCTACGCCACACGTCAATCCTCTTGGACAAAGCCAGAGAATATAATTGTTCTCACGAAACAATAAGAAGATTATTGGGGGCTGGTCTACACTGTTCAAGACCCGCTAGGAAAACTCTTCTGACTGAAACTCACAAGGCCAGACGAATGGAATGGGCACAGAATAACATAACCCAACCTGAGTCATCTGGACCGACGAGAAGGTTTCCAAGTCTAACCAACAAGGAAGAGTTATATTGTATAGATCGCGCGGAACCAGGTATGCTGAACAAAATATTATCAGAACTTCTTGTTCAGGACGAATATCAGCACACTTTTGGGGATACATGACGGCTGCTGGTCCTGGAGATTTGGTTGCGGTGCCTGAGAGAATGAACAGCAGTGTTTACATTAATATCCTCGAAAATACGTTGTTACCATCCTTAGAAACAAACTTCCCCGAACAGGAAGAATATATATTTATGCATGATAACAGTGCTGTTTACACTTCCCGGCAAACACGAGAGTGGCTAAGTGAACATCCAGAGTTAATTTGTATTGAGTGGCCCCCTCTATAACCAGATTTGAACCCAATTGAACATCTGTGGGCCTACATGGTGCAAGAATGGGAAGAGAGACGTGAAGACAGAGACCAAACGTTTCTTCAAACTCGTTTTGGAACTGTGGCAACATTTTCGTGACACACCGTCGTATTGCTCGAGACTTGTATCTAGTATCCCCTCCAGACTTCAAGAAGTTACTGACTCTGGAGGTGACTACACGAAGAACTAGTGTGTTATTTTTTGTGTAAACATTTATCTAAGTTTCATTTATTTATTATATTTTTTCAAGAGCAATACTTTCGTTCTTCATTCTTTTCCTTTGCTTGTTTACTTATTAGTTCGTTAAAACGTAAAGAGTAGTATATCTTCAAAAAGTATTTGTGAATTTACTTTGAACATTTCTAAGAATACATTTACTTTTTTTTTCTTACTCTATATCATGCCCAATATTACTTTCATTTCAGTTAATTAATAACTTTATTTCACATCTCGGATAAAAGTATTATTGTCTTTTTAACGATATTTTTCCTTTTGATTGTGTAATTTCTAGTTTCATTGAATTACCTCAATTCGAATGAATAAATCACATTTTGTTTATTGTCCCTTCCTTAGCAAAGTTCGAATTCGAGAACAATGTGGTGTAATATACGTTCTTTATTCTTCATATTGTGCAGTAATGCCAATATTAATTATTTTTCATGAGTCCAGTTGATTAGTGAGAACTTGGACAAACATTAACCTGGTGATTCTTTACGCAATGACAAGCGTAAAATACATTTTAGCTGTTCTTTATACTTCACAGCGATGAAACATTCTAACAGTGTGTTAGCGTTTCCTTCCTCGCCTTCCAATTGAACTGTCTGTGTACTGCGCATGCGCCAGTCAACTTCCATAAAAGATCATAAATAACCCTGATACTTTCTATAATATTTACGAAAGAACGTGTAATAGAATCTATATCAACAACATACATCATTCATCAAAGTAACGAAAACGTGTTCATGTAACAAATTAATAGATATATTTTATCAAAGTAAATTAGGTTTCAATTTTAGGCAATAGAAAATGTTATTCTGTAATAAGAACTACTACCCGAAGTCTTTGCTACAACCACTAGTTGTTACCATAGCCGAGTGGTCTAAGGCGTTCGACTTGTAAAGCACCATTCGAACTTACTTCGAGTCCCCGCCGGATACAACGACTTTTTCTCTCATTTTTTCACCTGTTCTCGATGTTTCTGTCTGTGTTCTTGTTGTATTCGATTAAATAGAATTTCGGATAGAGACCAATATATATGATAAATAATCATTTATTTGCGAGTCTGCACTCGTGCAATATACATTTTCGAGATTTTGATTTTGGAAATGAAGTGCATATAATATTGAATAGTAAAAATAGTAAAATAAAAAAAAATATTCGTATAAATACTGATTAATTAATTAGTGTTAAACATGGCTTTCCAATCAGGATTATATAGAGAGGACTTACTTCTAAGTGCAATCCGAAAACAAATATTTGAGTTTTAATCTGACCCAAAGTTAGTAACTTACAGGATAATTTATACATGATTGGTATTGTAATTTTTATGCTTTTATTATAATCCTCTATAAGTTATGATTTTACCAATTCTAAATGTAGAATGAGAAACAAGTGTAATATTATATTTGTTACGAAAAGCTTTTAAGCAATGATGCTTTCAGGACGTGATCTGAGGGAGAATTTGAGACCCCTCTGGAGCTAAGAAATTTCCGCCTTCAGGACCGTATATTCGATCGTGCTCAATGTGGACTACCAATGTTTGCCCTCCACCCGCATATTGAAATTCCTTCCGAGGATAATTTTCTGAAGTCACCACTGTTTATAAATAGTTTTTCGTTACAAATCAGAAGATAATAGAGTAGTGAGTATACTTCATTTTTTTAGTTATGGATTTAAGATTCGTAATTCATATAATGTTCCGTTCTAATCGAATTTGAAACAAAAGAAGTTTTCAATGAGTTACTCAAAGAAATATTTTCAGCCTCCGGATGAAAATAGGAAGACACTTAAAAAAGAAACAACATGCTACCGGGTTTGAACACACAAACATGTGATTGATAGTTTACCGACCCAAACCACTCGACCATTTTGTATGCCTTTGCACATCTTCTTTTGCCTTTTGTTATAGCAGTTTACTGTTCCATACTCGCTTTTGTTTATTCCGATACGACTATGAGTTCTCAGTAAATATTTGGACGTTACAGCTCTTGCAATGTATAAAAGTGTTTTTAGAATAAATCACAATCGATATTATGTCCTAATAACATACGTAAAACAGGTTGAATTCATGAAATGATTGAGGTTGGACTGAGCGTAAATGTTTTCATAATTAGGAGCCTGGATATGCAAACCCGCTTAACGTGGGGATTTAATTTTGTGAAATTTGGTACAAGGTATTATAATAGTGTCCTTGTAGTTAATTGTACATATTACCTGCAGGAAAAGTAATTCATATCTGTGATATAAGGGTGGGAATATATTTCAGTCTTCCTGCACATTTATTCTTGTATTTACAATGAAGACTACAATTTACTAGATAATTTACAAATATGAATATTGTTGGAGATTGTTTAAATTTTTTTCATAGCATTTGAATGAACACTACTTTTGTACTATAATGTAGTACAGTGGATTATAATGGAAACCTTGGTCATAGTTGTACATATTACCTACAGCAAGACTTCTTGAAAAGTTTCATATATACTGCACAAATTCTTGCAGTCTCCCTGTATATTTATTCATGTATTTTCAATGAAGACTACAATTTGTAAGTGATTTACAAATATGATTATTGTTGGAGGCTTTTTAAACATTTGTTGGTAACATTTGAGAGAACACTACTTTTGCACTGTAATATAGAAAAGACCCTTATAATGGAACCCTTCGGCATAGTAGTACCAAATTTCACAAAATTAAATCCCCACGTTAAGCGGGTTTGCATATCCAGGCTCCTAACTATGAAAACATTTACGCTCAGCCCAACCTCAATCATTTCACGAATTCAACCTGTTTTACGTATGTTATTAGGACATAATATCGATTGTGATTTATTCTAAAAACACTTTTATACATTGCAAGAGCTGTAACGTCCAAATATTTACTGAGAACTCATAGTCGTATCGGAATAAACAAAAGCGAGTATGGAACAGTAAACTGATTTCACAAGAGGCAAAAGAAGGTGTCCAAAGGCATACAAAACGGTCGAGTGGTTTGGGTCGGTACACTATCAATCACATGTTTGTGTGTTCAAACCCGGTAGTAAGTTATTTCTTTTTTTAAGTGTCTTCCTATTTTCATCCGGAGGCTGAAAATATTTCTTTGAGTAACTCATTGAAAACTTCTTTTGTTTCAAATTCGATTAGAACGGAACATTATATGAATTGCGAATCTTAAATCCATAGCTAAAAAAATGAAGTATACTCACTACTCTATTACCCTCTGATTTGTAACGAAAAACTATTTATAAACAGTGGTGACTTCAGAAAATTATCCTCGGGGGGAATTTCAATATGCGGGTGGAGGGCAAACATTGGCATTCCACATTGAGCACGATAGAATATATGGTCCTGAAGGCGGAAATTTCTTAGCTCGAAAAGGGTCTCAAATTCTCCGTCAAATCACGTCCTGAAAGTATCATTGCTTAAAAGCTTTTCGTAGCAAATATAATATTACACTTGTTTCTCGTTTTACATTTAGAATTGGTAAAATCATAACTTACAGAGGATTATAATAAAAGTATAAAAATTACAATACCAATCATGTATAAATTATCCTGTAAGTTACCAACTTTGAATCAAATTAAAACTCAAATATTTGTTTTCGGATTGCACTTAGAAGTAAGTCCTCTCTATATAATCCTGATTGGAAAGCCATGTATAACTCTAATTAATTAATCAATATTTATACAAATACTTTTTTTTTTATTTTACTATTTTTACTTTTCAATATTATATACACTTCATTTCCAAAATCAAAATCTCGAAAATGTAGGCTATATTGTACGAGTGCAGATTCGGAAATAAATGATTATTTATCATATGTATTGGTCTCTATTCGAAATTCTATTTAATCGAATCCGACAAGAACACAGACAGAAACATTGAGAACAGGTGAAAAAAAGAGAGAAAAAGGTGATGTACCCGGCGGAGACTCGAACTTAGTGCGAACAGTGCTTTATAAGCCGAACGCCTTAGACCACTCGGCTATGGTAACAACTAGTAATTAAAGTAAAGGTTTCGAGTAGTAGTTCTTATTACAGAATAACGTTTCCTATTGCCTAAAATTTAAACCTAATTTACTTTGATATAATATATATATTAATTTGTTTCATGAACACGTTTTCGTTACTTTGATGAATGATGTATGTTGTTGATATAGATTTTATTACACGTTCTTTCGTAAATATTATAGAAAGTATCAGTGTTATTTATGATCTTTCATGGAAATTGACTGGCGCATGCGCAGTACACAGACAGTTCAATTGGAAGGCGAGGAAGGAAACGCTAACACACTGTTAGAATGTTTCGTCGCTGTGAAGTATAAAGAAAAGCTAAAATGTATCTTACGCTTGTCATTGCATAAAGAATTACCAGGTTAATGTTTGTCCATGTTCTCACTAATCAACTGGACTCATGAAAATAATTAATATTGTCATTACTGCACAATATGAAGAATAAAGAACGTATATTACACCACATTGTTCTCGAATTCGAACTTAGCTAAGGAAGGGACAATAAACAAAATATGATTTATTCATTCGAATTGAGATAATTCAATGAAACTAGAAATTACACAATCAAAAGGAAAAATATCGTTAAAAAGACTATAATACTTTTATCCGAGATGTGAAATAAAGTTATTAATTAACTGAAATGAAAGTAATATTGTTCATGATATAGAGTAAGAAAAAACAGTAAATGTATTCTTAGAAACGTTCAAAGTAAATTCACAAATGCTTTTTGAAGATATACTACTCTTTACGTTTTAACGAACTAATAAGTAAACAAGCAAAGGAAAAGAATGAAGAACGAAAGTATTGCTCTTGAAAAAATATAATAAATAAATGAAACTTAAATAAATGTTTACACAAAAAATAACACACTAGTACTTCGTGTAGTCACCTCCAGAGTCAGTAACTTCTTGAAGTCTGGAGGAGATACTAGATACAAGTCTCGAGCA
This sequence comes from Thermobia domestica, assembly GCF_964235325.1. Taxonomy (NCBI): domain Eukaryota; kingdom Metazoa; phylum Arthropoda; class Insecta; order Zygentoma; family Lepismatidae; genus Thermobia; species Thermobia domestica. Next base: position 21,172,085 of record NC_137465.1, on the reverse strand, counting down.
ATACGACGGTGTGTCACGAAAATGTTGCCACAGTTCAATAACATGATTTTGAAGAAACGTTTGGTCTCTGTCTTCACGTCTCTCTTCCCATTCTTGCACCATGTAGGCCCACAGATGTTCAATTGGGTTCAAATCTGAGGATAGAGGGGGCCACTCAATACAAATTAACTCTGGATGTTCACTTAGCCACTCTCGTGTTTGCCGGGAAGTGCAAACAGCACTGTTGTCATGCGTAAATATATATTCTTCCTGTTCGAGGAATTTTCTTTCTAAGGACGGTAAACACGTATTTTCGAGGATATTAATGTAAACACTGCTGTTCATTCTCTCAGGCACCGCAACCAAATCTCCAGGACCAGCAGCCGTCATGTATCCCCAAAAGTGTGCTGATATTCGTCCTGAACAAGAAGTTCTGATAATATTTTGTTCAGCATACCTGGTTCCGCGCGGTCTATACAATATAACTCTGCCTTGTTGGTTAGACTTGAAAACCTTCTCGTCGGTCCAGATGACAGTCCCAATATGACTGAGGTTGGGCTATGTTATTCTGTGCCCATTTCATTCGTCTGGCCTTGTGAGTTTCAGTCAGGAGAGTCTTCCTAGCGGGTCTTGAACAGTGTAGACCAGCCCCCAATAATCTTCTTCTTATTGTTTCGTGAGAACAATTATATTCTCTGGCTTTGTCCAAGAGGATTGACGTGTGGCATAGAGGTCTGTTGATTACTTCTGTAACTCAAGCTTGATCTTGAGCTGCAGGTGTCACTTTTGGCCTTCCACTTCTTGACCGAGACCTGAACCATTCACCACCTTCTTCATGTCGCTGAACCCATTTCTTGACCGTTTTCTTGTCACATCACAAATCTCTAGCAATCTGAGGCACAGTTTGTCCCATTTTTGCTCGGCCTATGATTTCTCCTCTCAGAGCAACAGACAGTTCTCCACAACCTTTAGAAAGAGGCATTTTGAAAACCTGTTAGAAATTTGCGTTCTGGCGTGTATGACAAATGTCGGTAAAGTGCATCTTTCTGTTTCTACTGCGCATGCACCAGTCAATTTTCATGAAAGATCATAATTAATACTGACAATTGCTGTAATATTTATGAACGAATACGTAATAGAACCTATATTACCATCATTCGTCAAAGTAAAGAATACCGTAAACATAAAACAATTTCAACAGACTATTACATCAGGCCAAAATAGGCTTAAACTTCAGAGAATACAAAATAAATTTCATACTGTAACAAAAGATTGAACATGAAACACCCTTACTATATTTTCAACTTGTCACGTTAGCCGAGTGGAGTAAGGCATTCGGCTAGAGATTCTGAGGCACCATTCAAGAGTAGTTCGAATCCCACCACAGAATAATTTGGTTTTACCTCTTCTTGACGTTTCTGTTTGTGGTCCTGCCGGATTCTATTAAATATAATTCCGTAATAAGCTAAAATATACGTAATATTTGAAGTTCTTAACCTCCCATTTTTACATTTTTCAAGCTCAATTGAGAAGAAAAAAGGAAAATGAAAGTACAAAGATTTACAAGTAGGTCACATGTCTCCATTTTTCGATTCTAACTTGAAAGTTACAGTTTAGGCGGTGACATATCGAAGACCCAGGGGGTTGTAACCCCTCCCATTGAAACTTTTATATTCTATTGAAATAAAAAGTGTTTCAGTTTATAATCTTGGAAAAGCAACAATCACTGTGTGTGGAGGACGGTTTATTTATACTACGATTTATCACTTCCAAATGTGTAGAAGATGTGACTGGATATTGTGTATAATCATTCAAGAAATATAAGACAACGAAGGGACTTCGTAAACCCTTCACGCCACCCCAGGCGAACGAAGTGCGTCCCGCCGTCCCTCGGTTGGGAACTGCTGCTTGCGAGGGAAATATTCTAACAGTGTGTTAGCGTTTCCTTCCTCGCCTTCCAATTGAACTGTCTGTGTACTGCGCATGCGCCAGTCAATTTCCATAAAAGATCATAAATAACACTGATACTTTCTATAATATTTACGAAAGAACGTGTAATAGAATTTATATCAACAACATACATCATTCATCAAAGTAACGAAAACGTGTTCATGAAACAAATTAATATATATATTATATCAAAGTAAATTAGGTTTAAATTTTAGGCAATAGAAAATGCTATTCTGTAATAAGAACTACTGCTCGATGCCTTTGCTACAATCACTAGTTGTTACCATAGCCGAGTGGTCTAAGGCGTTCGGCTTGTAAAGTACCATTCGAACTTACTGCGAGTCCCCGCCGAGTATAACGTTTTTTTCTCTCTTTTTCTTACCTGTTCTCGATATTTCTGTCTGTGTTCCTGTCGGATTCGATTAAATAGAATTTCGAATAGAGACCAATATATATGATAAATAATCATTTATTTGCGAGTCTGCACTCGTACAATATACATTTTCGAGATTTTGATTTTGGAAATGAAGTGTATATACTATTGAATAGTAAAAATAGTAAAATAAAAAAAATATTCGTTTAAATATTGATTAATTAGTGTTAAACATGGGTTTCTAATCAGGATTATTTAGAGAGAACTTACTTCTAAGTGCAATCCGAAAACAAATATTTGAGTTTTAATCTGACCCAAAGTTGGTAACTTACAGGATAATTTATACATGATTGGTATTGTAATTTTTATGCTTTTATTATAATCCTCTATAAGTTATGATTTTACCAATTCTAAATGTAGAACGAGAAACAAGTGTAATATTATATTTGTTACGTAAAGCTTTTAAGCAATGATGACGTGATCTGAGGGAGAATTTGAGACCCCTCTCGAGCTAAGAAATTTCCGTCTTCAGGACTATATATTCTATCGTGCTCAATGTGGACTACCAATGTTTGCCGTCCACCCCCATATTGAAATTCCCCCCGAGGATAATTTTCTGAAGTCACCACTGTTTATAAATAGTTTTTCGTTACAAATCAGAGGGTAATAGAGTAGTGAGTATACTTCATTTTTTTAGCTATGGATTTAAGATTCGCAATTCATATAATGTTCCGTTCTAATCGAATTTGAAACAAAAGAAGTTTTCAATGAGTTACTCAAAGAAATATTTTCAGCCTCCGGATGAAAATAGGAAGACACTTAAAAAAAGAAATAACTTACTACCGGGTTTGAACACACAAACATGTGATTGATAGTGTACCGACCCAAACCACTCGACCGTTTTGTATGCCTTTGGACACCTTCTTTTGCCTCTTGTGAAATCAGTTTACTGTTCCATACTCGCTTTTGTTTATTCCGATACGACTATGAGTTCTCAGTAAATATTTGGACGTTACAGCTCTTGCAATGTATAAAAGTGTTTTTAGAATAAATTACAATCGATATTATGTCCTAATAACATACGTAAAACAGGTTGAATTCGTGAAATGATTGAGGTTGGGCTGATCGTAAATGTTTTCATAGTTAGGAGCCTGGATATGCAAACCCGCTTAACGTGGGGATTTAATATTGTGAAATTTGGTACCTAACTTATAGGTCTCAGGCTGCTTCCTCCCTTCCCCTTTTTCCGTCATCCCTCAATATGTGACGTGCTAAATGGCCTTAAATGTCGACAGCCTGCAAGTGATGCGTGCAAGTCAACTTAGGTGTCTGCCTTGGCATATTTCTGTCAAAATTTATAATAGTTACCGAACATTCTAAATTTTCGATACTTCCCTGTAAGTTAGCGAATAGCTTTAGCGTCTGTATAATACAACACTCACAACTATGCACCCAGAAATTTTTTAAAACCAAATTTGGTTTACCAAAACATCTTTCTTGGCGTTTATCCAGCGTCGTGAGGCAAACTAGGTAGTCGCGTGAATAAAACAGGTGACGACCACATGCCTGTTAGAGACAAAGTGATGCAGTGCTCTGACCACGTGATTGTTGTTATAGACTGGGTGTAGGCCTAGTTCATTTGGTCATTTGGTCATTTGGCAAAGCACCTTTCTACATTTAGCCCGTCTACTTCTGTGTCCATTCATCTGCCCGAGAGACAAAAAAAAAAAAAAAAAAAAAAAAACCTACCAGATGGATGAATATTAATTTTGGCCTGCATAAATAGGATCAAATGTTATGGACCATAGTTCATGAAGGTCGTTCAAGAAGGTGATATTGAAACCGGAAGTTGTATAAATCAATCATTTCCGGTTTTAACGTTGATTATTGTAGAGCAAAGACACTGATAGGTAGCGAGAAGCGGTTTCCTGCACTCCATTGGGCGTTTCAAGAACATATTTTATCTCCATTCTTGACTCTTTACTAAAACCGGAAATGGTTGAAATCCTCTACAACATTCGGTTTCAAAATTGAACTACATAAATAAAGACAATAAGAGATAACGAGAAGAGGCTTCGTTGTAATCTATTTAACATTCTAGGAATAGAGGCCATCTCCTCTTTAACCCTCTATTCAAACTGAAAATGGCAGTAATCAAAAACTTCCGGTTTCAATGTTGATTAGTATAAGTGAAAACGGTAATAGAAAGCGAGAAGGAGTTTTCTGTAATCAATTAAGCGTCCCAACAATCTCCACTCTAGTGGCCCCGGGTAGCGTAGTCGCTAACGCTCTCGCCTTCGGTGCAAGCGGTCCCGGGTTCGATTCCCGGTGGGTGACACTCGGCCGAAAAAGTGTAACAGTTTTTTTCAGGCCAGCCATCATGAATAAGGATTTCCTGGGTTTTCCTCATTCACACCAGGCAAATGTCGGGGTGGTACCTAACTTACAGGTCCCAGGCCGCTTCCTTCCTTCCCCAAACCTTTATTCCTTCCCTTTCCCCGGATTGTGTGCTCGCCGCGGGACGTCATCCCTCAAACATGATGAGCTAAATGACCTTAGATGCCGAAAGCCCAGAAATCTAAATCCTAAATCCTAAATCAATCTCCATTCTAATCTCTGTCTACTACAACCGGAAGTTTTAGAAATCTACTACAACTTCTCGTTTCAATATTAATTTAGAAAATATCATGGCATTAATTTAGAAAACCAAACTCCTAAATTTGGAATGCACGTGACACTGCTACTTGTTAAATTTTAAAAATTTTCTCGAAATTGATGTCATGGTGGTTCAGTGGTATAATGCTTACCTCTGATGCATAGGGTCTGTGGTTTGATCTCCGACCAATAAGTTTATCGTGTCCGTGAGTTTTCTCAGTTTATTCCCGTTTCCTCTCACTCTCTCATTCCACAAATCCTTCCATCATCATTCGCTTGCTTTAATCATCATGTCCCTTAGCCTAGAGGACATAAGTATGGAACTTAAACTCAAAGATTTCATTTCATTTTTGCGAGTGATTACTCTATTCGTATTAAATAAGGCGATTCAGATTTCTTGCAATAATTTTATATTTCTTGCTTTACCATCGCTGATCTTAATTTGCCTAACTGAAAATCTTCGATATGTATAGAGAATCCAGTCTCAAAGTTTATCTGCAAATTTTGATATAATTATTGTCAGGACTGGCTGGTTTAAACCAAGATGGTTTAAACCAGCTATTTAAAACACACACCAAACACACACAACTGAATTGATTTAAACCAATTAAAAAAAAAAAAAAAAAAAAAACGCTTTAAATCGTGTAAACTACATGGTAACGTTTCCACATATCGAACCATCTGCATTAGTTTTATCTCCTTTTCACCTTTTAATCAAGGCGTCCCATCGTCCCATGCTCAATTCTGGGTCGAACCACAACCCTTCTTTCAAATGTAAACCAAGTAGAAGTTAGAGGCGGATCCAGGACCGACTTCTGGGGGGGAAGCGGTGGGTTGTCATGCTGCTACTAAGAGTTACTTTTAACGGCTTCAAACTCTGTAATGGGTTTTATTTATATATATAGAATAAGAAAGTTTCCTCTTCTGGGGGGGGGGGCGTATTGCCCCGATCGCTCCCCCTGGATCTGCCACTGGTAGAAGTTCGGATGTCACTTTAAAGGAACGTGTTCTCCTCAATAACATCGATATTACATAAAGATGTTAAGCCTAAACATACGAAACGAAATCAAACTGTACATTTCTGCTTGCCTCAATGCCTGTTTTATAAAGAAGCCACATTTGCTTAAATATATTGATAGAAATTGGCAAAATTTATTGACTGCCTACGTAGCTTTCAACGTTAACTTGGATTGGAGTTTCAGTTTTAATTTTATTGAATGATATGTACACTCACGTCCAAAATGATTGTCGCATATCTATAACTGTTTTCTTGTAAGAATATAATTTGATAATGATTTTGCAGGGTACATTTAATACTGATACTATGTGTATAATCGGGAAATGCATATTTATAGTAAATTTCATAGGAAAAGAATTATAAATACGAAAATTAGGATGAGTAAAACAAAATGTTGCTAAATGGACAAGAAAATTTTATTTTCGTTTTATTGTTCTTATTTACTGCTCTTTTGACATGAAATTTACCACATACATGTATTTGCCCATTACACACATACTGACATTATAAGAAATACCGAACGAATTCGTTGTCAAATTATATTTCTCCAACAACATATTTATAGACATGCAACAATAATTTTGAACATAAGTGTACATACTAAATTTGTAATTTAATACCTCAGTTTTAGCGAACTGGTTATGATACGTTCACATAAATCTTTACATGCAAAGCAATAACGGGATTTTTTTTTTCGTTATTGCATTGCATTTAAAGTAATAATAGAATTTTCCCGGTGGCTAAGGCGGGAGTTTCGCGATTTAGGAAATTTACTGACCGGACCACCCAAATTTATAATGAAACCTGACAATTTTGATTTCCGAATAAGCGAATACAGTATATATTATACTATTGGTGTTGGAGTGAAATGGTTGGAACTTCCATTCAGCTGTTCCAAGTCCAAAAGGAGGACAATTTCTCTCGGATGAAATTAGAGAAGGGGTTTGGATTCCGCTTAAGAGTCTCTATCACTGCGAAATTAAAATACCGCTAATTTTACAGTAATTATGTGATATCTTCAAATAGATAAAAGGCAATCGAAAAGTGGATCAAGACCTCCCTAGACGATGTTATTTTCCATCAGTTACCATTATCACGAGTCACCTAGTAGCTTTTCGTTTGCTGTTATTTAGAAACGCGAAAATAAATGCCGATTTTCTAAATGGCTGGAAATCGAAAGCAGATAAATGAGTCGTGATAACGGTATCTCACGCAAAATAATACTGTCTAGGGAGGTCTTGTTCCACTTTTCGATTATCTTTTATCTATTTGAAGGTATCACATAATTACTGTAAAATTAGCGGTATTTTAATTTCGCAGTGATAAGGCCTCTTAAGGTTCCCTTCCAGCATGCAACCCTGTTGTTGCATAATAACACCAAGGAGAAACAAACTTATTTCTGTCCATAGGTAATATAAATACACAGAGGAAAAAAAAACCTGGTTTAAGCAAAAAAAGTTTTTTTTTTTTAAATATGGTTTTTGCCTACCCTGCTTATTGTATAAGTGTACGTGTGTGTGTTTCGTTTTATTTTCATATTAAAATTGATTTTCTCTATTTTTAATTAGTTTTTTTTAATTATTTCTTTCTTAAACGAGAAGCGTCACATACAGTTCAATAAACCTGTTTATGCTTTGGCAGTTGTTGTGGAAAGCCTAATTAGATGTTGACTAGTTACATGCCATCCCCAATGAGGAAGTGATTAACATAGGCAGTACGCAAATATACTTCGTTAAGTAACATAACAATTCTGTGAATTGAGAAAAGGACAAAGAAAACGGATCTTTCCTGGAAAGAGGTTTCATTTACATTACAGGAAATATCGACCAATTACGGAATATAGACTTCAAGGGGAGAAACGCAAGAAGTTGTAAATATAGTATGGATATATATATATATAGAGAGAGATAATTAAATTTTCATGATCGAGTGCTTTGCTAAGAGATAAAACCTCAATTTAACAAGGAAAACTTAAATAAAAGTTTTCTATTTTTTTTCTTTCTTTCAAAGCAATTCAAAAGAATACACTCTTGACTTCAGTGTAAGGATGGTAAGATGGACAATCATTCTATAGACCTTAGTGTTTCTCCATCCATTTTAGAATTTCCACCTTTTGAGGAAAATTTTAGACTCAAACGGTTACTGCTTCCTTACTATTTATCGTAGGATCATGGTTCATACCTCATTTTTTTCTTTCTTTTTAGAACATAGCAATCTTTCCAGCGGCACCACTCGCTTGTCCATATTATACACCAGAAACGGAAAATCGTAGAAAACCGCAAGTTCTTTCGAAAAAAATATTCAAAATTTTTGCGCCCCTCTATCCTGAGCCTGGGTTCGCGTAGGGATCTAAAAGTCTCTTGAAAAATATGTAGTTACGTGCACAATGTGTGTGCAAATTTACAATCTTGTATCTTGAAAGCGACTGCTATGGTATAGTGTGAGCATTATTCCTACTCTCAGCCAACACAGTATTGCCATATCGAAACTTTTTGTCTCAAATTAAAAATACTACTGTGAGTCACACATCACATACATAATTATGGGCCACCCTGTAGATTGTTTTTATAAGAAGAGAAAGAGTACAGGTGAAGTATAAGATCGAATATTCATGTTACATCAATTATTTCTCCGCTATTTGTATTAACAAAGTATACAAATATATATTGAGCTAGGAAGTCTTTCTTGGGAGGTAGTTCAAGCCCAACGGAACCCCTTGCGTGGAAGTGCCCATGACCAAGTCGGTCCGTGTATCCGTCTGTCCGTCCGGGAGACAAAAATTCTCAAGAACTACTTGACGGATCAGCACTATTTTGGTCTAGAATGAAAAGGATCAAAAGTTTGAGATCAAATACATTGATGGAGGTGATCCATTCATCAAAATCATTTGGAATCGACCATTTCCGGTTTCCCGGTTTGATCACCATAGACTAAAAACGGTTATACATAGGAAGAAGCTGTTTTCCGCGATCGATTAAGCATCCTAAGAATACATTTCATTTCGATCTTTAACTCCTATCTGTTACGACCCACTTTTAACAGTAGGCCGTATCATTAAATACATATTAATAAGGTGGGCGTACGCATTGTTAATCTATGCTCGCATAAACAATAATAAAAGTTGCTGTACATTTAATTATTCTGTTTTTTTTATAGATAATTAGGCTAAAACAAGAAAAAAATACCGTTACTGTATGCTAATTGGAGATGGCAGAAAATTTGGATATAAATTAAAGTTTTTACGAACAGAGAGCAAGATGCCCCTCAAACCCCCCTTGTTTATGACAAAGTGACTATGGATAATTATATAGTATATTACTACTTAGGAAGAAATTCGGGCAGGAACTATGTACTGATGAGAACTCATGGATCATCTTAAAAAATAAACCAAAAATTCTACACTTTTTGTGTTAATTTACTTTCATATATATATATTTCCCTATGAAATATAGCTTTTGGCGTAAATAAAGGGTATAATTCTTATAAAATTTAGTTTTATAGAGCGTTTTACATAATTTTTGTTGCAGTATTGTTGAAGTATTCAGTTAATGGTAAAATCGGCTCTGAGGTTGCAATCAAAAAGTGATAGATTAACTTGAAATAGCGTACAAATATTTTAATGTGTATCATCATGAGATTTAAGAAGAGAAAGTTGTCAAATCGAATTCCAAATTCGTTAAGTATTAGTAAAATAAACTTCCATAAACTATCTTGGATTAACGGAACGTTGTGACTGGTAATTTCTTTTTGCAAGTTCCAACAATGAAGAGTTTTGAACAGTATTTTAAATATATTTTAAAATGATATAAGTTTCAACGATTTTAAACAAATTGCAGAAAGAACTAATGGAATCATCAAGTGACGGTTCAAGTGTCCCATCGGTTGAATCAGCCGAATCAGGTGAATCTAATATACCTAAGATTGATTCAGTTGTCAACATTAGCAGGCCTAGTAATGGCCGTTTATCTACTAGCTCTAAGAATGTGTTACTATGTCCTCACTGTGGAAAACGTTATGTGAATTCTAGAGGATTAGCTATACACATGGGTAGAAAGCATCAGGTTATAAATGGGGACGAAGATTGTTGTCATATCTATAATAATACTTTCCTGATTATAAAACTAAAAGAACTAACATCTCTAACCACAATAAAGGCATACAGGATTTCACGTTGTCTAACTTGGGCAAAACATTAATATCGTTAAGACCCTCAATATATATTTTAAGACGTGTCCCTCGAGGTGCTCGAGCTGCAGTTGCTGATGCACTTGCCGATGAGTTACTTCAAGTAACTATTTCAAATGACGAAAGAGATTGGATCAACATGTTTCTATTTCCATTAGTTGCACTAACTGCTCCCAAAAAATCTGAAAATGTAAAAAATCTTACCTCGTGGGTAAAACAAAGAGTTCGTCTTTGGTGTAATGTAGGTATTGACGCCTTAACCTGGCATCCAACAAAGATAAGGAAATCTCTTCCAAAACAGAATGTTTCCAATCTTAAGATTGTACAAAACAAACTTGCAGATGGTGACATCCATGGAGCAGTCCGTCTACTAATGTCAGATGATACTGTTGCAGCCCCCGACATTTCTGTGTTTGAGACGCTATTGGAGAAGCATCCAGCCCATCCTGGTGAATTTACTTTACCGAATTTTCCAGATGACGCAAACAACTGTGAAGGAGTTTCGATTAATGAAGTTAAGGTAGCTATTAATTCCTTTCCATCTGGTAGCGCGGAGGTCTCGATAGTCTTCGCCCTTCGATTCTCAAAGATCTATCCTGTCAAGTACTTGAATCGAAGGAAAAGCTCTTAAAATCATTATGCGATCTGTTTAATTTAATTATTTTAGGAAAAGTTCCCTTGGAAGTTCGGCCATTGTTCTTCGCAGCCAAACTTACTGCTCTAAAAAAGAAATCTGGTGGAATTAGACCTATTGCCGTTGGTAATGTCTGGCGCAGAACATCAGCAAAAATTATATGCTTCAGAACACGGGAGCATTTTAAGAACTTTTTGTCTCCCCATCAACTTGGTGTTTGTATTCCCAACGGAGCCGAAGCAGCTGTACATGTAACCCGGGTTTATTTTTCCTCCATTCACAATGCTCCTAAGGCTATCTTAAAGCTGGATTTTCGCAACGCATTTAACGAGCTTCGCCGGGACTCCATGCTCACTACAGTGTTGAATAAATTTCCTTCAGTCTATCCATATGTTTACCAATGTTACGCTCAACCCAGTGATCTATTCTTAGGTCAAGACACTATTTCATCCCAAAGAGGAGTACAACAAGGCGATCCCCTGGGCCCAGCACTTTTTGCTATAACCATTCATTCCTTAGTGAAATCAATCAACATTGAATTAAACATTTGGTATTTGGATGATGGAACTATCGCTGATGAACCTGAAGTAGTTCTTTCAACTCTAGCACAAATAAATGAGAAGGCATTGCACTTGGCCTATATATAAATTTTTCAAAGTGTGAAGTTGGTTTTCTTGGGTCAGACGAAGCCAAGTTCGACCTATTATTTAAAAAATTTGACGAAGCTGCCCCAGGAATAAGTCTCCTAATTAACCAGAATGCTTGTCTTCTAGGCGCCGCTCTCGCAAAGGAAGCTTTTACCAATGTCCTGTTAAGCAAAATATCGAAGTTAGAATATTTTTGTCTCGACTCGCCTTGATTTCTGTCCATGCAGCTTTCTTTCTTCTACGTGCCTCTTTGTCGATTCCTCGTTTAAACTTACTTCTTACGATGCCTTCCATCTTGGAATGAGACTCCACTACTGGAGAAATATGACCATATCCTTAAAATGGGTCTGGAGTCAATTTTAAACTGCTCCTTAAGCGACGAATCTTAGATTCAAGCATCTTTACCTGTGAGATTAGGGGGTCTTGGTATTCGGCGATCCATGGATATGGCGATTCCTTCCTTTTTAGCGTCCTACCATGGATCTCTTCGTTTAGTCGAGGCTCTTCTTCCTCAAGGTTACCACCTTGACCCAGATGGCACAGTTCAAGAAGGCTCTACCAAATGGAAAAATTTAACAGATACAGATCTTCCAGAAATTAACAAAATAAGTTCTCAGGCATCTTGGTACACACCAATTGCAGCGCATTTTCATGAACTTCTTTTACAGTCAGTTATTGCTCCAGAGGATAAAGCCAGGATTCGTGCTGCCTCATCCCTACATGCTGGGGCATGGTTGAATGCAATACCCTCCCCACCATTAGGTTTTCATATGACTAATGAGGCATTTCGAATCTCTGTCGCCTTAAGATTAGGTTCAGATATTTGTGAGCCACATCGCTGTCCAGCTTGCGGGGATCAAGTTAACCTACGTGGCCTGCATGGCCTTTCATGCATGAAGAGCATGGGTAGACACGCTAGACACTCCTCTGTGAATGACATCATTTTACGAGCCCTTACCACAGCTGGAATTCCTTCAATACGTGAACCTTCAGGATGTTGTCGTTCAGATAGTAAACGACCTGATGCCATGGCATTAGTTCCTTGGTTGAAAGACAAATCACTAGTATGGGACTTTACGTGTTCAGATACATTTGCCCATTCAAGTCTCCCTTTAGCTGTTATGAATGCTGTCCTGCTGCTAGTCATAGAGAAGTAGGAAAGCAAAGGAAATATAACAACCTCTTTGATAAATTTATTTTTGCTCCAATTGCCATCGAGACTAGTGGTGCTTGGGGATCTGCAAGCCTTGATTTTATTAGAGAAGTAGGCAGACGCATTTCTATCGTTACTGGAGATATTCGGTTAACATCTTTCCTAATTCAACGCATATCTATTGCTATCCAACGTGGCAACGTGGTCGGTTCTTGGCACCTTACCACATGGAAAAGAACTAGATGAGGTATTGCTTCTCTAACACAAAGGACAACACTGAACATCTATACAACTGGACGACATACTATACAAAAAAGGTGTAATATCATTGGATGGCGTAGAAAAGCAGACAGTAACACTAGATATGATGCCGTTGATAGGTAGTTTTCTACCCCTTCCTTTGGTTCGACTATCGAAATATATTTCCTGTTGACTTAATTATTTTTTCTTAATTGTTTCGTAAATTTCTTTAATGCAATTGTTACAATTTTATTCAAATTATTATATTTTTCTGTTATTCTGTTAGCAATTATTGTTCTATTCCTCATTTATGCCTGTTGTTATTTCAGTTGAATGTCGAATAATTTTGAATTGTAATAGTTTCAATTACTGCAAAAAAATTAACAATATTTACTGGCTGGATGAAGTATAATCGCTCAAGTTAAAATTTTGATACATTATTTGTAATTATGGTTTACAGTTGTTAATTAGGAAGGACGACATGATTGAATGTTAGCGGAAGTCAGCCCGGAAGCTGTTACTAGCCAATAGGTGTGCGACAAATCATTAAATTATGTAATCGGGAAATGATAATAGCCAATTGGGTGTAAGAACGTGGTTGTGGTGCAAGAAGAGGGGATATGAATGATAAGAAACTAAATTAATCTATATCAGATATTAATTTTAAAACATTAGCTGATAAATGGATAATAAACGAATCGTGAAGCATAGAATTTCGCGGATGGAAATGGGTTATCCTTCAAATTAAGTTAATCAGCAGACGATCAGGTAAAGACAAGCGATCCGTGTGAAAGCTACAGATTGGTGCAGATTAAATATAGTATTAAAGTATTAACATTTTCATTAAGACATGAACTAATTATTTGCAAGTACGTTTTGGAAGATAGATCATGGGAATACAAGTTGTTTATTTTGTTTCTAAAAAGGTTATAATGTGTTGTCATTAAATCTTGCGGCTGGTCCCATACACTAGAACGGAAAAGTAAGAAAAATGGGATGTCTTATTAATTTGGCTTCCATAGTAAATAATCAGTTAAATTCCAGTAGCGTAGCGTAGTATTCCGAAATGGGGATGCCAAAGTTAGTCACTTGTGCGATACAATACTGCTGCAATCAGCAATACATAGCTATTACGTGGGGAAATATAGGGTTATAAGAAATTTAATTGGGCCAGGCCCCCCTAATTGGTGGCCTAATGGGGCATACAAAAGCAAATGCGTGGATTACGTTAGAAGCCAATAAGTAATTGTCTCAGCTCCTTCTTGCCACTACCGTTGTGACGTGAAAATTTGGCCCCACTGTTGTATAAACATTGTTTTCAGTATAGTTCCCTTTATTTCTTTCTCGTGGGCAGCTTCTTTCTCCGCATACCATACTTCAATCTCGTTCTTTTTTAAAAAAGAAAGAAAAAAAGATAAGATACGTCGCCCCTTGAAATTTGTCATCTTGGTTCCGGAACTCAGATGCCCGTTCGTGAATATGGCCTAAGTGTATACGTATATTATTTGAAGATGCAAATAGAAAGCACTTAAAACAACTCAGGGGGCCTCTTTCTGTGTGCTTATTTCGTTGTCAGATATCCAGATACTGAAGGGCCCAAGCATTCTTTGTGAGGAGCGGGGAGTGCTGGCACTCTTGGTCTATCAGATCGGTGACCGTGATTCTACAGAATGCTTTATATTTATACTTGTGTGTGTGAGCTCCCTCAAAGAGATTCTGGTTACACCACTGCGCATACTATATAGTTATGATGAAGATTAATAGTTTGCCTGTAATTACGATGCATTTAATTACGACTAAAGCATAACTATTTTATATTGTTATTTAAATAACCGATATACTTCAAAAAGGTTTTGAACTAACCACTTCTGTTTTGACGTTAGCGTACGTATGTTCTGTACAGAAACTATAGCTTAGTTCAAAATATATAGAGTTGGAAATACTTGAAAATATGCCAGCTTATATCTAAAGCAAAATGTAGATTTGCAAGGGATGAGGAGGAGTGAGAAAGCAAGTAGATGCGCATGCGCATTCAACAGAAAGCATACGAAAACCCCGATGCTTACAGTAGGCCTGGAAGCCCAAGGAACATAGCATACAACAGGAGTAAAGACAGAAAATGTGCATCTGAGTGGTGCGCATGCGTAGGTTCCGCTTCTCAAAGTAAGGCGAGAGAGCGCATTCAGAAGATTACAATGGAAATATTTGTGATAATTACAAGCAAACAATTTATATATAATGAAATAAGTACTTTCCTTATTAACAGGGGATGCTGGGCATACCGGCGTTCCCTTATGCTACGCCGCTGTTAAATTCAGTGTAAACCCTTTACGTTACCTTCTTATTCTAACGTGTCCTTTATGTTCATAGATAAATACAGTTTAGCAGTGATCTCGAGTTCGATACCTTTAAATAATAATAAATCTTATGATAATGATAATATGTTGAATAACAAAATTGTTTGTCATATTTACGATAATTTATATTCCACATCGTATATTACTTTAGTTCATAACTAAGAAAGCCCATGAGTTCGATATTACTCAACATATGATATTTTTTTCTTAAGTTTAAATTCACACCTGTACGTCGTATTACTTCCTAAATTCCAAAGTTAGTTTGTATAATATTTACTAACGTCTCAAGTTATGAAGTCGCTAAACCGAGAACCTTTTTGCGTAGTTCTTGTATTTCGATATCCTATTCGTATTTTTTTAAATATTAATTTCCAAGATGTAATATCAGTTGGAGTTTGGAGGATAATAGTTAAGAGCTATTTAACTCTCATCTGCCCTCAAAAAAAAAAAAAAAAAAAAAAAAACCGAAACTGTACTTTTCTCGGTCTTTACCTCAATTAGTTACTTTCATTCTTCAAACCGCGTATGAATGTGATGAAGGTATATGAAAGTTATCTATCAGCTGGGTTCCAAATCCGAGCATATCATTTTCTCAATCGTTTCGAGTCAAAGCAAATGTTGCAGAGCTTCCTGTCTATAGATGTATATTGTAATCTTGAGAAGGCTTGCACTGTTGTGGATTTTTTCTTCCTTTTTATACTTTCTTACTTATCATCCCTCATCTCATGGCTAGGTGTACATTAGCTTAGAGGGGGCCATCATATTTCACTGTCTCTATTATTCTTTTTCTTTAGTATAAGATATTTATATATAAATAGATATTTAATAATAATGATTTTTTGAGAGAGAATATGTACGTTATAAATATGAAAGATGTGTATATCGATATAAGTAAATGTCGGAAATGATTAAGTAAGATGTCAAACAAATTATGAATATATAATTGAAATGTTTAATGCAAGCGCCGAAATAAGCATACTATATGAACCCTGCCTGACTGTTTAATAACTAATTGTGCTGGAATTAAATCACACTTGAGGCCGTATGAGGCTTAGATAAAATACCTCATGGAATTACCTCTGGGATACGTTCGATTTTCTTCTTGTGCTTATATTACATGTTTGTTTATGTTAAATGATTTATGGAAGGAGTCTGTTTACTGAATTGAACAATAAATTGTCAAAACATCGGAATATAGCATTTAATTGTATTAAGTGTATAAAAGAATATAGATATATCAAATATATATTAGTTTCAAGCAGTGGCGGCGATTGGACGTTAAAAGTGGAGGGGCAAGACATGATCTGAATATTTGTATATCAATGTTAATATACAAATTTCCCTGGTTGAAACTATATACATTCATAGGTCATTTCAGAAAAGTGGGGGAAACTGCCCCCTTTGCCCCCCGTAATCGCCGTCCATGGTTTCAAGTCAAATCTCTCGTGTGGAGTGACTTCACCACAAGTTCCTGGATTACTTGTTGATTTGTTTTCTGTTTTATCTTTTACTGAGAAGATCCGTTGGGCATGTATAAATCTCATTTGGAATTAAACATCGATTTTCTTTTTATGAAAAATGATTTTTTTTTTTGAAGCATGAAATTATATAATAGTTAAAATATTGATTATTTCATTTCGGCCAGGTAAGTTTGAGATGGACAGCATCGTGTCATTGGGTTTTTCTGGAGGTTCTCCTGTTTCCTCCTACAATCCCACTAATTCTGTCATTCCATTCTACTAATTCTTCCATAATCATTCACTTGTTTTAATCATACGTTTTCCTTAGCCTAAAGGGCATAATCGAGAGACGCTTTCATTTTATTTTCTATCTTTAAGTTTTTACTAAAACCGGAAGTGCTTTAAATCCATTACAACTTCCTGTTCCAATATTAACCTACATAGAGCAAAGACGGCGAGAGAAATTTGATTTAGCCTTTTAAGAACAGGTACCATCGTCACTCTTAATCCTGCACTGAAACCGGAAGTAGTGGAAATTGACTACTTCCGGTTTGAACGTTGATCGCTATAGAGTCAAAACGGTGAGAGATAACAAGAAACAGTTTTCTGGAATCACTTAAGCGTCCCAAAAGTATATTCCATCTCCATTCGAATTTCTGCCAGAGCCGGGAGAGGTAGATATTTACTACCACTTGCGGTTTCAATATTCATTAACAAAATATCACACCATAAAACCAAATTCCTTTACGTGGTGTACACATGACACTGTTACTTGTTTTTATTTAATTTGAAGTTGAGCGTTTGTTTCAGCATAGAGGTAATACAAGACGGGGACCAACAGTTTAAAGTTAAACCCGAATCATTAGTGCATTCAATGTTTTATCAGTGGGTTCAATTCCGGTCTTACGTGCATTAGGAGAGCGCGCTAGCCGCTAGACCAGTAGGAAGAGCAAAATTAATCTATATTACTTTACTAGTGGGGTGGACATAGGTATCGTAAGATCCATTTGGCAGCCTGGAAATGCAAAATTTGACAGTATAACTCAAGCATATTCTATTGCATTTTGGCTACTGTAATATGATGATAAAATCCATGGGAGTAAGGGTATTGTATTTTTGAGATAATTAGTTGACCGCTTTCCTGCATATCCACCTGAAAAGTAAAAAGAAAAATAAAACGTTAGTAAGATGTCTAACGAAATTACTTTCCAGACATTTAACTTTGAATTCACTTATCATGCAGAACTAACAAAAGTATCTTGTTGTTAGCTTTGGGAAGCACAACAAAGCTAAAATATATATTTCGTCTGAAAGAGATATAACACAATTCTCCACTGTTTATTACTTTTCCCCAGCAACCTTCTTTCCGATCCCCCTAAAATATAATTAATATTCTGGGGCTTCCAAAACTCAAAAGGCCATATGCAGAGTCATTTTTGGAGCTATATTAAGAGCTTTACTAACGCGTGGTGCTAACTTTCGTATTTAGAAACACGTTCTTGAAGTTAACAACGATTTACAAAGACAATTGGAGAAGTCAATATAAGAGAGAATAGGTCTCTCCAATCTATATTTCTACCAATGTGTTTGGAGAACCCTACGGAGACGTCGTGTCTGGCCTTCTTTGATATAAATCGTTAACTTCACGAACGTGTTTCTAAATACGAAAGTTAGCACCACGTGCTTGTAAAGCTTCTAATATAATGCTAAAGACATTTTCCAGACAACTCTATGGAGAAGTTGTTTCTGGCCTTCTTCGATATAGATCGTTGTTGACTTCACGAACGTGTTTCTAAATACGAAAGTTAGCACCACGCGTTAGTAAAGCTCTTAATACAACTGTAGAAACGACTCTAAATAGGGCAGTGATGCCAACATGAAACAATATGAAATCCCATGTCGAGAGGCAAAAAATCCCATTTTACGTGTGAATTTCTCATGTTATACTAAGTGAAAGTATGCTGTAATATTAAAAATTAAATTTCTTTGTGTTAGTCAGTTTTTAGAATATCTAAATGAATAAGCCGTAAATTTCGATCTTCTCGAAAAATCCCATATATACTGCTTATTATCCCTTTCCGAGGAAATAAGGCCAAAAACTCCCACGATATGGGATTTTCCCCACAGGTTGGCATCACTGGAATAGTTCCCCTTGTGTTTAGACGGAAGTAATTATACAGGGTTTGTCTCTAAAGTAATGAGACTGGCCACAGCGTGGCGCTCCAGTCGCCAGGAGCGCGTTGTCCAACGGCGACATTTTGTGGTAGGGGGTCTAAGCTAAGCAACGTACCGGGTTGCAGTCGCATCCGAGCTCTGGAGGATCACGCATGGCGCAAAAGCTGTTTTTGAATGTTTATCACAGCAGAAAACGTAAAAAAATGGAGCATTAGCTGGAGCAGCACTACGCGATTAAATTTTGTTTAAATCTGGGCAAAATCGCTTACGAGATGCTTGTCTTTTTCAAAGAGGCTTACAAAGACGACCCTTTGTCAAGGGTCCAGGTTTTCGGTTAGTTCAGAGAGCTCAAGAACGGACTTAACCAGTTGTAGACATGAGGAGATCTAGGCACCCTTCAACGAGTAGTTTGGACAAAAATGTGGCCAATGTTTCCAAAGTTCAAGAGAAACTTGAAAGATCACCGTTTCGACGATGTTCCTGCCATCCAAGGGACTGTCACAGAATCTTTGAAAGAGGTCATGGCAGCTGACTTCCGGGGAGCCTATGCAACACCACCTAGATTACAGACTGTAATTTAGGTGCTGTTTTCCCTATGCAGCATGGGAATCGCGTTAGCAGCATTGCATCGACGCCCAAAGAGACAATTTTGAAAAGTTTTAACAATATATACCGATTGGATCAATACATTCTTTTTTTACTAGACCCTGTAAAAAAGAATGTATTATTCTCATTAGTTTATGAACAAACCCTGTAAATTATACGTACTTGTTCTTATTTCATTCCGTTAAAACGAAGCAGGGAATACTGTTACTTGTTCATGGAAACCTGTAACCCTTAATGAAAGAGTCTCAAGTCGCCCCTGGTCGTACTGTTTTCTATTGCATGACCTTTAATTAAATGATAATTAAATGAATTCGTACATTGGTGGTATTGCACTGTATTGCACTAGTAACATCTGTTATTGAATGTGCGTGAATTTTCTTTACGATCCAATAGAAATACAACGAGCTATTGCGGTGGAGTCAGCAACTTCGAGATGACCATTCTATTGTGATAATAAACGATCAAGAAAGGAAATTTTTAATCATTGATATAAGCCTGTTCTCGCATCTAAATGTCAGCAACGAAACAAAATATTATTTTAATATAAAATATAACTCACAGGTTGTAAAACGTTTATCTTCAAGACCTGTTTAGTGGCAAACTGGAAAACAGAGAAAATTCCTAGGAAAACTAAAAAGTTAAACACATTTATGAAAAACAGAAAACAAACTTAAGGAGATCTGATACCTCTTCGCTTATGTTTCTAACCTTCCATTTGAAAGCATGTAAATTTTAATATGGTAATTTCTAATGAAGTATTACAGGTAATGACTTGAAATTTTTAATAGAAATACACAAGACCCATATAAATCCAACCACGGTCTCCAATTTACGTTACATACGTTAGATTAATTGCAATATATTTTTCAGTAAGTTTGGCAACAGAGAATAAAAAGTATGCTGCAGAGGGGAGAGGGCTGACCATCTGTTCTAGCTGCTTTTAATGTGATTCTCACTTCTCAGTGGTTAGAATGGTCTGGACTGGAAGAGCCAAAAACCACTTCTTTCTTCCTTTCACGGTTTGTTTGTTTCTTCCACCCCCTGCAGTCACAGAAGACAACTTGTTTCGGAAAGCATTTTGAATTAGTAGCGAAAAGCCAAACTGAATGACACCACGGACGGATTAAAGGGAGGAGCGGTCACTCTGTGCCGTGTCGCCTTCGGAATGAGGCCGACTGAGGAATGAGGCCGACGAGTATGGACACGACACAAGGAGAATTTAATCCAAAGAAGGATAAAAATCATGTAAATTAGATTGAGTTAATCAATTGCCATTGTAAGAGTCACTATGGATTGTTTTAGATTCATTAGTTTTGACTTATTATGTCTTCCTTTTTTTAAGAAAGAAAAAGTAAAAAAATGTTGGAAGGAAGGAAGAAAAAAGATTGAAACTGTTAAAAGTGTAAGGAGAGTTGGTAAGACTGTTAGAGGAAAGATTGCAGTCGCGAATTGTGGGCGTGGTCTTTAAAAACCGAATCTACAAGCTAAAGTGGGTCCCGTGCCTACCTTACTTGTGTTCGTAATTACTTAGCCGGAAGGTTACTCTGTCGTATTACTTAGCCGGAAGGTTACCCTTCTGTTTCGTAGTGGTATTGCCGGATGAATACGCTGTTCGTATTGTATAGCTGGAATAGTGTCAAAGCGGAGTATTGGTTTAACGAGAGGATTGTGCAGTCAATGGAGTTTTGTTTCGTTTCGGCAGGGTTTCTCTTTTGAGAATTTGTTCACCGTTGTTTTTCCTGTTTGTGTGATGAGAGTATTATCGTCGACTGTCGATGAAATCATATTGGTGTTATATCAGTTAAATAACGAAGTGATCAGTGGAAAAAGGAATGTTTTATTCCTCATCTATTCTATTCTCGCAAGCAAACTTAGTGGCAAGTCAAACGGGCTCTTTTTGTTTCCTCGTTTTGTGGCCGCTAAGTAATGAAAGTGAATAGCAGAGTGAAAGTTTTCTTTCTTAGTGAATTATATGCTTGTGAATTAATAGCACAGAGAATTATTTGCTTTGTAAGCTTATTCTTCTGTTTTTTTGTTACTTCTGTGCAGAGGAATAGTGATTTCTAAAGGGCAGTTCTTGTGGGGCCTATTGTGCCGAGTGAAAGCCCGCTTAGATCACATTATTAGTAATTCCAATCGGGCTCTAGCTGTTGAGGTTAGCTTAAATACCAGAAATAATTCTTTCTTGCTTTGCTTTTTCGCTCGGAAACTCAGGCATAGAAAGATTATTGTAAGGAATTACTTTACATTCAAAAACAGAAGTTTTTTCCACCAATCTGATTTCAATCGAATATCAGAAAGCTCAGACGGAAGCCTGACTACCGAAAGAAAGCGAGCGTTACACATGGAAGGTAATCCATACTATATACAAGTCAAGGTGAGTGTAATTTTTGACTTATTACAAGTAGTAGCTGTGACTTGTCTTATTCTGTGTATTGTGAGGTTGTCAGAATTGAAATCCATTTCAGGTTGTATTGCTAAGGCAATTCCATCATTTTTGCACCCTTACGAAAATTTCTAGATTTTTATGAAATTTTTCATCTTTTCGGCGTTAAGTAGTACGGGCGACGAAAGTGACCAATTATTAAAAATCCTTAAGAATTCCAATATTTCCAGTTTAATTTGTTTTCTTTTACAGTATTTGGTTAAGATTCATTTTATATGAGAAGTTCCGAATATTTTGTCGTTAGAAAACTAGAATGCAAATATCTTTTCCTCTAACATTCTCATTCCACTTGATTGAAAAGAGTAATGAAAGATATTAAAAAGGTATTGATTAAGAATTGTTTGAAATGTTGAATAATATATGTTTAAGTCAAGAATTGAGATTCAACATTTTCATTCCACTTTTTCTGAAAATCGAGACTGAGAGTTCATATAATTGATACAGTGTTCAATATATCATATAGCCATATTGTATAGACTTATTTGCGTGAAATTGAATATTTCAGTAATAAAATATTAGAATTCTTAAAGAAAGAGAAATTCAGATGCGCGCTTGTAAATTGTTAGTTTATTATGTTTATGAATTCAGATAATAAGTAACGTTTATAGAATCATTGAGAATCATTGATATTTAGAGGAACTTAATTTATTGCATTTGTAGTTTCTTGCATAATAGAAGATTCATTTAATAATTATATTTTGATATTATTATTATTTAGAATTCAAGTTTATTAAAGAAACTTTTTGATTATAAATTCACTCAGGTTTTTTGATAGTATAAATTTTTTTAATATAAATTTTTTAGGTTGTATTTTTTTAATAGTATATTTGCATTATTCTAACGAAATCGTGCCAATATACAACCAAATATTGTTAATAAAATTGTTATTGAAAATTGAAATTTTTGGTTGTCGTCATTTATTTATTATATAATTATTTTGTCTCCTATATACTTTGAATTTACTGTTGTTTGGAAATATTGGAATGATAATTCACTTTCACACTGACTGGTTGTACGATGTTGAACTAAATCTTCCGGTTCAAAGTCCCATCGACTAGGCGTTAATCGGATTGCATTCGGTCTGACGATTATTATTATTATTATTATTATTATTATTATTATTATTATTATTATTATTATTATTTCTTTGAATAATAATAGTTGTCGGACTGGGAGCTTTCTGTGTATGCTAGGTGGAAGGGGCGTTACAAGTTACGAACACAAGTCAAGTATTTTTTTGTTTTTGTTATATTTAGTTTAGAATATTATTGTTATTGTAAATATTAAAATAGATTCTCAGTCTCTAATAAATTCTTTGATTATTGAATTATATTTGGAAAAATAAATTTATAGTAATTCAAATACTTTGAAATTGAGAAAAAAATTGTTTCTCCTCCAACATTATAATTTCACCGAAAAATTTTTTTGGAATTCTGAATACAGAATTAATTGTAGAATTACCTTTTGTAAATTAGTGACTCAATTAATTTAATTCTATTGAATAGTATTTTTCATTGAATTTGTGAATTTTGATAGAAATATTTCAGCCAGCCTTTACAAATTTTTTTATATATTAATGGTATTGGAATCTTTAAAAATTTTCGATTTTCCTTCCAGCGTTGTTGCTTTGGTCGTGTAGATTTCCATCTTAGTATTATTGTAGAGTAGAAAATAGTAGTATATGTTTAGTTATAGTATATTATTTTTATATTGTATTGTTGTTCTTAATAAATTTGTTCATTTAAATTCTGATTATATAATGGAGTCTCGACAAGACTATGTTAGCATCGATATATCGAATGCTAATTTTTTAACAGTAGACGCTACTGGTTATCCTAGTTTAGATCAAAACTCAACTTTTGGTCATTTGAGCATGGAACTTACTCCTCCATTAGCTAATAGCTTTAATGTAAGATCGTTTAGTGTTCCTATTGATAATAATCAATCGATTATGAACTCAGTTGATCTAGATAGAGCTAGTCGTATGGCTAATCCATCTAATAGTCAAATTCCTAGAAATGATCCTAGAGTAACTTTTTCGGAACCGCCTTTAGGTAGAAATATTCCAAACATTTCTGATAATGGTAACTCAGGAGAACGAGTTGGAATGCAGAATAGATATCTAAATCTTGGAAACTATTATAAAAGAGTTTCTAATGTTTTGAGTTCGACTCCTAAAGTGGGTTTAAATAATCCTAATCTCAGAATGCATGGTCATAACTCGAATTATAGAAATCAGAATAGTTCTGAAGGTAATAGGGACATTAACGTTCCTACGAATAGAGAAGATCATGTATATTCAGACCTTAATCTAGAACATAAGCTGATGACTAAATTTACCTTTCATAAATCCTTAACGTATTTAGAGAATAAACTGTCAGAAATTAAGAACATTAGTGGAAATAATAGCATTCAGACTTTTGAGATGTTATTTAAGATCCAAGAAATATTAATGGATACTAGTTATTCATTTAATATGATTCTTTCTGTAATTCTCTCTAGATGTGACGGTAGTATATTGAAGGAAGTTACTTCAGCTTTAAATAATAACATAGATTGGGTTTATTTTAGGAATAATATATTGCATAGATATATTACACCCACAGTTGTTCATTCACTAGTAGGTGAAAAGGTTTATAGAAAACAGGGGTTGACAGAATTAATTAACGATTATGTCAAATCAGTAATGATATCTATGGATATTTTACAACTCGGGTTGAATGAAGGTCAACTAGTTGGTATAATCTCAAATGGTATGAATCCAAATCAAAGATTTCGGATGCTAAATTAATATTGTTCAGCGAATAGACAAGAATTGTTAGAAATATCAGAACAATATGTTTCGCAAAGTAGGGAACAAATGGAGTATGTTAAATTATTGAGGATTAACAAAGGCAAAGAGAAAATGTTTTGTTCGAATTTGGGTTCTTCAGTAAATAAGAAAGAATATGGTCATAATAATCCGAATTCTACATTACCTAATGTAAAATCGAACCTCATGAAGAATAGTTTTAGGGTTTCGGATTCTTCAAGATTTTCTGGGAACCTTAATAGGAATCGATTTGTTCCTCCAATTAATAATAAGAATAATGTCCCATCAGAGATGAACGGATTAGTGGCAACGTTCGTCATTGGAAAAATTAATAATATGCGCCTTCTGGCCTTAACTTTGTTACGGACGAAGAGGTGACTTTGGTGATAAACTTATCCGGATTTTTTCAATCTGTGATATTCAGAATAACTGATAATCTTCCTTGCAACTGTTTGTTGGGAATTCCATATCTGTGTTCAACGTCGGCGTTAGTGGACTACGAGAAACATTTGTTGGTTCTGTGTAATGGAAAGAAACGTGTGCGTCTTAATTATCGCAGGGATTTTGTGGAATCATTTCGAAAGGGAGTTAGATCTGGAGAACAGTCTAGTCAACGAGAAGGGACTGGTGTAAAGTTTCGACAGAAGAATGTATCTAACAAATCTTCTAGAATATCTTCAATGTTTATTAGGGCAGATTCGTATTCAATCCGTCCTAACGAAAAGGGAGTCGATCTTCAACATCTAGAGAAACATTTATTAACTATAAATGCTCCTGATGCTTCGCAGCTTCTTGGGCTACGAAATTTAATAGAAAGAGAGTTATCGAGAGACAGCATTAGTGTGGACCAGCAGATTCGGAGGTTGGATACTGATCAGGGATGTCCAGAAATCTCTTCCATCACGCATAAGTCATTGGATAGTGATCAAGATGGTTTACGTCGTAGATCTTTAGTGGACTTAGCGATGATTTCGACGAATGTTGGTGACATTGAAGATAAGAACAATTTGAAAGAAGATATGAATTGTGACACCGGTTACCAGACTGTTCCGGATTTAGACCTTTCAGAGAAGGATTCCAAGATTAAGAAGCAGAAACAATCGAAGAGGAAGAAGAAGCCAAAGAAAAAGAAGAAGACAAACATTATGGATTGTGCAATTGATCAACAGATTAAGCACGATCGTAGTGTTGTGTGTAAAATGGAAAAGAAGAACGTTGTTGTAGTTCCTGCAGCGACTTCGAAAGTTAAGCACAATGAACCATCTAGTTCTTCGGAAGCTTCTGACGTGGACGTCGAGCAGTCAGAGAAATTCCACGACTTATTGAAGAAGAATATGAAATATATTGGGGAGGAAATTAATCGTGATCCAGTTAATTGTTCTGATCGATTCCCGCAGGTGAAAAACCCAGAAAACATACAGGTGAAAAACTCTAATCAAGAATCGTGGAGTTTTCGGAATCCTGATATAAATTCTTTCATGGGTTCGATAAGAGCTGAGTACTCTGACGTTATTACGAATAGAATCGGATGTATAAAGGGTTGTATAGGCAAATTATATCTGTCCGACAACAAACCTTTTAAGCAAAATCCATTCCCTGTGCCTAAAAATAAAGAAAAGGAATTTGATGCTCAAATTTCAGGATTAGTTAGGCAGGGTATATTAATTGAAGTAGACCATTCGAACTACGCCAGTAGTTGTTTCTTGGTGAAGAACAAGGACAACAGTTATCGTTTTGTAGGGAACTTTGTTAAAGCAAATGAGCCTATAGTGAATGATCCTTTCCCGTCTCCGAACATAGAAGAATGTTTAGCTGGCCTATCAGGCAAGCAATTCTATTCAAAGATTGATCTTAAGAAAGCATATTTTCAAGTGGTACTTGATCCTAGCTCACGTGACATCACTACAATAGTTACGCCAAAGGGTCTTTATCAATTTACGAGAGTCCCAGTAGGTATTAAGACTGGTAGTAACATTCTAAATAGAGTGATGCATAAAATACTTGGAGATTTTGAAGGGGAAGGAGTACGATCTTATTTTGATGATGTTCTCATATTTTCAGATACGATAGAACAACATGAGAACACTATAATTAAGGTATTAGAAAGATTTCGAGAATATAACGTTACTATATCTCCGGATAAATGTTTGTTTTTTCAGACTACGATAAATTATCTAGGTTATATTATTACCGGAGATCAGATGGAAATCGATCCGGCTAGGTTTTCAGCAATTAGAAATATACCACCTCCACGGAATAGGAGAGGTCTTATGAAGATCTTGGGGCTTTTCAGTTATTATGCGAAATTCGCTCCTGAGTTCCAGGAACTGATGGGACCTCTCAGTGAACTAAAATCTCCTAAGAACAAATTTGTCTGGAGTCCTGAACACCAAAGGATTCTAGACAAATTAAAAGATATAATGGTGGATGATATTGTGTTAAAGACCCCAGATCTAAATAAAAGATTTGTATTAAATGTAGACGGATCAGGAAAGAGCATAGCTGCTTGTTTGTCTCAGGAGAACAGTAACGGGGAACTTCAACCTGTCTGTTTCTTCAGCAAAAAATTATCAGAAGCAGACACACATAGAAGCATATACGAGATAGTTTATAAGCCTAGTAAAAGCTATGTCCCGATTTGAACACTATTTGGTGAAAGAATTTGACGTCCTGACAGATAACAAGGCCTTGACTTGGATATTAAGCAACTCAAAGCGTCTATTAAAGTATGGCCCTCTTGTTGAGACATTATGCCAGTTTTCATTTAAGATCAAACACGTTAGGTCTGCAGATAACGTGATAGCTGACACTCTCACAAGAGTTTACGATCCATTTGAGTTTAGCTTAGTAGACGGACCTTTGGGGTTAGCGGCCTTTGATAGCAACTTAAGGTTAGCTCATAGATGGAAGTTGCCTCTGATTCAGGAACCAATAGAAGATCTTCAAAGAGAAGACCCAGAATTGAAAGCGATAATTGAGAGATTAGAAAATGGCGACATCATTCCTGGTTTTGTTTTAAACAAAAAGATACTTATGAAGAAAACCAATTCAGTTCATAATCCTTTTAAGATATTAATCCCTAAGGCTCTTCGTAGAGTTCTGATAGAGTACTATCATGACGACAAGCTTGTTGGAGGTCATTCTGGTACCTATCGGACTCTGAAAAAGCTAATGAAAAGATTTACGTGGGGAAATATGAAAGAGGAAGTGGCTGAATATGTTAGATGTTGTCATAGTTGTCAGCTTTCAAAGGAAGAGAATAAAAGAAAGATGGTGTTACTGATATTAGAATATAGTAAGAGGATTGGATCGCATTGGTACTTTGACATTATTGGTGTATTGCCTAACTCTAAAGGGTATAGGTATATATTAATTGGGGTTGATAACGATAGCAGATTTGTAGTGCTAGAGAAATTGAGATCGTTATCATCAGCCTCAATAATGGACAAGATGTCTAATATCTTCAGTCGTTTAGGTTATCCAGAAGCTATTTCCACAGATAACGCTTCTGTGTTTATTTCTGAGTTCTTCAAGAAATTCTTGTTCGGACTGGGGATAAAGCACATTACCTTGAGTCCATACCACCCTGAAGCGAACGCAGCGGAGCGTTTTATAAAAACGCTCAAGTCTTCTATCCGTGCTTATTTTGCAGATAAGCAACATCTTTGGTCGACTCTAATACCAGATTTACAGTATACGCTAAATATTAGCGAGCATTCCGGTCTTAAGATGTGCCCTATCGAAATATTTTTAGGACGTCCTACTTACACCCCATTAGAAAATCGATGGGACATCTCAGAAGCAGATATAGCCGGAAAGTCAGCTAAAGCTTTATGGATGGATGCCATAAAGAATATGGAAAAAAGCTGGATTAGAAGGAAAAGACTTATGCTGCAAAAAAGAAGAGAAGTAGCGTTCCAGGTAGGAGACATAGTACTAATTAGAGCGCATGTGAAATCTTCCTTAAAAGATAAAGTTGCTAAATCACTAAGTGATAAATAGAATGGACCATTTATAGTCAGGAGGTTCTTGACACCAAATACTGTTGTAATTTCGGACGAGAAAGATAATCCTGATTCGTATAAGCGGAGTCACGTCTCCGAAATTAAGATTTATCGGGTCCAGAGACATTGAGTATTGAAATGAAAAGATGGAAGCGAAAATTGGAAATGAAAAATAGAAAATTGGACAATGGTATAGAAAATTAGAAAATAGTATATATGTGTATATAATAAAATGTCAAAAGCTACTACTAAAATTGTAAATAATTACTTATATATTTTAATCACGGCCGTGATTATAGAAATTTTTGTATATAGAGTTGTATATAATAATTAAATTTTATCTTGTGTATATAGTATATAATGTAGTAGTTATTTGTGGGAACTTATGAAATATTTATGAAATTATATTTTGTATATTAATGTTAATTTTCTATATTTATAGATACCATTATTGTCAAAAACTCTGGAGCAGAATTTTTTTTTGTAAAGGCCTGGTGAATGTGCCGTGTCGCCTTCGGAATGAGGCCGACTGAGGAATGAGGCCGACGAGTATGGACACGACACAAGGAGAATTTAATCCAAAGAAGGATAAAAATCATGTAAATTAGATTGAGTTAATCAATTGCCATTGTAAGAGTCACTATGGATTGTTTTAGATTCATTAGTTTTGACTTATTATGTCTTCCTTTTTTTAAGAAAGAAAAAGTAAAAAAATGTTGGAAGGAAGGAAGAAAAAAGATTGAAACTGTTAAAAGTGTAAGGAGAGTTGGTAAGACTGTTAGAGGAAAGATTGCAGTCGCGAATTGTGGGCGTGGTCTTTAAAAACCGAATCTACAAGCTAAAGTGGGTCCCGTGCCTACCTTACTTGTGTTCGTAATTACTTAGCCGGAAGGTTACTCTGTCGTATTACTTAGCCGGAAGGTTACCCTTCTGTTTCGTAGTGGTATTGCCGGATGATTACTCTGTTCGTATTGTATAGCTGGAATAGTGTCAAAACGGAGTATTGGTTTAACGAGAGGATTGTGCAGTCAATGGAGTTTTGTTTAGTTTCGGCAGGGTTTCTCTTTTGAGAATTTGTTCACCGTTGTTTTTCCTGTTTGTGTGATGAGAGTATTATCGTCGACTGTCGATGAAATCATATTGGTATTATATCAGTTAAATAACGAAGTGATCAGTGGAAAAAGGAATGTTTTATTCCTCATCTATTCTATTCTCGCAGGCAAACTTAGTGGCAAGTCAAACGGGCTCTTTTTGTTTCCTCGTTTTGTGGCCGCTAAGTAATGAAAGTGAATAGCAGAGTGAAAGTTTTCTTTCTTAGTGAATTATATGCTTGTGAATTAATAGCACGGAGAATTATTTGCTTTGTAAGCTTATTCTTTCTTTTTTGTTACTTCTGTGCAGAGGAATAGTGATTTCTAAAGGGCAGTTCTTATGGGGCCTATTGTGCCGAGTGAAAGCCCGCTTAGATCACATTATTAGTAATTCCAATCGGGCTCTAGCTGTTGAGGTTAGCTTAAATACCAGAAATAATTCTTTCTTGCTTTGCTTTTTCGCTCGGAAACTCAGGCATAGAAAGATTATTGTAAGGAATTACTTTACATTCAAAAACAGAAGTTTTTTTCCACCAATCTGATTTCAATCGAATATCAGAAAGCTCAGACGGAAGCCTGACTACGAAAGAGAGCGAGCGTTACACATAGAAGGTAATCCATACTATATACAAGTCAAGGTGAGTGTAATTTTTGACTTATTACAAGTAGTAGCTGTGACTTGTCTTATTCTGTGTATTGTGAGGTTGTCAGAATTGAAATCCATTTCAGGTTGTATTTCTAAGGCAATTCCATCATTTTTGCACCCTTACGAAAATTTCTAGATTTTTATGAAATTTTTCATCTTTTCGGAGTTAAGTAGTACAGGCGACAAAAGTGACCAATTATTAAAATTCTTAAGAATTCCAATATTTCCAGTTTAATTTGCTTTCTTTTACAGTATTTGGTTAAGATTCATTTTATATGAGAAGTTCCGAATATTTTGCCGTTAGAAAACTAGAATGCAAATATCTTTTCCTCTAACATTCTCATTCCACTTGATTGAAAAGAGTAATGAAAGATATTAAAAAGGTATTGATTAAGAATTGTTTGAAATGTTGAATAATATATGTTTAAGTCAAGAATTGAGATTCAACACTTTCATTCCACTTTTTCTGAAAATCGAGACTGAGAGTTCATATAATTGATACAGTGTTCAATATATCATATAGCCATATTGTATAGACTTATTTGCGTGAAATTGAATATTTCAGTAATAAAATATTAGAATTCTTAAAGAAAGAGAAATTTAGATGCGCGCTTGTAAATTATTAGTTTGATTATGTTTATGAATTCAGATAATAAGTAACGTTTATAGAATCATTGAGAATCATTGATATTTAGAGGAACTTAATTTATTGCATTTGTAGTTTCTTGCATAATAGAAGATTCATTTAATAATTATTTTTTGATATTATTTATTATTTAGAATTCAAGTTTATTAAAGAAACTTTTTGATTATACATTCACTCAGGTTTTTTGATAGTATAATTTTTTTAATATTTTTTTTGGTTGTATTTTTTTAATAGTATATTTGCATTATTCTAACGAAATAGTGCCAATATACAACCAAATATTGTTAATAAAATTGTTATTGAAAATTGAAATTTTTGGTTGTCGTCATTTATTTATTATATAATTATTTTGTCTCCTATTTACTTTGAATTTACTGTTGTTTGGAAATATTGGAATAATAATTCACTTTCACACTGACTGGTTGTACCATGGAGAACTAAATCTTCCGGTTCAAAGTCCCATCGACTAGGCGTTAATCGGATTGCATTCGGTCTGACAATTATTGTTATTATTATATTATTATTATTACTATTATTATTATTATTATTATTATTATTATTATTTCTTTGAATAATAATAGTTGTCGGACTGGGAGCTTTCTGTGTATGGTAGGTGGAAGGGGCGTTACAACTCTCTCCGAGAACATTTGAATACTTTGAATAATCGGAGTAAGAAACTAGAAATTGCGTAATCTAATAAGAAAAGTTTGTTGAAGTATACAGATCAAAACGCACTTCAAGTGTCACAGCATTGTACTCTCATCCCCTCCCCTCTCAATTCCCTTCTGAAGATGTTCTCTTTTGTTTCTCTGTTCCATATTAGCCTTTACACTTACACTTTCACTATCCAGTATTGATTTTGACCGTACCATCTGCACAGAAGGCGAGTAAGGCTTACGAGTCCTTCCTGCACCCTTTTTTAAGAATTGCTAATTATAATAAAAATTTATCGAAAACAATTCATCCCAACGATAAAGACTTATACACATTCATTATTGCAATCTTAAAATAAACTCGCCGCCTGTCGCGTATGCTAGCGATCTAATATATACGAATAGATGAAAAGTTAGTTTGAAGCCTTATGTATTGTTTTTCTGTAAATAAGTCCGAATTCATATTTGTTTCTATTGTTGCATCGACAAAAGTGAGTGCCAAATCGATTTAGGCTCGTTGATCTTTGAGAGGTCCCTCAAGATGCAAGGTCGTGGGCAGTCGCCCACTACTTGAAACGCCTCTGGACTAGAGGTCTGCACGTGCTCGGGCCTACAAAGCATGTATCACTTCGGGCCCGGAAGAGGTTCGGGCAGTAGCGTCATTTCAGATTTGGCTTGGGGGCCAAGACCCCTTGATATATGTAAAATTTCGCGTTTTTCACTGACTTACTACTATTCTATTGATAAAATCTATATAAATCTCAAACTCAGGGAGGGCAAATGCCTCTCCCTGTCCCCCTAAATTACGCCCCTGGGTTCGGGCTGTGAATTTTTAAATATATAACCATATTTTTCGTACTTTTTCGGGCCAACTTTGTAAATATAGTGTAAAACGATACAAATTGCACCGTTCTCTCTGCAGGACTTTTAAAACACAACTGCAAAATCAAACCTCGAATTGCTATAAATAAAAATACAATTTTGCATTAATAATTAAGTTTCTGTAATTCGGGCTTATTTCGGGCTCATTTCATTATCACAGAGCTCAGTCCGGGCTCGGGCCTAAATGCTAAGACATATTTTGGACTCGGGTCGGGCCTCACATTGTAAATTCACGGGCCGGGCCCGGGCTGAAAATTCGGGCCCGTGCAGACCTCTGCTCTGCACCCGCACACATTCCTTCCTAGTCCAGAAAATCTTCTCCTCTCCACATCGTCAATAATGGTAAATTTGTTCCTCGTATATTTGCTTATTATTGTAAGAGAAGTTCAAACCAGAACTCTAAAATTTGTTCGTTCTCTGGGATAATGTGAGTAATGCAAATTAAGAAAGATATGCGTAATATATTATACAAATGTCAGAAAAACTTGATATCACTTTGAATAGACCTTTTACGTAATGTTTATTTTAGAAATAATAAACTTCTGCAAATATATCGAGGAATCTGAAATTTAATGTTGAATAGTGGCGAGTGAGCCAGAAGGGGCGTGCACTATTCAGTTAGTCAAAGAACTCATATATGTAGCTTGAAAACTACTACTATTTAAACCAATATTGAATTAGACAAATTTGTAAAAAGTAGGATAACTATAGTTGGAAATAGTGTGTGTATTTTTTTAGGAGGAAACCCAGAAGTACATTCTCGATAAAATAATAATAATAATAATAATAATAATAATAATAATAATAATAATAATAATAATAATATAATAATAATAATAATAATAATAATAATAATCTTCCTCACTTCAATCATAGGTTGATGCGCAAGAAGGAAATTTTAAAACTTTTTTCTCCCCTGGGAGAGCTGTTTTATAATTTGATAAGGTCTCTTCTTCGTAACTGCATCTATCCTTGGTGGCTCAGTGGCCGCGGTGGCTCAGTGGTAGAGCGTTCACTTCTAATGCATGGCGACCTTAGTTCGATCTCAGCTCGCACCAAGTGAACTTTGTGGAGGACAAACACCATGTGTGGGGTTTTCCCTTTCCTTCCACTTTCTGCATTTCACCATTTCCTTCATTTCTCAACATCACTAGCTCCTTTAACCTACCAGCCATAATTGTGGGACGTAAAACTTATAGATTTTTCTATCCTTGGTCTTCCACTTCCTGGTTTTTCTTCTGCCTTTTCCTCTATCAAGACGGTGATCCGATCGGAGTGTCGAATAAGATAGGCAAACATGCTGTTTCTTCTCTTTCCTATTATCTTCATGATCTGTCGTCCTTCACTAGCTTCCTTTAGTACGTCTTCATTC
Organism: Thermobia domestica; assembly: GCF_964235325.1. Lineage (NCBI taxonomy): Eukaryota > Metazoa > Arthropoda > Insecta > Zygentoma > Lepismatidae > Thermobia > Thermobia domestica. The sequence continues at coordinate 21,138,101 of NC_137465.1, read as the reverse complement.
CTTCCATTATTATTATTATTATTATTATTATTATTATTATTATTATTATTATTATTATTATTATTATTAATAATAATAATAATAATAATAATCTTTCTACGGGTACATCTCGCTTTTGTGGCAAGATTCGCCCATTCTAAGGTTTTAAACTTTTGCTCTTGATTATAAAAAATTATTATACATTATAAAAGTGTATACAAAGAAATATATAGGTCTATATCCTATAAATAGTATACACACATTCTACCATTATAAAAATAGTATACATCTTACAAAAATAAATTATCAACGAAATACCTCACTACTGTCAAACAACATTTGCACTGTGTATATATTTATATTAATTATATAGACTGTCATGTCTTTTAATCACACGGCTACCCAGCTTGCCTCACGACGATGGGCAAACGCCAATAATTTGAGTATTCTAGCAGGGAATCGAACCTAGAACCAGGCGATCAGGAGTCGAACGCTCTAACCACTAGACTATGGAACCCCATTGACTAACTATAAGATTAAAATTCAAATGATTCTACAAAAAACAATTATCAACGAAATATTTTACTACTTATCTAACACTAACGACATTTATACTGTTGATACATTTATATTAATTACTTTATGAAAACAAGTAGAATGACTATATATCTAAAATTAAAATGATCCTACAAAAAGCATTTTTTTTCAACGAAATACCTTACTATTGTCAAACAACATTCATACTCTATGTACACATTTAATTACATTATATATACGTACATTATAGATAGATTATAGATTACGTACTCTGTGTACACATACGCGTATTAATTACATTATAGAAAAGAATAGAATGATTATATGCCTGAAGTTAATTCATCCAAAAAACGATTATCAATAAAATATCTTGATATTGTAAACTGATCACATGTACTGTACACTTTGTATATTACCAATACACTAATTTCTAAAAATTGAATAAAAATATTGTATGTATGAAATATTACATTGACCCCACAAAACCAATTTTTGCCAAGTCTAATACCATCTTTCAAAGACATTACTTTTAGTTTTATTACAAAGTAGAGCATTTATAGCATCTTATACGAGAACAATATAGAACTTCTTACGTTATTTAGATACAATATTTTTGTTCGTTCCAAATTTTTAATACAAACTACTGCTGCTGTTGTCTTTTTACATTTACTGTCTTCGAGTTTATTTTTGTTTGTCGAATCTAACACTGAGGTACACGACGGAGAGGAAGTGACTGTTCCAACCGAGAATCAACAATTCCAGGGAGTATGACTGCTATTTCTATAGACAGCCGACAAAAGGGCAAAGCTGCCCAAAACAAGTTTTTGAAAAAAAGGAAAAAAAAAGAATGAAAATTTGAAGGAAGGGAACAAAGGCAACATTGGTTTTTAGCCTGAAGCGCTCATAAATCACTACCACGTGTCGCGAAGACTAGTAGGGCTAGAGGTTCAGAGGGCTCTCAATTCCTTCAAAAAGATCTATCCATGTGCTATATACAGCATAGTTGCCAAACTTTCTGAAGAATATATTGCAATTAATCTAACGCATGTTACGTAAATTCGAGACCGTGGTTGGATTTGTATGGGTCTTGTGTATTTGTATTAAAAATTTCAAGTCATTACCTGTAATACTTTGTTAGAAATTGCCATATTAAAATTTACATGCTTTCAAATGGAAAGTTAGAAACATAAGCGAAGAGGTATCAGATCCGCTTAAAATAGGGTAAAAACAAGTTGGTATATATTATGTAAGCGAAGGTTAAATTTGATAAGGCATTCGGATCTATTCAAACACCGAACAACGAAACAAGAAGAAGCACTCATCATTGCGATCTAAGAACTCGGTGAAGAGATGAAGAAAGCTCTGGAAGTGAAGGATTCAGAGTCCGAACCTTAAATATCGAAAAAGAAACCACTCTCTAGCCAATTGTCAGTGTAGGCAATGAGCTATTAATAATCATAAGTATTCTGCCATTATTGGCAAGACACTTGCCACAACTGACAATTTTCCATGTTTCACGGTCTTCAGATAACTTCTTCGTCTTCACGTTCATCAATTGTAGCCTCCTTCGTCCCCTCCCTCCTTTTCCTGCCAACACGTCCCTCATGATTCAGTTCCTCCTTAGCCAATGTCCCAATCAGTTTCTCTTCCTCTTTTCAATCATACCTAAAATTGTTCTTTTCTCTCCCATCATTTTTAACTCTCAATCATTCGCTTTCCACTCAATCCAGCTAGTCATCTCTATTCCTCTCCACACTCACTTAGCTTAGATTCGTTTCTCATCCCTTTTGCGTAATGAGCATGCTTCTGGTCCGTTGACATTCTCCAGTAGCCAAGTTGGCAGAAATAATAGTGATTGGTACGGCAGCTTGGACATTAGCTCCAGATGTGGTCAGAGCGACTTTAACAGCTGAGTTAATGCGGGGTGGAAACCAACGGGAAACTAACCACTCTATTTTTCCCTAGTTTGCTGACAGCAGAAAGAGTTCTTAATGGATCTTGGACCCTACTTTCAAAATTCAAAATTCAAAATTTCCAGCAGAAAGAGATCTTAGTGGATCTTCGGGCTCTACTTTCGAAATTCAAAATTTCCAGCAAAATTCAAAATTTCCAGCAGAAAGAGATCTTAGTGGATCTTGGGACCCTACTTTCGAAATTCAAAATTCAAAGTTCAAAATTTCCAGCAGAAAGAGATCTTAGTGGATCTTGGGGCCCTACTTTCAAAATTCAAAATTCAAAATTTCCAGCAGAAAGAGATCTTAGTGGATCTTGGGGCCCTACTTTCAAAATTCAAAATTCAAAATTCAAAGTTTCCAGCAGAAAGAGATCTTAGTGGATCTTGGGGCCCTACTTTCGAAATTTCGCCTCGTTCTAATTCAAACTTTCCAGCAAAATTCAAACTTCTTGCATGGTTGATTATGTTAAGATTAGCATTTCTTAACTTATAGAAGGGGATAGAAGAATCTTCCAAACTTACCGCGTTATATATTCAAGTACTAGAGTTTGTTTTTTGACAATTCTCAAATTTAAGGGGTAGCCTTATGTATCCCTTCTAAAATTTAAGAAGGAAATTTGAATGTACTCACTTCTTATGGAAAGAGAGTGAACACCTACACTCATCCAAATTCTCATATAACGTGACGAAACTCCAATAAATAGAATAAAAGAGATTAAGAATCTCCCAATTTGAGTTTTTGGGATTCTATTTAAGCCTACTTATTAAAGAGAACGAGATGGACTACACAAAGTTACAGAGGTACAATCATGTTCAAAATTATTGTCGCATGTCTATAAATATGTTGTTGTAAGAATATAATTTGATAACGAATTCACCCGGTATTCCTTATAATGTTAATATGTATATAATCAGCGAAGACATGTATGTGGCAAATTTCATGTCAAAAGAGCTGTAAATAAGAACAATAAACCCAAAATAAAACTTTCTTGCCCATTTAGCAACATTTTGTTTTACTCATTCTAATTTTCGTATTTATAATTCTTTTCCTATGAAATTTACCACAAATATACATTTCACGATTATACACATAGTATCAGTATTAAAAGTACCTTGCAAAATCATTTTCAAATTATATTCTTACAAGAAGACAGTTATACATATACGACAATCATTTTGGACATGAGTGTACATGCATCGGTTTTTTAGTACCATGGAAAGGTTTTAGTTTTGACAGTTTCAAAACTTGGTCGTGGAAGAACGTAACCATTGCCAAAATTTTGAGGGGATGGTTCTATATACCGATAGATTCTTGATCCTGGACCAAGAACCATAGGTTGTAAGGCAGGGCCCCAGGGATACGAAAGTATTGACACTAATAACGAAATGTAGAGTATGTAGAAAAATGGATAAATGTATATACATTAGTACAAGCTTTAAAATGATGTAAACATTTCTGAAAATAATTGTTTCCTTGTTTTTGTAAATAATACGCAGAACGTGTCAGTTTCAAAGAAGCGAATTAAAAATTGATTTGCGTATTATTCACAGAATTGTTAAAAACAAATCAAGTGTCATTGTCATGGTAACGACAGTGAGATTGAATTTAAAGACCACAAGTCAATCAACGATAGTAAAATGAAAATAACCAGAAATTGCTAGGCACATAATACTAGGATAGCATGTACAGTCAGCGACAAAAGTTCTTTATGTTTGATAAAATTAGTTTAGTAAATAACTTCGGAAGGGAAGGACATTTTGAGGCAAGTGTAGTCCTGACTCCCCCCACTGTTACGTAATCTTTCGAAAACAATTTCAGTAGTTTGTACTTCGTTTTCTCCCATTTGCTCCGTAGTAGCTCCGTTTGCTCCCTTACCGTTCCCGAGAAAATGGAACATTAAAGTGGGGGGGGGGGAGAACAACGTCGTCCCAGCCCCCACCCAACTGAAAATAATCGCTGAAAGGAACGGATGGAGGCATTCGTTTGTACTTCGTTTGCACCCATTTGCTCAGCAGTTTCTCCGTTTGCTCCCCTACCTTTCCCGAGAAAATGGAATTTTAAACTGAGGGGCCAGAAAAAGGGGTCCGAGACCCTTGAATTAAAAACAATCCCAGAGAGGAACAGATGATGGCATTCGTTTGTACTTCGTTTGCTTCCATTTGCTCCGCAGTAGCTCCGTTTGCTCCCTTACCGTACCCGAGAAAATGGACCATTAAAGTGGGGGGACCCAGAACAACATGGTCTCAGCCCCCCACCCAATAGCAAAGCAACGGATGGTGACATTCGTTTGTACTTCGTTTGCTCCCATTTGCTCCGCAGTTTCACCGTTTGCTTCCCTACCATTCACAAGAAAATGGAATTTTAAAGTGGGGGTCAGAACATCTTCCCTACCCCCTCCACTTAGTGGCAGAGAGAAATGAATGGTGGTATACATTAGTACTACGTTTCCTCCCATTTACTCCGTAGGTTTCGCGTTTGCTCAACTATCCTTCGCGAGAAAATTGAACTTTAAAGTAAGGGGGGCAGAACAAATTGATCCCAGCACCTCACCCAGCTAAATATAATCGCAGAGAGGAACGGATGATGGCATTCGTTTGTACTTCGTTTGCTCCTTTTTGCTCCGTAGTGGCTTCGTTTGCTCGGTTACTGTTCCAGAGAAAATGGAACATTAAAGTGGGAAGGACAGAACGTGGTCCCAACCACCTCATAACCAAATAAAAACTATGGTAGAGGGGAACAAATGTTGGCATTCGTTGGTATTTTTATATATATTTCTTTCGCTCCCATTTACTCCCATTTCGTTATATATGGTATCCGTTCCTCCCAGCGATTATTTTTAGTTGGGTGGTTGGGCTGAGACGACGTTATTCTGCCCCCCCCCCAACTTTAATGTTCCATTTTCTTGAGAACGGTAAGGGAGCAAACGGAGCTACTGCGGAGCAAATGGAAGCAAACGAAGTACAAACGAATGCCATCATCTGTTCCTCTCTGGGATTGTTTTTAATTCGAGGGTCTGGTGCCCTTTTTTCTGGCCCCTCAGTTTAAAATTCCATTTTCTCGGGAAAGGTAGGGGAGCAAACGGAGAAACTGCGGAGCAAATGGGTGCAAACGAAGTACAAATGAATGCCTCCATCCGTTCCTCTCAGCGATTATTTTCAGTTGGGTGGGGGGCTGGGACGACGTTGTTCTCCCCCCCCACTTTAATGTTCCATTTTCTCGGGAACGGTAAGGGAGCAAACGGAGCTACTGCGGAGCAAATGGGAGCAAACGAAGTACAAATGACTGAAATTTGTTTTCGAAGGATTACGTAATGGTGAGGGGGCCAGAACTACACATACCAATTTGAGTAGTTTTCAGTAAATTTAAAAAAAAAATCTAATTTTCTGTACATTCCAGCCATACCACCGTTTTTCATAAAGTAAGTTTTACCAAACGGAAAGAACTTTTGTCATTGACTGTAGATAATAATAGAACATTTAGCGGTGAGAATACAATATTTCCGTTGCTCTTCATTTTATATCATATACAGATAGGAATGCCAAACAGTAAAAGGAGTTCATGTTTCAATTAGCTCCTTAAAAATAGGAGATCTTACTTTTGAATTATAATGTAGATAATAATTGCCACATTAGAGAGTCGTATATTACACTTTGATAACACTTTTTGCTTTAAAATCAAATTAATATATGTTGTTGGTCACTATGTGGGTTGGCTATTTGTGAGTTGAACCGATAATTGGCAGCATAGACTTGTTTTGTTTTCTTTTCTTGAAAACTACAAGCAAAAACGTAAACTTCGTGGCAATATACGTATATCATGAAGTCCTCTGCCGTCCTTATATCTTGTTACAGAGGTGATAGTATTTTGTTCAAATCGACTGGTATTATTAGGAGGATTGAGTTATTTCTTAATTTAACTATATCTCAACTGTCTCATCACAACGATTCAACACGATCGTTTCTGTGCTTCTATATGAAATCTCATATTAAGCACACATAAACGGGCATTACGTGCTTTCATATGGTATTACAAATTTTTAACGTAAGTAAGCTACAGGGTGCTACATAAAATTATGTATTTGATGTTTGATTGACTTTCGTATTTGTAACGGCAAAAAGTTTCGATATGGCAACACTGTGTAGCTGAGAATAAGGATAACGGTCACTGGATTTAAAACCGTTAATGTATGCCAGATAGGATGGCGGAAAGGTTGTCTCTGGAACAGTGTGTGCGTTGTGTGCTGAATCGGTCGACGTGGCTCTGTGCAGTGGCCAGCTCGATCTCCCGCACACACTGATCTAATTTTTTTTTTAAATAAGGCCTTTTAAAGTACAAAGTGTATCAACATCGCATACGCAATTTGGCCAAGCTACGAGAAGCTATCACAGAAGAGTTCCGCAGGACACCAGTACGAGTCCATCAAGCTGGTTATGACAACGTAGCTCTTCGTCTCCAGGCATGCATCGATTTAGATGGTGTATTGGTGCACCATGCCATGGGAAGCAGAATTGTTATGAAAAGTATGAGATAATGTGTTTATGTTCAAGTTATGCTGCTAGTCCCTTTACCGCAGTCTTTGAAACATTACATACATAATTATGGGCCATCTTATATTTTGGAAAATGTACTAAATAAATTTTACCAAAGATTTCTCAACCTGGGGGATCCGTACCAAAAGAGATCACTAGAGGAATACATAAGAGTCGCGAAGTGAGGAAAAGAAAATATACACGTAATAGAGATCTAGCAGCACCAAAGCTACAAAGTCTAAACACGAATTCGTACTGGTTGTGCTGCGTTTATTGACAAATAAATATTGGAGAAATGATTTCGTGGATAATTGAATAGGAATTACTTTCGTTTTTATATCCTATTTTAGTATTCTTTGGAGTTTTATATATGTGTGTAAGACGATAACATACAACTGCAAGGGTTAAGCAACAATAATCCAAAAGCTTATTACACGTATATACAAATCGAAAATTGCTTCTCGGAGTCCCTGACAAGAGGATGTGTAATAAAGGGGGAGGGGGGATGTAATATGAAATAGCTTGATAAATTCTGCACTATGTAAACGTGCAAACAGTGTAAATGTACGTACAGCGTTCACTACAGTGTAAATATGTTTGTTTATACTTTTTTAAAAAATAAAATTAAAAAAAAACACTTCCATTAAATGATTACTGTTAATGGGAACGTCATGAAGAAGGCTATTTGTAGCCATCAGTAAAAAGACAATGGCTAACACATGTTGTACCAGAGCTGCTAACCTCAGAGAAAAACAAATATTGATTTTCGTTTTTAAAATTATCGTATATTACAAAAATTCTTCGTATATATTTGTTATGCACGTGATTATTGTAGAAGCAATTGTAATACTACTAATAATAGCAATAATATATAACGCACTTATCTACTAATCTTCAGCTTCAAACTCCGAATCAGCGCCATTGCCGTTATCATTCTTTTAAAATTCTTATTAATACTACTTAGTCCAGGAAATCTAGAACAATTTTACCCTCAACTTGGGCAAAATTGCAACACAAGGTTTTTAAACAGTTTTCGATTCAGGAATCACTACTGAATAACATATTCAAAATCCGACAAAATCGGACCACGGGAACACCCCCCAAAACGGTTTTCAAAATGGCGGACCATGGGTTTTCGAAAAAATCGTAGACCTTTACGTTGGCAGCTCTAGTAGCCCTCTTAATTGACACAGTGACATGAATGATACCTCGTTGGAACGCACATAGACCACAAATTCCAACGAAGTGACTTTTGTACTTGTCATGTCCAACCCGTAGAAGAAGAAGAAGAAGAGGAAGAAGAAATTCGATTTTTTTGTTTTTTAATTGATATTTCTTGGACCCTGGCAACACTGTACGTCCTCATGCTCCGGCAGGAAAATTCCCACACGTAGACCAGATATTGGTAACAATAATATAAGAAAATGAAGGACGTAGGTTCAACAGCAAGGGAGATAAAAAAATCAGAACCGCGGACCAAGGAGGTTCACTCTGTATTTTTTTACTGTGGTCTAACTTCTGTTCCTTAGATCTAGCATCCTCCCTAATTGTCACAGAGACATGAAGCATACCGCGTTGGAAAGCTTATGGAACCCCTTTGCCAACGACGTATCGTTTGTGCCCCCTGTGCCCAACCTGTAGAAAAAGCAGAAGAAGAAACCTTGAAAAAGTGGGAAACCTACACTTTTACCTTTCTTGGGTTCCTTCAATCCTGATAATTGTTGGGTACAGGGGGCATAAACGATACGTCGTTGGAAAGGGGGTTCCATAAGCTTTTCTACATACCATAGTCTTGCATGAACCTAGGCACTGAAAAACCCTGGCTGATTCCCTTACAAGTTTGTGTATCATCTGCAGAAGCCTAGATCCTCACACTTCATCACACTTCAAGAAAAGGGAGCTGAAGGAGTGAACAATGCCAGTAAGGCTCGCGGTGGTAACATTCTCGCCGCTGCAGGTATGGTGGTTCATGTCTCTTGTCGGAAACGTTAAATTGATAAAAAAGATATTGTGATTGCCCTAAAAAGAAAAAAGTCATCGTCGATTCAAAAACTAGTTACTCGCTCGTCGGATGCGTCCTTCAACAGCAACAGTGAATGCTTGTTTTGCGGAACGCCTGTCTTATTTGATGACCATCACGTGTTGAAATCAGGAAATGTGCGCGTGAAAACACGAGCATTGGCACACAGCATTTTAAAGTGTTGCAATGAACGAAACGATACCTGTTCACAAACTGTCCGAGGTCGAATTGAGTACTTCTCACCTGATCTTCATGCAACAGATTGTGTCTATCACAGATCATGTAGTATCAACTTTCGAACAGGTAAGGGTATTCCTCAACAATACTGCACCGATAATCAGTCAGCGTCAAAAAAAAAAAAAAAAATCCGGGCTGGCCGACCAACAAATGATGAGAGAACCCGAGCATTTCAGCGCATCTGCAGGTATTTGGAAGAGCATGATGATGAGCAACTAACTGTGGAAGAACTTGTTAAAAAAGATTGGCATATTTCTTGAAGGGACTGATCACATTGCATATGACAGACGGCACATGAAGTGTCAACTAATGGAGTACTTCGGTGAAAAAAATATAATTTCTAGTGACAGTGGAAAGAACGACTTCATTACACTCCGAGAAACTGCCAATCACATTCTACGGGCAATCGTGATTTACCACGAGAGTATGATGAAGAAAAGGAAAAAAATAGAATAATAGAAACCGTAGCTCGACTGATCAAAAGCGACATAAAATTCAAACTACAAACTGGAAATGATACATATCCTTCACCCAGCGACTTGACCATTCAGGAATCCCTTCAGTACATTCCACCTAGCCTTAAACTATTCTGTGCCACACGTTTTGCCGGAAAGGACAATGAAACCAAAATAGCATCGATTGGCCAGTGTTTGATGCAAGCAGCCAGACCAAGAGCTATATTAGCTCCTCTGCAGTTAGGTGTTGATGTGCAGCTGCACCACCACTATCGATCGAAACACTTGATTGACACGCTGCATCATTTGGATTTTGCTCTTCATACGCGGGAGTGCAGCGTTTGAACGCTGTGCTGCAAGTTCATTTGGTAATCGTGTGATCGTAATGTCAGCAGACTAGACTCTCCTCTTTACAGCGGATAATGTAGACCATAATCTCCAAACGCTGAGTGGTTTAGGCACATTCCATGATATGGGAACTTTGGCGGCCATTACTCCATCCACTACTACCAGTCTAACCATTCTTCGGAAGCCCGTCTCTGATGCTGATGTGAAGTCCCTTGCCAGTGTTCCCATTCATGCATACACTGAAGCCAGGGCTATTCTTGAAAAGGTCAACTGTGAACTGGTAACAGCACCATCACCGAACGAAAGCTCCCTGGATATTTTGTGGAAACTTTCCTGGCATCTTTCGTCACGCACACCAAAATGGTCAGGAATGATGCAGGCCATTCACACAGATCTATCTCTTCATCATCCAGGAAAATCCACTGTTCTCTGCTTACCGATTATTGACCTCCATCTATCTGATATGTCATGCATCTATTCCACTTTAGTGTACCTGAATAATCTTGCGAGAAAATAAAAAGTCACACCAATCATCACCTTAGACCAACCACTGTTTTGGAAAGATTCACGTATCTTGCATGACAGAGCACTTAACACCAGTATTAAGAACACGGTTCTCCTGTTGGGCTCATTTCATACTCGGATGAACCTTCTAGGAGCAATTGGTTCCCTGATGGATGATTCAGGCTTACGTGAAATCTTGCATGAGGTTTATGGAGAAAATTCGGTTGTACATATGTTAAGTGGCAAGTCCGTAGCTAGAGCCTTCCGGCGCACATGATGGTTGACCTCGCATTAAGTGCATTGCTTGTGGAGAATAGTTTTCTGGAGATCGATAACGGAACATACAGAACTATCAAAATGCTTACTCTCTCTACCAGAGTCTGATGTCGGGTGAGATTACTGTAACTGTAGCTAGTTCTTCACCTCTTCTTCAAGAAGCTCGAGAAAAAATAGAAGAACGAAAGTCAGAACTTATTAACACATCAAAAACAAGTCAGTAGTGGCTTGCATACCAGCGCATGTAGACTACAGCAAGGAAACTTGCGGCAGCAGACCGAACAGGAAGCTGGGAGGATCACTTTGATGCTTTAGCAGAGTGCATTCCCATATTCGCTGCAGCAGGACACTTCAATTATTTGAAGTCGACGTGCTTTTACCTGTAAACAATGTTAACGCTGCCATCGGTTAATCCAACAGTTAACGAAAGCTTTCAAAATGGGTTTGGAGTTATTAGAAGTAGCAACCGTTATTAGGCTGGGTTGTCCTCTGATCTAGTCATTGAGTAGGTTCTGATGAGATCGCTAAAATCCACTGGAGGTCTAACTCATGGGAGGGGAATGTCGGAGATGCAACGATCTTCGTGAGTGCTCTCAATGCCAGCATGCTCCGAGTACAATCTGGCGATGCAAACTCTTAGTCACACAGCATATGTGAATGCTAGCACAGCACTAGCGAATAACATAAAGAAGCCGAAACGTCAAGAATGTCAGCTGATATCAGTGACACACATCGAATTCTTGCACGACTGCAGCCCATCTCACCATTTGACGGAGAAAAATCGTTGAGAAACATTGCCACTGGCGTCACAGCGGATTCCTCGGTCAACGTCCATAATTTATTTTCAGTTGGGGAAGAGCTTGCGAAGAAACTAGCTGACAAAGACCTATTCACTGTAAAGTGGAAACGTACAGATAAGGTCAAAACTCTAGCATCCCCGAGTAGTGTTGAAATCAGCAGCGATAGCTCCGTCGATTCGAATCTTTTGTTGCGAAAATTGTTAGTTGTCGCTAATGCAGGCAGCACATCTTTAGAGGAGACCTTAGCGCATGAATTATGTGCCTACCCACCAGCTTTATTTCAGTCACCGAGCATGATGCGTAAGGCAGACAAAGCCCATTCGATACTAGAGTTCAGCAAGCAGCAGACCGCGCAGTTTGAGGAAACGGAGCCAGACAATATTCTGTATGTCTTAGACGGAGGATCTCTGTTACATAGACTACCATGGTGTAAAGGCAGTTTCTACGACAATATCACTGCATCATTTGCTGAGTATGCGGTTCGTAAATATGGCACATCAACCATCGTGTTTGATGGGTATGGAATTTGCTCACCATTGTTCATTGCAACTGTGCTATCGAGTGTGCAAGAACGTATTGCACTTGAAGAAAGCATGGCATTCCATGTGCTATTCCATGTGGTGTGTGTCAAGAAACTGAATGTTTTAACTGTTTAAATGCATATGGTGAGGACAGTGCTAGCGTAGGCAATGACGATGTAAATGTGTAATTTGCCTCCCAAAGTCTTTCGTTACTCCCACTCTGTTGCTTAAGAATATTGATGTTTTATGTATAGTACTTGTATTAAAGCGACCTTTGATTTAAATAAAGAAACAAGATTTTTTCATGCGTAGAACGATTGTCAGGGTTGCCAGAGCCCAAGTTAGGTAAAAGTGTAGATTTTCCCAATTTTTTCAAGGTTTCTTCTTCTTCTTTTTCTACAGGTTGGGCACAGGGGGCACAAACGATACGTCGTTGGCAAAGGGGTTCCATAAGTATGCTTCATGTCTCTGTGACAATTAGGGAGGATACTAGATCTAAGAAACAGAAGTTAGACCACAGTAAAAAATATACAGAGTGACCCTCCTTGGTCCGCGGTTCCGAATTTTTATCTCCCTTACTGTTGAACCTACGTCCTTCATTTTCTTATATTATTGTTACCAATATTTGATCTACGTGTGGGAATTTTCCTGCCGGAGTATGAGGACGTACAGTGTTGCCAGGGTCCAAGAAATATCAATTAAAGAACAAAAAATCGAATTTCTTCTTCTTCCTCTTCTTCTACGGGTTGGGCATGATGGGTACAAAAGTCACTTCGTTGGAATTTGTGGTCTATGTGCGTTCCAACGAGGTATCATTCATATTTCTGTGTCAATTAAGAGGGCTACTAGAGCCGCCAACGTAAAGGTCTACGATTTTTTCGAAAAAGCATGGTCCGCCATTTTGAAAACCGTTTTGAGGGGTGTTCCCGTGGTCCGATTTTGTCGGATTTTGGATATTTTCATCAGGTGAGGTACCTAAACAAAATACAGGTGTAAAACTAACGGTTGCAATTTTGCCCAGGTCAAACCGTATTTTGACTCGACTAACTCTGCACAACAATACTTTGATTCTCTTGTAAACGTAATTGAATTTAAAGAATGGATGCAGAGTTGCTATCTGAAAATTCTCAAATCATTATTTATTTATTTTAGTAGGAATGACTGTTAAATACCTCAGTGCCTGTATTTTATAATTATTTAATGCATATCTATAATTTATTTGCACATTCAAAAGCTAAAAAAAAAAAAAAAAAAAAAGCGAGCGCTTTAACATTATCGTATATTCACCTATTATTGCAAGGGTGTTATCGTAGGATAGTATTGAAGCTTGCATTATCGTGTATCACTGTAAATTATCGTACGGTTGGCAAGTCTGATGCTGTATATTAAAAATTCAAATTAAATCATCTTTAAAAAACTTAAGTTTAAATGTAAGTTTAGATACAGAGATTTAAATATACAAGTAGATAAAAATCACCAAAGCTCGTTAAAAAGGAATAGGCAATAAACATCAAAATAGAAAATATTAGGGCCGATATAATGGAAGCTTGAATAATCACCCGTAATGTCCTTCGGTACTCATCGAATTAAATAGTCAAAACAAGAATGAATGTTGTTCTTCCAGTAACTTTGGTTTCAGTGGCGGACCTAGTCGGGGGGCGATAACTGATTAACTCATTGTTGTTTCACAGACTTATTTGTTAGTGATATTCAGTTCCTTCTACTGTTGTTATGCTCACAGATTAATATAAATATATTTTCTCTCGCGTATAGTAGGGTGCGCTATGTCTGAAATTACACATCCGTGTGTATTTCTTGTTCAAATTGAACTAACACTTGATTTTTGTCCTTTCGGTGATGCTTTAAAATTCTGATATGGTTGATATTTTTTTCGTTCCTCCAAATCCAATATGGCGGATATCAAAGATGGCCGCCTTCGCGAATGCATAGCGCTGTCTTTAAAAGTCTATATCTCCCAAACTAATTGACCAATCTTCATGCAATAAATACCAAACGACGTAGAAAATAATATTTTTTGAAAAATTGACAAGAATTATTACTTATCGATGCAAATAATAACGTGAAAAATAATTTTATTTCAAAGTTTGCACATTTTATGATGTGTTTTCTTTATATTTTTTAAAATAACAAGTAAACGACAAATAATTGAGAACAACGTTGTGTACCTTTTAAAAGAATAGTAAATTGTCTTTAAATTGTTATGTATATCATTCAGTTAAGAAACAACGAAATTATAACAAATTAATTTTTTTTTTTTTTTTGCTTGATTTTCCCACACGAGTAGAGAGAGACCGAGACCTATAGGAAAACCAACCATGAATCCGTGATCTACTTTCCAAGACAAGTAGTTTGATATGTTGCATGCTATACCCTGACAGACACCCCTATTAGCTCATCTCAAGTATATCACCATTTATCCAAAACTTCTAGAAAGTTCCAGAAATAGCCACAAAATTCTAATGGAAAGTTCTAGGAGGCTCTAGAGGCTTCCATGGCATTTTATTAAAACGTTTGAGAACTTTCTGTACTTTTTCTAACATTATAGAACTTTCTAGAACTTGTCTAAACATTGTAGAACTTACCCGAAAATTCAAGAACATTTTAGAACTTTCTTGAAAATTATAGAATGTTCTAGAACTTTCTCGAACATTCTAGAACTTTCCATTAGAATTCAATGGAAGTTTCTAAAACTTTCTAGTACTCGGACAAAGTATATAAGTGCAGAAAAAAGTGGAACTACTCAGAGTTATCAGGGGAAACTGTGCGGTTACTTGCCGAGTTTCAATTACAACGTAAGTATTGCATCTTATCACATGCTTTTCGTTACATTCAGTCCTCTTGTGACTTCTCTTCGTTTCTAAAGTGTATTTTCAGAGACGAATTCTTTTTTGTATTTTCAGAAACGAAACTATGTAATTAACTTACAAGATGGAGTCACCAAATCCGAAAGAACTTGATTATAATCTCTGTATCGTGTGCCAGGATCAGAAAAGAGGAGACGTAAACTCGAAATTCATCTCTTGAATCACTAGAAAAGCTAATAACAATTGCAGTGGACAGAAGCAAATTTGGTGATATTCACTATTCAGCGGTCGCATCTCTTCTTAAACCGTTATCTCCTGAGCATCTGCAGGAAAAGGCAGCATTCTTCCACAAAGTCTGTTACTCTAGTTTAGTTCACAAAGGATATTATGATAAATCGAAGCGGAGATATGAGGAGGCTTTAAAACATGAATCCATAGTGCCTACGGTTGCGAAAAGAGAACGTTCATCGAAATTACCGGTGAATAGTGCAAGTTCGGAGACAACAGTGGATGCTCCTTGAAGTCCAACAAGGTCTTCAAGCTTTCCATTTGACAAAAACAAATGCATATTTTGTCAAGAGGCTGAAGGTAAACTTCATTTAGTGCAGACGTTGTCCATGAGGCAAAAATTAAGATTGTTATTGAAAATAGTTCTGATGATTTGAAGTGCCGCCTTCTTGCCTTGTTGAACGAACCCGGGGACGCAATTGCATGTGACATGAAATACCACTTAAAATGCTCGGTGTATACTGAAAGAAGAAAATCTTTATCAGAACCATATGAAACTGGATTGTTAACATCTTCGGCAGACGTTTTGGCTGACATCGAATTACTAAATATCTTGCAATGCACATTTTATCGGGATAAATATGCTATAATGAGTATGCGGGATTTCAATACAACTTATCTTAATCTTTTCTCTGAGAAAAGTGGAAAGATAGTTGATGGTAAATATAAGCGTCATCTGAAATCACAAATACAGAAGAAGTTACCAAATGTGAACTTTGTCCACCCACCACAATTGAACACTCCTGAGAATCTCTGCGCTTCCAAGACGATTGAAAAGGACGTTCATAGCTTCGAAAACATTTCTCATGCTGACGCAACTGCAGTACTCAAAGCATCACAAATAATTCGTGACGCAATCCATGCCAGTGAACACTGGAAATTTGATGGATCTTTTGACGGGTATAGCTCTCCGCCAATCCTCCAACAGTTCATGCATTGGCTGATACAAGGCTGCAAGTCAGAGATTCAGGGAACACGACGAGCTGAAGAAGTTAATAAAGCCGTGAACAACTTATGCCAATTGGTTGTCGCTAGCTGTAGATGTAATAGTCAAATTAACTATCATCCAAAACATGACGATAGTAATTTCCGACAAGCTGATACACCATTAACCATTGAGCTACTCATTCATCATAAAACAAGAAGCAAACAGCTCGTAAATGCATTGGAGAACTATGGAATCGGAGTTAATTATAAGAAAATAGTGGACATTGAAGTTAGATTTGCCCATGCAATGCTGACAGGAGTGAGACAGTATGATAATGTTCATATACCTCCATTCACAGTTAAAGAGAAGCCAGTGTGATTTGCTAATGATAACATCGACCTTAATGACGATATAGCCACAGGAAAAGACACTTTACACGGAACTTGCACTGTAATGTATCAAAAGCAGTATTCCAATCAAGTAACGATGGTTTAGAAGTTGCGTTTCAATCCTGAAGGTAAGATCAGTCACGAAAAACTTGCTCCAAGTGTGCATTCGTCAGTTTTTAGCTCCAGTTCCTCAACCACAGACTCACAAAGATTATTGTATTTCTAAACCAAGTGACGAACTACAGATGTGCAATAAAAGGACATTGTATGGATTATGTCATCATGTGCATGAATAGCAAATTTAAGCACATGTGATTCACAAGAAGAAAATGAACGTTGTGGGCCAAAACCTGTTGCGAAGTTTATGATTCCTTGGACATCTTCCAACACTTTTCTGTCCGAACCAGTTAACAAGACCAACGTTTCCGTTATTACACCCATTTTAAGAATTCCACCCACAGAATATTCAGGACTATTTAGCGCCCTGATGAATGCACGACGCATCTGTGATTTAGTTATGGGCTTCAATTCGTCATTTGTTGTAACCCTTGATATGCCCTTGTACGAGAAAGCACAGAAACACATGGCCCGCGAGGATATGAGAGGAAAATTCGTATTGCATTTGGGTGAACTCCACACTGTCTTGTCATTCTTGCGTTCTCTAGGATCCTATATTGAAGGTAGTGGGTTTGATGACTGTTGGGTTGCTGCTGGAATTTACAGCTCCACTACCGTCCGTCAAATTATTGAGGGAAAACATTTATACAGAGGAATAGAAGCACACACGTCTATGGTGCTCGCTCTCTATTCCCTATATTTGGATTGCATATGGCAGAAATATCCAAAAAAGACAGAAATATATCCAACCTTAGACAAGCATCTTACTGCGGTATCTTCTGATCCAACATGCGCACAGGAAATAAGAGAAGAACATAACAATGTTATGTGCACTCTGGAAGAGGAAGATGGACAATTAGCTAAGTTTCTAAGGAACTATATGATACAATTTGAAGCTATGCTGCGCTACATTCGGGCCACAAGAGAGTTCAACTGGTTCCTTCATCTTTCTCAAGACAATTTATTACTCTTTTAAAAGGTACAATTGTTCTCAATAATTGTTCTCAATTATTTGCCGTTTACTTGTTATTTAAAAAATATAAAGAAAATACATCATAAAATGGGCAAAATTTGAAATAAAATTATTTCTTACGTTATTAACTGCATTGATAAGTAATAATTCTTGTCAATTTGTTTTTAAAATATTATTTTCTACATCGTTTGGTGTTTGTTGAATGAAAATTGGTCAATTAGTTTGGTAGATATAGGCTTTTAAAGATAGCGCTGTGCATTCGCGAAGCCATCTTTGATAGCCGCCATATTGGATTCGGATGAACGAAAAAATGGCAACCATGTCAGAATTTCAAAGCATCAACGAAAGAATAAAAATCAAGTGTTAGTTCAATTTTAACAAGAAATGCACACGGGATCCCCCACCCCCTACTAGTATGTGCTCTCATTGCTTATGGCTACTCATGAAAATTCCTGGGGTCAGTTCACTGACTTACTGGCGGCTTGAAGAAAAGTTAACTATATTCATATTCATATTCATATCGTCTTTATTGCAGAAACTTCAGAGGACATCTAAAGCATTACAATCGTCAGATCTTAGTTACAGATTAAAATGCATATACAATATTTACAAAAGGAAAAAATTGGATACATAATATTTACAAATATGGATACAGAAAAGAAAGAAAGGAAAAATATATAAAGATATAACTGTAATACATATCAATTGTAATTCCAATACAAAGAATAACGATCACAACACAATACAATAGATTACTACTCGTACTATACATGTCTATTTATTTCTCTCATAGTTCTTCAATTTTTCACTTTAATTGCTTTGTAATTTCGTAAAACTCTTCTATATCATATATTGGATTATCTAATAAGAGTGATTTGAGTTTACTTTTAAAAGTACCCACTTCGGTATCTCTCAGTGCTTTTGGGAGAGAGTTGAATAATTTTGCGGACGTGCCAATAAAACTCTTTTGTGTTTTGGTATAATTGTAATACACTGCCATTATATTATCTTTGTATCTTGTGTTATATGAATGATATCTGGAATGTTCAGGGAAGTTATCTCTATTCTCTTTTACATACATTAAACATTGAAAAACAAAAATAGCAGGAAGAGTCATTATTTTGAGTAGCTTGAAACTAGGTTTGCAGTGACTACGAGAAGGAAGACTACATAACAATCTGACTGTAGACTGTAGACGCTATACCCAACTAGAGTAGCTGCTCCGATGGTCGATGAAAGAAGTCTCATTGACGATTGTGTTAATGGCAAGGTGGTCCAATCTGAATTTCGTAAGTTTAATCTGCACTAGTGATTTCTGAAGCTAATAAGCAATGGGTGTAGATAACTAATGAATCAACTACCTATTGGCCTATTATTGTCGAAGTCACACTTACAAAGTTCACTTTGTAAAGGTTTTACTCAGCCAAAGCAACCGTAAGAATTATGTATGTGACAAATATGCAATCCCAGCTCGTATAGACATTACTCACTAACTCAAAAATACTGTGCTTCTGCCAATAATGTGCAGTAAAGTCCAAAATATACCATTTACAAGAGCAATAACGCGAAGTTGCTAAGTAGAACCAAAGCAACGGACAGAATGCAATGCACTTATAGTAATCGCGAGGACTCGTGAAGCCTGGGGTCTACACCAATCACACCAATCATAGAACTGCTTTGCCTCACATGTAATGCATCGGAAGAATTTATACACAAAATAAACCTTTAATTCCAAACAAAAATAATTTCAGCTACACCTTTTATCTTTACAATTTGCCGTACCAATTGTTCAAAATTAAGTTGTTGTTTTCTGTAACTTTACAAGTACAAGCTACATTCCCATAAATCTAAAAACGAAAAATAATTTATTAAATTGTAAATCTATCAGTATTAAATCTGTTAATCACACTAATTTTCTAGTGTATTAAATTTTCAAAGGACTAATGAAAAAGTTAATAACGTTACTATTTCACCTCTAAAATAGTTTTAACGATAAATGGTACCGTTTCATAACAATAAGTATTTTGAGTTACCAATAACTTAACGGAAGTTAAAATATTCTGGGAAACTATAGAAAGAGACAGCAACGCAATTCAGGTATGTTTTCTTTTCACCCCAATACCGAAAATCCTTATCAGTGCACATTTTGATCACAATAGTTTAAAAGGCTTTTACCAACCACACTAGCAGTTTTATAAATAAGGACAAGAAACAATGTAATATCTCTGTATGCTTCGACCGTTTCATCAACCATACACGGATTTTATTTAAAAGGGACGAAAAATAACGTAATGTCTCTGTACGCTATGATAATAATAGTTTAAAAGTTTTTCATAAAAAATACAGGAACTTTATTAATAACGACTAGAAATAACAAAATGTCTCGGTACACTACGACCATAATAGTGTAAAAGGCTTGTATTAACTATACGGAAACTTTATTAGTAAGGACGAGAAATAATCTAATGTCGCTGTACACTACGACATAAAAATGTAAATGGTTTTTATCAATAATAAAGGAACTTTATTAATAAGAACGAGAAATAATTAAATGTCTCTTTCACTATAACCATAATTGCGTAAAAGGATTTATGAACCAAACAGGAACTTTATTAATAAGAACGAGAAATAACCTAAAGTCTCTGCACTTTTGGACCATAATAATGTAAAAGGCTTTTATGAACCATACAGAAACTTAATAAGAACGAGAAGTAACCTATGTCTCTGCACGTTTCGACCATAATACTGTAAAAGAATTTAATCAACCATACACGAACTTTATTAATAAGAACGAGAAAGAATCTAATGTGTCTGTATGCTTTGACCATAGTGTAAAAGG
This sequence comes from Thermobia domestica, assembly GCF_964235325.1. Lineage (NCBI taxonomy): Eukaryota > Metazoa > Arthropoda > Insecta > Zygentoma > Lepismatidae > Thermobia > Thermobia domestica. The sequence continues at coordinate 21,117,581 of NC_137465.1, read as the reverse complement.
TTTTTGTGAATCACACAGGAACTTTATTAAAAAGGACGAGGAACAATTTTGTCGCTTTCAATACATAAGGGCGTAACTTACATTTTTTGGGATTTTGAGATTTTCAATTCTTCCGATAGATGTCAATCGTGTCTAGCTGCTGGGAAATTTTTGTGGCTGTACTCCGAAGCGTTCAGCTGTGGGGGGGTCATTTTCATAAGGGCGTTAAGAGATATAAAAGCAAGTTGTTCAAAGCATATGGGCTTAAATGACACTTACGCCCTTCTGTATTAAACGATCTGAGTACACAGTAATATGGTCTGGCGCTCATACGCCACAATGAGTACCGCATTTTTGGTCTCTTTGTATGTAAATGCCGCCATGGATTAAGATTGTTGATTTGGATTTGTTTAGGGGTTTGATTGTTAAAAGAGACTTGGTTAGTGACGTACAAAAAAGTTTTTTCTTTTGTTTCGCGAGAGTTCAAAAGCACTCAATAGAAAGGAAGTAACACAGTTATTGTGTCAAAAGCAGGAGAGCAAGGAAGTCATAAAAATGAATAGGCGAAGCAAAATTATTGCTAAAGAAGATATTTGCCGGTTACTGACATACAATGACGATGATAGTGCTTCAGAGTGTACAGAGCTGGAAAATAATAGTGATGGGGATCCAGAGTACTTGCCTGAAAAAGGTATAGTATATATTCCTGAATTTAATATTTTTTCTACAGATGAATATTTTAAATTACGAATATAATAGTAAGGATTTATCGATTAAGAACACTCTTTAAAATCTTTATAACAAAGGAGTGCCATTAAGTTTAATTTGTACTAATAAAGAATATCTATAATATGCTTTTAAGATGTTGAGAGTAAAACTGCTGTACAATAGGACAGAGCCTCAATAATCACACACAGTTTCAATAAACTATGTGTCAAGTTTAGTAAGTTGTCCGAAGATGGAAAAAGAGCAGAACTGCAAAATTACGAGGAGCACAAACTAAAAAAGAATGAAGCAAGGCAAGAAAAGAGACTAGACATGGAGAATGCATTGGAAGATAGAACTCATAAGGTGATTTGTTTTGTTCTTTAGAAAGTGTTATTACGCGAGGAAACTAAACGTTTACAATCTTATTATTTACGATGTTGCTACTCATGAGGGCTACTGTTATTTTTGGGACGAAACAAAGGCAAAGAGGGGCCAGATGAAATTGCGTCATGTGTTCTTAAATCCTTACGCGAATTATCAACAGAAGTTGAACACGTGACCATATATTCCGATTGCTGCGGAGAGCAAAATTTAAACAAGAAATTCGCATCAATGTGTATATATGCGATGAGTAGCACTCATATAAAAACGATTGGTCATAAATTTCTTGAGCCAGGACATACAGAAATGGAAGTTGATTCCATGCGTAGTACCATTGAGCATGCGAAAAAATGTAGATGTGTTCGTTCCAACAGAGTGGTTAACTGTTTCTCGAATGTCGCGCAAAAATCCGTTTCCATACGAGATACACTCGATGACAATAGATGATTTCTTTAACTTCGAGGAAGCACGAAAAACTATTCTACCATGCAGCAAAGATCAAAAAGACAATGAGATTGGATGGCAAAAATTGCGATGGATAAGATTCAGTCAAGACGACTTGGAGACAGTTTTGTTCAAAACCCGAATGAGAGATGAATTTTCCAGATTTTCGGTACGCAAAGGTTCCCCGAGAAGCTGTACACTAAACCAGCCTACACTCTTACCCCGGTATTCTTCTGTTCGACCTATTTCTAAGCAAAAGAAGTGGAAAATTTGTGCGATATAGGAGTAATACCGCGAGACTACCACGCATACTTCCGAAATCTACAAAGTGATGAAAATGTCGAAGATTTTGTTGAGGTCCATTGTTAAAAAGACTTTCCTTTGTGTCAATACAGCCTTAATGCTTACCTAGAAATATATTTTTTTTCTATTCTATAATGTATAGCCAAAGTTACATTTTTCATACAAAAATATTATATAAAACATAATAAACACTTTTATAATTATAATAAAAGAAAATGCATTAAATGTAGTGTCAATGCTTATTGTGTACAAAACTGTAAAATATGTGAAAAATAAAGTTACTAAAACATACGCCATTATTGTTATTTTAGAACTAGAATTTAACATATATCTGTTCACAGCATAAGGGCGTAAGTTAAAAACTTTGCAATTTTATCAAGACATACGAACAGCTGGAAAGTCAAATCTACACGGAAAGGAACATTTGTCCCTCGCTAATAAGCGTCCAAAAAATTAAAGCTTTCCTGAAAATAGTCAAAAAGTTATGTTTACTTGAACATATCACAAAATCTTATTTTGCTTCTCCTGTAAAATTATGAAAATGTTAGTTACGCCCTTATGTATTGAAAGCGACGATTTAATGTCTCTGTACGCTGTGACAACAATAGTATAAAATGGCTTTAAGAAGTTATGTCAAGCATTTACTTAATAAAAGACATGAAATAATCAAATACTGTATTAAATTATTAATGAAATGTATTAATGTAAGAAAGATACTATAGGTATGTGTATAGAATTACTATGTTTGGGGATAGACTTCTTGTGCTGTGTACACTTTGACATAGAGGAATAAATGAATAGGAATCCGTAGTTCTGGTTGAAATTCTAGAATTGTTTATTGACAATACAAGAAAATATTGTCCGAAACTTTGTATTTCATTTGAAACACAAACCGTTTTTGTTGATACACGAGCTCTGTACTCCATAAGGGTTCTTCAGATCGCTCAAACAATATCCAGAAAGATGTCGAGAAGGGTAGCTGGCTACTCGAATGTATGTGTATTGTGTGTGTGTGTATGTGTATCCGGTTTATATTCTTCAGGGTTTACTTAAGACTCGATGGAAAGAAAAATAAAAGAGCGGCTCTTTAGGTCTATCTGTGAGAGGCCTTTGGTCAACCTTTCATTGATCTCAAAGTCAACATCGCTTTCAGATGTAGTGAGTGCAGTAGAAATCGACAGAAAGGTACATATGATGGAAACGAACAAAACCAAAGTTTTGCTATAGCCACGAGGGGGATGTTCAACAAAGTACCTTCTCACTCCCCTGGTAATCCCCCTCCCCACTCCCCTTCCTACTTGCTGTATATCTGCCAGTGAGCGTGCATGCGTAGATACAGAGGATAGACTTTTGTGTAAGAGAGGAAGACAGGATACAGAGAAAAGCAGTCGCACAAACACTTCCACATACATATTCGCAAAGCATTATGAAGGGAACTTAGACGGTTCAAACGGTCATGAAAATATCTCTGTAAAAGATAATCGTGCCTATGTATACACACACACATATATATATATATTTTCTGAGTTTCACCAATGGTGAAAAGGTTATTTGACAGACAACTGCAGATTATAGAAATATTAAAGCTAGGTAAATGGAGAGAAATTAGGAGTATTAAACGCTTTTCTATGATTAAAGGTAAGTTTTCTTTTACAAAAGCCGACTCACACATTTCATGTCAACATTCATTTCTGAATGCATAATTTTAAAACCTGAAGGTAACAGTTAATCAAAATGTATTTTTGGTCTTTTTCAAAATGTGTCTAGGTATTAAGAGTAATGGTACTTTGGTTTGTTGTAATACGAAAACGAATATAGAGAAGTGAAATCCCGTCTGGAGGCTACTGGATAATGGATGTTGCTATTACTTGAGCACAAATAGAGGACACATATCTACTTTGCTAGTAGTGATTAAAGCCTGTTAAAGAACACTTTATGTTCTTGCATTTTATAATGACGTAACAAATTATTTATCTTTACGGTTTAAACTTGTTTATTTTAAAAGCAGAAATTTAAGACATTATTTCTGGATAGTCATTAAATATAGATATGTGTATGTGTGGAAGATATAAACAGTTTTCAGTTTAACGTGCCACACTCATGTCCATTTAGGATAAGGAAGACGAATGCTTAAGGCAAGTGAATGATGATGGAAGAATTAATGGAATGAGATTGTGGGAAGAAAAGGTGTACCCCTATGCTGTCCACCACAACTTACTTGGCCGTAGGTCGAACCAAGATCCTAAGGCCCCAGAGGTAAATGCTCTACTACTGAACCACCACAGAGGTGGGGGAGAAAAAGTAGAAAAAGTGATTGGTTTTTGGGACCAGGGAAGTATTATTAGTGAAAATATAATGCAGAAGTGAAACAAATTCTTCTAAAGACAGAAAAAAAATGATCACACAAAATTTCGGTTATGTCAACCAATTGAAGATTTGTACTGGCATGTATCGGCGCGTTGTGAACTTCTAGCATTTCACAATTGTACACCTTTGTTTCAATAGTAGAAAATGGAATGTCCATAAGCACCATTAAAGTCACCGTTACCCGTGAAAATCTTAACGGATTGGCTCCGTTAACGAACTCGCCCGAGCTGTGCATTGCGAAAAAGACAGTCACTTTCATTAAAAAGTTATCGTGTGGTGTAAAGGATCTTCTATTAAAAAGTAATTGTATGGAGTAACGGATGTTTCGTTGGATCTTTCATTAAAAAGTTATCGTGTGGAGTAACGGATCTTTCGTTAAGAAATTATCGTGTTAAGTAACAGATCTTTCATTAAAAGTTACCGCATGGAGTAACTGAACTTTGAACTTTCGTTAAAAAGTAATCATGTGGCATAACGGATCTTTCGTTAAAAAGTTATCGTGTGAAGTAACAAACCTTTTATTAGAAAGTTGTCGTGTGGATTAACGAATCTTTCGTTAAAAAGTAATCATGTGGCATAATGGATCTTTCGTTAAAAAGTTATCGTGTGAAGTTACTAACCTTTCGTTAGAAAGTTATCGTGTGGATTAACGGACCTTTCATTAAAAAGTTATAGTGTGGCATCAGCAATCTTTGGGAGCCAATTAATTGTTCTAAACAAAAGAAGAAAGACAGTCTTTACAGTATGAACTTCCAACTTATTAAATAAACCTCGTATGGAAAAATTCCAAGAACTTCCTCTCTCGCAAACATATACAATGTAAAGTATGTTTACATACGTGTTTGTAAACTGGTTGCGGCGCGAATCGCACAGAGCTCCTTATATGGCGAAAAAGAACGAAAAATCGCTTCGCCGTGCATTCCATTGAAGGGTCTCATCGTTAATTTTAACCATTATTTCAGTCCCGGCGTTAGAAATGAAAATCGGGAATTTCCCTTTAGAACCATATCACGCAGGAATCATTCGCGCGACTGGATTCAAGAGAGCAGGAATGCAAAGACACACCCTGAGCAGATCCACCCATCAGTGGAAGCTTAGTGGATCCAACGTATGCATTAGTATTGTTACATTACAACCGTTCAGGTTATATACCGATTCAAAACGAGTGACTTAATGCTGGTTTTTTAAAATTTAATTTTAGAAGTGCGAAGAAAAACTTTACAAGAGATTTTAGCCTGGAGACTGTTGGAGAAATCATTATCGCTTGGGTCTCGTTTTGCAGAAATGGACTTGTGAACCCTATCCACCCTGTGTGATCAGTTAATGTAAACGGCAGTGGATTCTGTGATTAACAATAAAAAGGCTTCATTGTGAGTATGACATAAAGTTTATGTTAAGCCACCAGTTAAAAAAGAGAGATAAAAAACATAATCATTGAGTTTCATACGAAAGTGCACTTTAAATTCGTCGGTATATTATAAAAATCTCCTGATATGTAATTATGACATTGTTTATTCGTAGTTGTATGTGAACTTTGAGATTGTAGTTTTTGTACACATATTATTTGATTACGTGAACGAGCTCTACTCAATTGCAGAATTAAATTTTCAGTACGTTATTTTCTGTTAATTTCACAGAATATTCGTTTAACATCGTTCCCAGCTCTCGGTGTAAAGTAGGTATAAGCATGGTGCGAGAATCGTTTCGTTGTGGCAAGCTGGGAAAGAGAGAGAGAAATACAGGGAGACAGATAGAAAGAAAAAGAAAGTAAGGCAAGATAATTACTTTACAGTGTTCAGAATATATTAAGTTGTATTTTGTTTATTTACGTCAACAAAAATCAGCCACAACCAAACGCTCTCAGTGGAATAACGTATCTTTTGTTAAAAGTTATCGTGTGGAGTAACGGACCTTTTGTTTGAAAGTTATCGTTTGAAGTAACAGACCTTTCGTTAAAAATTTATCCTGTGAAGTAATGAAACTTTCGTTAAAAAGTTATTGTATACAGTAATGGACCCTTCGTTAAAAATTATTGTGCGAAAAAACGCACCACTGAAAAATAAAGCACTGAACAAACAGTAAATGTGTAGGAAACTCTACTATTTACCTGGCTTTGTCTCAATGTTCTGTTTCTCTTCTCGAAGGGAGAGCAAGTTGATAACATTAAAGTTATCAGACGCAATACAATATCAACTCTGAAGCCCAATGAACGAAGGGCTTCTAAAATTGCTTTGAAGTGTAGATTAGTGCACTGACACCGGAGTATAGCTTCCCAAAGGAAGCCTTGAAGATGACCACAGTTGTGTTCAGCAACATGGAATGTAGAATATATTACTTTTACGGTACAGAATTTGTGAATGTTACTGTCAGTCCTACGAAGGCATATCAAAGTGCATCTTTTAGGAATCATAATCATAGGTATTATTATTAAGTATTCTGCCTTCTGACAGGTCCTGTGACTCAGATTTTTTCTTTTTCTTGATTTTAATTTTGGGTCTGGAAATGTTTCTTCCACATTTCTCGATCTTTAGCTTCGTCTTTTAACTCCCAATATTTTCTCCTATCTTTCAAGTCATCGATCAGTTGTGTTCTTCTTCCTATTCCTCGCCTTCCTTCCATCAGCACTTCCATTGCGGCATCAAGAAGTCAATTTCTTCCCAAGATGTGTCCAATCCAATTGACCTTCTTACGAAAGATGGTGACTAGAAGGGCCTCTTCTCCAGGGTTGCCAACTTTCCTTAAGAAAAAATCGGGATGGCACAATTATGTTCGAGCCTCCACCCCCACCCCCCTTTGAGAGAAATACACATACGGCGAGTCGTTGAAAACTGTACATAATCAGCTGAATAATGTAAACCTGAATGAATACGGTACCTTATTTTTTAAAAATCTTTCCAGCTACTGCTCATCACTAAGTATAATCCATATATGGAAGAAATTTAAATCAAAACAACTGCAACTTATTTAATACGAACAAAGTTTATAGAGAAAACCATATAGATTTTATTAATCACAAATGAGCGTATAAGATTGACGATTACTGACAAAAAGTAATACTAAAATAAAGTCTTATTTTTGGTTATCATCATACAAAGTCTTTTGTCCAGTAAAATATTAATTAACTTTGAGAATTGATAAATCGGGACAATATGCGTCCCGACGAGTGTTCGGTCGGGACGCGGGACAAACTAATCAGAAATCGGTACAGTCCCGACAGAATCGGGACGGTTGCCAACCCTACTCTTCTCTCCTATCCGTGTTAAAACATCTTCATTTATTATTCTCTCTGTTCATTTTATCTTCCCATCTTCCTCCAACACCACATTTCGAAGCTCTCTAAATATTTCTTCTCTAACTTCTGCAATGTCCAATTCTCTGAACCATACAGTCCAATATTCCATATATTTACAGTCCAATACGCCCTTCGAGAAGAGAAACAGAACATTGAGACAAAGCCAGGTAAATAGTAGAGTTTCCTACACATTTACTGTTTGTTCAGTGCTTTATTTTTCAGTGGCGTAGCTTGGAATACTTAGTGATGGGCAGTGGGAATATTCCCGGTGGGAAGAAATTTAAAAAATGGGAATATTCCCGGGGTTTTCCCTGGCCTATAAATTCCCGGGAAGGAATTTATTTCCATTTCTTTACTTTATCTTCCAAATTATAAGAACCATATGACTAATTACTTTATTTTAATATATTATGATTTACTTCTAAGTTTTAAAGAATTTGGATGTTAAAAAATTTAAAATTATTTGACGGTACTTTATATAACTAATAATATAATTTTTTAAGTTCCATTTCATTTGCACTAAAACTAGGGTAATTGTTTAGTATTGGGGGCCAAAACTAGCAAAAAGTAGGATGATTTACGGAAGGAATGAGTTGATAGTGATGTTCAAGTAGTCAAGAAAGTATCGAACACATTTTTTTAGGGCAGTAGGAGATTTATACAAAACGGAAAGGTAAGTGGAAGTGATTCATGTGGGAAAAGAAAGTGAATTGTTGGTAACGAAGATCGAAAACAACGTGCCATGCGGGGCTCTAACCCGCCTTTATTCGCTAACGCTCGCTCTGGAATGCTGTCTGAATTTAATGTTGGTAACGTAATTTAACGTATGAAACCATAAGACAACCGCATCGGAATAGAATATCACCAAAAAAAAAAAAAAAAAAAAGTAGGTGCAAAAGCTAGCCTCCAATGCTAAAGAACAGCCAAAATTAGTAAAGTACTAATTTACAAATTATGAAAAGGAACAATTTTGTAAAATAATCTAGAATTATGTAGAAATAGAGAAAAGTGCTATTAATAAACCCTGAACCACAATTAGTAATAGACGTCGGTCTGTCTCCTCTCTCTGACTCGAATTTCTGAAGAGGTACTCGGACTTCTTTTACATGTAAATTAACGTATGGAATTTCGAGAAATAGGTAGAATGAAAGGTCGTGTATGGCAATGTTACGTGCTAAAATATAAAGATAAGTAAGTATCTTGAAAATTTTGTGAACATAAATCTGTATGCGCAAATGATGATAAATTGGGGAGACATATACCTTCTAGCATTTACCCAATCTAATTGGTTTATAACATTCATAAATTTAATGTGTTTATAATATCAGTAATAGAGTGTAGTTGAGCAAATCTATTTACATATAAATTTAAACTGTTTAATGGTTTAAAAGTATTAGGTCTTACTATATAATTTTTCCACACATATTTAGTTGATAGAACATATTGTAAATAAATATACACTTATGCGTACTTTCTAAATATAATAAAGTGTTAATAAAGTAACATAGTACCGTTCAGAATATACATTTTAAAGAATCCTGTGTGGAGAACAGTAACAATATGCTGTGATATAAAAATTAATTCAACTTCGAAATCATAATATAGTAATAGAATGCAATTTTCTTTCTGATTGTATACACGACTCCAAAAGTGCATTACCACCTGCAATTCTCCCTTTCCTGCAATAGCAGGCAACCCAAAAAGCTCAGCGCTTGGGTTGGTTGCACATTCGAAAGGCGTTGGACCAAACCTCAATTTTGTTACAAATATATCAGTGTGGCAAACTGCAAATAAGAGAATAAAATAAATTGTTAAGACTTACCATTTTATTATCGTGATGGAAATGGATGACATAAAAGTTACAAAATCATCTTACCTAAGCAGTTCAAACAAGGTGAATGGTAAGAAACACACATAAGAGAAAAGCAGTTTCTTTCCTTTTCCAAAAGAAAATCTCGTAAAAAAGAAAAAGATTATATAATGTAAAGGTTTAATATAAAAACCTAACACCCCAAAACAAACATCCACACGACACAGAAAGAGAGAGAAACACAGAATAAGGAACACCAATGGCTTAGCTGACTAGCGGGACTCTTATACAAGATAAAGAGGTGGGACCCTAGTTGTAAACCTAATTGTTATAATAATAATAATAATAATAATAATAATAATAATAATAATAATAATAATAATAATAATAATAATAATAATAATAATAATAATGATTAGGGTTGTAGATGTTGTGATCCTGAGAAAAAGTCTCAATAAGCACAACCACCAATCACTGACCGTTTGGTAACTACAGAACCACATTTTTGCCAACAGCAGAACTTAACGTTATTTTGGATTTCATAGCAATTGCTTGAAACGGTGATATGTTGTAGATATTGTGATTCTGGGAAAAGGTCTTAATGAGCAAAACCACTAATCACTAATCGTTTGGCCACTACGAGGCCACTGTTTTGAAAGTAACCGAAGATGGCCACTTTCTGGATTTCGGTAAAAATGACTAAAACTGTGATATGTTGTAGATATTGAGATTCTGAGGAAAGGTCCTAATGGGCAAAAACACTAATCAATGACCGTTTGGCCACAACGAGGCCACTTTCTTGAAAGTAACCGAAGATGGCCATGTTCTGGATTTCGGTAAAATCACTGAAACTGTGATATTTTGTAGATATTGTGATTCTGAGAAAAGGTCTTAATGAGCACAACAACTAATCACTGATCGTTTGGCCACCACGAGGCCACTATTTTGAAAGTAACCGAAGATAGCCACTTTCTGGATTTCGGTAAAATGACTGAAACTGTGATATGTTGTAGATGTGGTAATTCTGAGAAAAGGTCTAAATGGGCACAAACACTAATCAATGACCGTTTGGCCACAACGAGGCCACTTTCTTGAAAGTAACCGAAGATGGCCATGTTCTGGATTTCGGTAAAATCACTGAAACTGTGATATTTTGTAGATATTGTGATTCTGAGAAAAGGTCTTAATGAGCACAACCACTAATCACTGATCGTTTGGCCACCACGAGGCCACTATTTTGAAAGTAACCGAAGATGGTGATGTTCTTGATTTCGGTAAAAATGGCTAAAACTGTGATATATTGTAGATATTGTGATTCTGAGAAAATGTCCTAATGGGCAAAACCAATAATTACTGACCGTTAGGCCACTTTTTTGAAAGTAACGGAACATGGTGATGTTCTGGATTTCGGTAAAAATGATTGAAACTGTGATATATTGTAGATGTGGTGATTCTAAGAAAAAGTCTTAATAGGCACAACCATTAATCATTGACCTTTGGCCACTACAGGGCGACTTTTTTGAATGTAACTGAACATGGTAATGTTCTGGATTTCGGTAAAAATGACTGAAACTGTGAAATGTTGTAGATGTGATGATTCTAAGAAAAGGTCTTAATAGGCACAACCATTAGTCACTGACCTTTGGCCACAACCAGGCCACTTTCTTGAAAGTAACCGAAAATATTGATGGCCTGTATTTCGGTAAAATTGACTGATATTGCGATATGTTGTAACCATTGTGATTGTGAGAAAAAGTTTTAATGGGCACAGCCAATAATCACTGGCCGTTTGGACACTACGAGGGCACTTTTTTGAAAGTAACGGAACATGGTGATGTTCTGGATTTCGGTAAAAATGACTGAAACTGTGATATGTTGTAGATATTGTGATTCTGAGAAAATGTCCTAATGGGCACAACCAATAATTACTGAGCGTTTGGCCACTACAGGGCGACGGGGATGTTCTGGATTTCGGTAAAAATGACTCAAACTGTGATATGTTGTAGATCTTCTGATTCCGAGAAAAGGTCTCAATGGGCACACCCACTAATCACTGACCGTTTGGCAACAACCAGGCCACTTTCTTGAAAGTAACCGAAGATGGTGATGTTCTGGATTTCGGTAAAAATTACTGAAACTGTGATATATTGTAGATATTGTGATTCTGAGAAAATGTCCTAATGGGCACAACCAATAATGACTGACCATTTGGCCACTACCGGGCCACTTTCTTGAAATAACGGAACATAGTGATGTTCTGAATTTCGATAGAAATGACTGAAACTGTGATATGTTGTAGATCTTGTGATTCCGAGAAAAAGTCTCAATTTTCACACATACTACTCAGTTTCCGTTTGGCCATTACCGGCCACTATCTTGAAAGTAAACGAAAATGTTGATGACCTGGATTTCGGTAAAAATGACTGAAACTGTGATATGTTGTAGATTGCTGATTCTGAGGGAAGGTCCTAATAGGCACAACCACTAATCACTGGCCGTTTGGACACTACGAGGCCACACTTTTGAAAGTAAGCTAAAATGATGTTCTGGAATTAGGTAAAATGACTAAAACTGTGAGATGTTGTAGATATTGTGATTATGAGAAAATGTCCTAATGGGAACAACCAAAACATTACTGACCGTTTAGCCACAACCAGGCCAATTGAAAGTAACCAAAGATGGTGACATTCTAGATTTCGGTAAAAATGACTGAAACTGTGATATGTTGTAGATATTGTGATTCTGAGAAAAGGATTTAATATGCACAACCACTACTCACTGACCGTTTCGCCACTACAGGGCCAATTTTGGAAAGTAATCGAAAATGTTGATTTTCTGGATTTTGGTAAAAATGACTGAAACTGTGATATGTTGTAGATATTGTGATTCTGAGAAAAGAATTTAATAGGCACAACCACTAATCACTGATCGTTTTGATACTACAGGGCCACTTTTTTTGAAAGTAACGGAACATGGTGATGTTCTGGATTTCTTAAAAAAATAACTGAAACTGTGATATTTTGTAGATCTTGAGATTCCGAGAAAAGGTCTCAATGGGCACACCCACTAATCACTGACCGTTTGGCCACAACCAGGCCACTTTCTTGAAAGTAAGCGAGGATGGTGATGTTCTGGATTTCGGTAAAAATGACTGAAACTGTGATATGTTGTAGATCTTGTAATTCTGAGAAAATGGTACAACACCTAATCAGTAACCGTTTGGCCACTACAGGGCCACTTTTTGGATAGTAATCGAAAATGTTGATGTTCTGGATTTCAGTAAAAATGACTAAAACTGTGATATGTTCTAGATCTTGTGATTCCGAGAAAAGGTCTGAATGGGCATACCTACTAAACACTGACAGTTTGGCCATTGCAGGGCCACTTTTTTAAAGTAACGGAACATGGTGATGTTCTGATTTAGGTACAAATGACTGAAAAGTGTTATGTTTTAGATCTTGTAAAGTCTCCATGGGCACACAAACTAATCACTGACCTTTGGCCACAACCAGGCCACTTTCTTGAAAGTAATCGAAGATGATGTTCTGGATTTCGAAAAAATAAAACTGTGATATGTTGTAGATCTTGTGATTCTGAGAAAAGGGCACAACCACTAATCACTCAACGTTTGGTCACTACAGGGCCACTTTTTGGAAAGTAATCGAATATGTTGATTTTCTGGATTTCGCTAAAAATGACTGAAACTGTGATATGTTGTAGATTATGTGATTCTGAGAAAATGTCCTAATGGGCACAACTAATAATTACTGACCGTTTAGCCACTACCGGGCCACTTTCTTGAAAGTAACGGAACATGGTGATGTTCTGGATTTCGACAGAAGTGTCTGAAACTGTGATATGTTGTAAATCTTTTGAATCCGAGAAAAGGTCTTAATGGACACACACACTAATCAATTTCCGTTTGGCCATTACAGGCCACTTTCTTGAAAGTAACCGAAAATGTTGATGTCCTGGATTTCAGTAAAAATGACTGAAACTGATATGTTGTAGATATTGTGATTCTGAGAGAAAGTCTTAATGGGCACAGCCGTTTGGACACCACGAGATGACTTTTTTGAAAGTAAGCTAAAATGGTGATGTTCTGCATTTAGGTAAAAATAACTGAAACTGTGATATGTTGTAGATCTTGAGATTCCGAGAAAAGGTCTCAATGGGCACACCCACTAATCACTGACCGTTTGGCCACAACCAGGCCACTTTCTTGAAAGTAAGCGAGGATGGTGATGTTCTGGATTTCGGTAAAAATGACTGAAACTGTGATATGTTGTAGATCTTGTAATTCTGAGAAAATGGTACAACACCTAATCAGTAACCGTTTGGCCACTACAGGGCCACTTTTTGGATAGTAATCGAAAATGTTGATGTTCTGGATTTCAGTAAAAATGACTAAAACTCTGATATGTTCTAGATCTTGTGATTCCGAGAAAAGATCTGAATGGGCATACCCACTAAACACTGACAGTTTGGCCATTACAGGGCCACTTTTTTAAAGTAACGGAACATGGTGATGTTCTGATTTAGGTACAAATGACTGAAAAGTGTTATGTTTTAGATCTTGTAAAGTCTCCATGGGCACACAAACTAATCACTGACCTTTGGCCACAACCAGGCCACTTTCTTGAAAGTAATCGAAGATGATGTTCTGGATTTCGAAAAAATAAAACTGTGATATGTTGTAGATCTTGTGATTCTGAGAAAAGGGCACAACCACTAATCACTCAACGTTTGGTCACTACAGGGCCACTTTTTGGAAAGTAATCGAATATGTTGATTTTCTGGATTTCGCTAAAAATGACTGAAACTGTGATATGTTGTAGATATTGTGATTCTGAGAAAATGTCCTAATGAGCACAACTAATAATTACTGACCGTTTGGCCACTACCGGGCCACTTTCTTGAAAGTAACGGAACATGGTGATGTTCTGGATTTCGACAGAAGTGTCTGAAACTGTGATATGTTGTAAATCTTTTGAATCCGAGAAAAGGTCTTAATGGGCACACACTAATCAATTTCCGTTTGGCCATTACAGGCCACTTTCTTGAAAGTAACCGAAAATGTTGATGTCCTGGATTTTAGTAAAAATGACTGAAACTGTGATATGTTGTAGATATTGTGATTCTGAGAGAAAGTCTTAATGGGCACAGCCGTTTGGACACCACGAGATGACTTTTTTGAAAGTAAGCTAAAATGGTGATGTTCTGCATTTAGGTAAAAATGACTGAAACTGTGATATGTTGTAGATATTGTGATTCTGAGAAAATGTCCTAATGGGTACAACCAATAATTACTGACCGTTTGGCCACAACCAGGCCACTTGAAAGTAACCAAAGATGGTGATATTCTGGATTTCGGTAAAAATGACTGAAACTTTGATATGTTGTAGATATTGTGATTCTGAGAAAAGGATTTAATAGGCGCAACCACTACTCACTGACCGTTTCGCCACTACAGGGCCAATTTTGGAAAGTAATCGAAAATGTTGATGTTCTAGATTTCGGTAAAAATGACTGAAATAATGGAGTGTCAGTGGGTCAATTGGATTAAGATTTTTAAATGGGTTGTGGGTCAACAGGATATGACTCACTGCGACACACAACCCACCGTGACCCACTTTGACCAAACAATTCGTTTGACCCACGCTGACCCACCGAACTACTGTGACTCACCAACCCATTCTGCTCAGTGCATTGTAGACAGCTTCTTCTGAGCACTGGTGAATTTGTCTATGTTTTACTTTCAAGGCCTTCTTTTTTCTTCTTTTTCATTTGTTTCTATTGAAGAAAGAACTTCAGGCACTCTTGCAGAACTTTAGGAAATTGATCATATTTGCAATTGTAATAATAGCAATAGGACTTACTTCTTGACTTTTCAGACATAGCCTAAGAGTTTTTAGAGGAGCTAACTACTTGTTTTATTTTGAATCACCTATAATGTATGAATTATTATATAAAAATTTAATATAACTATGTATGTGTGATCATCAACATCAAAGTCAACTGAAATTACATTTGGCATATACATAGTTAGGCCCTAATCTCAATATCATTTTTTAAAACTCTCTTTTGTTGGGGGGGGGGAATTTTCTATATATAGAATTGATTTCTAAAAATAATCGAAAACGATCGATATTAGTTGACTGCCTAATATTGATATTAGGCAGTCCTTGATATGAACCACCGTGACTGCCATGATATAAATTTAACTTCAAGTGCTTCTTCAATGTTCTTCTTCTTTTTAGTTTTTACTTTCTATGGCTAGAGTCGAGGGTGAAAAAATATGCTGTTCAGAAAATGCAGTTTACAATGCAGTGAGCAGAGTGGGTCATGGTGGGTGATGGGTCGCAGTGGGTCACGGTGGGTGGTGGGTCACATGCTGTTGACCCACGTCCCACTCAGAAAACTCGACCCACCGATCCACTAACCCGCTGACCCACTCCAACTCTGGTTAACGTTTCGGCGTCTGGAGTAAACAAGTTCTGCCAGGGGAATTTTTTTCTTTCAAAATATATTTTTATATGTTCATATTTATTATTATTATTAATTACTTTCTTGTATTTTTTCCTACATTATCTTAGATTAGTGACCGCGGTTTAGGATAGATTATGTAAAGTTAAATACGGTTATGTATGTTTACATTTTCGTTTCTTTCTTTCAAAATGCACTCCTATTTGTTCACGTAGTCCAAACGTAGGCATACACCTCTGTATTGATCAACTATAACATTCTAGTGTATGAGTTTATTTCCTTCGCCTCTTCTGAGCTTAAGATGTAAGTAAAACATATTAAGAACAAATAATAAAGAAAATAAGTCTACCTGATGGATAAAAATAAGAAATTATATAAAATGCAATGAGCTGATCAGTACGGTACTGTATACGTACTTTTGGGCCACCCTGTATATTATTAATAATTTGTTTCTTGTATTTAATAATAACTAGCTGAAAATAACCACTTTTCGCATGGGTCAGATAAAATATTTATGTAAACAAACTGAACAACGAAACGAAAATATATCGGTAATTTTCTACTACTTTTACATATCGCGGGAAACGCCCCTTGAGACCCCCTGGTTCAAAATTTAAAAAGAACGCCTCTGTCTCTCAAGCGATGAGAGCTGTATTTAGAATTCAACGCCTCTGGAAGAATCACCATTCATCTCAGCGACCGTGAAAACTAAGGATTTGATACTAATATAGGTCATTTTGGATTATTTTTACGTGTTTCTGTACATCTTCCCCTCCCGGTGACCCCGGCCCACACGCAATGGTAGCTGATTTTGAAAGTCATCGCTAATTGAAGTGTCACCATTGATCTCAGTGACCGTGAAAACTATGAATTCGACACAAATATCGGCAATTTTCTAATATTATTACATGTCTCGGTAAACGTCCCCCTCCCCTGAGACCCCTGGTTCGATTTTTTTTAAAATAAAAACCACTTGGTCCTGGTCTGGGGCCTGGACAAAAGTATCCGTTATTAAAATTTAGTAACTTTTTGTCAACTCGTCTGATCCCCAGGCCGCACACAGACAGACACACAAGCAAACTCAAACAGATAGAACAAACAGCGTTCTTTCGCATAGAATGTTGTTGCTTCCACCCAGCCTAAGTGCCGGAGGGCTTCTTTTATACGTAAACACGTCTATTGAATCTGCCTCTTCTATCGAAGTAATGGGTCGCGTGTAGTGCTAGTATTAGCTATTTTGTTGTTATTGACCTTGAAGAACTAACAAATGGTTTCACATCAAGTCACAAGTCGCTTTGGTCCGTGAAGTTGATATACAGTAGAAATGACCTATGCATTACTCACCCGTTGTGAAATAGAAATATCATGTTGTTTTTATCTGAACACCCACAAATCTGTTATAGCAAGAGGCCTTTCCACAACTACTTCCAATCTAGATTAAATTTCACGGCTAACTTTTTGAATCATACACAAGAGTATCATTGATATGTTAGTGTTAATAATATTTATGGAACCAAAGACAGGTTTTAAACTACCAAACTGTGCTGTGCATAAAGTCGGAAATCTTATAGAGTGGTTTCATCCGTGTGTCTGTTGACAGATACCAAAGCAAAGACAGAAAGTGAAAAAGAAACAGGGGCGGATCCTAGGGGGGGCGATCGGGGCGATCGCCCCCCCCCAGAAGAGGAAACTTTATTATTTTTTATATATAAATAAAATCCATCCCAGAGTTTGGAACCCTTAAAAGTAGCATTATGACAACCCACCGCCCCCCCCAGAAGTCGGTCCTGGATCCGCCCCTGTATAGAGAAATGGTTTTCTGCTATTGATTCTTCATCCAATGAATAGAATAGGTTCCATCTCATCCGTTAACTTTATATTGAACCCAGAAGTGGTTCAAATTAGCAATTTCCGGTTCTAACATTTAACTCATAGATGAAAACGGTAACATACATGAAAACGTTTTTTTTTTTTTTTTTTGTAGACGATTGAGCGTGTATAGGCAACATATCATGGTCATTCACAATCTCTACTAAAATTGAAAATGGTTTAAATTTATTATTACTTCCGGTTTCAACAACAGTTTCAACTTTCATCGTCATAGCATAAAACGGTAACATAGCGAGAATTGATTTTTGAAAACGAGTTATCATCTAGAGTCAACATCATGGGTACACAAAATATTCTACCGAAATTATAAATGGTTGAAATTTACTATTACTTCCGGTTTCAATTTCCAATTTCCGCCTAATAGAAATAGTAAATGCTTCAAGATGTGGTCTTTTGCAATTAATTCAGTATCCAAAGAATATATTCTATTTCCTCCGTTAACCTTCTACTCAAACCGGAATTGCTTCAAATTAGCCATTTCCGATTTCAACGTTTGTCGATATATAAAGAAAATGATAACGGATAGTGAGAAGTGGTTTCTACAAACGATTTAGAGTCTAAAGACAAATATCTACAATACTAAATTCGGCTGTAGTTAGAATTTATTATAACTTCTGGTTTCAATAACGGTTTCAACGTTTATCGCTATAGAATGAAAACGGCAGCAGATAGCTAGAAACAGTTTTAAGCAAACGATTCAGCCCCTCAACAAACATATCGTTACTATCCATATAACTCTACTAAAACTGGAAATTGTTCAAATTTACTAGTACTTCCTGTTCCAATACTGATTTCCGTAGAGCAAAAATGGTAAAAGATATTAAAAAGTGGCTTTTTGCAATCGATTCATCGTCTCAAGAATAGCCTCCTCCATCTCCGTGGCAGCTTTGATCAAAGCAGAATTTGTTAAATTAGCCATATTCTGTTTGAACGTTCCTCGCCATAGAGCAAAAACAGTAACAGATAGAACATTTTTGTCCAAACGATTTACCGTCTCTAGGCAACATACCATAATTATTATCAACACCCTACCGGAACAGGAAGTGGTTCAAATTAACTATTAGTTCCTATTTCAATTCTTTTTTCCATAGATCAAAACAATAGGACATACCAGGATACGGCTTTTTTTTTTTTTTTTTTTACGATCAA
Source organism: Thermobia domestica (assembly GCF_964235325.1). Lineage (NCBI taxonomy): Eukaryota > Metazoa > Arthropoda > Insecta > Zygentoma > Lepismatidae > Thermobia > Thermobia domestica. The sequence continues at coordinate 21,098,772 of NC_137465.1, read as the reverse complement.
CAGGAAGTGGTTCAAATTAACTATCATTTCCTATTTCAATTCTTGTTTCCAGGAATCAAAACAATAGGAGATATCAAGATACGGCTTTTTAAAATCAACTCAGGGTCGTAAGGAAATGTTCCTCTAAGAATTCAGCATCCCAAGAATATTTTCCACCAATTCCTATTCAAAACAGAAGTAGCTGAAGTTAGCCAAGCTCGGTTTCAACGTGTATTGCTACATTTTTAATCTATGACTAAGAGTTTCAACTTGTTGCATATATTAGAGGAGTTACCAGTACCAATACCAAACTAAAAGAAGTGAGTATCGTTTCACAGTATGAAACGAAGATTTCCAAACAATATGAATACAATAGTGAAACTTGAAGTAGTGTTATCATCTGTCACAAAAGAAAATGTGCGTTTTTCGCGGGATAGTATGTTTCTATCACCTCTCGATTTAATTAAATGTTTTAAAGGACCAATCCCTAACCATAAATCGTTAAACGTATTACCTCTCGTTTTGTAGCTCAGACAAGATACGATAGAAATATCGTAAACCTTAATAGAAAGACAAAACAGCTACGTTCTTTTACAAGCTTGAAACTTACGAATATTAGCAGTATATATTTACAGAGTAGGGAGTTTCTGCTACGTTATTCCGTAGTTCATTGGATCCGTACAGAACTACCACAGATGCTATGTGAGCTTTGTGGTGGACAAATACCGTGTGCGTGGGAGTTTCCGGGGTGGTCCCGCTTCCTCCCACTGTTTTCATTCCACCAATTCATCCCATCATCATCCATACAACCTGAGCCGTAGTTACCTAAAGAACGTATGACAAAGTCAAGTACTTGACCTACTAAGTAGAATTTGGTACGCTACCTTTAGACCACGGAGGCCAAAACCGTGAACTGGCGTGCTCATAAGATCAGTGCAATTTGCAGTTATGTTCAATTAGCAAGCCAAATACCAAATGATGTTACATGTTCCTGTATTCTTCATATCATAGTATGATACTACAAATATAACAAAATATTATGATAAAATAAATCACCAAAACGCCAGGGCGGATTAGGTGTTCCTGGAACGGTGGCTCAGTGATTGAGCGTTCACCACTGGTGGATGGGGTCCCTGGTTCGATCCCAGGTCTCGCCAAATGAAATTTGTGGTGGACAAATACCGTGTGCGGGGGTTCTTGACGTTCTCCCGTTTCCTCCCACTTTATTAATTCCACCATTTCATTTCATTTATTCCACCATCATCACCGTCTCCTTTAGCCTAGCCGGCATACTTGTGGGACGTAAAGCTCAAAGATTTAATTTGCATTGTTTTGTTTTCGTATTACTAGTAATAGCAGTAGTGGTATTCGCTGTCGTATTAGTATAGTAATAAGTAGTAGCAGTAGTTGTAATAGTAACAGTAGTAGCAGTGGCGGCAATAGTGGAATTAGCACTAGCATTCGTAATCGCAATAGTAATAATAGTATTAACAGTAGTAGTTGTAGTATTAGTATCACATACGGTGTAGAAGTTTTACATATCTTCTCTGTTACTTGTAATGCATTAATGAGTGTAGTATAAGACTTTTACGTCCATGAGCTGTATTATTGTATAATAAACATGGCTGGACAGAGCAAGCACAAATAACAAATAGACAGACAGTATAGGGATATAGAAAACAAACCTTGGGTAACTTTTCACACGATTTTCCTATTTGAGAAGGACAAATAGACAGTGCAATATTATGACGACATATTTCTCATTTTCCATTACATATTGAAGGATTGACTTGATTTATCAACTTGGTTGTTCTCAGGCCGGTTACGCCCGGCCCGTTTAGAGCCCGGCTCCTTTGTGCCCGGCCAGTTTAGAGTCCGGCCAATTCTCTGCCCGGCTCGAGATTCGGGCCGGATCGGGTCGAGACGGACACAGAATACAGATCCATCCAGGTAGTCTTCGGGCCTGGCTTTGCAGGGCTCTGGTCTACAGACACACGGATAAAACCGTTTTATAAGACTTCCAGCATTTATGCACAGCATAGGTTTGAAGGTCATTTCTATATTAACTTCATGAATTAAAGGGAACTTGTATTCCTCGAAAGGCATTTGTTGGTCCTTCAAGGTCAATCGAACAATGAAAAAACTGATACTAGGAGTATTTTAACACGCCACTTACTACAACGATATAACAGAATGCTGCCTCCGGCTGTTAATAAAAGGCTTAACTAGCTGGAACTCGCTAGTACAGGAGCAACGTTATATGCCAAACAACGTTGTACTGTGTAAGAAATGCTAGGGGTTGTTCTGTCTATGTGCGCCGCCTCCTTGGTGTTCCCTGGTTAAAGCACTCACACAAATAATCTTGTCAGGGCGCTGCAGGCAAGATTTTTAGTTTCGAAACATAATAAAATAAATATTTCTCGCTTTACACTATTAAAAAATAAACAATTAAAACATAGAGATGGGAGTTAAAATTTCTAACCTCTAAAACATAATTAATTGTTTCAAATGTGTTTTTGCAAAGGCAACCAAGGAACACACTAAGTTAGTCACTTTATACTTTATGTCCACAACAAAATCCTTGCAGGGGGCGCGGTGGCTCAGTGGTAGAATATTAACCTCTGGTGCTTGGGGTCCCGGGTTCGATCACAGTTCTCGCCAAGTGAAACTTGTGGTGGACAAACACCGTGCTCGTGGGTTTTCTCGGGGCACTCCCGTTTCCTACCACTTTCTTCATTCCACCATTTCATTCATCTCTCATCATCACCATCTCCTTTAGCCTAACCGGCATAACCGTGGGACGCAAGACTCAAAGATTTCATTTTCAAAATCCTTGCAAGTTCTTTTTGCAATACCATTAAAATTATTTTCTTTTATGATGATATTTTCATTTTAATTTGTATGAATGTAGTATTTTCTTTTAGTAACGTTTGATAATATCACTGCCTCTTGCACTCATTGTGCATCATGTAAGTTGTTGAAAATATACACTAAATACCACGATTATATATGTTGGGAATATGCATTACAGGAATTAAACTTGAACCCGGGTTTCAACCTGTTTCTTTACGTTTAAGTCAGCCGTGTTACCGACTGAGCTAGGACAGTCCCAACTTATCCTTATATTACCGGTATATTTTACTTTATCACAGCACAACCCTTTATGACAGTGTTCATAAAAGATTTTAACTAAAAAGAAATCAATCAAAAAAAATCGAGACTCCCCTGAAAACATATAACTCGTCCCGCCATTTATATGCACCCACATTCATTTTGGAAAGTCGGCGCCGTTGGTTCTATCTGTTGTGTTTGAAATCAGTGTTTCTTTCAGAAACTATGTTCCGGGGGGGGGCACACTTCGTATTCCAGGGGCACTATCGATAACTTTCTATTTTTTATTATATTATAGATGTATTATTTTAATCTCTTCCGGGGGGCACTCTCAGAGCTCCGGGCGGGCAGTACCCCTTAAAACACTTCTGGAAGAAGCACTGTTTGAAATAAGCCTAATCTAATATAAATAAAATAAAAAGTTTGTTTGTGTGTCTGTCTGTCTGTATGCATGTATCTGTGTGCTGCCTGGAGACCAGACAAGAGGACCGAGAGTTACCAAATTTTGATCTTGGGTACCTTGACCCAGGTTCCGGATCAAGACGAAGCGTTTTTTTAAAAATCGAACCAGGAAGTCTCAGGAGACGTTTACCGATATTAGTGTCGAATTCAAAGTTTTGGCGGTCGCTGAGATCAATGGTGAAACTCCGATTGCATTAACTTCCAAATTAACCCCACTTAGTTGAGGGTCGGGGTACCGGAGATGATAACTGACATGTAAAAATAATCCAAAATGGCCGATATTAATGTCAAATCCAAAGTTTTCGCACTCGCTGAAATCAACGGTGATACTATAGAGGCGTTGACTTCCAAATACACCCACCATGCGAATAATGGGTTTTTCTGATAGTTATTAATAAATGCAAGAAATAAATTATTAATAATAAATGGGAACAGATAGGAATGCATTTTGAAAGAAAGAAACGAAATTGTAAACATACATAACCATGTCTGACTTTACATAATCTAATCTAAAACACGATCACTAATCTAACAAGAAGAAAGTAGACTTTGGTAAATTAACTTCGGGGTCATTTTTCGCGAGGTAGTATTGCACATTTAAAATATGAATATTTAGGGATGCACACGAGTCGAGACATGTCTCGAATCTGGACTGAAATTCAAGTTGACACACTTTGTAAAATTCGAGACGAATCAAGACAAATTTATTTCTCGACTCTAATTTTCGAGCCGAGACAAGAGTCGAGTCGAGACTTTTCGTAAAAATCTCGACTCGACTCGAATGTGTCGAAAATCTTTCTATAATTTTTAATATTATTTTGAAGAAAGTATTCAGTGAGAAACAGCCTTGAAACCAATTCCAGTATTTATTACTTTAGAAAGGTACCGAACGCATAAACTTAATGGTTAATCTTTCGAAATCAAGATTTAATTATCAGCTCAATTCCGTTAATTAAAACTAATAATTAATGTCGTGATATTTGATTCTACTTCAAATATAATAATAATAATAATAATAATAATAATAATAATAATAATAATAATAATAATAATAATAATAATAATAATAATAATAATAATAATGCTCTGGGGGACATACACGTAAGCATGTATCTAGTATAGCTCGAGCAAGGCACAATGACGGCCGACGCGTATCGCACACTGCTTGCAGACTACGTACACCCCTTGATGACGACCATGTTTCCCAACGGTAGTGGCATTTTTCGACAAAATAATGCACCATGTCACAAGGCCAGGAGTGTGATGAAGTGGTTCAAGAAATGTTCAACAATGTTCTATATCTGCTGACGATGTGCGAATTACAAGGGGGATGAGGGAAATCCCCATTGGTAATACTATATGCTCCTATAGCCAAAGGAGATTTCCCTCCATGTCAAAGAACTATGTGCTGTGTAATCAAAATGTATGAGTTGTTTTATCTGTTGTGTGTATGAAATAAATTATTAAAAAATGCAACAAATAAATTATTAACAATACATGTGATCAGATAGGAATGTATTTTGAAAAAAAGAAAAGAAACGGTAAACATACGTAACCGTATTTAACTATACATAATGTGACTAAACTAACCGATGGTTACTAATCTAGAATAATGTAGGAAAGATGCAAGAAAGCAATTAATAATAATAAATATCAATATATAGAAATATATATTGAAATATAAATTGAAATATGAAAGAACAATGTTTCCCAGAAGTAACTTTTTGTAAATTTAGGATTTAGGATTTAGATTTCTGGGCTTTCGGCATCTGAGACCATTTAACCCGTCACGTTCGAGGGATGACATCTCTAGGCGAACACACTTTCCGGGGAAAGGGAAGGAAGAAAGGATTGGGGAAGAAAGGAAGTGATCTGAAACCTAAGGTATCACCCTGGCATCTTCCTGGTGTGAATGTGGAAAACCAAGGAAAATCTCATTCAAGGTGACTGGCCTGAAAATCTTTTAAATTTTTCGACCGAGTGCCCCCACCAGGAATCGAACACGGGACCGCCTTCATGTAACCATATAAACGTATGTTTGTCTATTCCATTACATTGCGAATAGGCGAAATTGGAACAATGTTGCATCGGAGTCAGTCAATTAGTTCGAATAAAATCTGTTATTCATAGCACAATCCCTTCGAGGACATTTCCAAGATCGAGGCAGTAACCCACATGGTCGAAAGTAGTGTTTCCACGAGATGAGACGAGAGAAGATTTCAAGCTGTCTAGTCTCGTGAGACGAGACACGAGAAATGTCTTGTCTCGTGGCAACACTAGAGCGGATGAGGCCCACAAAAAGGAGCTGTTATACAAAGTGGTTAAAATTACAGCTTTTAACCACTTTTGTTTGGTTATCAGCACAACACACAACATGACTACAATCTTCCAATCAGTGTTTCTTTCAGAAAAATGTTCCTGGGAGGGTATATTTAGGATTCCGGGGGTACTGCTGGTATTATTCTATTATAGATGTATTATTTTGGTCTCCCCGTGGGGGGTACTCTTAGAGTTCCAGGGGGCAGCACCCCAAAAACATGCCTGGAAGAAACACTGCTTAAAACAACGAATACTTAGTTTCGACCACGGGCGCCCGGAGGGGGAAGGGGCCCAGCCGCCCTTGCTCACGAAAATATATGTGTAATATAGCAAACTACGTATATTAAATATCAGGCATAATATAGCAATCAAGGAGATGACTCCCTTAAAAATTCTTCGGGCGCCAATGGTTTCCAGTAATGAATTATTACGACAAGAATATTTGTCAATATCGTCGGTACAGTCGAAAGGCAAGCCTTCCCCACTTATTCTGAAATCCTTTTTTCAAAACCTCTGGCGCCACTTCAAAATATAAGAAGGCCCATGTGATTTTCTGATTTCAAAAATGACTTTGGTTCGAATAACATCACAAAACAATAAAACGAAACTAAATTTTATTGTCAAACCAGCATCCTTTCAAACTCAGTACAGGAAAAGGCCTACACGTTTCTGTCTTTGTTCGGAACGAGAAAACTCATGAACAATGGTTAGTTGCTGATGAAACTGGCATTAAGAGAACTTGTATTTCTATAAAGGATTTTTATACATAGATATAACCACCAGTCCTCGGAATGAACTATTCTGAAACACTGATCTCAAAGAATGGTTTAACATTTTACTTGAATCTGGAAGAGTATCACTAAATATTTAAACTTGAATCGGTTGGAAAATAGAAATGAAAGCTGTTTGTAAGAATCGTTTAAAAAATAACTTTAGGTCTTCCTTGTTCTTTTAGGATAGTCCCCATTTGAAATAATAAACGCTGATATACTTTCGAAGGCAATAATTTATTCCGAGTTAATAAATTTTTAAACAATTTCAAAAACTGTCTTTTCATTTTTGAGATATGAGACGATACGAGGAATTTCAAGAGACATCTCGTCTCGTCTCCGAAACGAGACGGGACAAGTAGTCTGTCTCGTCTCGTGTCTCGTATCAAAGGTTTCTGTCTGCTCTCGTGGCTACACTAGTTGAAAGAAAGAAACTAATGAAATCTTTGGGTTTTACGTCCCACGATTATGCCGGTTAGGCTAAAGGAGACGGTGATGATGAGTAATGAATGAAATGGCGGAATGAACAAAGCGTGAAAACGGGAGAACCCCGAGAAAACCCACGCGCACGGTGTTTGTCCACCACAAAGTTCACTTGTCGGGGACTGGGATCGAACCCGGACTCCAAGCACCAAAGTTGAACGCTCTACCACTGAGCCGCCGCGGCCCCAAGAAAAAAACAATTATGTAAAGATACATATATGAGTACACACACACGGATAAAGTAGTCATACATGTATTTTAATCTTCTGACTACTTAATCCCGACTAATTTAAGATTGCAAGTAAGTAATTATTAAGAAGAAATATAAACATATAGAAACGTATTTTGAAAGTGAAAAAAAGCAAACCGTACCAGCCGTGATATGAATCTGGGTTGCCCACTCAACAAGCAGACACCTTACCGAATTATCTGCGGCAGAACTTGCAATTTGTGGTTTTGAATCTTTATTTATACTGTGTGTGTTACGTAGCGACGCTACGGGATGTCATTACTAGTGCGACCACCTCATTCAAGACCCTTTTTGTAAATTATTTGAGGAAAAAATAGTGATTTCGTAAATCAACAAAACGGATCTTGTATATAGAGGGTGTAACTAAAAGGTACGACAAAACTTCATGGGTGGATTCCTTATTGGTAGACAAGCAAAAACGTTCCGATGACCATATGTCGGGAAATGCATCGTTCCAGAATTACGGCCTTTGAGCCGACTACTGGTGTGAAATAGTCACATTCTGGTCGCTCCTTAATGTGTCTCAATTTAAACCTCAATATATCAAACTCTGATTAAGATAGGAAGGTAATTTTAGTAGCAACGTGTTCTGCAAAAATTAAGCTTTCCGCTGATATGCATTTTATGAGTGTATCCCCAAGGAATGCCATCTCCAAAATGCTGATGCAAATATCAAACAAAAACAAGTAATTACCCTCCCATGTCCACCGTGGTACTCCCACCCATACATAAAATATACAGGGTGAGTCAAAAGTCCTTGGACACCTGCAAAAGTGAAAATCGACGGGAAAAGTAAAAAGTAATGATGGGAACAGAGGTTTGATGAGGGGCCGCAACTTTTGAAGTGTATGTCATCTTGAAATCCGCCATTTTGGATTCACGTCATTTTTTTAAATGGGAAGGGGGTGTATGACCCATCAAATAACAATAGCTTGAGCTCAGGAATTTAGTGGTGTAATTTGTTTTTCCTATCTAGTACAGTTTAGAAGTTATTAATGTTCAAAGGTGGGAAATTACCTTGATACTGAATGCTACAACACATGTTCTACGTGTTGTCCATTTCGTGCAATGCACAACTGTAGTCCCTGCAACCACTCTGACTGGAGTTTCACACGGAGGAGAAGTCTCCTGAAGTTTGGTTACAGGCTTGTTGGATGCGTTCCTCCAGGTGTCTCAAATCACGGATTGTCTCAGCATACACTATCTGCTTAAGATGTCCCCATAGATAAAAATCAAGGGGCGTTAAGTCAGGGAATCTGGGCAGCCACTCGACGGGACCACGGCGACCAATTCACTTTCGTGGCCCAACCATTGACGGACACCAAATCTATAGTGTGGAGGGGTCCATCGTGCTGAAAATAAGATGAGAAAATGCCGTCAGCGTTCAGTGTGGCAGGGAACACAAAGTCCTGCAACAGCATCAGATACTGTGGTGCAGTTAAGGTGTTGTAACTGAAAAATGGCCCAATGATGCGGGTGTCCCATATGCCACACCAAACCATCACCTTCGCTGGACTATGTTCTCGACTCGGGTCAACCCAGATTGGATTTGCGTCACACCAGTGTCGACAATTATGTCGATTAACCTCCCCGTTCAAAGTGAGATACGCCTCGTCACTGAACAGTATGCCCTTGACAAACGCAGGATCCAGTTCGTGTTGTTCAGTAGCCCACATGCGGAACTCCAACCGGCGATCAGGGTCATCCTCGTTCAGTTTATGTTGCATGTGCAGCTTGTAAGGATGCCACTGATTGGTGTGCAATATCCGGATAACGGAGGATTGGCTTATTGGACATGATAGGGACATACGACGGGTACTTCGTGTAGGATTTTTCACAAACGACGCAACAACCGCCGTTGCAGTTTCGTCATTGGTAGCAGTCTTTGGTCGCCCACTACGTGCCCTATCTTGAACAGAGCCCGTCTCTAGGAATTTGGTGATCACGTGAGCCACCGTGCTGTGCGATATCGGTTCTCTGTCTGTGTGCCGTCGGTTGTAGTCAGCTGCTATTGTTCGGTAGCTGCGTTCCACTGATATAAGGATGATTTCGATCTTCTGTTCACGTGTCAGACCTATTTTAGATCACCTGGAACAGAGAGAACTGGGTCAGTATCAAGGTAATTTCCCACTTTTGAAGATTAATAACTTCTAAACTGTACAAGATAGAAAAAAACAAATTACACCACTAAATTTCTGAGCTCAAGCTAGTGTTATTTGATGTGACATACACTTCCCATTTAAAAAAAGACTTGAATCCAAAATGTCGGATTTCGAGATGGCGGCCATGAATGACATACACTCCAAAAGTTGCAGCACCTCATCAAACCTCTTTTCCCATCATCATCCCGTTGATTTTAAAACTTATGCAGGTGTCCAAGACTTTTGACTCACCATATATATATATAGGCGGAAAGCATCGTCCTTTAGAAATACATAGATATCAAAAATATCTTCCTAGGTTAATTAGGGTCTTAGTTATTGAGGTTTAAATTGAGTCACATTAAGGAGCGACCAGAATATGACTATTTCCACCATTAGGCGGCTCAATGCCCTTAACTCTGTAATGATACATTTCCCGACATATGGTCATATGAACGATTTTGCTTGTTTACCCATAAGGAATCCACCTCTGAAATTTTGCCGTACCTTTTTGTTACACCCTGTATATATGTGTGTTGGTGCAACAATAAGTTCCCAAGAATATAGATTAATTCATTTTTGATTTTAATCTACACAACAAATGTTTTTTATGAAAGCAAGGAGCCTGCGAGTTAAAGATGGTTAAAGACCGTAAATAAAATTGAAGATCTGAATTGCAGAACATCCGAAGTCCACCGGAGTACTTTTTTGTTTTTAGAAGAAAGGCAAGAAGATTATACTTGGAATGCTATTCTGTTTAGCTGAAATTATTTTGATTTTTTTTTAAAAAAAGTTTTGACTTGGACTTACGTATTATGCAAGTGAATAGCCCTGAAACATAGATGCTAACATAAAAAACAGAAAACGAAAAATACGAAGAAAAAGAGTGGACTTGGGATGTTATGTAATTCAGGTTTTCAATTCAAACTTCAAATGGAACTGGGGTAACTCGCAGACAATGGCTGACTTAACACTTTGATAATAGCTGGTGTAATGGCTGGTTTGAGAACACAATTGATATGGCCTCTGTAGCTAAGTAGACTCCCACCCTTCCCCCTCAACATTGGATACGGAAATTAAAAACTTATTTAGAATTTGATTGTTGATTCCAGTATATTTCAAGCATCACTTCTCGGAATCTGGGCCTGTGATATGTCGATATATCGCTATCATCGATATTTATATTATCATATATCAATATTCGATATCGCAAATATATGGACATGAATATAATCATTCTAAATTATCGATATCGATATTCGGGGAGTGGGGATGCGAGGTATAAAGGTCCCCTAAGACATGCGATGGATGAAGAAATTAAACTTACTTTTTGCAAGATTGTTTTCTAATCATAATATCTTTATTACCAAACATTGCAATGTAAATACATCCACTTGCAAATTTGCAATATTATATGATGTAATTTCTTAGGCGCTAGAATTTTTTTGTTCCGTGAAGAAAGAAACAAAAAATCACGTGGAAAAGCAAGTACTTCGAACTTTGAACTAGAATTTACCGTAAGATAGTTTTTTGTTTATCTTCCTTGGAGATTTCCATCCCTTTTGGCCTTTGGGACCGCTAATTGACAAAAGGTGCACACATGATCGCTATATGCATTTATGCTCTGAGGCAGAGTCAGAGATTTAGAAAAGGAAACGACTTTTTAATAATAATAATAATAATAATTATTATTATTATTATAACAATGGGGTTTACAACTAGGGTCTTGCCTCTTTATCTTGCATGGGAAGGCCGCAAGTCTGCTACGCCACTGGTGTCCCCTATTCTGTGTTTGTCTCTTTTTCGTTTCGTGTAGATATTTGTTTTTGTGCTTTCATATGAAACTTTTATATTATGTAACTTTTTCTTTTTATGAGTTTCTTTTTTTGGGTGGGGCGGGGGGAAGGAGAGAAATGTTTTCTTCTGATATCTGTTTCTTACCATTCATCTTGTTTGAACTGCTTAAGTAAGTCATTTTGTAACTTTTGATATCATCCAACTCCATCACAATAATAAAATTGTCATTCTTAACAATTTCTTTTATTCCCTTATTTGCAGTTTGCCACACTGATATATTTGTGACAAAATTGAGGTTTTGTCCCACGCCTTTCGAATTCGCAACCAACCCAACCGCCGAGCTTTTTGGGTTGCCTGCTATTGCAGGAAAAGGAGAATTGCAGGTGGTAATGCACTTTTGGAGTCGTGTATACATAAATTCCCGGATAAATTCCCATTTTGGGAATCTTCCCGGGAATATTCCCGAAAAATATATTCCCGAGATTTTACCCATCACTAGGAAGATTATTTGACTACAGCTATGAAGAAACAGTAACGTTGTCTAGGAATTATGAAATGTTTTGTTAAAATATACAGTAAAAAAGAAATGTATTCAGTAAAAAAATTAAACATCATTTAGACGAATAAGATTATTCTTTAAATGTTTCTTGTAAATGTCTCACTTTTTAGCAGTTGAAATCGTGACAAGCTAGTCGGTAAATAGCGGTACACACGGTCAGATCAGTGATGATTTCAGAGCATGGCTCGGGTGGAAAAAAATTCCCTCCGCGGGGTATATTTCCAATCGTGTTCAACTTGGGTTACCAATATTTTCACACTAGTCCTTTAAACTCGTTTGTACTGAAAATCCCTCTGGGGAAAATCTAAAATAATCTTTCAGGCTAATGGGTGTCATTTGCGGAGGCAGAGAAACAATTGCCCCATCAGTTTGAGAAACTTATGTTTTTTAGTACATTGTATACTAATCAGGCGCGCACACAGACATTTCTGGTGGGAGGTGGTGCAATAATACAAGACACTATACATATATAGTATAGAACGAGTGTTATTCTACAGCCAATATATTTATCTAGTATCGAACGACTGTTATTCTACAGCCAGTATATTTATCTAATATCGAACAAGTGTTATTCTACAGCCAATATATTTATCTAGTATTGAACGAGTGTTATTGTACAGCCAATATATTTATCTAGTATTGAACGAGTGTTATTCTACAGCCAATATATTTATCTAGTATCGAACGAGTGTTATTTTACAGCCAAAAAAAAGATAAGGAATTTTTAGGTACTGAAACCTATATTTTCACGAAAAATAATAAAATTAGATTGTTTTCATCAGAAAAGAAACAGTACAGATGGTGAGTAAAATCACATTTTTAACTTACATAAATGATTTCTCTGCTTAAAAGTATAGTTATATTAAGAAAGTGTATGTCAAATTACAAAATTTTGAGGGAGGGGATCAGGGTCCATTGGTCCCCCGTGGGTGCGACCCTAATACTAATAAAAAGCGTGGAATTGTGTCAGTAGATATTCTTGCCCTCCGCCTCCTGGCAATATCTCAAATGACATTACTGATCAGACTATCCATGATTCAATGGAAATCAGTGTGTTTGAATAAGGCTGAATAAGAATATAGGTAATACACTGAAAAAAGTATGCGGCGTACATAGAAACATAGGTTACATGCGTAAATCCTGTAGTTTTTGGAGTTAGCGTACTGCAGCAAACGTAAAACTGAAAACATGTTTTACAGTACTTTCCGTATAAGTGTTTCGAATAAACTCCTTCCGTACGCGCGGTGGCTCAGTGGTAAAATCGTTCACCTCCGGTGCTTGGGGTCCCTGGTTCGATCCCAGCTTGCGCCATGTTTACTTTTGTGGTAGACAAACACCGTTCTCGTGAGTTTTCTCGGGATTCTCCCGTTTCCTTCCACTTTCTTCATTCCACCATTTCATTCATTTTTCTCATAATCACCGTCTCCTTTAGCCTATCCAGCATAACCATGGGACGTAAAAGTTAAAGATTTCATTTCATTTTTTTCCTTCCGTACGAAAGGAAGATCTATATATAGGCAATCAGAATCTCAGATATAGATGGACGTTGACGTATGTAACATACGTACGTATATGTATGTAATACACCGAAGACTGTCAGATATCAGACATCCTGTAGGGATGCGCACGAGTCGAGTCGAGATTTAAGCCTGTCTCGACTCGTCTCGAGAAAATGTTGTCTCGACTCGACAGTCTCTGTCTCGACTCGACTCGAATTCTAGTCGAGACGTCTCGAAATTCGAGTCGAGACAAAATATACGAGTTAAAATATACACACACATCAGCCAGACCATTATGACTACCTACCTAATTGTTAGTATGTCCACCTTTTGGCACGAATAACAACGGCAACGCGTCTTGGCATGGTCGCAATGTTCCTCGGTGGGTCGCTGGAGAGAGTTGGCACCACATATGCACACACAGGTCATCTAATTCCCGTAAATTCCGGGGAGGGGGTGATGCGCCCTCACGTCACGTTCAATTACATCCCAGATGTGATCGATTGGGTTCAGATCCGGAGAGTTTGGGGGCCAGCACATCACTTGAAACTCGCTCCTGTGTTCCTCGAACCACTCCATCACACTCCTGGCCTTGTGACATGGTGCATTATCTTGTCGAAAAATGCCACTACCGATGGGAAACATGGCCGTCATGAAGGGGTGTACATAGTCTGCAAGCAGCGTGCAACGCCTCGGCCATCATGGTGCCTTGCTCGAGCTCCACTAGACACATGGATGCTCACCTGAATGATCCTCAGATAATAATTAAGCCGCAGCCAGTTTGTCTCCGTCCCGCAGTACAGATGTCAAGGAGCTGTTCGCTTTGAACACGACGGATTCGCACCCTCACATCGTCATGATGAAGAAGATATCGGGATTCATCAAACAATGCAACGCTCTGCCTTTGTGCCAAGGTCTGGTGGCGATGGTCACGTGTTCATTTCAGTTATAGTTGCCGATTTCGTGGTGTTAACATTCGCCATCGTTAGGAGTGTTCGATGCACTGTGTGTTGAGACTAGTGTTGTGAAGGCCTGTGAAAAAACGGAAATTTTGGGTTTAAGAAAAGTTTTTCTTACGGTTTTCCCGAGCTGGGGAAAAAACGGAAAATTTGGGTATTATCAGAATCATCATTTTTGTTAATCAAAGAATAATTTTAGTTAATATGTTAAATCAAATATATATTTCATAGAGATATCTTCATTGTTCTATGTAAAATTCCGGAAATTTTGAAATCATTAGAAAAAAATCATTGGTTCGGAAATATTGGCAAAAACAGGAAAATATAGTTTAAAAACTATTTGTTGGCCTGATGCTAGTAATCTTACTTGCTGTAACATGTCTGCAGCATATACAGTGAGAAGTCGAAAGTCCGAATTAATTGGGACCACAGGTATTCGGATTTTTAAAATGTTCGGATTTTCGAAAATGGCCAAGAAAATGCCATTTAGGCTTACGTGTACTGTACGGTATGTTCTTCTATCGATACAGTGGTTATTCAGTACATACAGTAATTACGATACCGTACGTAAGACTACTTACGTTTAATGTTTCTGAAGAACTTGCTTGTACTCTAAATAACCTTGTTCTTGTAAGTCACACTTAAAACGTATAGGCCTAAGAAAAAATAAAAATAAAAATACATGACAAAATGTAAAAAGCTTCTAGAGACCGCGTTCGGATTTTTGACGTTAGGATTATCGACATCCTACTGTATATACAATGTATTTCGTTAACGGAAAAATACTTAAAGCAACAGGTTTTAATTCTACTTTACACATATATACCGCACAAGTGAGTAAATTTGAGCAGCGAGAAATATATTAAGTGAAACTTCCGTTACTTATTATTACAGACTAGCAGAATATCCGTTCTTCGCAAGAGGAGAATTCGTTTCATTTTGGACACAAAGGGCACCAAAACTGTCACCAATGAACCTGTGGAGCCCCAAAACTATGAATTTGACATTAATATCGATAATTTTCAATTATATTTACATGTCACCATCCTCCTTAGAGTACTAATGCTCAAAAAAATTAGGGGTTCAGCTGAAATATCACACAATACCTTAAGATAGTGTATGAATAAGCTTGTGTTTGACTCATATATATCATACAAGAAGGAATGCTTTAAGATACACTAGGAAAATGGGGCACATACTGGTGTTGGGGCACGGAAGACCTTGTTCACATGGCTCATGACGCAAGACGATTATGTGTGCACTTCTCGAACTGCTCAGAAACAGGCAAGGCAACAACACTGATTGTTCCTTAATATGTCATATGATCACTTCGAATAGCCAACAGAGCCTCGCACCTGCGCGGCATGGATTCAATCAGATTATCGATGAGTTCTTGGGGGATATTGTGCCACTCATCCAGAAAAGCGACTTCCAGCTCTGGAATGGTTATTGGATTTACTGGCCTAGCGGCAATTCGTCTGCCAAGCATATCCCAGACATGCTCAACTGGAATGAGATCCGGAGAGCATGCTGGCCACTTCATCCGAGCGATACCCTCAGCATCCAGCATCTCATCCCATAACCGAGCTCTGTGAGGACGAGTATTGTCATCCATGAAAAGGAACGAATCACGAATGGCACCAGCACAAGGAAGAACAAGAGTTTTCATGATCTCATCCGAGAGTCGTCAAAGAGCCATTTCTGATGATGTGGAGCTCAGTACACCCACCAATGCTGATTCCTGCCCACACCATCAGTCCACCACCATGATACTGGGATCTTTCTAGCACAAACATGGGATTGTGTAATGTTCCACACTCTCTCCAGATGAAAACACGTCGATTATCAGGCTCTACACTGAATCGAGACTCGTCAGAGAACAAAACATTGCCCCATTCATTGCGTCCCCACCCACGATGTTCATCCGCCTACGCTCTTCGATGAACATGGTGTTGTGCAGTTAATGGGATACACACCATAGGCCTACGTGCGTAGAGGCCACCTTTTTGAAGGCGATTGCGGACCGTTTGAGTGGATGTTGTGCGTCCTGTTATTGTTCGGAAGGCTTGCGAGAGCAGAGTTGTATTCTGACGCCGGTTTCGACGGGCTGTTAACAAGAGATAACGATCGTCTCTGGCTTTGGTTGCTAGTGGAAGGCCCTGTCCTTGTCTTCTTCGAACACTTCCAGTTGTTTGAAATCGATTCCACAATCGGGAAATCACACTGTGCCACTCCTATGGCATGTGCCACCTCCCACCGTGACTGACCAGCTTCCAACCTGCCGATAGCTCGCCATGCCAACGATTCTGGCAAATCACGTTGTTGCGCAATTTCACTACGTAGATTTGTGACGCACTAAACACAATGAGAACAAAGGTATCCTGGAGCTGAAATGTGTTGGCAGCGCCACACTACAAATTGATATCTGGTAGCGCAACGTCACTGATCACGTGCACAGATGTTCCAAACGGTTCGTTTGCACGTTTGGCCTGCTAAATACACCCATTCTTCGTATAGAAGTCAAGGCCTGTGGAAGTATTACCCTCATTTCCGCGACTGCGAATACTATGGATCTGAGACTAAATCGCTCATTTTGGATTACTTTTAGATGTCTCGGTATCCTCCGCCCCCCCCCTTCCCGCTGACTCCGGCTCGCATACAGTGGTAGCTGAAGTTGCAAGTGATCACTAATGAAAGTATCACCATTGATCTCAGCAACCGCGAAAACTATGTATTTGACACTAATATCGGTCATTTTGGATTACTTTTACTTGTCTCGGTATCCCCCCCGCTGACTCCCGGCCCACATTCATTATAGCTGAATTTGCAAATCATCGCTAATGGAAGTGTCACTATTGATATCACCGACCGCGAAAACTATGGATTTGACACTAATATCGGTCATTTTGGACTACTTTTATATGTCTCCATATCTCAACTCCCCCCCTCCCCGGTGAACCCCGGCCCAGTGCAGCATAGCATGAATTTGGAAGTTAATGCTATCGGAGTTTCACCATTGATTTCAGCGACCGAGAAAACTATGAATTCAACACTAATATCGGTTATTTTCTACTACTTTTACATGTCCCGGTAAACGACGCCTGAGACTCCCCTGGTTCGAATTTTGACAAAATCGTTTAACTCTGGTCTGGAGTCTGAACCAAGGTATTCGTTACTAAAATTTGGTAACTCTCGGTTAATTTGTCTGGTTCCCAAGCCGGCTCCGGTAAACGCCCCCCTGAGACTCTCCTGGTTCGAAATTTGAAAACAACTTTTCGTCTTGATCTGGGGCTTAGGCCAAGGTACCCCTGACCAAAATTTGGTAACTCACGGTCCACTCGTCTGATCCGCAGGCCGCGCACAGACAGACAAACACACAAACAAACTCTTTTGTTTTATTTATATTAGACAGCTGAATATACCCATTCTTCGCATAGGTGCAGTATTTGGAAGACAACGCCTGTTGAAGTATTACCATTCATTTCTGCGATCGCAAAAGCTATGAATCTGACACTAATATCGATAATTTTGGATTACATTTACATGTCTCGGAATCCAACCAGAGGGCCTCAGGGGGGCGTTTACAAGGACATGTAAAAGTGGTAGGAAATGGCGGATATTACTGTAGAATTCATAGTTTTCGCGGTCGCTGAAATCAATGATGAAACTCTGATCGCATTAACTTCCAAATTCACCCTATTCGGGCCAGGGGTCACCGGGGGGCGGAGACCGTCCCCCTAAGACCCCGCTAACTCCCGGTCCACATACAATTGTAGCTAAATTTGCAAGTCCTCGCTAATGAAAGTGTCACCATTGATCTCAGCGACCTCGAAAACTATGGAATTGACACTAATATCGGTCATTTTGGATTATTTTTACATGTCTCAGTATCCCCCTGCTGACTCCCGGCCCACATTCAATTATAGCTGAATTCGCAAATCATCGCAAATGGAAGTGTCATCATCGATATTAGCGACCGCGAAAACTATGGATTTGACACTAATATTGGTCATTTTGGATTACTTTTACGTGTCTCGGTATCCCCCCTTCCCGCTGACTCCCGGTCCGCATGCAATTGTAGCTGAATTTGCAAATCATCGCTAATGGAATTGTCGCCATTGATTTCAGCGACCAAAAACTATGGGTTTGACACTAATATCGGTCATTTTGGATTATTTTTACTTGTCTCGGTATCCGACCCCCGCAATGACCCCCTGCCCAAATAGGGTGAATTTGGAAGTTAATGTGATCAGAGTTTCACCATTGATTTCAGCGACCGCGATAACTATGAATTTGACAATAATATCGGCCATTTTGTACCACTTTTACATGTCCCTGTAAACGCCCCCTGAGACCCCCTGGTTCGAATTTTGAAAAAGAAAAAAGATTCGTCTTGATCTGCGGCCTGGGCCAAGGTACCCCTGACCAAAATTTGGTAACTCTCGGTCCACTCATTTGGTCCCCAGACCGCATACAGACAGACAAACACAAACAAACTATTTACTGTATTTTATATACCGGTATTAGACTAGATTCTTACAAATTATGCCAGATTTTCATATTATCTTTCCGAACTAATTTTAAAGGCCCGCTCCTACTTATCTTTATATATATACACAGTATATCTATATTTATATCTATATATATGTATATAACAAACGCAGGAATTACCCCCTAAATAACACTCCTGGAGGACCCCTTTCTCAAAAAAAATTGCTGGGGAAACACTTGTAGAAACTTGTTTTCGTGCCGGACGATTTCCGAGACCTGGTGAACAAAAAAACAAACAAACAAAACTCCTTTTGTGATCGAATTTAAAAAAATAGTTCTCCTCAGGTTAGTATTCACTGAAAATATTTTTATAAAATTTAAATATGATGGGTAAATCAGTGGGCTTTGAATACATCCACATTGTATCCACTGAGTTGCGAAATTGTGTACCTCCAGACATGGGCGGCCGAAGAAAATTTTCTAGGGGGGCATCTTCAATGTTTGTTATATTAGTCTGGCATTTAATGTGCATGGTTTGTTGTATTACGTATACATTTTCGTGAGCTAGGGAGGTTCATTCTTATCAAACCCGGAGATTATGAAGGAGCAGATCTACTGTACAAAAAATAATAAAAACATCTCTTTCGGATTTCTATCATCCCGCAGTCCAACCCCGAGACGGAAACATAAGAGATAGACCTTTTGTTTTTAAACAAAATAACGTGCCTAGCGAATGCTTTGCATTGTGAAGATTATATTAGTGAAAATTAAACGAATATAATTTTACAACTTAATATACATATTACTAAATGTTAAGCTCCACGTTCCTATGTGGTTAGCGTATGCGCATTTCTCGAACGAGGTTTGATTCATGGTAGGAGCTCATGTGTTCCAAATCCGACGTTAAACTGTACGCTCACATCTTGTACAGCTTTGCTCCTGAAAACGACGCAAAACTATAATCTAATATTACTAAATATTAAAAAAATAATGACTTACCAAGGTGACGTAAAATTGGCAGTCATCAAATCCATTTTATACTTTCACTTAATCCAGTGAATATTAATGTAACAATTACAAGACACACGCGCATATAAATACTCAGAAACAAGCACATACACACGTAGTCATACATAAATATGAACACTTCAAATCTATTTACATGTGGTGGACTGCGCTGCATCAAGCACTGTTATCTTCGACATCATCTTCTCATGTATCTGCATTATTTGATTCATCCACAGATTTGTTATTTGTACGCATCATTCATTTTTGTATTTTCGGGAGGATTCAGGGTTCTTTCTTCATTTAAAGAGTCGGTTCTCTGTATTGGAAAGAGAATCAGGGGAGGAAGGGGAAATTTATACTTTATGAATGGATAACATTTTAAGAAATATATACAAAACATGCCGCTTCCGACGCAGCACTGAAGCATTTCTTTTAGCGGTGTACTCTGACGATCATACCCCCTCCCCTCTCAAGTTGTAAAGTGAGAAGGGACAGAAACATCCCAGACACTCAGGGTTCAGTTGACAATAATAAAACTATGGGTAAGTAAACATCTTGTGCAGTCACGTTTTGCTTATTTCTGAACATTTCTGTTAATTCAACAATACAACAGCGGAAATACTAACTGGTTTTATTACTCCAACCATCGAAGGGATAATTCCCAACGGTCAGTGAGCCATCTAAATTTTCGTTCTTTTTCTGTTCTCCAGAGGAACGAATGAGAGTTTGCCAAGATGCTAAAGTCAATATGCTAGATGCTAAATGGGAGTGAATTATGCTAGATCTAGCACCAAGATGCTAGATATGGCTTCACTGGCGGGCTTCGATATCTACAGAAGTTTCTGCCAAAGCATACAAAAAAACAATAGCACAATAGTTTTGATAACATCTGTGTGGTCCTTCGGTAGGCTACACATCCGGTAAGAAGCTCAATCCAAAGAGTAGTTTGGATTGCACCCGTAGCCGGCTAACAAAAGACTCGTAGCCGGCTTTTATAGATAATTGAATTCAAATTTTCAAGTATCCATTTACTGAATGCCCATATCGTGTATGCATGCATTTGCATGCATTATTTAATAAGTAAATAAAGTACACACACAATTAATTATGTCAGTGATAAACGGTGTTTATTGAAAACAACCCTCTCCAAACAATGAAGATTAATCTTAGACTGGTGAAATGGTTATCCTTCGTTTTCATTATCATTTAGCCATGAAACAAACGCCTGACAGATATACAACCCCTATATACAACTATGTGATGTTGGAATATATAACTCGTAGTGTATGATGCTTTACTTTTTCAAAAATTTCAGTACTTCTAGTGAAATGAAATCTTGAATTTTACGTCCCACGGTTATGCCGGTTAGGCTAAAGGAGACGGTGATGATGAGAAATGAATGAAATGGTGGAATGAAGAAAGTGGGAGGAAACGGGAGAACTCCGAGAAAACCCACGAGCATGTTGTTTGTCCACCACAAAGTCCACACGGCGCGATCTGGGATCGAACCAGGACCCCAAGCACCGGAGGCGAACGCCCTGCCACTGAGCCACCGCGCCCCCACAGTATTTCTAGTGCACCCCTATAAATGTAATAAAAAACTAATGGCCATGTTTTTTTTAAATAAAAATATTCAATTAGAACTTCACAATTTACACAAAATTTGGAATCGACAAATGAAAACGGCACGTTTCTAACACTTGTGGGTTCGAGATCTCATTGTTGAAAGGATTGGAGACAAAGATATAAACTTTTCTGTGAGGAGAAACATACACGCGTAAATCTAGTATTTTAATATATAGATAATAATTGGAATAGTTTTATTTTCGAGTGCTATTTTTTAATATTCGCGATATTGAAATTTTTGAACTTACATTTTTCGCGTGTTTGAAAAAAAGAGATATCATTACTAGTAAAATTAACCTAATACAAACACATTTATTTTTTTCAATTTTTCTGGAAAATCGAAAAAAACGTTTTTTTTAAAAAAAACAGGTTCAAAATTTCCGGAAATTTGACAACACTAGTTCAGACACACTTGTACTTTGCCCAGCATAAAACTCTGATCTTAGTTCCGACGCAGTTCGCTGCCTGTTCTGTTTTACCAGTCTGCCCAGCCTACGACGTTCGACATCTGTAATGAGGTGGGGGGCGCCCAACCCCTCGACATTTGGACGCCTTTTCCCCTTGGTTTCGCCACTTGTTGAAGATAATCACCACAGCACTCCTTGAACACCTGACAAGTCCTGCAGTTTCCGAAATTCTCGTGCCGAATGTTTCGGAGCGAGTACTTTCTTCAAAATAATATTAAAAATTATAGAAAAAATTTCGAGACATTCAAGTCGAGTCGAGATTTTTACCAGCTGTCTCGACTTGACTCGAGTCTCGAGTCGAAAATTCGAGTCGAGAAATACGTTTGACTAGACTCGTCTTGAATTTTACAAAGTGTGCCTCCACCCGAATCTCGACTCGAATTCGAGTCGAGTCGAGTCGAGATTCGAGACATGTCTCGACTCGTGCGCATCCCTAACATCCTGCACCTATATGATACAACATCTAAGCGGGAAATAGGCAATTTGTATGTAGGATATGAATAACATGCCCCGTACAGATTTTCGTAGTAAACATAAGGAAAATGAAATGAAATCTTTGAGTTTTACGTCCCCCGGTTATGCCGGTTAGGCTAAAGCGACGGTGATGATGAGTAATTAATGAAATGGTGGAGTGAAGAAAGTGGGAGAAAACAGGAGAACCCCAAAGAAACCCACGCACACGGTGTTTGTCCACCACAAAGTTCACTTGGCGGGGCTGGGATCGAACCCGTGACCCCAAGCACCAGAGATGAACGCTCTACCATTGAGCCACCGCGACCGTCTAAACATAATGGTTATGTATATTTATGCAATATTCCAATTTCCGGATAGATTTTTCTCAATATTTTATATAATTTAAGGTTTCATAGAATATTGCATATGAATGTTGTAGGTTTCTTTTAATCAATGTATGCCTGCGAATCTGTGTTCAGTGAACTGTTGTGATTACACCCTTTCCTCCACTCCCATTTTATCTTGAAGCCGTTTCTCAAAACCACAAACCACGTAGCTTGACATTGTCAGCGCAAAAGACACTCTGCCATCTACAAAGCAAATTTATCATCCTTTATCTAACCTCCCTCTTATTTATTCTGTCTCTCTCTCTTTCTCATTCTCTCCCAACAAAGAGGCCTTAAAAATAAAAAATAAAAGGAAGAGAAGAGGATCCAGCACCTCGCAGTATACACCAAAACACAAAAGAGCAAAGAGTTTTTCCAAGGGCTGGATGTGACTGCTTATTGAAGATAATTAGAGTTGGCGACTTTGGAAAAAGGAAAAACGTGTTTTGCTTCACAGCACCATCGCTCTTGTTGGAAAAATCCAACCCTAAAATATAATATAATATATATTTCTTCATTTTTAACCCTTATCTTTAACTTGTCTCTAGACGACACGCAAAGCACTCTGTGTTTCTTCGGTCAACCATCTTATATTAACCATGTAAAATGTTATATTTTCCATTCTTTTCTTTAAAAGTCTTTAAATATTCCAGGATATTACACATAACGTTCTTTATGTATATTTTCTCTGTATGTTCTGTCTGAAAACTAATATAGGTATCCCCAATATCGATAACAGGAATTTTATATCAAGTTACTGACACACTGAAAGCTAGAAGAAAAATTTGGCTTAATTAATGCTATCAAAGTAAATCATTTTTAATAAATAATAGTTACATCTGATTAAAGAAATCACTTTTAATAAATAATAGTTACATCTGACCAAAGCGAATCACTTTTAATAAATAATAGTTACATCTGACCTATTCAAATTTCTGTTAATAAATAATAGTTATATCTAACAAAAGCGAATCACTTTTAATAAATAATGGTTAAATCTGACCAAAACAAATCATTTTTAGTTAATAGTCGTTAAATCTAACCAAATCATTTTTTAAAAATAAGTAATAGTTACATCTGATCAAAGCAAATCACTTTTAATAAATAATAGTTACATCTGACCAAAGCGAATCACTTTTAATAAATAATAGTCAAATCTGACCAATTCAAATCTCTTTTAATAAATAATAGTTATATCTAACCAAAGCGAATCACTTTTAATAAATAATGGTTAAATCTGACCAAAACAAATCATTTTTAGTTAATGGTCGTTAAATCTAACCAAATCAATTTTTTTAATAAGTAATAGTTACATCTGATCAAAGCAAATCACTTTTAATAAATAATAGTTACATCTGACCAAAGCGAATCACTTTTAATAAATAATAGTCAATCTGACCAATTCAAATCTCTTTTAATAAATAATAGTTATATCTAACCAAAGCGAATCACTTTTAACAAATAATGGTTAAATCTGACCAAAACAAATCATTTTTAGTTAATAGTCGTTAAATCTAACCAAATCAATTTTTTTAATAAGTAATAGTTACATCTGATCAAAGCAAATAACTTTTAATAAATAATAGTTACATCTGACCAAAGCGAATCACTTTTAATAAATAATAGTCAAATTGACCAATTCAAATCTCTTTTAATAAATAATAGTTATATCTAACCAAAGCGAATCACTTTTAATAAATAATAGTCAAATCTGACCAATTCAAATCTCTTTTAATAAATAATAGTTATATCTAACCAAAGCGAATCACTTTTAATAAATAATAGTTAAATCTGACCAAAGCAAATAAGTTTTAATAAATAATATTGTTATTATTATTTAATAAAAGTGATTTGGTTTGACCAGATTTTTGGTTTAATTAAGGCTAAGAAGTTCCGCAACTACAATGAACGGCATTCAGAAAGGAAAAAAATCAAGCATAACATATAATTTACTAATTTCATGACCTAAGAAAGTTGAAATGAAATTTCTACTAATGGCGTTAAGAAAATGGGTGGAAAGGGGAAAACTCACGCTTATGGTATTTGGCTACCAGCACGTTCACTTGGCAAATGAGTTGGAATTGGTCCAGGAACTGCACGCACCAAAGATGACTGCTCTATCACTGAGCTACCACGGCCTCCAAAAGAAAGTTGAAGAAATTTGTGATTGGCTATACAACAATACAGACCAAGTCAAAACAATGGAATCAATTTCTGATCCAATACATAAATGTTATAGTGAGACATGAGCTTTGAAAGGTTAACTTTCAAAATTAAGATCTAGTCAGTGTTTCCACTTTCTACCGCTAAGTGTCAGCACCGAGCATGATAAGAATTGGTGATATTGATTGCAACATGCTAGAAAAGATTTGGCAACAGAAAGATAATCGGCTTGATGTGTGCCATGTTACACGAGGTGATCACATAGAACCAGTGGCGTATTTACGATTTTCTTTCGGGGGGGCTTTGCTAACTTTCGAGAGGGGGGACTTTGCCTGAAAATGTGAAAATTCTGCAAAATATTTCATATACTTTACTGTAGTAAGTCAGATTTCGGGGGGGGGGACTTAAGCCCTGAAGCCTCCCCCTAAATACGCCACTGCATAGAACACTTATGCTATCTTTGAAAAAAAAACGTTGACAGTTTTCCTTTCTTACCACATGTTTCACAATAACATGTTTTTTGTTAGAGTTCACTGAATAAGTTTCTGAAATCGGGTCCATCATTTTGACTTACCCTGTATTTAAAATATTTATTTATTTTACAATTCCTTTAAACACATTATTAAAGATACATACAAATAATTAGGAGTGAATGTTAAGGCTCTAGACCTGGCAACTCAATATCCATATACAGTAAGTGTAGGTAGAGGTTCACATAAGCGCGAGTACCTGTAAATGGTGGGGCATCACCACATGACAAAATGAAACTCTGGTTATTTTATTTGGTTACAATGAAAAAAACACGAAAATAAGAATTTAATTTTAATTTTGCTTTTTGATTCTTATAACATTCTTACATCATCAGCTTCCATTGGTTCTCATAATATTCTTCGTGCTAGAATTGTATTCCAGTGGTTTCTGTAAAGTATCGTTTAGAAATATAAAATATCTTTGTCAAAAGCAAATTTCTTTCTTATTGTTACGAATGACATTTTAACTGCAAGTAATACAAATGAAGACGTGCAATATAAACAAACTCAACTAAAGCAACGTGCCATAACTTATCAGAAACATTACAGTGTGCCATCTACCAATTCATCGTTTAGTATAAGGATGAAAGTAATAAAAACAAGCACATAATTTTAAAACAATTCTCGATGAAACCTCCTGTGGTATGCAGCATAACAGAAAGGATGCGACTCAAGAAGCGTAGGAATGGTGTCCGCTACTTCCATATATTTACTTGTCAATATTTTCAAAAAAAAAAAAAAAAAAAAACGGATAAATTTCATTGATATTTTACAATGTACTCATATTGGATTCTTTATATTATTATAATACTGGTATTTCAATATGTTTTCGATACTTTGACGTTCGATGTTTTCCGACATTTCAATATTTTAATATCCGATGTTTTTCAGTATCTTGATAGTTTGATATTTAATATTTTTCGATAGTTTGTTTATGACATTGGATGTTTCGCTATTTTGATAATGAGTATTCCGATATTTTGCGACATTTTGATATTCGATATTTTAATATTTCCCGATACTTTGGTTATTTGACATTCGATAGTTTTCGATATCTGACATTCGATGTCTCGATAGTTGGATATTCTGATTTTCGCTATTCGAATTGCGCTATTCCGATAGTTTGGCATTTATGATGATACGATCAAGTTGTGAAACTTTATTGATATCCCAATCCAGCCTTCTTACAGCTCTATTTAACCCCTTCAGTGCGTAATTTTCAGATGCGAACCGTTGTAAAAAGTGTAGTTTTTTTTGAGAACTTTGGATGTTGATTCTAAATCTGTTTGAAAATCACTTACATCAGAATCACAAATTAATAACTCTTCCTCGATGTCAGCATCGTTGAAATATCGTTTTGAAGCCATTACTGTACTGTCTGCTCTCAAACAAAACAAAGAATGAAAACTGTAACTGACGAAGCACAAACTCTATTTTAATTTCTTTTTTTCCTCTTTTTCTTTTAATTAAGCAACAATTGAAACCAGCTGAGCGTAAATATTGTCGGAATAACAGTACTCATACTATGGGCAAGTATATTCGCCATACGCAATACAAAATAGCCAAAGCAAAATAAAAGCGTATATATACGCCATCCGCACAGCAGGTGCATTTTGAAGATACGAGTTAACTCGTCACCCACACTGAAGGAGTTAAGAGTAATTAAAAATATAAATATATATTACAGTTGAGTACCGAAAACTCGGCCTAATGTGAACCAAGGGTGGGCGAGTTTGTGAAAATGTTGGTTTATCGGGAATGGAGTTTAAAAAAAAAAAGAATAAGCACGAGTGTTTCTTCAAAGAATACACTACTCTACTTGTATGTATTAGTTGCTTGAGAATACAACACAGAATAAACTGCCTAAGTACCATTAAACAAAGGAAAATCATGTTCTTTATGAAGACATAGGGTCTTTACCATACACGAAAATGAAAATTGATGAATACAGACTGTACATTACAGCAAGACAGATCTCAGAAAAGTACTTAATGAAGGCATAAAGCTGTTTATAATGAAAATTAACTACCGCGCGTTTTTTTTTTTTTTTTTTCGCTCTGCCAGGCTGTAGCCGTTATCCGGACTGCCGGGCTATCGAGTGACGACTTTTCAGGTCTGTAAGCAGGGGATGGCCGGTCAGATTCGAGAAATGTCGGGGAAAAAAAAGTGGTGCTGTCATCAGTGTTGCTCTTGACGTCATAAGCAAAGGAGGAAGGGAGACAATAGTCTCCAAAAATGATGAAATTACCAAAGAAGGAACCCAATAACTAATAAAATGGGTGGCCATCATCCTCATTATGATCACTAGAGTCCGGATTTTTATGTGATATCAACCCCCTAAATATCTACACTCATGTCCAAAATGATTGTCGCATATCTATAATTTATCTTCTTGTAAAAAATATAATTTGATGATGATTTTCCTGGGAACTTTTAATACTGATACTTTATGTATAATCGGGAAATGTATATTTGTGGTAAATTTCGTAGGAAAAGAATTATAAATACGGAAATTATCATGAGTTAAACAAAATGTCGCTAAATGGAGGAGAAAATTTTATTTTCGTTTTATTGTTCTTATTTACTGCTGTTTTGACATGAAATTTGCCACATACATGTCTTTGCTGATTATACACATACTAACATTAGAAGAAATACCGGTCGAATTCGTTATCAAATTATATTCCTACATAAACATATTTATAGACATGCGACAATAATTTTGGACATGAGTGTACATAAATCGCTTAAAATTGTAAGAAATATGTAATATTATATAAAAATATGTAATATTACATATGTTACGTATTTATGAAAACGTAATATTAACACGCGTATGAGTATGCAATATTTAAACGAATTATGAAAATAAAAAGGAAAATCTACTACACTTGTGCAAGTCCCCCAATGAAGTGAAATGCTTGAACAGCTGAGACAGCCATACGTCACTGACGTGACTGATTGCAGGATAATAAAAATCAGACGCGAATGAAGGAAGATATGAATCGGCTAGAGAGAAACAGGAAAGCCCCGAGCAAAGCAATGCATACTGTATGGAATTTGTACGTCAGAAATCTCATGTGGTGTGGTGTGGTCTCGTTTCAAATCTAGAACCTTTTACTCAAAATGCGCATCCGTCACCACGGCCCAATCTTGAAATTAATTATACGCAATAAACAAATTTAAATACTAAAAGGAAATTAAGACGAAATGTATTGTTATATATATATATATATATATATATATATATATATATATATATATATATATATATATATATATATATATATAGATATATATATATATATAAATTTCATGCAGGGAAAAGCATATCTTTTAAACAATACCAGCTAACATTTCCACTAATGAAAATTTTTAATTTGAAATAAAGTACTGTGTGTCTGCAGTTCAACTATGTGTTGTTGCACAATGGGTTACAAGGTACATTTCCAAATGATCAGAAGTAAAATTTTGTCGGCAATCGGATAAAATATTCTTGTAATCAGAGAATGATCTCTCCACATCATATGAGGTAACAGGAGCGTATTTCAACAGGGGGAAGTATCTTCAGGGGGGGTTCTTGTTTTACCACTGAGAATCTCACACACTGCCAATAGGCTGTCGTAACCCGGGTTTCTTGCCACCAGTGCATTTAGTTTCTTTCGAACATTTTCTCATACATCTCTACACACACCTTGCAGCAGTCCCTTTGCATCCTCTATGATTTCCATAGATTCGGGAAGAGGCCGCCCAACAGTCTCTATCTTTTTAATGCTTGTAGGTAGCCAACCAAAATTGCTGTCTATGTATGCGATATCACACGCTACTCTTGAGTCATTAAACAGTTTCTGAGCAATGCCAACTGACACAGCAGACTCTGATGGAAATGAATTAACAACAGGCTTAATTTTTTGAAAATATTCATTGTAGAAATGCACTGCCTGTATCCAAGTGCCCCATTGTATCAGCACAGGCTCCGGAGGAAGTGGCATGTCTGTCAGTTGATCTCTGTAAACTTGAGCACGTTGTGACGCCTTAAGAATTTTTTTTTTTTTTCGTGGAACAAACTAGTTGATTTACTTCGCAAAAGTTGTCTCTCACCTCTTCAGCAACACGCTGAAGACCATGGGCCATGCGTTTTGGAACTGCAATACTAGAATACTGTCCTCCTGTCATTCAGTTGAACAAGCGAAGTTCTTTGAAAGCTTAGATTACCTGCCATGATATTGCCATTGTCGCCAGCTTCTTGGAACGAACTCTTGCAGTAAATTTCTGGAAGCACACTAGCATACAGTTTTAACTTGAATTGCAGGATTTGCTTTCATCTTTTTTCCCGTCCGACCTCCGATAACAATCAAATAGACTTCATTTAAGGAATTTCCTGGCCAGTCGCCTGTCAGGCACGTGATCTGTCTTCCTCCAGAGTTGAGAATAAAGGGCGCTGCTAATGTAATATTTCTTTTGTTATCGGCGAAAAGTCTGCGAAACATGGTTTGACAATAAAAAAAAAAAAAGAGAGAGATATTTCTCTTTCGGTAAAGAAACGAAAAGATAGACATGACAAAATTGAATATAGATTAAAACCTTGCACAGTTGGAGAGTTTATTTTTTTTTAAATTTTAAATTAAAATTTCAGTAAACGTGAAATTTTATTTATGTAAAAAATATGTAGATACAATAGAAATATGTAATATTGTTCAAAATATGTAAAAATAAGTAATATTTAACTTGAGTTGAAGCAACGTACAGGTGTGAATCATAAACATTTAAGGATTTGACGAACCCACATATGAAGGAAAAAATATGTAATTACATACAAATCCGGACGTTAATGATCACAGATCCCTCAATACAAAGAACACTCTCCGAAACAATAAAAATTTCGTCCAAATTTATTCTTCAAGCACAACTAAAATATTCTCCTACCGCACACGGCTATTTATAGAACGAAAACATGACACAACGAAAAAAAAAAAAAACTCAAAATTCTGCGAAACAGGGAGAAATACATAAAAAGACAAAACAAGGAAGTACTTTTTTTGTATACCAGACTACCACATCAAAATGAGCTTTTATACCCAGAAACCCGTCTCAACAAGACAAAACACAAGCTCACATGTGGCACTTCTTGGTATGAGCTGGCTGCGAAAAACAACTACACAAAGCGTTTTTTTCAATTGATTGACTTGTTAAAATGCTAATAATTCCTTTCCACCCTTGAGGGGTGGAAAAACCTTTGGTTGAATTCAATCATTCAAAAGTTAACTGCTTATCATAGTTAGCAGCTTTAGAGTGAAAAATAACGGAGAAAGTAGATCAAAAATGTATTAAGTAAATAAAATACTTTTCTATATAGCAAATGTGTAACTTGTTTTCCTTACTAATTCAAAAGTATACTAGGAAAGGTTTCCCTTTTTTTAGAATCTTACACGCGACACTCAAGTATTCGTTACGTGGATGGCTTTCCTATGTCTGCCAACTAGTACTACCCACAATACGAGAAATCTCGCGTGGTCTCGATTCTCATGTCGAAAACGAGAGAAAAATCGAGACTAATATTACATTTTTAAATTGGAGAAAACACGAGAAACATAGCATTTCTCAACTTGTTTTCGAGACGAGACGAGACGAGATATTCCCATGTCTCGTGAGAACGTGTTAGCAGGAAACTTTTGTTTAATGACCCTCCATAATGCATTGTCACAAGATGACAGATCATTAGGCTACTCCAAAGGTGAAGGCGAATGAACAGAACCACGTCCAATCCATTTATCAGGCAATACTTCATTGAGATATTCTCTAAAAGAAACACGGAGTTACCAAATAAGTTGCAGACATTGCAAACCAGATTATAACATGTGGTGGGCTGTGTTCAAGTTCTTCATTAAAAATGTGGGGTTTTCTTTGCTCCAGAGGTAAACGATTCTGGCTTTTGCACTGCGATATATTGGACACTCGACCGAGAAAAATACTTTGCCCTTTTGAAGAAAAAGTTGTAAAGACATCGACCATTCACTCACTAGCCTGAAAACGTTTTTGCATGTCACTATCGCTCAATTCATTTACAAACGAAGATTTAAATGCTTTTAACTGCAAATCCTTCTTAATATGTTTTTGAAATGTCGAGTATTGCAAAGAGCTTTTCCTCCCACACTAAAATTGTTGGTTTTGAAGAGGAAGGTTTCTGAAACCTTACACTAAAAACATGTTAAATATCTTTCATAGATTTTCGTGTATGGTGTCGTTCGTCAGTCCAGGTGCTCATTACGATCCGTTCCTCCATGGTGTAAGTACACTGTACAAAATGAGGTGTTGAAACAACACAAAATGACTACCACTTTAGCGTGTTACTTGTGTGTTAATTCAGCACCAAACACATCGCCTTCAGAGCATATCAGAAATAACGAGAATTTGCATTGGTATTTATAGTTTAATATGAGCAAAGCTTTCTGAAATATATTTGGCACTTATACAAAGTAACGAATAATGTTCTATGTTTTCTGTAATCGGTCATAATAATATTGTTGTAAGCCTGTGTATCGTCTGACAACCGTTACAAAGGCAACAGCTCTGCCATCTCCTGTTCATACGTGCTAGGACACAAGAATAACAGATAAAGAAAATAGATAGAAGCACTGCTATTTCTGTAACTGTTGTCAGATGTTTCACAGGTTTACAACAATATTATTGCGACTGATTACAGAAAACATAGAATATTATTTGTTACTTGCCACAAATGCGAAATATATTTTGCAAAGTTTTGCTCATATTAAACGATAAATACCAACGCAAATTCTCCCAGGTAGTAATGAGTTATTTCTGATATGCTCTGAAGGCGATGTACTTGGTGTTGAATTAACACACAAGTAACATGCTAAAGTGGTAGTCATTTTGTGTTGTTTCAACACCTCATTTTTTTTTTTCTGTGTAGATTTTTCAGTCATGATTTAGATATGTCTCTTCACCTGGAACGATAACAAACTTTAATTCATTAATATCTATGTAATAAAATAGGAGGTAATGGGTTTAGATCAGGAATGCAAATCACCATAACCCATCGGTGCGGGCAAGTGTTTAATATCATACCGAAGGTAAGTAAATGATTTCTTTTGTGGGGTATGGCAGGCAAGTAACCAAGGGGTGGGTCCGGGGGTCCGGACACCCACCATCGGAACCAGAAATGAAAAAAAAGTAAGGAAAGATAGAACAAAAAGAAACGCGAAAAAGAAGAATCAGCGTTAAAAATATAAAGTTATAGCAAGCGTTTCGTTACTTTTTCTTGCAACGATCTTTGTGTGGAGGAAACGGAGGGGGAGGGGGAGGTGGGAGTCGGTCAGGTTGAAAATTGATATTATTGTAACGAAACATCTAGCTCCATGAAAATCCTATGGACTACAAATGACGAATGATAAACCGATTCGATCAGAGAGACTCTCAGGTTGAACTTAAGAAATGCCCACAATCACCAATAATATGAGCCTGACAACATAGATTCTAGTTACACTTAGTAAAGAGATTTTCAATTTCGGGGCATCGCTAATCTTTTTCATAGGATATCTTTACTGCCAAAAGAGATTTCATTACAATACAATCTCTCAAATCCGAACTAATTGGGGCTGAAGCCTGTTCGGATTACCCGGGAAATAATATTACGTACTTATTTCGTCACTGAATTGGCGGTAAAACAACGACTGAGGTTAGACCGGGTGGCCCAGTGGTCGAAAGGGCAATGACCTTGACTGGCGGGTGTACACTCATGTCCAAAATGATTGTCGCATATCTATAACTGTCTTCTTGTAAGAATATAATTAGATAATGATTTAGAATAAGTATTAAGTCTAAAAACGTTAAAAACTTAAAAAAAAACTATATTTGTATAATTAAATCTATTTTTTTTTCATTTTCCAGCTGTAGTTATTTTTTTTCTCCTGAGAATGTGTTCGGATTTGCCGGGTTTTCGGATTTCCGGGGTTCGGACTTGAGGGATTGTACTGTATTATCCTTGACGGCATTAAACGAATATAAGAGAAAGAAGAAGAAAGAAGACAAGAAGAACCGAGTTCGAATGACCTCGGAAGACTATATCTTTTTCAATGCTTTTTTGAAATTCTTTTACTCGAGATTTCTTCATAGTTTCTTATTAAAATACTTACTAACTCTTACTAAAATACTTACTAAATATTCTCATTTTATTGTCCAAACAAATCAATATGGGTATGTTGTCAGTAAAATATTAAGCTTGATCGATCCTTTGGTGTGTAACCACAGTATTTCATGTCATGCCCCCTCATTAGAAATCTTGGTTAAACGGACCAATATATGTTGCCAGTAGAATAGTTTAGAATGATCGAGCCCCTGGTATAACCATAGTATTTCGTCACGGACCCCCCTATTATCAAATTCTGGCTACGTGCCTGGGTATGGGCTAATAGTTTTTTCTTGGGTTAGTAGAATTTTGTTGCTTATTTGTATCCCTGGTTTAGATGTATCTCAGCATCTGTAACAATAAGAAATAAAACTTCATTTACATCTGTGTAATACATAGGAGTAACGGGAGTTTGTGAACACTCAAACATAAAATAAAAAAAAAAAAATATGAACTGAATTAAGACAGAAAATCAAAATAATAATAGAAAGTGTCCAAAAACTCAAAAAGACTTAATACAATAGCAAGATATATTTTAAGAAATCCGTGAAAAGAAAGACAGCATGAATGAAGAAATAGGGAAAAATTAAATTTTTATAGTCAAAATTTTAATGTTTTTTTTTAAATCAAAATTTGATAAAGAATACATAAAACTCTGATCAACGAAAAGAGATTAAAACTTCACGTTTTAATGTATAGTGTCATGTTTATGTTTATTATATTATTTTAATGTGTTTTGTTCTGAGAAGACGAGGAAATCAAATCTAGGAAAAATGGGTAATAAAATAAAATTAAATTGAGAGAGATTGATAGAACAAAAAGTATGGTGATCTAATTTCCTGTCACAAAAAAGGAGGAACCTTGAAATGTTTTTTCTTTTTCATTTTTTGAGCAAGAAATCGCATAGAAGAAATATGCGAAAAATAAAATGCAAAAGGTGAAAACATAAACCAAACCAAGCATCTTTCTAAATGTTTTACTAATTTTGCTTTTCTTCTCTCTTTTCAGCTCTGTTTCTCTCCAGGTTGTGTTCTTCTGACCTTGTGTATTTTGTAAAAAAAATGATTATAACAAATAAATAAATAACAGAAAAAGAGATTATAATATAAGAAAATTTTAAGTATATATATATATATATATATATATATATATACAGTGGCGTAGGGAAGGGGGGGCGGAGGGGCCGGGCCCCCCCAAAGAGGTCCGACAATGTACTTTAGTATTTTGATGTTTGTAATTTTTTATATATTTTTATGTTTATATATTTTTTGTTTGTAATTTTTCTATATGTATCTAAAACAGCACTTGGGCCCCCCCAAACACACATCCTGGCTACGCTACTGTATATATATATATATATATATATATATATATATATATATATATATATATATATATATATATATATATATATATATATAGGGAGAATCTAAAAGTTGTGCACAAGCTTCGGGAGGTGATTCGTGATATCAAAAGAAGATAAAAAGTCCTCTTGCATTTTGTTCAATTCCGCGATATTATTTTTTATCTTCTTTTGATGTCACGAATCACCTCCTGAAGCTTGTGCACAACTTTCAGATTCTCCCTATATATATATATATATATATATATATAGACTTAAAATTTTCTTACATTATAATCTCTTTTTCTGTTATTTATTAATTTATTTATTATTCTTCGGAGTTTGTGCACATCTTTCTGTTCCGTCCCAATTTTCAGAATTAGACTGGAAGTGAAAATGACGTGAACGAAATTTGGAAGTGAACATGACCACCAAGTTATCGTCAAAATATCTTTAATGCTTTCCGATTTTTCTTCAAAACAATCAATAACAAACGGAAAATAAATGATTAAGTTTGATTCTAAATCGAAAATTCAAATTTGAATGACCAGTGTGAAGTTGGCTCACTGACCTTTATTTTGTAATTGACTCTTAATATTTTTAGAAACAAACTATTTTCTCTTCAAATCAATAAATAAGAAAGAAAAAAACAAGCAATTGGTTGAGTATTGAATTGAGAATTTAAAAAAAAAAATAGTGTGAAGTTGACCATCAAACATCCTACAAATATCTATATCATTTTTCTATTTTGAAACAAGTTATTTTTTTTTTTTCAAAACCATTAACAACCGACGAGAAAGAAACTACCTTTATCAACTTTATTTCGTAAATATATCCTTACGCGTTTCGAATCAAATTATTTTTCTTCAAAATAATCAACAACAAAACCATATCAAACGATTGCTTTCGGTCTTGAATCGAAATTTGAGAGTAAAAGAAAAAGGGTAAATTTGTCTAAATTCTAAATTTCTTTCGTAAATTTCTCTATTTCCGAAGCAATTAAATTCTAAATTTCTTTTTTAAATCTCTTTATTTCCGAAGCAAACGATTTTCTCTTCAAAACAACTAATAAAAACGTATTAGCTTCAGTTTTGAATGGAAATTTAAAAGAAGGACCAGTGCGAAGTAGCATCACCATTTGTTTTGTAAACATTCTTTATGCACTGAGAAAAAAAAATTGTAGGTGGCATACTTAAAAACGTAGGTTACATTCGTAATTCCTGTAGTTTCTGGACTTAACGTACAACCGTATATAACATCCTGCAGCAAACGTATAGCTGAAAAAGTATGTATTATACGTACTGTCTGCATAAGTGCAATGACGTCATTCGTGTGACGTCATCTGCAGTAACAAGTATATACGGAGGTGATATCTAGCTTTGTGACGTCAGGGTCGTATGTAGCATGTGGGTTAATAATGACGACATACACTGACTATCAGGACGGAGCATGATTTCAAGAAGTATGCAATATACGTTCTGTACGTATGTTTCTTGCGTTCAACCCCGAGACAGCATCTATATTGTACTTGTGCCCCATACGTACGACTAGATACAGTATACGTATTGTACGTATGTATTATACAGATTTTCCTTATGTCGCACACAGCTTGTCCAGATACAGAATACAGAATATCCGTATGCACCATACAGAGTGCATATATGTAGCTTACAGACTGTCTGCATGCAGCATATAGATTATACGTATGTCGCGTACAGGTTGGCCATATGTAATGTATAGATCGGATGTATATAGCTAATAGGTTGTCCATATGAAATATACAGATTTTACCTGTATCGAATACGTATTGCCTTCTTGTAATGTATGGATCGGACATATGCAGGATCTAGAGTGTACGTATAGTGTGTTGACTATTGTTAACATCTTTTAACAATCTGTGAAATATTAAAATTTTTTATTGTATTAAAAATTAAAGTATCAAAAACTTTTGATTAAGAATGTACAAGAACTACACATATAGTTATTGTTGGAATATAGAGAAACTTTCAAATACAAAAACAACTTTAAAATAGACTACAAGGATGTATGACGTCCTAGTTGTTTTTGTATTATAAGCCAGAGAAAGTACTTCACAATTCATATAAATACTTCCCAAAATTTTACTGTGGAGAAGGAAAGAAGGAAGAAAGAAGACGGGAAGGATTACTGGCTGACGTCTATATTCATCGAGATATGAGAATGTATTTTATACGAGTACTTTCATGTAAGTTAACCTTTTTAATTTGTTGAATTTTGTCTTGCATTGAGAATGTATTTAAATTGTTCTCATGGAGGTCTCCTGCTAGGCCTATTAAATTACCAGATCCTTCAGATCTCGGTACAGTAAATCTTAACTTGTCTTGAAAATAGCAGACATCTTTAGTGCACTAAATTATTAATTATTTGAATTATTAACTTTGAACATGTCTGCAACATTTGTAAGATGTTTTGTTAATAATCTGATTTGTTATCTAATAAACTTACATCAAACTGAATTTCATTTCAAGACATTTGAAACCTAAATCAATAATCTAAAAAGAAAACCACTATACTACCCAATTAAGATGATTACTTGTCTGTAAATCAATACAATATGCATCATTAAATCGATCCTTAAATATCCCTAAATCGATACATGGCTCCGACGCGAATGGTAAAAGACAAATTCAATTTTTATAATCAGTATTTTTTTGTTAGACTAAACCACTGAAATTAGCATTTAGCTATGGTGGTGTGATGTGATCATTTGATATGATACTTTCATGCTTTATAATATAAAAGACAAATACATTCTCACTCAAGCAAACTCAACACGTTTTATCGATGTTTTTATACATGTAGTGTTAGTTTTGCATCTTATATTGCATAGATTGCTTTTCTTGTGTCTTTTTATTAGAGAAAGTGTCTATCATTAGAGTTCAAAACAATGTCACGTAACAAGCAAAATATTTCTCAAAGTACGTCTTTAAGTAATTCCGTACATACTCCTGTTTCATCACATTCTTTCTTGGAAACCTTTTCTAACGAAAACGGCCAGGATGCTTCAGAATTTCTAAAAAGCTTTGATCGATTTGCACTCATTCATAATTGGAATGAAGATACAAAGAAACAGGTATTTAAACTTTCGTTAGGCAAATTCCCGTATACTTGGTTAGATAACAATCCGGACTATTTAAATTTAACATGGAAAGAATTACGCGAGAAATTCTTGGATCAGTTTTCACCAAACCGTTCATCGCTGCAAGCAACTTTGCTATTTCAGCAACGATATCAGTTAGAGTCAGACCGGTTGACACAGTTTCTCTATGAGAAGTTCGACCTGTCGCAAAGGATTTCTCCGCCGATGTCTTTCAAATCATTTGTACTGCAAACTATTCTTTCCTTGTTGCCTAGATATATTCCGCTATTTAGCCAGCATACTTTTGAGAATTTTACACAGCTTATTGACAAAGCAGAAATAATAGAACGATCAGAGACGTTAGTTAATTATCGTGTACACAATGAAAAAGAAGTTTCTTTGCAACTTCCTTCCTCTAGTGTAGAAAGCAAAACAGATCCTTTAGAATCGATATCTAACCAGTTAAAAGCTTTACAGATAGCAATCAATAAGCAGAACTTAGATGAAAACACAATCGCCGTAGCGGTCAAAAAGCCCTTCAGGCATCATCAACCACGAAAGAAACGAGCTAAATTAACCTCTGGAAGTAGGTCGTCTGCACCTTCGCACAATGACATTTCTGCCAAACAACAAACGCATACGTGTTGTAAACATAGCGAAGAACGAGCCTCCAATAATAAGAAAAAGACAAAAATACATAAACAGTTTTCCAAAGGAAAACAAAACCCTCAACGCTTTTATTCTCAATATTTTGTACCTCAACCTCCATCATTTCAATATATGCATCCCATATTGTATAATCCAGGAACATATCCTGTGATGAACCCGCCTTCATCCCCTAGGAATAATTTCCTAGCCATAGAGGATACATCAAAAAACGAGTAGCATTAGGGGTTGATTTTACCCAATCTCGGATACAACCCCTGGGTTTTCAGCATTCATTACCCATTTATTCGGTTTCAAACACGTTTAGGCAAAATTCTGTTTCGATTCCTTCCATGAACAATAAACATACTTCGTCCAGTAGGCTTAACCCAAATGCACCGGCATTTGTTAGCACCAAGGCTCAAGCACAAGAGTCTTCCTTAGTGGCGTTACACACTTCCGTGGCGATTCCCACCACTGTGACTGAAGATTTGGTCACTGATCTGCACACAATAAGTAATCAGGAATCCGTTTCAGGTTCAAACACTAGTGTAACAGAGTCATCAGTAGACCATTCCCCTGTTAGTGGTGTTTCCCACAATTTTAGTGCAAAAGCCACTATTCATACTTTTAAGCCTTTAGATCAAAATAATAAGCAACAAATTAGTGTTGAAACGCAAACGAATTTTCAGTCTGTAGATGTGGATACCGAGATAAATAAATTAGAAAAGGCCGTTCCCCACCACACTATCTCCTCCGGGACGCCTGAAATTAAAGACCAAGACGAACAGTTTAAGAATCTTTTCCTATTACTCAAACATCCACTGAGAATGTAGTGATGTCTACTTGTAATACTAAATGCACAGGAACGTCTCAAATTATATATTCCCGATGTTCCCCATGATCCACTTTTTCAGGCGAAATATCGCAAATTTATGGCGAATAAAGCCTCGAAATAACCAGATAGAAGCACAACTCTTTTATTGAGTTTCTTTTAGTGTTTCCTGTTAAAACACATTTTTCTACCAAATAATTTGGACATAATATGTTCATGAAATAACTTTTTTTTTTTATAGAAATACATAGTTATTTCCTTTCAGATGAGATGAGATTATTTTAGTATTACTATTATTATTCACACACATATATATTTTTTTAAAAAATGGTTTTGGTAACATATTTCATTATGGTGTTGGATTATCTTAATTTTTTCAATTTAGCCTTTTCCTTTCAGTTTTCAGGCACTTTTACTTTCAATAACTTTTCTCTTTCAATAAGTTATGTTTATCGCATACTATACAGTTAAAACGGACTGAACGTTCTACGCCTTAAGTAGGTCACGTACATTCATTCAGTCAGTGCATACAGTTTTCACTTTCGGCAATATTATTTGTACTTTTCGTTTCATTTTCCATAGTTCATTAGTTAAAAAAAAAACAATTAATTTTGTTTAAATACCTTATTTCTATTTATACACAGCAAAAAGTTTTTACGAAAATTTTGTTATGAATATTCTTTAGAAAAGGTTTACCACAATTCCATTCATTAAATTTCAGTTTTTTAACTATCCTTTCACTTATGATTTTCTTAATGCAGTATTAATTTTCAATACTCCTATATCTCTAATTTTTTACAACTATATTCTTTAATATATAAATCTTTTAATCTAATATATCTATATTTATTTTGATTTTCTTTTATGCAATTCAATTTTTTAGTTTTCATATATATAAAATTTTAAGGTCCCATTACACAGGATGTGTTGTCTGTGTGATATATGATGTAAATAAATGACATAACACATAAATATATTGTGTTACTACATGTATAAGGATGTTGGTAAATACATATCCCATTATCCCATCCTTGTTCGATTATCGCGTTACAAACCCATTCCAAATCTTTTCCTTTTTCCTTGTATATATTTTTATATTTATATCAAATTTTAATTCTCATCTCTCATTCTCTACACGCTCAACTGCAATATGAGTGTCACAATACGAAGCTACAAACTAGCCTTCCTGGGGACAACGATTCGACCTCAGACGACCACTTTTAAAGACGAAAAGTCCACGCAGTCCGACGCCAGATGCCGAAAATACAGTCCAGAGCATGGTAGTTCCAGTTCCAGAGTTCAGCCAACTCGTTGACAGTTCCAGTAGCAGATTCCGAGAGCGCTACACACCCACAGACGTCAACAATCTGCTTCCCAGATTAATCCCGTTCCAGTAAGAAGAAGATGTTCTTCTCAATAGTCACTCCACTCCAAGGATTGACTACCTGTTCCAGTAAGAAGAAGATGTTCCTTCCAGACGCTGTTCCAGTGTTCAGGTTACTGCTTCCAGCATTATCTCCAGCCCAAGAGCAAGACAGTAACTGCATCATCTGCCTCGAACCACGTCAAGCTTCCGATTGGTCATCTATCGCTCAACGTGATTCTACGCATCTTTAACAACTCAGCATCTCTGTTCCTGACAAGCGCGCTAAGGACAGAATCATCAACTGTAGCAGTGTTTCCAACCCAGTCCTTTCATCATCGTTGGTTCTCCAGCTAAGGACAAGTTTCCAGCAAGGGTCCAGACTTCGATTCTTTGCATCATGTCGATGTCCCACCATCTTACCACACATCGATCGTCGCAGTCATCTTCGAGACTGGCCATCTTAGAAGCTTACTGTGTCCATCGTTCTGCAAGTCGACACCCCTGTTCAGAGACTTCTCAACGTGATTCGTGGAAGACGTTCCATAAGATCAGACGTTCTGAGATTCACTGCAACACTCTACCATCAATGCTTAGATGCGTCATCATCATCTTCATCTTCATCCTCAAAGATGGTCAGGTACCAGCCATTCTTCAGTCTCCAACTCTCGCCGTTACGAGATCCAGCTACCGTTGCCGACATGACGTCATCTCTGGTTGTCCACAAGACTTTCTCAAGTTCAACGACGCTCTTCAATACCTCTATGTATTGAACACACCCTTTTGTTTACAAACACTTGTGTTAGTGTTTCTATCAGTGAAAGTGATTTTAGTGCTTTCTCGAATTTTACTACATTAATATACAGTAAAATCTCACTACAAAGACACCGACCACAGTGCATGTAATCTATGAAATATTAAACAGTCGTTCTCTTCGTAATTTGATACATCACTTATACAAATAAGAGAACTTCAAAACGAAGAGAGGGCTATGTGTTGACTATTGTTAACATCTTTTAACAATCTGTGAAATATTAAAATTTTTTATTGTATTAAAAATTAAAGTATCAAAAACTTTTGATTAAGAATGTACAAGAACTACACATATAGTTATTGTTGGAATATAGAGAAACTTTCAAATACAAAAACAACTTTAAAATAGACTACAAGGATGTATGACGTCCTAGTTGTTTTTGTATTATAAGCCAGTGAAAGTACTTCACAATTCATATAAATACTTCCCAAAATTTTACTGTGGAGAAGGAAAGAAGGAAGAAAGAAGACGGGAAGGATTACTGGCTGACGTCTATATTCATCGAGATATGAGAATGTATTTTATACGAGTACTTTCATGTAAGTTAACCTTTTTAATTTGTTGAATTTTGTCTTGCATTGAGAATGTATTTAAATTGTTCTCATGGAGGTCTCCTGCTAGGCCTATTAAATTACCAGATCCTTCAGATCTCGGTACAGTAAATCTTAACTTGTCTTGAAAATAGCAGACATCTTTAGTGCACTAAATTATTAATTATTTGAATTATTAACTTTGAACATGTCTGCAACATTTGTAAGATGTTTTGTTAATAATCTGATTTGTTATCTAATAAACTTACATCAAACTGAATTTCATTTCAAGACATTTGAAACCTAAATCAATAATCTAAAAAGAAAACCACTATACTACCCAATTAAGATGATTACTTGTCTGTAAATCAATACAATATGCATCATTAAATCGATCCTTAAATATCTCAATAAATCGATACAATAGTGCACCATTATTAAAGTGCTGCAACATACTGCAAAGTGCATGATACATTCTTACTGTAATGTTGTCAAATATTGTTTTACTCTGTATGAAAACAAAAATAGCTTAAAATATGGTTGATCTCCTTTGTGCCAATAATAATAAAATTAACAATACTACACTTTTCAAATCTTAGTTTGGAGCAGTGAAACTGTCCAAAGAAATGTATTTACCTGCAGGGTGTCCTATAAGTTTGGGCTTCCTGCTAATTCGTTGGAAAGCTACTGCAAAGCCAAGTGTTGAAAAGTGACACAAGCGTTAATTTTAAAATTATGGGCACAAAGGAGGTTAACCATATATTAAACTATTTTCGTTTCCATACAGAGTAAATCAATATTACTGTAAGAATTTATCATATGGTTTGCAGTTAGTTAGTTGCAGCACTTCAATAATAATGCAAAATGCACAGCCTTATACAATCCTATATTCAAACTCAAACAAGATTTACGTACAATCATTTATTAAGCTGTTATCATCCATTGCTTGTACGATATAAAGATTAGTTTACCTCATTCCTTTCCTTAATAGTATCTTCTTCTAAAGTGCAGTTGTTACCACAAGAGGCCTGAATAGAATTTTCCAGAAATAACTTCTCTGTACATTTTAATTAACAGGTAAGTTATGTCTTTTCTTTTCTTTTTTTTTTTTAATGTCGCAATAATTAAAAGTGTAGTGTCAGCCGAAAACGTATTCGCTTACAAGATGATTCCTACTCAGTACTCGCTATTAAAAATGCAACACCAAGAAGGAGACTGGGTAGATGCGCCAAAGTTCCCAGGCCGATACCTAATAGTAAGTGCAGAATACTCTTAAACGTTCGCTGTATTCGCTGTGTGACAACGTGGTGACAGCGGAGGCGTTGTGCAGCCATCGACTAAACATATTTATTCTTCCCTGCTATAGACGTTCTGCAAATCTGGACTTTCCTGGATGCATCCTTCTTAGTGCAACATTTTAAGCAACGAGCAATTTAACAGTCTCATACATTGCTTAAAGAAAGAGCAATGATTCTCAGACTTACTCGGAAGATATATATACACAATTTAAAACGGTTATTTCAAACTTTGCAATTCAAAGCACGAAAAGAACTATAGATAAAGGAACACTGATTTTAGCCAAATAGTAATTAGTAAACTCAATCACACTCAGTACCATTAGTTGCTTGGTGTTATCCGTAAGTCAGAGATCACGGTATCTCATTTCGTGTAGATTTTTGCATTTGTTTAACGCTAAAAATGTATTTTATCGCTAATTGAACCCAGTACCATATATATACCGACAGGACGTACCTTAGTCACAAGGTGACATGAGTGAAACACTAAACTATTCGATTGACACCTGCGGTCTTGTCAACACTAGAGAAAGTTACAAAGTGATTAAGTAAATACGGAACATAGTTCATAGAAAGTATAGCGATGTATGAAGTCTCCGTTTCATACGACTTGGATAAAGGATACATCTGAAATAGCAACAAAGAAATATATAATGATTTCTCTGGATAATTTGGATTAGTCCAGAATTCGAACACACACACAACACGAACACACACAAGTCCAACTTTTTTTTTTAACTTCTTTCTTCGGATTCCCAATAAAGTTGACTACTGAAAA
Organism: Thermobia domestica; assembly: GCF_964235325.1. NCBI lineage: Eukaryota > Metazoa > Arthropoda > Insecta > Zygentoma > Lepismatidae > Thermobia > Thermobia domestica. The sequence goes on along the minus strand of NC_137465.1, from coordinate 21,054,453 downwards.
GCTGAGTTATAGATTCTGTATTAAAACAACACCTTCGCTAGACATGTTCAGTATACACATTGTCTTACATACAGAACAATACATTAGTTATTAATGCATGTCTGAAATAATAGTGCTTCGTATAGAATTTTACTTCATCCAATCGCAATAGCACAAAGATAAAAAATATTGCGAGGGATAATGTTCTTATTACAGAGAAAAAGAATTAAAATGACTTAACATTAACAATCATTTTCTTTAAACAGAGATAATATTTTATTATAATTTATGGAAGAACGAAATAATTTGTAGTACAGTATCTTTATTAGGGTTATATATTCTTACAAAATAATGTAAGTACAACTGGGTCTGTCTTCAGAAAGGACGTACTTTTAGCCACAACCTACACTGCTTCTTTTGACTGTCTTTCAAGCAGAATCCTGGTTTGAAGCACGAAATACCTGCAACAAAAATCAGAAAATATTTAAAATGTTATATTCAGTGTGTTTAATTTGGTTGTACTTAACAATACAAAATATCTTAACCTTTTTGAGATTAAATGGAAAAAATCTGTTCGGTCAGGTATGGACTTTTGGGTTGCACGTAGAAAAAATATGAGGTGTTTATTGATGCTGAACAACAACTCAAAATGTATTACCATTCAAAAGTAAGTGGGTACCCCAATGGTGTTCGGGGTACCATGGGGTACCTAATGTCTGTATTTTTAGATATATGGAAATGTATGTCTCTAAAATGTAAGGAACTGATATATGTTTACCGAAAACCTCAACTCGGTAAGCCTTATGGATATCGAGATATGGGAAAATAAAGAACGACACCATAGAAATGTGGGGTTTGCGTACTAGATGGGCAGTTTCGGAAACGTAATTACGAGAGCTTACAACCACCTCAAAAGTAGTTTCAATTAAATACACTACACACACGCCCTGATGGGGGTTTTCGGGTACCATAATATTCGCAGAACTCTCATTTCTAAACATTCTAAAATATGTTTTAATAACGTTTTAAAGAACCTTAGAGGTGTGTGTTTACCGAAACCGCAAGTCGGTACGCCTAACAGTTACCGAAATATGATGAAATAAAAAGTGACACCATAGGTACGTGGAGCTTGCATATTAGACAGTACAATTTAGAAAATTAATTAAAATATGACTATCAAGATATTGTCAAATAAAGGGAGGATCCATACAGTTATGGGGTTTTCGTGTTAGGTGGTAAAATTTCCGAAACCGGCCATGGAAAGTTAATAAGCATCAGTAGAAATTTCATCTTAAAGTAATTAGGTATTTCCATGGAGTTTAAGAACATCATGGGATCTACCAATATTACATTTTAAAAGCTTTGGAAAATATATTTTGACATTTATAAAGAGTATTAGAAATATATATTTACCTAAAACTTCCAGCTAGTACATCTAGCAGCTAGAGAGGCACCATACAATAAAAGCGTATTAGATCTTGAAATTTCAGAAAACAATTATTGATCCTAACAAAAGTTAAATAAGATGGTACTTCTATGGGTTAAGTGAGTACCGCAGACTCGTCAGTACAATTTCGATCGAAAGATTAATTCAGCTCTAAATTTTCTTTGGACAATTCCAAGCGTTCATCGGGCTCTGAAATAAAGTGAACATTTTTTGTCAATATCTAATATAGCAAACGAGATATAAGGAATTGTGTATTTTATGACGTCGTAAAAATAGAGACCCACATGGATTTGTACTTTTGAGTCTTTGCTGTAAGAAGAAGAAATTTTAGAAAACAACCGTATATACCTTAATAGACAATTAAATTGGCGGGGGCACAGTGGCTTAGTGGTAGAGTGCTTACCTCTGGTGTATTGGGTTCTTGGTTCTATCCGCGGCCAAGTCAGTTTGTAGTGGACATCGTATTCGTGGGTTTTCTCGGGGTTCTCTCTTTCCTCCCACCTTTGCATTCCATCAATTCTGCCAACAACATTCACTTGCTTTAATCAAAATCTCCCTGAGACTGAAATGCATAATCGTGGGTCGCTACACTGAAATATTTCCTTTTATTTAATTTAAAATTAAATAGGGAGTTAAGTATGATCGTATCTCTATGGGTTAAGTGAATACTCCAATAGTTTCTGCAAAAAAAAGATTAGTTAAACACCCTACCACTAAGCTACTGTGTCCCCGCCCATTGAATTGTCTATTAAGGTATATACAGTAGTTTTCTGATTTTTTTTCTTATAGGAAAGACCCAAAAGTACAAATATATAAAGATCTCTATTTTTACGCCATAAAATATATAATTCCTTTTATCTTGGTTACTATCTTAGATATTGACAGCGAATTTTCATTCTTTTGTACAGCTCGATGAACCCTTGGAATTGCCTGAAGAAAACCTAGGACTGAACTAATCTTTCGATCGAAATTGTACTGAGGTACTCATTTAACCCATAGAAGTACCATCTTATTTAATTTTGTTGCGACCAATAATTGTTTCCGAAATTTCAAGATCTCATACACTTTTATTTCACAGTGTTTCTCCAGATGTTAGATGTACTAGCTGGAAGTTTTGGGTAAACACATATTTCAAATACTGTTTACAAATGTCACATTATATTTTCAAAAGTTTTTAAAATTTAATATTGGTAGACTCCATGATGTTCTAACACCCCATGAATATATCTAATTACTTTAAGATGAAATTGCTACTGGTGTTTATTAACTGTCCATGAACGACTTCGGAAATTTTAGCGAAACGAAAACCCCTTAACTGTGTTGGTCCCCCTTTATTTGACATCATCTTGATGGCCGTTAGTCATATTTTAATTCATTTTCCGAATTGTAGCGTCAAGTATGCAAGACCCACATACCTATAGTATCTCTCTTTATTTTCCCATATCTCGGTATCCATAAGGCTTACCGAATTGCAGTTTTCAGTTAAAAAAAAAAATCAGTTCTTTACATTTTAGAGACATGTATTTCCATATATCTAAAATGCAGAAATTAGGGACCGCATTGGAACCCCATTGGAGTACTCACTTACTTTTGCATAGCAGGGTAAAAACGCCAGTGGTTCTCACTTTAAGGTTGAAAACATACTATTTTGTCTTTTCTCTGAGCATTGTGAATCTGTCGGAGCTATACCGTAGTTGGAAAGACTCACTGATCCTTCCTATAATGACCATGTAGTCAGAATTCAAAAAGGAGTAGAAGGAAAAACAATATTTTAAAATCCTTGCACCAGTAGTCCTCACCTTAAAATCAAAATGTTCCAGTAATAGTCAGGATTTTCTATCAGTGTTCGTCACTCAAATAACTTGACATAATTTATTCAAAAACGCACTGTGTATCAGTTAAGATTTAAGAATACAATATAAAGTAGTAAGCTTAATAACTTTTCATCACTTTTAGCACTCAAGAAAGAAAAGAAAAAAACGTTTTTACGTACTTTTTAAAGCAATTTCAGAAAGAAAAATGTTAACTGAATTCTAAAGTTAACTGTATATCACTTTCACGTTAAGAGTACAATATTAAATACTATGTTTAATAACTATACGTCACTTTAAACACTCAAAAATGAAAATAAACGTTTGTACATACATTTTGAAAACAATCTAAGAAACAAAATAAGTTAACTGAATTCAAAATTTAATTATACATCACCTTAAGCTTAAGAATACACTATAAAATACTGAGATTAATAACAATGCATTACTGAAGAATGAAAACAAAAATGTTTTAGCTACCGATATTGTATTTAGATGTTATTTCTCATTAACATTTTTTTTTTTTTTGAGAACTCGTGATCAAGTCTAGGGATGCGCAAGAGAAAAGATTTGAGATTGTCTCCTCTCGAAAAGGTGCCGCGAAAGTTATGTATCGTCTCGAAAACTGGATCCGTTTCTATTGGAAGAGCTCTGTCTCGTCTCGAATTTCGTAACAAAAATTATGTCTCGTCTTGTCTCGTGTGCATCCCTAATCAGGTCCATAGCCAAAAACTTCATTTCCGAAGGGTTCGATAGGGCTTTGCGATATCCGAATTTAAATATAGATAATCGATATCGACAAACTATCGAAACTTGTTCGAAATATTGAAAAATACAGCAATATCGAAATATAAACAATATCAAAAATCGAAAATATAGAAATACGAAAGAGAGAAAAGAATATGGATATATCGATCAAAAATTTCGATATCGATGTTTTGATATTTGAAAATATCAACCGTTCGATTTAAATATCACACAGCCCTAGGCTCCAACTGTTGTCACCTTTAAAATTAATGTGAAAATTACTGACTAATATTCTGTAAGTACCATAAGACGGGATTATTTTGCACTTCAGGATTAACTTTGCACAAAATACGGCAAAAGTTTCACAGTCCTCTGTCGGTAAAATGATGGACTGTAAAGAGAAAGTTTCAACTGTCACCGTAAGATAGAACATTGACTATTTGGTTGGCGGTTAACATCAGTTCTAATTACCTGAAGGGTTTGTTGTTGTAGAGGTATGGAAAGCAGTCACTGTAAAGGCCGACAAAATTTGAAAGATATCACCTACAAGAATTTTCGTCAAAGTCAAGTCAGTTTCGTAGAATACTCTGTGTATAATGGGACTTTGAGACAATAGTTGAAATTGAAGTGTGAAACGTTTTAAAGTCATAGAAAAATAAAACTGGGAGAAGGTTGTTTCAGCCTCTAATCGGGGCTACTTTGCACCGATCAAACGTAACCCCTCAGATAGGAAATTATTACTACGGGTACCTCCTGCCATCTAACTTTAGGAAAATTTCCTATTCAGGTAAATGTCGGGATGGATTTCTTGTTGGAAAATAAATTACGAAAAGCGGCGGATTCAGAAAAATAGTTTGAGAGTGACTTCACACAGAAAGACTTCCTTTATTTAGAAACGACTAGACTTTTTGAAGGGCTTGAAGCGTAGACGCATAGGAATGACTAACATCAGAATTTTGTAAAAAAGAAATCCTGTAATTTGGGTGAGCTTCAGCCTGAAAGCCTCAAATCCCGTAAATCTTCCACTGATTACGGTTGGGATGATATTCTTGGATATAAAGAGCAACCAAGGCAAATCAGATCTCGAAGATTTTTGCTGTTCTTGAGTTGCCATTTTTGTGGGACATACTAAACTATCAGAACGTGGTTCCTATGTCGGTACCAGAAAATACATAATTTTCTTTACAAATATCAATAATTCGTACTAAGTACTGACACCGGTACCGTAAGTCCAACCTCAATATTTGTAGACTGCATGCAGTTTTGTGTAGGAAGTGAAATGTATCAATAGAAGAGAGAAAACACTGCACAGAAACATTATGTTCGTATGCTGAAAATACTTTTTTGTATGTGTTGCAAAGTACACTGCTCCACAAAACTTAAGCAACTCGAAGAAAGTGGCAGAAAATAAAACGACACGATCACTGCACCAAGTATAATGAACAAACAGACGGTCCAGATGCACAATGCAACACAAGTGAAGACGAACAATACAGTTAGGATGTACAGGGTGACCAAAAAGTTCAGCACTACGATACCTCAACAGGTGAAGCTGGGTTGTGCGAGGGCATAGGCAGTCAATATGGCATGTAACCACCACGAACAGATATACAGGCACGACATCTGGCCTCCATGCTGCAAATCAGAGTGTTGATCAAGTCTTGCGGCAGATGGCGCCACTCCTCGAAGAGAGCTGTTTGCAGGTCAGGGAGAGTGTGTGCTGGTGAACGACGCTGGGCTATTCGAAGCCCAAGAGCATCCCACACACGCTCGATGAGATTCAAGTCCGGCGAATATGCAGGCCATGCAATACGCGTAATGCTTTCGCTCTCGAGATACTCGGACACACGATGTGCACGGTGTGGGTGGGCATTGTCATCCATGAACAGGAAGTCTGGGCCAAATGTTCCGCGGATATTGCACACATGTGTATTGAGAATTTCATCCAGATACTGTTGTGCTGTCAAAGTACCATGTTGCACAATATGGAGGTCCGTTTTCCCGTCCAGCATAATTCCACCCCAAATCATAATGGAACCACCGCCATAGGAGGGCCGTTTAGCAATGAAGTTTGGATGATAGCGTGCTCCTGGCTCTCTCCACACTAAAGTCCGATCAGAATCTGACGAAAGGCTGAATCTCGACTCATTGGAGAACATGACACGCGCCCACTGGTGTTCCCCCATACAACATGTTCCTGACACCATGTGTAACGCGCACGTTTGTGCTCCAGTTTCATGGCACACACAGCGCAGGCCTTTTTGCAAACAGTCCTGCTCTATTGAGTCGCCGACGAACAGTTTCACGATTCACGCGTTGTCCTGTAGCCTGAAACAACTCATTGGCCAGGTAAGAGCATGAAGCTTGACGGTTATGTTTGACAGAAATTGTGAGAAATCGGTCCTCGACGGCCGACGTCTTCTTCGGACGGCCTCCTCCATGACGTCTACTGACTTCACCTCCATGTTGAAAGCGATTGCACAGCCTCGACACAACACTTTTGTTCCTGCGCCACTTCCACTTGCGATCGGCCGAATTCCACCGCCCAATTGTTTGCCCGCGGTCAAAGTCGCTCAAATGTCGTCTACCAACCATTGCAAGGTGTTTACCTTACACAAGAACCACTAACTCAATGCTTGGAGCCTCGGACACTACTGGGCTGTGGTGTACGGCTCATGGCATAAGTTGTTCATCGCGCTTGCAACGATGCTGCTTATGCGATAGAGTGGGTGCTCGACTTGCCTGTGTGTCTCTGTGCATGTGCATGCCACTAACCAGTGTTGAATGGGCCCCACACGTCACTTATACCACGTTCTCTCGGGTTGCTTAAGTTTTGTGGAGCAGTGTATCTTCAGCTATCAGGTTACTTTGCAACAAAGTTTATATGAAATGAAATGAAATGAAATTTTTGAGTTTTACGTTCCACGATTATGCCGGATATGCTCAAGGAGACGATGATGATGAGAATGAATGGAATAGTAGAATGAAAATGTGTGAGAAAACGGGAAAACCCCGAGAAAAATCACACACAGTGTTTCTCCAACACAAAGCCCATTTAGCACGTGCTGGGATCGATCCAGGAACTTCACGCAGGAGAGGTCAACGCTCCACAACTGAGCTACCACGTCCCCCAAAACACAACCTCAGAATATATTTCATATAGAGTAGAAATAACAATATGTTGTAAACAAAAAAAAAAAAAAAAATGGCCGGTCTGAAAGGCATGTAAGCTAAAAAATTACAATTGCTACTCGATTTGTTTACTAGCATTGTTTAATTATCTACGGTACTGAACATCGCAACACCAACATCATTATGTTATGTCACATCCTTTCAAAACTATGAAAACTGCAAAGTACCTGCTTTGCTTCGTGATGTCCGAAGAGTAAGACGACTGAAGGCGAAAGCAGGCAAGTGGCATACAAATTTATGATGTTGAAGGCATTATTTTTCACAGCTATGGAGAAAAGAGATAGAAACAATAATAACGAAATCTTTGTTTTACGTCCTACGAATATGTTATGTAGGCTGACGGTCACAAATGAGTAATGAAAATTTATGATCTTGGAATACGATTTGGTGGAATAATGAGGGAGAAAAATAATCATTGATTAAATATTAAATTGAAAAGAAATAAGAGCCTGACGCTCAAATACTTATCTATCCGGCACCCATCTTGATCCCTCTAAAATATCATGAAATGCTTGATTGATTCTAAACCCAATAATAGTAATAATCAGTGGCGTATTTAGGGGGGTGGCTTCCGGGCTTAAGCCCTCCCCGAAATCTTACTTAGTATAGTAAAATAAATTAAATATCTTGCAGAATTTTCACATTTCCAGGCAAAGCACCCCCCGAAAGTTAGCAAAGCCCCTCCCGAAACAAAATCGTAAATACGCCACTGGTAATAATAAACACAGAATATATAATTTACGCACCTTGAAATGTAGAAATTAATGGTTGTAATTCCCAGCTTTCCAATAGACCTTTGATTTCTCCAAATGAAGATTCGGATATCTTGTTTCTTCTCAGGCAATAATGGGTTACAATAATCAGTTGCAGTCCAAAGCCAAGTCACTAAGTTAAGTATGAATATAAAAGAATTCATTAGTTAGATGCATACAAAATCCTACGCATGTAAATCCGAATCTA